>NC_090832.1:66248333-66894166 GCF_028021215.1 Eschrichtius robustus | reverse complement strand
AATGTAATTTTCTTTATTTCAATAACTCAATTTGATTTTTTGACTCTTGGAATTCTGTATAATGACAGACAACTTAATCTAGACCCTTTCCAGGTTGCTCTGTCCAAATCACACATTTTTCAGTCAATTCCTGTTTGAAATACAGTCATAATCAGGGTGACTCCTATATGTCTTCTGCCCTGACCACATCCCTCAGGGGGTTATTCAAAGGGCACCAGGGTGAGTGTGATACAGGGTGCATTGTGTGTGAAATCTGATCTGAATGGGTTCCAAGCTGGTTTCCCTAAGGATACTGATGTCACGCCCATCTTGGGTCCCTGGAACTGGCGGTCCAACCTCCTTAGATTATTATTGGAAATGGTTCACCCCCAATATGCTGTGCAGTGCCCTTGGCAAGTCCCAGAGAGTCTTTCTCTCCACTCACTTCATCATCCTGAGGGGCCATTGGAAAGTTCAATATCCTTGTTTATTTCATCAAAGAGGAGTTAGAGACTCAGCAGGGCTCTCTCTGGAATTCTTTCTTCCTGGACCCATCCCACATCCCCGTATATACCCCCTCACCATGCCCTTGTGTCAAGGGGTGCATTGGTGAGGTAGAGTTCCAGAAGTAAAGAGATACTACTCCCGAATTCTGAATTCAGATTCTGCTAAATCAACAAATGTGAAGAACTGGTAAATAAATTATCATGTCCCTAGGTTATCTGAGGGAGGGGCAAAGTGGATCCTACAGTACATCTAACTAACTCCCCTCTCCTCTCCAAACATGCTCTCCTCCCAGGTTGAAGGACATTCCTGCTCTTGGTGTGCGAGCCAGAAAAGGACTCTTTCAATTTGACAGTGTCTTCTTTCAAACTTATTCTGTTTTATACTCTTCTCACAGTTACTTCAGGCTGGAAGTGGAAATCTGGTGCATTTGTTCAGCCTACTAATTCCTATCTGGGTGAGCCGGTCTTCATGTTTTGAGTGGGAGATGCTGCTGGGACAGTGCTAGGAGAAGAATTGTTGATAATCCACAGTGAATATTCCAGACTATTATTCCATCACACACGTTGACTTCCAGTTTACAGTTTCTAGCTGCATCTGTTTCAATTATCCATCTTGCAACACACATATGTGTACATGTACTTCATCTGGGTAACTTTTTTTTTTAAAATTAATTAATTAATTAATTTATGGCTGTGTTGGGTCTTTGCTTCTGTGCGAGGGCTTTCTCTAGTTGTGGCAAGCGGGGGCCACTCTTCATCGCGGTGCGCGGGCCTCTCACTGTCGCGGCCTCTCTTGTCGCGGAGCACAGGCTCCAGACGCACAGGCTCAGTAATTGTGGCTCACGGGCCCAATTGCTCCGCGGCATGTGGGATCTTCCCAGACCAGGGCTCGAACCCGTGTCCCCTGCATTGGCAGGCAGATTCTCAACCACTGCGCCACCGGGGAAGCCCCTGGGTAACTTTTAATTACCTTATAATATTCGGCAAAGGGATCGCCATACAACCTGTGAAATCTGATTGTCTCCTCGGACTGCCCACCCCGCATCAGCCTGAATTTGGTGTCCTTCCTATTGTTTCCATAGCAGCTTTCATTTATCTTCATTATGACACTATAATGTATTAACATTTTACTTGTTATTTTTCTCAGTAGACTGTGAACTCTTTAAGAACCCTTATTTTATCTCTTGGTAACCCCATACTCCCAATCCCTCACACTTTTCCCAATTACTGACGTTTACTAGTTCTTTGTATATGTTGGATTGGATGAATGAACAAATGATGAGCAAATTGGAGCCTCAATAATTCAGAATAATGTAGGGACGTGGTCCTCAAATAATTTTTTTTCTTTGCATGCTCCGTAAAAGAATGTTGAACATTATTTATCTTCTTGCATATTTCTAAGGTTGATATTTTAAAATCTTCAATATAAGTTTAGACAATCTTAAAGGGTATAATGGTCAGAATGCACTAAATATTGAGATTTTGAAATAAAACTGTTGTATTTTTTTAAGCGCATCAAGTGGAGTACAAATAACACAGTGATTTGCTATCTTCCACTGTTCATTTAAACAATACATGAACAAGTGCTTCTTAAATAGTTGGAATTTTTATATCTTTCCTTTGTCTCCCTGAACTTACGTTTCAAGTCCAAGTTCCTTCACAGACTTTTATTCTGAAGTAACAGCCTCTAATGTTTGGAAGCTTTTATGGATCATCTATCATTCCCTTATAATCCAAAAGAAGGTGTGGATTGAAAATTTAATTGTTTCTATTAACTTCCTGTGACCATTTTTTTAAATGGTCTTGCTTGCATTATTACAACCATTATTAGTAATATATACTTGATCAAAGCATATTAAGTAAGAAATTTTGATAGTAAAAATAAAATTTATTGAGACCGCATCTCTTAATAAAAACTATTGGAGCATGTGCTGCTATTAAAGGAGCTGAAAAATTATTCCTTTGTCTGGCACTCTAGAGGTTTTCACATGATCGTAAAATGCCAGCTGAGCGAGGGGTACATCTTTTATTTCCAACTGGGAGAAATGTGATTCTGAAAGGAGATGTGGCAAAGGAGAACTTGAGGTCTGACCCTTTCTTGGCAGATCACTTTTGCAAAGAGAACATATGAAATTTGAGGATCTGGAAGCTGGATTTCTTAAATCAGTTTTTAGACACTCAACAGAAAACCTTTGTAGCTGTATGTGGACCTGAGTTAAAGTCAGAACCCTGATCTAGAAGATGCTGGTATTGTTTAATAAGTAGAAATCGTAGAAGCTTTAGCTGATAAAATGTATTTACTTTTAAATAATGCTAACAAATAAGTAGGGTCACATTTCTCTGAAGATAGTTTGAACAATGGAGTTAATGAATCAAAAGGGATTTTTTGATATCAATACATTCATGGATTCCATGCAAGTAGAGAACCCTGCACTACATAATAATACTTTAGGGCTTTCCTGGTGGCACAGTGGTTAAGAATCTGCCTGTCAATGCAGCGGACACGGGTTCAATCCCTGGTCTGGGAAGATCTCACATGCCACGGAGCAACTAATCCTGTGTGCCACAACTACTGAGCCTGAGCGCCACAACTACTGAAGCCCACGTGCCTAGAGCCCATGCTCCGCAACAAGAGAAGCCACCGCAATGAGAAGCCCATGCACCACAACGAAGAGTAGCCCCCGCTCTCCGCAAATAGAGAAAGCCTGAGTGCGGCAACGAAGACCCAACACAGCCAAAAACAAATAAATTAAAATAAAATAAAATTTAAAAAATACTTTATTCTTCTGAGTAAGGATATTTTCAGATAACCTATAGTTATTTCTTGCTTGGCAATTTCCTTTGAAAAGATTATGCTAAGAAACACTTAAACCTAATTAAATAGTAAAAACCTCAGAACTAGTAGTTTAATAAGATGCCTAAATTTTGGTTCAAGTTATACATAAATGTATATATTGCTTGTTAAAGATTTCTTTCATCAGAACCTTTTAAATTAACTGAAAATAGTTTCTTCTATTTTCAACACTTTTTCCCCACCCTCAGTAATTTGATTTTGTATGTGTGTTTGCTGTTTCCACACGGCTACCACAGATACATGGACATGTCAATGCAATACTGGGTGACTCTTAATTATGCGAATGTAAAAATTCAGCAAAATATGCTCAAGTGTGTTATGCATATACTGTATTTGTAAAACTTTCACATATTCCTATAAGTGTAATTTTAAAAAATTTTCGGTCTTAGTTGAATGCCTTCTTACATTTTATTGTGGCCTCTGCATTCCCTTCCCCTACCATGTCCCACTTAACTCATTTCAGGCTTTTTTATGCCCACTCTTTTTTTTTTTTAAATTTATTTATTTATTTATGGCTGCATTGGGTCTTCGTTTCTGTGCGAGGGCTTTCTCTTGTTGTGGCAAGTGGGGGCCACTCTTCATCATTCTGTGCGCGGGCCTCTCACTATCGTGGCCTCTCTTGTTGCGGAGCACAGGCTCCAGACGCGCAGGCTCAGTAGTTGTGGCTCACGGGCCTAGTCGCTCCGCGGCATGTGGGATCCTCCCAGACCAGGACTCGAACCCGTGTCCCCTGCATTGGCAGGCAGACTCTCAACCACTGCGCCACCAGGGAAGCCCATATGCCCACTCTTGCGGTGAAATGTCTAGGATCATCCTAGCCCGGTTATTTTTACTCTGCATGTAGAGGTCCCTGAATCTCTCGTGTACAGCCGGACCCCGCCAAAATAACACTGCACCTGGGCTTTACCCTTAGAGTGTAAATGAGAAAGTGAAGGGCATGAGGCATAAGAAAATCTCACCTCTTACTGATGCACTACCGTCGTCCTCTAAAGGGTCATGTCTTATAAATACAGTGGTGGTTGAATGTGTTCACCTACAGGATAGACCAGACCAAAACTCTAGCTGTAAACCGTATGTGGGTCGAATTTAAAAATGATACAAACAGGCCAGTCTCTGGGGATCTCAGAAGGAGAGATGAAGTGTGACTGAGAAGGCCCTGAAGACCGGAAATTTTCTCTATGATATTATCTTACCAGGAAATCCTGACCCGCAGGGCCTAGTTGGAGCTCCCTAGAGAACAATCTTCACTCCCAGCCCTTCTGACACTCACAATCCAGGTAGACCCCTGGCCAAAGCCAAGGGCACCCCAGCAGCTTAGAGTTGGTCCTTGTTCTCCGTGGTTGACTCGTATGAGCTTAGTAAGAGTAATGAGCACTCCCCAGTTCACATTATGGTGGGCAGGGGGTGGTGGGAGGGGAGGAAGGGGAAGGTTTATAAATTCCCCGTGGAAGTTCATGAAAAACATATTTAGTTAGGGTATTTCATCTTATTGCCTTCACAAATATTAATAGTATAGCCTTATATTAATTTATTAGACATTAGGATGCTTTTGTATCATAGACTAGGACTTTCCCCCTCATTTATAATCATTTTTCTCCTAAGGAGAAATATTTTATAAATTTTAAGGAGCAGATTTTAAGAATAATTGTATGGAGAAAACTCAAGTTATATATTGGTGAACGCCTATATGTATAAGTGTGTGTTTGTGTGTATACTTATACATGTACACATGTACACAAATATATATACACACATGTGTGTACACACATATAAATTTAAATTGAAGATGAGTTGTGAACAGAAGAAGGGACACTTGGATTCTCTAAGCACTGGTACCCTGGCTTCTAATTTGACACCTATTTGTTTCTGTACATTGCAGACAGATCTTTTGGATCTACATATTGAGACCTCTGCCCCTGCCACACGATGAATCATGGAAAGAAGATTCATAAATAACTAAGTTATAACAAATTATTGATTAAGATAGGGTCATGCCGCAATTTGCAAAGAGAAGATAGTATACAGTGTGAATGGCTGGGGGAGGGGATTCTGGAAAGAACAGCAGTGGGAAGGGGCAGTATTGACAGCTCTTTGTCCAGTCAAGTCTTTCTCCTTCCTGGGCACATGGCTGACCAGACTCCCCTGAGGCAAAGTGTGAACAGTTGAATGTGAGGGAAAGTGAGTAGCAAAGTTTGGGTCACTTGCCTAAAAGGAAGTCCCTCTCCCTGGACTTCCTCTATTTTCCTTTCTCTTGATTCAGAACAAGGAGGTGCCCACATCCAGCTTCAACCATGCAGATGAGGACAGGGCCGTGGAGATGGTGGGGACACAAGATAGAAGGAATTTGAGTTCCTGAATGACTTTAACGCCATTGCATTTTTAAGTAAGGTCACTGTATTTTTGGATCTCTTTGATGCCACTACCTTTACAACTCTAAAAAGGTTCAGGATTGAGTCTGTAGTGAAGAAGAAAGTCTCTGGGTAATGTGATTCCATGTGGTAGATATACCAAAAAATCTTGGATCTTTCGGAAAGGCTATGGATACAGGAAAAGATAGACAAAACAAGCCCATAGAAGAGATGAACATTTTTAAAGAAATGCTGAGAGAAGAGCTTGTGGAGGAAGTTAGGAGAACTGGTAAGCAACTTCATGCCCAAAGATGGGAGAAAATAATTTGGTGCCCTAGAGCCATGCTTCTCATACATGAATGTGTATCAGAATCACGGGGATGGTTTGTTAAAACACAGATTGCTGGACCACACCCCAGAGTTTCTGATTCCGTAGGTCTAGGGTAGAACCTGAGATTTGCGTTAGTAAAAAGATCTCTGGTGATACTGATGCTGTTGGTTGGTTGGGGCGACATTTTGAGAACCACGGCTAGAGAGTCTAGGGAGACTTGGAACATTTTCCAATTGGTCTGTAGGTTTTTTTCAGAGAAGAGTCTTGACCACCACTCATCAAGGGAGTTGGCAGCCAGACTGAAAAGACCACTCTAATCACACATTGGATGCTGCCCAGGGGGTTGAAAGAAGACCCCTGCGTCTGTGAAAGCCAAGCCTTCACAAACCTCTGCCAAAATGAACTGAGATATGTGACATTATGCACCTGTTATCTATTAATTCTGTTTAGAATTTGACCTTAAACAGCCTTTGCATTTATAATAAAATAATCTTGTTTTCACATAATACTGAGTGAGCTTTCTGTCTTCGAGGAAAATCTGTAAAGAAAAGGGGAGATGGCTGTGGATATTGGTCTTTGGAGGAGAAACCATTCTGCAAAATTAACTCAAGAACAAAGGCGTGGAGAAATTGAAGCAGGAAGCCTTTTTATTGAGATGACTTTCATGAACTTTATTGTCTTTCTATTAAATATAAATTATTGAGGATTTGCCTACAAGTAAAAACTAGAAATTATTGTTTATGCAGATTCTGAGCTGACAACTTGTTTCACAAGCTGTTTCTGCCAAGTCTGAAATCCATATTCAGTATTCAGAAGACGAGCTTTTGACTATGCATTCTTGGTCTGACAATCACACTGCGAATGTTGGTCCCTAGAATGTGACACTGCTGTTCATTGCCACTGTAATAGTAACATTTCTTAAAAAGGCTATAGTAATAATAATAGTAGTAGTAGTAGTAGTAGTAGTAGTAGTAACTTTTAATGATCCCCCAAATACATACATGCGGAATATTAGATGTAGATATTTGTAAAATGCTTTACTATTAATTCAAATTCATTTGTACTATAATCCAATATAGAGATTTTAAAGTTATAATACTCTCACAGGGAAAACTTGATGCCCCCAGCTAATCACTGTTTTCCTTGATGTAGCTTGTATAGAATATGCACTTGGACTCAGAATGTCTGAACTTGCTTTAGCTGACTCAGAGATTGCTTCCATAAATGCCTTCTTTTGCAACCATGAAAACCCTCATTTTGGGGGGCACTTATTATTCTTTATTTTAACCACCTAAACATTTCTTGTATCTTTTTGTTTATGTGACTGTTGTCCATCTTTCCTAACGGACTGCTAGGAACCATAAGTGAGGGATCATGTATGTTGCATTCATCAAGGTATCCTCAATGCCTTACATAGCATCTGGCTCCTAGGAGGACAAACATTTGCTGAATAAGTAAGGACTAACTGAAAACAGGAGCTATGGGTTGACTAATTTTACGCTAGTTAATTAAGTACATACATATTTGTGTGTGAGACTTATGTGTATGCACACACACATGCCACCTCGCATAGCACTTCCTTACTATAAATTTTGCTGTGTTTTAACTGAAATCAGCTATTTCCATTCATTATTAACATATATACAAGAATAATGATAGTCTTTAACAGTTCATATTTCCTCCACCCAACTGCTATTGCTGAGTGGTTCTGTATCTTTATATTCAGTGAGTTATATGAAAAAGTTTACATAACCTTTAGCTCTTTGAGACACACAGGCTTGGGACACGTCTTTTATTTGCAGTGTTTTGCCCCTGCTGAAAGTTTCTCTGTTTTTCTGTTGGTTTTTGTCCTTGGATGGAACTATTTGGAAAATGTCCTTTTGCCTTTTAGTTTTGGTTAAGCAAGAATCTCTTCCTTTGTAGTTATTTTTCCTTTTTTTTTTTTTTTTTGGTTATAACAATGTTTCAGAATCTTCTGTTCTTTTTCAAAAACCATTTGATCGCGAGGGAACTGGAATGTTACCTTTCAAAAATTGAACGCCTCATCCTGAGAAATGAAAAGCTTTGAAATGGAGGTATCCAATGTCCTTGCATTTAGACTGGAGCTCAGAGTCTGGACTGACTTGAAAGCTGAGACATCAAAAGTATACAATTTAGCTGAGTTTTCTCAAGCTAATCTTTAAGACAGCTAAAATGCAAGCTTTGCTCATTGGCCTCTTTTGAGTTCCAGTATTTTGTTCAATTTTTGAATCATAAGAATAAAGGTTTTATTGGAAATTATCAGTTAATTGAACCGTGGCTATTGTATGAATAAGAACGAAGGGACAGACAAATAACGACAAAATTTAGGATAATCTTAACATTTTCAAAGTAATTTCATCACTTGTTAATTTAAATAACTTAAATTCAATAATCTTTTCTTTGAATTATCACATAATCAATACGTTTAATATTTTTTAATTTTTATTTATTTATTTTTTAACATCTTTATTGGAGTATAATTTCTTTACAATGGTGTGTTAGTTTCTGCTTTATAACAAAGTGAATCAGCTATACGTATACATATATCTCCCTATCCCCTCCCTCTTGTGTCTCCCTCCCACCCCTCTAGGTGGTCACAAAGCACCGAGCTGATCTCCCTGTGCTATGCGGCTGCTTCCCACTAGCTATCTATTTTACATTTGGTAGTGTATATATGTCCATGCCACTCTCTCACTTCGTCCCAGCTTACCCTTCCCCCTCCCCGTGTCCTCAAGTCCATTCTCTACGTCTGCTTCTTTATTCCTGTCCTGCCCCTAGGTTCTTCAGAACCCTTTTTTTTTAGATTCCATATATATGTGTTAGCGTACGGTATTTGTTTTCCTCTTTCTGACTTATTTCACTCTGTATGACAGACTCCAGGTCCATCCACCTCACTACAAATAACTCAATTTTGTTTCTTTTATGGCTGAGTAATATTCCATTGTATGTATGTGCCACATCTTCTTTATCCATTCATCTGTCTATGGACACTTAGTTTGCTTCCATGTCCTGGCTATTGTAAATAGAGCTGCAATGAACATTGTGGTACATGACTCTTTCTGAATTATGGTGTTCTCAGGGTGTATGCCCAGTAGTGGGATTGCTGGGTCGTATGGTAGTTCTATTTTTAGAACTATGGTAAGGAACCTCCATACTGATCTCCATAGTGGCTGTATCAATTTACATTCCTCTTGCACTGTTGGTGGGAATATATTTTTTAACTCAGCATATACCAGAGAGTTTGATGATGTATTATAGTGTCTAAATAGCTATTTACACGTCTAACCATTGTTATTACTTTAACTGACAGCAGAAAGTTTATAAAATTTTGTTCAAGGAATCTAATACACTATGTTTTTACATCTTAGCTATTTTTCTTTTATTTTCATTATAAAAATTTTCTAGTACCAATATATGGCTGCATGCCCTTTTTTAAAAAAAAATTTCATTATGTGATATACATTCATTGTAAAAATGTGTCTGATAGACAATATTAATATATTTCTTTAACCAGACACGTTCATATAAAGTTATATTCTGTCTCTTTTCCAAGATGGCTACTTTCATGTTTTGTTTTGTTTTTTAAATCAACTTTTAACATTTTACTTATGGACTTTTCTTTATTCTTTTCTGAATATCAGAAATGCCTCTTTCTTTTCCCATTACCCTCAAGTTAAATCATGCCTGGAAATGACCCTAAACTCCCTGCTTTTATGAGAAACATCTTTAACAAACCACTTTCTTGTGATTTCCAATTGAACATATTGTTTATATCGTGCTTTTGCCACATTTTAAACAACAGATATTTTAAAGCAACTACTGTTTTCTCCTGAAGTTATAAACAATCTCAGGTGATTTTTGTAACTTGCTAGCAAAATAGATGCACATAAAATTGTGAAAACACAGATTGTATAAAAAATAAAGCATTAGAATCTCACAAGTGAATTACTTTTAGTGATGTGGAAGTAAAGAATAACGTAGATTGACATGCTTCAGTGATATTCAGAGTATTTGGTGAGTAATTTTGGTGCAATGAGGTGGTGTCCAAGCAGAGCGACAATTTTATGGAGATGTAAGTGGCACATATTGTAATTCAAAGTTGCTGGAGGAACTTACAGGGCAGGGCACAAGGGAAGTGAAAGCTTTGTGTGGGGCATGGGGGTGGAGGAAGGCATCTCTGTGGAGGTTCACTAGTTCACTACAGGTTTTCACTCCAGCACTGGGCTCCACATGAACAGGAGAAACTTCCTAGACTTTGCAGAGAGGGTCCCGCAGGGATAGGGGCTGAACAGAGCTGCCACCGGATGTGAAGTACTGAGAGATGGTGGGGCTCTGGCACAGCTGGAGTGGAGAGACTTCACTGAGTACTCTGGTAAGAAAGCCAAAGCTTCCAGGTAAGAACCATTCTTAGGGTAAGGGTCATCTCTGGGAGCTAAAACTCTTAGAACCAAACCGAGCTACAACTACCCTAATAAAGAATAAAGGCGAGTCATTCAGGGACCCAGGATTCTTCCATCTTGTATCTCTTTCATCTTCAGCACTGGGCTCTCAAGGTCATCATGCTGTTTGTATCAAGCAGCTGGAAGGAGAAAAAGATGAAGGTCTCATGTGGGAGATTGGTAAGAGCCAGGCATGGAAGAAGTCCATGTTATTGGTGTTTAGATCCCATTACTTAAGAACACAAGCTCATGTCCATGCCAAACTCCACGCAAAACTGGGAAATGTGGTCTGGCTTTAAGCCAGTAAGGAATGGAATTAACTCTGGTGTGTAATTAGCCAATCTCTATGCATAAGAGGTGTGGAGGGCCTGTCGGTAGCTGGGGAAGGGAGAGAGGCTGGAGGGTTTCTCTGCCTGTGGAAACATGATCTACTCTGGATCATTCATCCGGTCCTGGACCCAGGAGCAGACATGTTCTGCTCAAGAGTACCTGCCCGACCCTTTCCCTTCCATCCTCAGAGAGAAAAATTGCCAAAATTGTATGAACTTATGTTAAGTGATCTCACTGTGGACAAACTGTGCCGGCTCCAGAAAGTTCATTTTCCATGAGCCAGCATATCAGCTGCTTTGACTTAAGTTTGCCATAGGTCCAGATAGATGGAACTACAAATGCCTTCTGTAGGACTTCTGCTGTCAGCAAGAAGAGGCCAAGCATCTGAAACCTGGCCTTTTCTGACTCCAAGTATGTGCCTAAATTCCTTGCCCATCCAAACACACAATAAATCGTACACAGGTACTTTAGACGCTTAACAATTTGATATTTATGGTCATTTGAGAGTTTAGTCTGTGAGTACATAGAAATGAGTCAAAATACATAATACGTGTATTTCTAGCAGACGAATGTAAGGAAAAAAATATTTCAGAAGGCATCTGTGCACAGTGGATTCTTTTAACGTTATCAATCAAGTTTATTACCAAAGAATCTGACACACGTCCTCTGTTTTGCTTCTACTGGCACAGGAGAAAGGTGAGGGGGTGGGAAGGGAGGGGAAGAGTGAAAGAAGATCAAGCAGATGGAAATCAAACCTCCAGTGCAGGCAGCATATGGGGCATAAATGGCCATTCCCGGTAAACTCGGGAAAAGCCTCCTTTTGTCTTTGTTGATGGCAATGATCCCATGTGTGTGGAACACTGGAGCCCATTTAGATTAAGTGTCTCTCCAGCCTGGTTCCTAAGCTCTTGAAGATCCTAAGAGCAGAGAACAGAATGATGCCAGGGATCTTATCCTGAGCTTTGAAGAGATTATTCCCCCCAAGCTGGCTGGCAGGCCTGCCAAAGGTGACCTGCCTGTTTATGTCAGAGCACTCCACACCGTGGAGATCATCAACACCATTATGGCCCATAGCACCGGTAAATGCCCTTAAGCAGCTTTAGATAGAAGATCTATGGCTTGGGCTTGGAGCAGAAAATTTCATCACCACGATTTCTCTGCTGGGCCCTTGTTTAGAAACATTGCTCACATCTTTTGGTTTGACTGGAAAACAGCAGCTGTTTTCTGATCATGCGGCCATCTGTTCTTTATGGCTTATATTATTAACATTTACAAGGGCTAATTGGTATTTTGAAGTGACTAAGGTGATTGATCAAGAAATACCCAACTATGTTCCTCATAAAGTCTGCCTTAAAAATGCCAAAGGTAACAGGAATTACTTAATATTATCTCCACTCCAACTATGATGTGGTCCTCCTGAACCAATTCTCTCAGTTTTAATAATCAGAAAGCAAGATGAAAATAATTACTTTTTTGTTTTAAGTTAAATCTGCTTAGCCAGATTCCTTCCTGGTCCGTCCACACGAAGCCTCCCTGACTGGGGCAATCCGTAACAATCTCTTTTTCACTTAATAAGTATTTCAAATAGGCCTGGCATTTAAAAATCTATTATTATTAATTATGTATATATTGATTTATTTATTATTTTTATGTTTGCCATTATGTCCTTTGTGCTAGGTTAGTGTCTAAGTAATATGCTTTCTCGAAGGCTAGGACTGTATTTTATAATTCTATCTTTTCGCGTCACCATATAACATATTGAACAATGGCCGGCCCTTAGTGAATACATCCTAAATGTTTAAGAACAGACAGCTGTGGTGTGAGCCAATTCTAAATGATAAAATAATAGTAGAGATTCTGTTTTTGGATTTGAAGAGTGTAAACTGTTAAAATTGCTGGTTTATACAACTAACATTTATTGAAAACCTCCCAGGTACAGTCATTTTGCCTGAATTACTATAATGCCCCTCAGCTTCTTTGTGTGCCTTTAGCCTTTTCTTCCTGAGTTCGTTCTCCATATCACAACTAGAGTGCATGATCCTTCAATGATGCAAATCCCTTCACGTTATTAACCTGATTAAAATCTTTCAGTAGTTCCTTATGTATTTCAAGACGAAGTGCAAACTGCGTGGCATGACACGTGAGAATTCATCATGACCTGGCTCCTGTAGGCCTCCCTGCCCTTGCCATATTATCTAGTTTTATCCAATTACATGTAAGTCTTTATGTTATGGTCCCTCATGTCCCCTTCCTCTGCACAGGCTCCTGTCTCTGCCTAGAAAGTATTTCTCTCTTATTTCATCTGGAAAAAACTCTCTCAGACCATAAAGAGTTGACAAAAGTGTCTTTCTCCAACCTCCACCCCTCCACCAGCACTGGATTATATCCCATCCCTGTGTTCTCATAATACTTGGTACATCAATACCCATCTCTCTGCACCATGTTGATCACATACTACTTTGCTCTCCTGTTATGCTTTAAGCTCTAGAGTTTAAGAGACATCGTTATTTCTCTCTTTCCAGAGTAATCACAGAATCTGGCATCCATAGTTTTTCAGTAAATGTTGGGTGAAGATTTATAAATAAAAAATTAGAGCAACAACATTATTAGCTGCTAATCCTTTTTTTAGCACTTAAAATGTAAGTATAAAGTGTTTGTCATATTCATTATCTCATTTAATCTTTATAATAACCCTTGGAGGAAAGCACAACTATTTTTTTCTCCACTGTATACCCTACTCTATGCTTGGAGCAAAGAAGTGTCTCAATAAATATGTGCTGAATAAACCCTCATAAGAATTCTCTAATACAGGTACTACAAACATAACCATTTCATTGGGATCACACTTAGTTTTTTTTTTTTGTTTTTAATTTATTATTTTATTTATTATTTATGGCTGTGTTGGGTCTTCGTTTCTGTGCGAGGGCTTTCTCCAGTTGCGGCAAGTGGGGGCCACTCTTCATCGCGGTGCGCGGGCCTCTCATTATCGCGGCCTCTCTTGTTGCGGAGCACAGGCTCCAGACGCACAGGCTCAGTAATTGGGGATCACACTTAGTTTTAAAGAAGTTAAATAATTTGTTCAATATCTGATGTTGCTAAATATGAGATTCAGGATTTGAACCAAGATGATTTCCACAACCCATGTTCTTTACCACTCTTAGGTACTACATCTCACATATAAGTAAATTCTAGATTCTGAGAGAAAGAAGAATACAAATATTAAGACAGAAGCATAATTATGCTAAAGCATTTATAATCTGTATTACAAGACAGTGTGATGAAGTTCATACTCAAAAAGTAAATGAGATGTGGTCAGTTGGCAGTGAAGTGCACCAGAATTCTGCTCTTGGATATAAGGGAACACTAATGCATAAGAAGTATTAAACTGAGCCTTGAATAGTATCAAAGACATATAGCTAAGGAAAGCCATACTCAACTTTGGGATCATGTACAAAATGCATAGATTTTTCTCGGTATGATCAGGGTAGAGAGAGTGTGACGGGAGTGGACATGATGGGAGAATAAAGAAAATGCTATCAGTTGAAATCACAGAGCTGAGGAAATGCCTTGAATTATATGCTAAAAACTTTAGAACTTCATTTTATAAATACTGATTAAGGGATTTTGGGAAACAAAAAAGGACTAAAAGACACATGATCTCTGATTTACTAAATTTTATACGAGGGCTACCTTGGAAGAGAAAGAGATGAGAAGCTGTCCACTAGGAGACTACTGCAAAGTCCAGGTAAGAAATGACAAAGGTTCAAATAAATCAAGGGCAGTGAGGATGGAAATAAAGGCGTAGTTATAAGCTGTATTGCAGATTAAGAGTCCACTGGATTTTAGTGACAAGATGACTATGGAGTATAAAGGAGAGGAAGACATCATAATGAATTTTGCAGCTTGTGTTATCATAAAGCCTTGAGCTGCTTCATTAGAATTGATTTAGAATATTGCCTCTCATCAGAGAACCATATTGTAACCATGGTAACATTATTTATTTATTACTGAAATGCATTTATATTACACCTGATTCCAAAGGTTATATGACAACCCATACTGACAATAATAGGCTTTGTATTTTCAAAAAGTAAGACAATTATTCTTTTCTTGCCAGAAAGGGCAGGCTCAATTTTTATGTATCAGTTTCTTCTTAAGGAAATTGCGTTTTCTTTCTGCTTCTTTTCTAACATCAGGTGCCTGAAAATCAGCAAACCAAAATCCAGCATTCAGTAATTTGGAAACTACCAAAATCCAATGAATAGTGTAGGAAAAAAAGACGTTGGAAAGGAGACTAATGTCAAGTGTTTCTGGTCAGATAACAGAGAAGGGAATCAAAGAAGAGATACAGGCGTGCTCCAGTTTGACATTTATGAAAGTCAGGGTTATGTAAGCTTCATAAGTTTTTTGGGTTTTTTTAAACATTTTTATTGTAGTATAATTGCTTTACAATGGTGTGTTAGTTTCTGCTTTATAACGAAGTGAATCAGTTATACATATACATATATCCCCATATCTCTTCCCTCTTGTGTTTCTGTCCCTCCCACCCTCCCTATCCCACCCTTCTAGCTGGTCACAAAGCACTGAGCTGATCTCACTGTGCTATGCGACTGCTTCCCACTAGCTATCTATTTTACATTTGGTAGTATATACATGTCCATATATACACTACCACTCTCTCACTTTATCCCAGCTTACCCTTCCCCCTCCCCGTGTCCTCAAGTCCATTCTCTAGTAGGTCTGCATCTTTATTCCCATCTTGCCCCTAGGTTCTTCATGACCTTTTTTTTTGTTTGTTTTTTTTAGATTCCATATATATGTGTTAGCATATGGTATTTGTTTTTCTGACTTACTTCACTCTGTATGACAGACTCTAGGTGCATCCACCTCACTACAAATAACTCAATTTCGTCTCTTTTTATGGCTGAGTAATATTCCGTTGTATATATGTGCCACATCTTCTTTATCCATTCATCTGTCGATGGACAATTAAGTTGCTTCCATGTCCTGGCTATTGTAAATAAAGCTGCAATGAACATTGTGGTACATGACTCTTTTTGAATTATGGTTTTCTCAGGGTATATGCCCAGTAGTGGGATTGCTGAGTCATATGGTAGTTCTATTCTTAGTTCTTTAACTCTATACTGTTCTCCAGAGTGGCTGTATCAATTTACATTCCCACCAACAGTGTATGAGGGTTCCCTTTTCTCCACACCCTCTCCAGCATTTATTGTTTGTAGATTTTTTGATGATGACCATTCTGACTGGTGTGAGATGATATCGCATTGTAGTTTTGATTTCCATTTCTCTAATGATTAATGACGAGCATTCTTTCATGTGTTTGTTGGCAACCTGTATATCTTCTTTGGAGAAATGTCTATTTAGGTCTTCTGCCCATTTTTGGATTCGGTTATTTGTTTTTTTTTGATATTGAGCCGCATGAGCTGCTTGTATATTTTGGAGATTAATCCTTTGTCAGTTGCTTCATTTGCAAATATTTTCTCCCATTGAGGGTTGTCTTTTCGTCTTGTTTATGGTTTCCTTTGCTGTGCAAAAGCTTTTAAGTTTCATTAGGTCCCATTTGTTTATTTTTGTTTTTATTTCCATTTCTCTAGGAGCTGGGTCAAAAAGGATCTTGCAGTGATTTATGTCATAGAGTGTTCTGCCTATGTTTTCCTCTAAGAGTTTTATAGTGTCTGGCCTTACATTTAGGTCTTTAATCCATTTTGCGTTTATTTTTGTGTATGGTGTTAGGAAGTGTTCTAATTTCATTCTTTTACATGTTGCTGCCCAGTTTTCTCAGCACCAATTATTGAAGAGGCTGTCTTTTCTCCATTGTATATTCTTGCCTCCTTTATCAGAGGTAAGGTGACCATATGTGCATGGGTTTATCTCTGGGCTTTCTATCCTGTTCCATTGGTCTATATTTCTGTTTTTGTGCCAGTACCATACTGTCTTGATTACTGTAGCTTTGTAGTATAGTCTGAGGTCAGGGAGCCTGATTCCTTCAGCTCCGTTTTTCTTCCTCAGGATTGCTTTGGCTATTCGGGGTCTTTTGTGCTTCCATACAAATTGTGAAATTTTTTGTTCTAGTTCTGTGAAAAATGCCATTGGTAGTTTGAGAGGGATTGCATTGAATCTGTTGATTGCTTTAGGTAGTATAGTCATTTTCACAATGTTGATTCTTCCAATCCAAGAACATGGTATATCTCTCCACCTGTTTGTATCATATTTAATTTCTTTCATCCGTGTCTTATAATTTTCTGCATACAGGTCTTTTGTCTCCTTAGATAGGTTTATTCCTAGGTATTTTATTCTTTTTGTTGCAATGGTAAATGGGAGTGTTTTCTTAATTTCACTTTCAGATTTTTCATCAGTAGTGTATAGGAATGCAAGAGATTTCTGTGCATTCATTTTGTATCTTGCTACTTTACCAAATTCATTGATTAGCTCTAGTAGTTTTCTGGTAGCATCTTTAGGATTCTCTATGTATAATATCATGTCATCTGCAAGCAGTGACAGTTTTACTTCTTCTTTTCCGATTTGTATTCCTTTTATTTCTTTTTCTTCTCTGATTGCTGTGGCTAAAACTTCCAAAACTATGTTGAATAATAGTGGTGAGAGTGGGCAACGTTGTCTTGTTCCTGATCTTAGTGGAAATGGTTTCAGTTTTTTAGCATTGAAGACGATGTTGGCTGTGTGTTTGTCATATATGGCCTTTATTATGTTGAGGTAAGTAAGTTCCCTCTGTGCCTACTTTCTGGAGGGCTTTTATCATAAATGGGTGTTGAATTTTGTCAAAAGCTTTCTCTGCATCTATTGAGATGATCATATGGTTTTTCTCCTTCAATTTGTTAATATGGTGTATCACATTGATTGAGGTAGGATTGTATTGCTATAAACTTCCTTCTTAGAATTGCTTTTGCTGCATCCTATAGTTTTTGGGTTGTCGTGTATTCATTGTCATCTGTTGCTAGGTATTTTTTGATTTCCTCTTTGATTTCTTCAGTGATCTCTTGGTTATTTAGTAGCTTATTGTTTACCCTCCATATGTTTGTATTTCATACAGTTTTTTTCCCTGTAATTGATACCTAATCTCATAGTGTTGGGGTCGGAAAAGATCCTTGATATGATTTCAATTTTCTTAAATTTACCACGGCTTGATTTGTGGCCCAAGATATGATCTATCCTGGAGAATGTTCCATGAACACTTGAGAAGAAAGTGTATTCTGTTGGTTTTGGATGGAATGTCCTATAAATATCAATTAAGTCCACCTGTTTAATGTATCATTTAAAGCTTGTGTTTCCTTATTTATTTTCATTTTGGATGATTTGTCCATTGGTGAAAGTGGGGTGTTAAAGTCCCCTACTATGATTGTGTTACTGTCGATTTCCCCTTTTCTGGCTGTTAGTATTTGCCTTATGTATTGAGGTGCTCCTATGTTGGATGCGTAAATATTTACAATTGTTTTATCTTCTTCTTGGATTGATCCCTTGATCATTATGTAGTGTCCTTCTTTGTCTCTTGTAATAGTCTTTGTTTTAAAGTCTATTTTGTCTGATATGAGAATTGCTACTCCAGCTTTCTTTTGATTTCCATTTGCATGGAATATCTTTTTCCATCCCCTCACTTTCAGTCCGTATGTGTCCCTAGGTCTGAAGTGGTCTCTTGTAGACAGCATATATATGGGTTTTGTTTTTGTATCCATTCAGCCAGTCTATGTCTTTTGGTTGGAGCATTTAATCCATTTACATTTCAGGTAGGTATTGATATGTATGTTCCTATTACCATTTTCTTAATTGTTTTGGGTTTGTTATTGTAGGTCTTTTCCTTCTCTTGTGTTTCCTGCCTAGAGAAGTTCGTTTAGTGGTTGTTATAAAGCTGGTTTAGTGGTGCTGAATTCTCTTAGCTTTTGCTTATCTGTAAAGGTTATAATTTCTCCATCAAATCTGAATGAGATCCTTGCTGGGTAGAGTAATCTTGGTTGTAGGTTTTTCCTTTTCATCACTTTAAATATTTCCTGCCACTGCCTTCTGGCTTGCAGAGTTTCTTCTGAAAGATCAGCTGTTAACCTTATGGGGATTCCCTTGTATGTTCTTTGTTGTTTTTCCCTTACTGCTTTTAATATTTTTTCTTTGTATTTAATTTTTGATAGTTTGATTAATGTGTCTTGGTGTGTTTCTCCTTGGATTTATCCTGTTTGGGACTCTCTGTCCTTCCTGGACTTGATTAACTATATCTTTTCCCATATTAGGGAAGTTTTCAACTATAATCTCTTCAAATATTTTCTCAGTCCCTTTCTTTTTCTCTTCTTCTTCTGAGACCCCTATAATTCGAATGTTGGTGCATTTAATATTGTCCCAAAGGTCTCTGAGACTGTCCTCAATTCTTTTCATTCTTTTTTCTTTATTCTAGTCTGCAGTAGTTATTTCCACTATTTTATCTTCCAGGTCATTTATCCGCTCTTCTGCCTCAGTTGTTCTGCTATTGCTCCCTTCTAGAGTATTTTTAATTTCATTTATTGTGTTGTTCGTGATTGTTTGTTTTGCTCTTTAGTTGTTCTAGGTCCCTGTTAAACGTTTCTTGTATTTTCTCCATTCTATTTCCAAGATTTTGGATCATCTTTACTATCATTATTCTGAATTCTTTTTCAGGTAGACTGTCTATTTCCTCTTCATTTGTTAGGTCTGGGGGGTTTTTTACCTTGCTCCTTCATCTGCTGTGTGTTTCTTTGTCTTCTCATTTTGCTTAACTTACTTTGTTTGCATCTCCTTTTTGCAGGCTGCAGGTTCGTAGTTCCCATTGTTTTTCGTGTCTGCCCCCAGTGTCTAAGCTTGGTTCACTGGGTTGTGTAGGCTTCCTGGTGGAGGGTTCTAGTGTCTGTGTTCTGGTGGATGAGGCTGGAACTTGTCTTTCTGGTGGGCAGGTCCACGTCTGGTGGTGTGTTTTGAGGTGTCTGTGACCTTATTATGATTTTAGGCAGCCTCTCTGTTAATGGGTGGGGTTGTGTTCCTGTCTTGCTAGTTGTTTGGCATAGGGTGTCCAGCACTGTAGCTTGCTGGTCGTTGAATGGAGCTGGGTCTTGGCATTGAGACGGACATCTCTGGGAGAGTTTCGCTGTTTGATATTACGTGGAGCCTGGAGGTCTCTGGTGGACCAAAGTCCTGAACTTGGCTCTCCTACCTCAGAGGCACAGTCCTGACACCTGGCTGGAGCACCAAGAGCCTGTCATCCACATGGCTGAGAATAAAAGGGAGAAAGAAAGAAAGAAAGAAAGAAAAAGATAAAATAACATAAAATAAAATTAAAAAGTTATTAAAATAGAAAACAAAAAATAATTATTAAAAAAATTTTTTTAAAGTAATTAAAAAAGAAAGAAAGAAAGAGAACAACCAAAGCAAAAAACAAATCCACCAATGATAACATGCACTGAAAACTATACTAAAAAAAAAAAAAAAAAGAAAAGGACAGACAGAACCCTAGCACAAATGGTAAAAGCAAAGCTATACAGACAAATTCACACACAGAAGCATATACATACACACTCACAAAAAGAGAAAAAGGGAAAAGAAAATATATATCGTTGCTTCCAAGGTCCACCTCCTCAATTTGGGATGATTCGTTGCTATTCAGGTATTCCAGAGATGCAGGGTACATCAAGCTGATTGTGGAGATTTAATCCGCTGCTTCTGAGGCTGCTGGGAGAGATTTCCCTTTCTCTTCTTTGTTCGCACAGCTCCTGGGGTTCAGCTTTGGATCTGGCCCCACCTCTGCGTGTAGGTCACCTGAGGGCGTCTGTTCTTCACTCAGACAGGACGGGGTTAAAGTAGCAGCTGATTCGGGGGCTCTGGTTCACTCAGGCCCGGGGGAGGGAGGGGTATTGATGTGGGGCGAGCCTGCGGCGGCAGAGGCCGGCATGACGTTGCGCCTGCGTGACGTTGCACCAGCGTGAGGCGTGCCGTGCGTTCTCCCGGGGAAGTTGTCCCTGGATCATGGGGCCCTGGCCGTGGCGGGCTGCACAGGCTCCCGGGAGAGGAGGTGCGGATAGTGACCTGTGCTTGCACACAGGCTTCTTGGTGGCGGCAAGAGCAGCCTTAGTGTCTCATGCCCGTCTCTGGGGTCCGCGCTGACAGCCGCGGCTCGCGCCCGTCTCTGGAGCTTCTTTAAGCGGCGCTCTTAATCCCCTCTCCTCGTGCACCAGGAAACAAAGAGGCAAGAAAAAGTTTCTTGTCTCTTCAGCAGCTCCAGACCTTTTCCCGGACTCCCTCCCGGCTAGCTGTGGTGCGCTAACCCCTTCAGGCTGTGTTCACGCCGCCAGCCCCAGTCCTCTCCCTGGGATCCGACCAAAGCCTGAGCCTCAGCTCCCAGCCCCCGCCCGCCCCGGCGGGTGAGCAGACGAGCCTCTCAGGCAGGTGAGTGCTGCTCGGCGCTGAGCCTCTGTGCGGGAATCTCTCTGCTTTGCCCTCCGCACCCCTGTTGCTGCGCTCTCCTCCGTGGCTCCGAAGCTTCCCCCCTCCGCCACCTGCAGTCTCTGACCGTGAAGGGGCTTCCTAGTGTGTGGAAACCTTTCCTCCTTCACAGCTCCCTCCCCGAGGTGCAGGTCCCGTCCCCATTCTTTGTCTCTGTTTTTTCTTTTTTCTTTTGCCCTACCCAGGTTCGTGGGGAGTTTCTTGCCTTTTGGGAGGTCTGAGGTCTTCTGCCAGCGTTCAGTAGGTGTTCCGTAGGAGTTGTTCCACGTGTAGATGTATTTCTGATGTATTTGTGGGGAGGAAGGTGATCTCCACGTCTTACTCTTCTGCCATCTTGAAGCTCCCCCCTCAGCTTCATAAGTTTTAAATTGTCTACATTATTTCTCTAGGTAGTCCACAGACAGATGAAGGCTTATCTTAAAAATAACTCTTCTTAAAGATAAATAGGATGTGGCTCTAAATTCCTTGATTTATCTGTTTTAATTTCAATCTAAATTATGTGTAATAGTTGATATTTATTGACTTATTTTAGTATGTTCTTTGATATAAGACAAGAGATTTTTTTCTGAAAATAGTTTGCTCTGATTGCAACTGGTCAACATATCCTAGGTGTGTTATGCTGAATGAAAACTCCTTATTATCTGCTTCTTATTTTGATATTACAGTTTTCATTTTTATTGCTATTATTATACTATGACATATTACGCTATTTCATTATATATGTATATAAGTATATTTATAAATACTCTCTCTAAATTTATATTGCTCTGCATCCCCTAAACAATGAACTCTTAAAAATAGTCTACTTTGCAGTGTATTATTTAGAAAATATTTTCTTCTCAGTTATACATATTTTTCTAATTTAACTCTCTTGGTTCTGTATATATTAAAAATCCATAGATAAAAACACCAAGGGGCATTAACCAGTAAACAATGTTTGGGGTGTACCTCAATGCATAAATTAGGGAGAATGTGAAGCCAACTAATAGTGGTTCCAGAATTGTCCAAACATCTCCCCTTACCCATCCCACCACCTTCACCAAAGATAGAAATGGTAAGGACACCAGTGCTAAAAAAGAAAAAAAAAGAAAAAGAAAAAGAGGAAGCTTTTTAACAAGGTACTCGTCTCCTCCTCCTTGAACTCACCCATCCTTCCTTTATGTGCTGTTGGGATCCAACTTGCTACCGCAAAATTTCTACTAAATGTAGCGGCTGCTGAGGTGCACCGCACAGATCATCCTTCAGGATCCAAGTGTTCATTTCCCAGCCGCTGGGAGTGAGGATGCTGACGGCTCACAGCTGAGTCTTCCTCCCCTGCCCAAGCAGAGCTGCCTCCCCCAAGGCTGTACCTTCTCACGGGGGGCAGCCCGCATTCAAAGACAGGGTCTTGTAGGGGCTACAATTCATGGCTCCCTTGGGACGTCTCTGCAGGATTATCCCAACTCCACAGCAAGTCATGGAATCTGCTGAGTCCTCTTTGGACATTGTATCTC
Organism: Eschrichtius robustus; assembly: GCF_028021215.1. Classification (NCBI taxonomy): domain Eukaryota; kingdom Metazoa; phylum Chordata; class Mammalia; order Artiodactyla; family Eschrichtiidae; genus Eschrichtius; species Eschrichtius robustus. Next base: position 66,871,395 of record NC_090832.1, on the reverse strand, counting down.
CATCCACCCTTTCTTCTACTCAGTCCTCACTCCCTCACAAGGTTTGTGACCAAGAACCCTCCCAGATAAAAATCTCCCATGCAAATCTCCATCTCAGATTTGGTCTATGACAATAACCTTTTTTACTTTAAAGAAAAACATTTTATCTTCCAATTATATTTTCTGTTCTTCCAAATGTGGTTGAAACAAACTACGAGGAGGAAACTATCCCGTGAAGAGTGCGAAATGCAAAGGTTACGTTGTTTTGAAAACAGGTATTTTGACTGTATGCCTGAGATTACTATGTGACTGGGAGAATTATTTACAAATTACATGTACCTGGACTTACAGCAAACTCAATGCGAGTCATTACTAGAATACTCCATTCCAGAGACTTGACCTGTTACTTAGTTGGTTCAACGACAGTTTCGTCCCAGATCTCTTAAGGCAATTAAGTGAATCTGGGGGAATAATAGTGCAAAGTCTATGCTTTTAATAATTTTATCTGGGTGGAGCCAGTACTCATAGATTCCTGTTTTTGAATGTGTATATCTTTAAAATAATATATTTATGTGAAGAGTAGAAAAAAATCTCCCCAAATTAAAAAAAAATTACGAAATAAATCTCTGCTTCAATCTTGACTTGGCACTTGTTTGTGTGTTTGTTAAAATTTTGTCAACCTAGTATATTAACTCCTTTACTGTTGGTGTCAAAGAATTATTATACTTACTACAGTGCCTATAAACCTTTGACCCCAGAACTTAGACTGGTATGAAAACTGCACCAGAATTAGGACACAAACTCAATATAGGAGTTTTCAAAAACCATATATGGAATGCTAACTCATAACAAAGATACAAGGCCCTTGCTTCTTGTTTCTGTGAAACATCTTTGACTGTTTCTATGACTGTAACTCAAAGCCAATATACACATGTGCACACACAAAAACACACTTTTCTTCATCTTCACCAAATAAAGAAAAACGGTTAATTAGGAGTTAACTATTCATAGGATAAGAGTGTTTGTGAAAGTTTTGAGCATTTTATTTACAAGAATTTATATAAATATATATTCACAGTCAAGCTATTTATTAAATACATAATTTAAGCAATTACAGCATTCATCATTTTGTATTTGAAAAACTCAAAATTTGTCTAAATCTTAGCTGTCCATAAGTGTCTATTTAAAATCAAAGTTAAGTGAATTAAAATTAAATAAACCTGAAGATTAAATTTCTCAATTGTATTAGCCACATATCACATGTGAGACATATTGGAAGCTCATAAAGTGGTAGTCTTACAAAGTTACTAAGGTTCAATGTGGTAGCCACATAGCTCCATGTCCAGTGGCTATTTTATTGGTTCCTACAGAATGGAACATTTTCATTATTCTCATCATTGTAGAAAGTTCCATTGGCTATTGTTGGTTTGAATATTATGAAATTTAGTAATAAGTTGGTCTAAAATATTATATGTACAATGTAATATTATGTTGTATATACTATATATTTTATTTAAAATCATGTATATATGTTTAAATTTACTTTATTGTCTGGTAAGCAAACACGACATGATGACAATTTAAAACTTTCTAAGAACTAGACCAGTAATTTAGCTTTCTTATCAACTATTTTGTTATCACGGGAGACCTTATAATCTAAATAAATGAGCAGTGAGTGAGTTAGAATTCAGGTAATGTTGTAAAAATCAGTATGTTAGCACTGCTCTTGTCAGGAGTTGTAGAGCAGTTTAGCAAATCATCTGGAGTGGGTTTGCCTGAAGTGTCATGATCATGTTTTTAGATAACAGGTGTATACATGTGTTACAAAGGATAAAGACCTGGACGTGTATTCTCTATGGAGGGCTACAGAATGTTTGCATGAATGGAGGATGTAAAACAGCCTAAAGACAAAACTAACAGTATTTATATAGCACACTGCTAATTTTGTGCTCTATTGTGCAAAGAATTTACTAGCAGGACCAAGAGTTCTGGAGAAGTTGGAGCAAGACAGCAATCAATTGCTCATCACTGCCATGCAAACTTTGACTCCTGACAAATCTAATACCTTTGAGGATGGTTCCATTCTGATTGGTCTCCTAGGTTAAATATTCTTCAAAATGTACTGCCAGATCAATAAATGAGCTAAGCTGATCAGCTGAGATTTTGCAAGGAAAGATGATGATTTTGATGGTTTTGACAAATGTCGTATAGAGCTATTGTTTATGGTAATATTTGGTCAGAAGGTCAACAGAATAGAGGAGAAAGTTAATCTTCTTGCTTATTGAGGCAGTGTCTGGAGAAACTAAATAAGGATAATTATAGAGTGATTAGGGCATGGCGTGGTGTTATGTCTCTTTAAATTAAAATATTACTTGTCACAATTCTACTCTGCCTATTCAGTGACTTCTGGTGGCAATGCTTAAAAGGTCTAAATGCATGAAAGCTCTAGGATCTATGTAAAGGCCATACATCTTATGTGGAGATCAGAGATGTTCAGTGTCCTGTGGAGCTTTTAAAACTGCTGTTCCCCAGGTCTTACCCACACATATTAAATCAGAAGCTCTAGGGATGAAGCCCATAAAGTGGTACTTTTACAAAGCTCCTCAGGCAATACTCATGGTCAGCTAGATTTGAGAACTTCTGACTTAGATTAAAGGGTTTAAAATTCTCTTTTTAGTTTTTCAATTTTTTATTAGATATCACACCTCATTTACCAAAACAGAGATTTTAATTTTTTAAAATAACAAATGTTGCATTTATTTCATGGTCAACGCCCTCTAGAACAATGTAATATTTGTATACATTATTTGCGAAACAATATAGAATATAAACTAACATTTACATCCCATGAAAAGCATTTTCTTCTAGATTCAATTTTGACTTTTCTTAGTAATTAATAATAGCTTATGAGCTTCAGCACATCAGGCATTGCAGACAGCCACTGTATTCTGGATTTCACACCACTACTTTTAGAGCTTCACCTTGCCCTTAAGCAAAGAATCACAGCTTAAATTTGTCACTGAACTAATTGGCACTTAATCCGTTTGAATGGGGTTGTCTTTATTCAATTATAATTCAGGTAATGAGACTGTCGACTCTGCAATCCTCTTTTTCTTTGCACTCATCCTTTTCCCAGCACCCCATCTAACTTGGAAGACTATAAGAAATAACTGCCTTTAGCTTCCTGTTACTTCTAGGGCTATTGAATGGCAAGTCTCAGGTAGAAATATAACTGATCTAGCTACACACCCAATCCTCTGTTGTTCTCAAGTCATGCCTGGGACTTCATTTCAGTCAAGGTTTTCTCCTATTTATCTGTTTAATGAACACTTGGTTAAAAGGGCCATGCTTAACTGAAATTTACATGGCATAATGTTAAGTGGTTTACACATTGCTTTCTACGTGGATTTTCATTTAATTACAATGACAACCCTACAGGTTAGGTACTATTCCTCTCACTTTTTTAGATAAAGACAAAAAGTTTAGAGAGATTAAATTTCTTGCCTAAATTCTCACGGTTAATGAATGGTAGTGTTGGGACTTGGATATAGTATTCTGAACACAAGCGCAGTGATTCTCCTATTATATCATGCTGTGATTTTTTTGTTGACGTTGACAGATATATTTTACATTTTTCTGATTTTTCATGATCATAAGATGAAGTCATTTACTATATATTTAATTACATAATGGCACAATTTCGCCCATAGTAAAGGAACATACTTTTTCTTCTTTATGTCTCAATAGTAAGTATTCTATTATATCTTCTGTATTTAAGACACAGGGAAGTAACTACTATATGCGGAATACCCATATATGTAAGACACAGTACAGAGAACAAATTAGGATTTGAATTTGGAATCTAAGTACCCATGAAATTCACTTTGGAGATTAACAGAATTAAAGCAGGTCGAGAATTTCCAAGTTTAAAGCCTATTTTCTAGTTCCATTATTGCTAACTTCAAAAGAATATCAACTGACTGGATGACTTTCTATTTCATGGAGGGAGTTTTCCTTACAGCTTTAGATGGAGGTGATTCTTCAGAGAATTCTCATCTTAGAATGACAGAACTATGTATGACAGAACTTTTTGATTTGTGTTTGGAAGATTTTGCAGATCGATGATTAGGTGTTGAATTTATTCACATAAATCCTAACGATCTCAAATCTTTTTTGTACTACTTTCATCATTATTACTGAGTTTGAAATCTTTCTCTATGAAGCTTCAGGTTTGTATTTCCAATTATACGCTGACAACTGGGTATCTTGTAATTTCCTTTATTCTGGAAGTTTACTGTAAAGAAGACTCTTACCCTATGTTTTGGCCCAGAGGTACCTGGAATCTCAGAGAAAATTCAACCTACTTTATTTAATTTATTTTTTTATTGGAGTAAAATTGCTTTACAATGTTGTGTTAGTTTCTGCTGTACAATGAAGTGAATCAGCTATATGTATACATATATGTCCTCCCTCCCACCCCACCCCATCCCCCCATCTAGGTTATCACAGAGCACCGAGCTGAGCTCCCTGTGCAGGTTCCCACTAGCTGTCTATTTTACACATGGTAGTGTATATATGTCAATCCCAATCTCCCAGTTCGTCCCATCCCCCCCTTCCCTCTGTGTCCACATGTCCGTTCCCTATGTCTGTGTCTCTATTCCTGCCCTGGAAATAGGTTCATCTGTACCATTTTTCTAGCTACTTTAGAAGACTGCAGATAAAATGTGCCCTCAGGAGATAGTTCTTTAGTTGCAATACTCTTCCTTAAAAAAATACATGATTTTTAAGGTGATTTTGAAGTCATTACTTTCTGTTATTAAAATCTATTAGCCCTAATTTCTTCATTTTAATAATATAATTTCCCAGTCAATGTTATTTTAATGGAAAATTAATGTCAATTTGTGCCAATTTTGCAAATAAATTGCCTATAAATCATATTTTAATGTTACAAATAAAACACTCAAAATATACAGAATATTTTTTTGGTCTAATTTTTCTAGCAAAAACATACATGTTTTTCCTACTGCTGTAACATTTTATAAATCAAAGGAATACTAGATTGGAGTCAAAGGACTTGGAGCAAATCTTTACTAACTGTTTAATCTTGAGCAGGTAACCGCCAAACCACAGTTTCCACCCCCGTAAAAATAGAGTGATATTTCCTCTATCTAATCGCATGAGCTTGTGATGCTGTGTTAGAATCTAGTGATCCTTGTGAGATCAGCTTTTGGTGAGTTGCACATGAAATATGTTATTATGTAAATGAGTTACTTGGTTTCCTCATGTATCCAAAATATACAATAACACAGCACCTATGCTTCATTAGACTCACATGCTGTGGTTGAAAGGCACGTATTAAGGACAGTGTCTGGAAATTCGACATTCCGTGGAATGGGCTTTTATCTGCATTCCTATGCGAAAAGGCCAATGGCCTATCATTCATTCAGTAATGATGAAGCCACGTTGCTGCCCTTAGTAGAATTTCTTTATGGGATTTTAAAGCCCCCTATTCAAGAGACACAGCTTCCTCAGGGAACAGTGCTGAAATCACAATGGTCTCTATTTCAGTGACGCTGATGTGTTTTGGGTTGTTGCCATGTTTGGATTTTATCTTGTCATTTCACATGTTATACTGTGCTTGCTGTGCGTAGGAAAATGACCATGTGTCTAAAAGGATAGACATATATGGCCATTGCTTCCAAGTCATGCATCAAGATGTTGAATACCAAAGCACAGCTATTACTGTGTTGGCACTGACATGCACTTGACATTCCATGAATGTTTTGTTAAACACTGAAGGGTAGTATGCTAGCTTTCTCTAAACTGCACTTTCTTCTCTTAATATTATGTGCATTAACAAAACCTGTGAGTTTCTGTGGCAACTATGTCATTCCAATAGAGTCCATATATTTTCCAAAGAACATTTGTCTTTTTGGCACTAAAAATCTGGCCAAAATGAAGTAAAACATTAGTGAAATGGTTCTTGACCTTGTGCATTTGGGAAATTATAACTGCATAGGTGATTTATGTCTTTAGCTATTCTCCCCTTGTACTCCTTTCCTCCTTGAATTATTCAGATAAATTTGGTGGCTTACATCCATCCTAAATGAGACCTTTTATATCCCATCATTAAACACCCTACACATTGTCGACAACAGTTCTGACTCTAGGCAGTTGTTCCAGACCCTCAGTTTACTTCCTTGATCTGTAGAAAAATTACTGTCTCTGTTCCCTACAATTTAGAAACTTCCTGATTCAGACTCCCCCATTTCGTTTTTTAGACTTCTTGGGCTTGCTTTTCTTCTTTCTTCCTCCATTCTGCCCTCCACTCTGGTGTGTCCTGTGGTTCTCAGAAGATCACCCCATTTCAACCCTGGTTTTATAGAAACTGCCTGACTGTTACAAGAGGATAGAAGCAGAATTTGGATGTTTTCCTAGAACCCCAAGTTACCCTGTTCTCCTGCCACCCTCCTTAGAAAGTGGATGAGGTTTCATAGTCATGTTAATGCTGTCTCATAATTCAAAGGTATTCTGACGTGAGAGCTGTTAACTCTGCATTTGTTTGCAGGCAACACCAGTCTATGCCAGGAACTGCCCCATGCTCCACCCTCCCTCCATATGCATCTCACCTTCCAGCCTCACAAAACCATTTATAGCTTGGTAATAATCATGTCACAGTGATGTTAACATACCTTTAGGTCTTTGACTATGCAGTACCTTCTTCTTGGATCACCTTCTTTTCTGTTTGCCAAACAACCCTGATCCATTAAGGTTCAATTTGTATTCACCTCTCCCTGATCATTAAATATGCATTCTTTCTATAACTGCAACACTGGATGATTATGCCTGACAAAGCACATGTCATAAATCTACTGCAATTTTTAGTTTATCTGTCCTCCTCTTCAATTAGCCAGAAAGATTCTTGAGACCAGGGACTGGATCATTTTAATCTTTTGGTCCATATCACCTGGTTCAGTGTCTATCATGTAATAAGTGTTCTACAGTGACTATAAAAAGCTACTATAAAAGTCCTGTACAGTTGAGAAATCTGAGAAACAGGAGATGTGATATAATTTGTCCGAGATCGGAGAGCCTGGTGTGGCCACCAGTTATATATTATGACTCTTGAGATCAAGCTGCTAACTGCTACTGAAGGTCAATTAAGACATTTCTTCCAGAACTACATTGGCTCATCATGCAAATCATTAATTTAACAAATATGTATCAAGTCTACGCTATATACTCAGTGCCTTGCTAAACTCAGAGAATCAAAGATAGATCATAGGCATAGTACCTGCCTTCAAAGAGCTTATATTCTTAGGCTTGAATCACTTTCTCTGTTACTTCATTGGTCTACTGGGTTTCTTGAATTCAGCTTCATTTCATTTCTGATATGCCCCACAGAGAGCTCACGGGTTTCTATTTAAACTCAGTCATGATCTAGGACCTATGTGTATTTATGGGTCTTCTACTAACAATCCCTTCGTGACTCTGGTTCTTATTTTCCTTCATTCTGCTTCCATCTAGAGAGTAAAAGTAATATATTGTGGGAAGGAATTTTTCCAGTTGGAGGCCCCAACTGACCACAATGGGTGGTGAGTACCTCTGTATTCTGTAGAGAACGGCCAGGGACTTCCACATACTCACCTCAAGAATGGATAAAAGGAAGCCATATGGGTCCTTCTACACTTTCCCTTGTAATTCTCCACCCAGTACCTATTAGCAGAAGACTAGATTGCATTAGGAAAGTCAAAGAGGAAAAAGAATTGTTTGTTGGGAGAGGAGTGTTTGGTGTTTTGCCTCTGTCCTCTTGCCAGAGGGGTTGGATTTTAAGCATCTGCCTTTAATCTAAGTGAGAAGGTTCCAAGGAAACACAGAGAGAAAGAGTAGGTGGCTTGTCTTACTCTGTCTGGAAGCTTGCTGAGCTCACAGGCCCACTGAATACCATTTGACCAGAATAGGGTAATAGAATGGGGAACTTCAACCATATCTCTCAAAGTCTGAGGTGGAACAGGAACAAAATGATCAATGTCCGACTCTTGTCTGAAGATTTGCAGGCAAGTATCTGACTGGAACAGTCCATGATGACAGGAAAGAAAAAGAATAGCCAAGTGTTGACTTACTTCAAGGGTTTCAAAGAAAATTGTAAGTTTTCTGAGGCCAGTGGGTGCAGCAGAGGTAGCTGAGCTTGAGATGCCATGATGTTATCCCTGATTAACGGAGGGTAGGACAGGAGAGAGCAGGTGCTAATGGTACATCCCAAATGGTCAGTTGGAGAGAGCATCCTTCACTCCAGAAGCTGTCCAGTGCAGGGGACCCTATGCGTGTAGGGGGCAGGGAGGCAAGAAGGAGGGTCCTGAAATATAAAAAGCCGTCATCTAGAAGTCCCCCATGACAGATGGCGTCAACAGCAAGAGAAAGAAACAACAGCAGCAACTAAGTAAATGACTTTTTGATTATTTTCCTTTTATTTACCGTCCCTCTCCTGACCTTGAAGGTCCTAACAGGAGGAAGGGGAAGATGTAAGAAAGAAAAGCAGAAGACTATCCTTTTCTGAGTCAATGGTTAGACCTTAACTGGAGAGGGGAAATTTGGGAGTCTGTCATTTCTGTGGTCAAGGGATGGGGAAGGGTGATTCATATTTGAATTAGAATGTGGAGAAAAATAAAATTTTCCCCATTTGCATGATTGCAAGTTCACTCTGTTGCATAAACAAGAAAAAGAAATAAAGCTCTAAGATAAATACGAGTAGTCTCAGCAATTATATTTGTTTTACTGCTACTATATACAAATCTCACCAACATTTTCCTGGGTACATAACTTCTGCAGGAAAACAATCATTACATAATTCCAAATTACCTGACAAAATTATGTCTTTATTATCATTATCCCATTAATATTTTTTTAATCTTCATTGAAATACAGTTGATTTACAATGTTGTGTTAGTTTCAGGTGTACAACAAAGTGATTCAGTTATACATATAAATATATATATTCTTTTTTAATAGTCTCTTACATTATAGGTTATTACAAGATATTGAGTATAGTTTCCTATGCTATACAGTAGGTCCTTGTTGGTTATTCCATTAATAATTAATAGCCAATTAATAGTAATTCTAACACATATGGTATAAAATACCATCTATGATTATTCAATCCACTCAGTTCATTCATTCATGAATTCAACAAATATTTGAGCGTTTATACCACGTTAGGTACTATGTTATAAGGAATCTGGAGATCAGAGATGTTAGGTAAATTACTTGAGTCAAAAGTTGGTAAATGGTGTAGCAGAGACATGAAACCAGATCTTCTGACTCAGGATCCTATGTGCCTAACCATTAAGCTAGACCACCTGCATTAGGTCCATGATATCCTACTGATTGGGACAAGAGGAAAATACTACGATCCCTTGCTATGTATTGCTTAGGAACCTGCCTTGTTATGACAGTCATCAAACTTGAAACTACCTGTTTATTGCTACTCTTCCTGGCTGGCCTCTAAGCACCATGAAGCCAGGATCCGTGATTATCCTGTACAAGGAAGTCTCCTCTGGGCAGCTAGCACAGCACTTGACATGGGGTAGGCACTTGGTGAATCTTAGCTGAATTTGAGCAGTGGAATAAATCCCGTAAATTGCAAGGCTTCCCTTGAAAATAAGGTCATGCAGAAGAGCATCAAAATGTTCATGGGGATCACAAGAGTATCTACATTTCAAGAGTAAATTAAGATTTGGCAATAGATAACATAAGGGAATCCAGGATTTTTTACTTTTAATTCATGAATGACACACTGGTTGTTCCATGTCTCCGTGTCACAGCAGTTATCAGAACTGAACTTGAAAGCATTTAAGTTAGGGAGTCTGTGATCATATATTTTCCAAGGAATAAAGAAAAGCACATGTTGGAAGGATGATAATACAAAAGGAGTGACTCCGTTTTATTAAATAATAATTTTATCATGAAATATTCCACACTTAGAAAAGATGTGAATAATATAATAATGTGAATATTATAAATGTGAACAGTATAAATTATATAAATATAAAGAATAATAAAACATGCTAGCACACCCACTACAGAGGGTAAGAAAGAGAATATTGTCAATACTGCTGAATTTTCCTCTTTTCCCCAAATATATCATTTTCTCTTCCTGTTCTCCCCCACCTATTCCCCCATTATTTAGCATGAAATTGTGTTTATCACAATTTTCTTTAGAGTTGTACTGATAATACATGATTCGTAAGGAATATGCTTTTTTTTTTTTAAAGATTGATTGATTGATTGATTGATTGCTATGTTGGGTCTTCGTTTCTGTGCTAGGGCTTTCTCTAGTTGCGGCAAGTGGGGGCCACTCTTCATCGTGGTGCGTGGGCCTCTCACTATTGTGGCCTCTCTTGTTGCGGAGCACAGGCTCCAGACGCGCAGGCTCAGTAGTTGTGGCTCACGGGCCCAGTTGCTCCGCAGCATGTGGGATCTTCCCAGACCAGGGCTCGAACCCGTGTCCCCTGCATTGGCAGGCAGACTCTCAACCACTGCGCCACCAGGGAAGCCCAGCAATATGCTTTTATTTTGAATGTTTAAAATTGTTTATACATGATAGTATGCTTGCATCTTTTTGTAAGTTGATTTTTTTCACTCGATTTTTTAATGCAGTTCATTCAGGTTGATGCCTGTAGTCATAGCTCATTCATTTTGGTGCTGCATTACATGTATCCACTCTTCGTCCATGAACAGTTGAGGGGTTTCCAGTTTCTCTTATTTCAATCAGTACAGCTACCACCTTTTTCTTTATCATCATCGTTATCACCACCATAACCATCATAATCATTTATTTCAAAGTTACTTAGCAAGCATTCACTCATATAATACTCAGAGCAAACCTATGAGGAAAACACCATGTACCAGTATTATCCCTACTGCAAATGTAAGGAAACTGAAGTACAGCATGTTTTAGTAATGAGCCCATGGTTTAGACCTCGAAATGTTAGAAGTAGATTTGGAAACCAGATGATCTAGCCTCAAAGGTCACACTCATAATTACTAAGTGAACTGTCTTCTAATCAACCTCATAGAAAGGAATGCAAAAGATTCTCTCAGGTATATAAAAGGGAAATTACTGGGGATCAAAATATGTACCTGTTTAATTTTACAGTGTTTGTATCAATTTATACTTCCACAGGAAATGAATTAGTCTTTGTATTGTTCTATATCCCCACCAAGACTTGGTATTATTGGACTTTTCAGTTTTGCCTATCTCACAAAATGGTACCTCATTGTAATTTGAATTTGCATTTTCCTAAAAACTGATGAAGGTCTGCATACTCTCATGCCTATTTGCTATGTAAAACATGTTCTTGGCTTTTGGTCATTTTTCTGTTTTTGTGTTATTGTTGTTATGTATATAGGCTACTCATATTTTGTTGGTTATACATGCTGTTAAGATGTCGTAGTTCATGACTTATCTTTTCCTTTGTTTATAGGTGTTATTTTGAAATAAAAATTTTAATTATAGTCTGATGTACATAGCACCATCATTAGAAAGGCTTCCCCACCCCCAAGTTATAACAGTTCCACATATTTCTATAGCACTTTTATGGCTGTTTGTTGGATTTCTTGTTTGTTTTTCTATTTGTTTTTGGTTTTTGGCTTTTACATTTAGATAGCTACTCCTGTTGGAATTTATTTTGATGTATGGTGTGAATTAGTTCCCAGCTGGGTATCCAGTTGCCACCCAAACGTGTTTTTTTCCCTGAATCTTTCCTTTCCTGAGTGATTTGAAATAGTATCTTTGTAATACATTTCCATATGTACCTGCAGCTATTTCTGGCATTTCTCTTCTGTTTCATTGATCATGAGCCTACACTGAGATCACACTATTTTAATTATACAGGCTTTGTTAGTATGTTTTAATATCTGGAAGGGCTATTTTTCCCGCTCACTGCTCTTCTGTGTAAGATTTTCCCAATCTATCTTTTCTTTTCTCTTCTTTTCTTTCCTTGTTTTTTTATTTTTTAATTAAACTTTTTTGGGAGATAACTGTAGATTCATATACAACTTTGTGAAATAATGAAGAGAACTCCCATGTATCATTTACTCATTTCCTCCAATGGTAATATCTTTCAAAATTGTAGTGCCATATCACAAGCAGGATATTGACATTGATACAGGAAGATATAGAAGAGCCCCTTCACCACAAGGATTCCTAGTGTTGCCTTTTTAAAGCAATGATTTCCTCCCTCTCCTTAACCCTTAACACAGTCCTTAACCCTTTGCAACCACTGTAACATTCTCCATCTCTATACTTTTATAATTTCAAGAAATTTATAGAGATGGCATCACACAGCACGTAATCTTTTTGGGGCTAGCTTTCTTTTTTTTTTTATTATTTTTTTAAACGTTTCTTTAATTAATTAATTTATTTATATTTATTTTTGGCTGTGTTGGGTCTTCGTTTCTGTGCGAGGGCTTTCTCCAGTTGCGGCGAGCGGGGGCCACTCTTCATCGCGGTGCGCGGGCCTCTCTCTGTCGCGGCCTCTCTTGTTGCGGAGCACAGGCTCCAGACGCGCAGGCTCAGTAGTTGTGGCTCACGGGCTTAGTTGCTCCGCGGCATGTGGGATCTTCCCAGACCAGGGCTTGAACCCGTGTCCCCTGCATTGGCAGGCAGATTCTTAACCACTGCGCCACCAGGGAAGCCCGGGGCTAGCTTTCTTAACTCAACCTAATTACCTGGAGATTCATCTAAGTTGCTGCATGCATCAGTACTTTGCTTCTTTTAGTTGCTGAGTAATATTTCGTGTTATAGATATACTTCAGTTTGTTTAACCATTCAATGTTGAAGGACAGATGATTTATCGTCAATTTTTGGCTATTACAAATAAAGTTGATAAGAGCATTCATGTACAGGTTTTTGTGCAAACATAAGTTTTCATTTAACTGGGATAAGTGCCAAAGATCATAGTTGCTGGAGTGTATGGTAGCTGAATATTTAGTTTTTGAAGAAACTGCTGAACTGTTTTTTAGACTGTCTGCACTATTTTACATTCCCATAAACAGTATATGAGTGACCAGTTTCTCTACATCCTTGCCAGCTTGGTGTTGTCACTTTGTTTTTTTCTTAATTTTATATATTCTCATAGGTATGTAGTGATATCTTATCGTGGTTTTACTTGGCTTTACCTTAGTGTTCACTGATGTTGAATATCTTTTCATGTGTTGTTTGCCATCTGCATAACCCTTTCATGAAATGCCTATTCATGTCTTTCGTTCATTGTGATGCGTCATTTTATGTGTCAACTTGACCGGGCTAAGGGATGCCCAGATATCTGGTAAAACATTATTTCTGAGTGTTTTTGGGAGGCTGTTTCCAGAAGAAATTAGCATTTGAATTGGTTTAAAAAAGAAGAAGATTGTTCTCACCTACGTGGATGAGCATCACCCAATCTGTTGAAGGCCTGAAAAGAAAAAAACGGTGGAGAAAGGGGTGATTTTCTCTCTCTGCTAGAGCTGGGACATCCATAACATCCTGCACTTTGATGTCAGAGCTCCTGATTTTCAGGCCTTCAAACTCGAGCTGAATTACACCACTGGGTTTCTTGGCTGTCAAACTTGCAGAAGGAAGATAATGGTACTTCTCAGCCTCCACAATTGTGTGAGCCAATTCCTACGATCAATCAGTCAATCAATCCTATTAGTTATATTTCTCTGGAGAACCTTGACGAATATATCCATATTCCATCTGGACTGTTTGTTCTATTAACGTTGAATTTTGTGAGTTCTTTATATATTCTAGAGACTACCTTTGACAGATATGTGGTTTGCCAATTTTTTTTCCCCAATCTGGTTTGTGTTTTTGTCCTTTAACAAGGCATTTCACAAAACAAAAAGTCTTTAAATTTGATGATGTCCAACTTATCATTTTTTCCTTTAATGTATTGAGCTCTTGATGTCAAGTTTAAGAACTCTTTGTCTAGCCCTAGATCTCAAAGATTTTCTTCTGTTCTTTTCTATAAATTGCATAGTTTTCTATTTTACCCTTAGGTCTATGATCCATTTTGAGTTAATTTTTTTCCTTTTTTAACAGTAATTTATGTATGTCCACTTATTCTTTTCCTAATGTTCTACTGCCGGTCAAGGGCTATGTTTTGCTCACACATGTCATAGTAATTGACATAGAAATTTGCACAGAGTTGGCAATCAATAGATACTTAAACTGTAATTTTTGTATAACATGAGAAGTTTAAGTTTAGGTTCATTTTTTCCTATGGATATCCAATTGTTCCAGCACAATTTATTGAAAAGACTATCCTTTTTTCACTGAATTGGTTTTGTAACTTTGTCAAAATTCATTTGGACATATTTGTGTGGGACTATTTCTGGGCTCTGTATTCTGTTTCATTGATTTATTTGTCTATCTCTCTGCCAATACCACATTGTCTTAATTATTGTAGCTATGTAGCTGGCCTTAATAATGGGTAGAATGATTTCTACCATTTTATTCTTCTTTTTAAAGATTGTTGTAGCTATTCTACCACCTAAACCTTACTGTATACATTTTAGTATTAGCTTGTCTATGTTGCCCAAAAACCTTGCTGTGATATTGATTGGAGTTGATTTAAATGTATAGATCAATGTGGGTAAGATTAAAACTTTTAAATCAACCTTTATAGTGCTAGAAATTAAAAGTCTTGTTTGGATTGTGATAATTTACATATTAACTTGTGAAGAATTGACATCTTTATGATGTTGAGTCATCTTATTAAAGCACAGATGACTTTCAATTGTTTACTTTCCTGTTCTTTAAGAATTTAAAAAATTAGTATGATTTTTAGAATAATTACTGTTAATTGTATTAAATATTCTTCGCTGTGCTTACGAATGAGTTAACAGTTCTATCATCTCTTCTTACTTGTTATTTCTTCTATATATGATTTTTTTTTTGTATTTTAGTTGTATATTACTAACCTGCTAACTTACTGAATTATTGTATTGTTTTGATCATTTTTATCAATATTCCTGGGTTTTCTATGTATACATTTATACATCTATAATTTTTATGCCTCTAATTGTTATTGTTTGAATGATTATAATAGTCTGTACTTTCAAAAAAATGTTAAATAGTAGTGGATCTATGGGAATATTTGCTTTTTTAAAAAACAATGAGAGGGACTACCCTGGTGGCGCAGTGGTTAAGAATCCGCCTGCCAATGCAGGGGACACAGGTTCGATCCCTGGTCTGGGAAGATCCCACATGCCACGGAGCAACTAAGCCCGTGCGCCACAACTACTGAGCATGCATGCCACGACTACTGAAGCCCGTGCTCTTAGAGCCTGTGCTCCGCAACAAAAGAAGCCACCACAATGAGAAGCCCGCGCACCACAATGAAGAGTAGCCCCCGCTCGCCGCAACTAGAGAAAAGCCCGTGCGCAGCAACGAAGACCCAATGCGGCCAAAAATAAATAAATAAATTAATTAATTAAAAAAAAAAAAACAATGAGAATGTCAATAAAGATTATTAAGTAAAAAAGTAGAAAAAATAGATATTATTATATACACTGAAAAATAGATATGGTGTTAAAGAAATATACACAATTTCCTATTTTGATAAAATGTTTATTTTATATTAAGGAAGTACCCAATTTCTTCTTTTATTAAGAGTGTTTTTTTAAATCAGGGATGTGTGTTGAATTTTGTTAAAGATCTTTTCGCATCTATGGAAATAATTATAGCATTTTCTCTTCATATTTATTAATATTGTAAATTATATTCATAGATTTTCTGATATTGAATCATTCAAATATTGAACCATTCATACCTGGAGTAAATCCCACATAACAATGAAGCATTTTTTAAAAGTGCTACTGGATTCTGATTGTTATTATTTTATTTAAGATTAGTGATATCCACTAATGAAATTGGTCTGTGATTATGTATTTTTTACAGCATCTTTATCAGGTTAGCTATAAATGCTACAACTGATTCTTATATTTTGAAGCACTTTAACAAGCATTGGTATTATCTAGTGTTTAAAAGCTTAGCAGAATTCCCTTGTGAAACCATCTGGACCTGGTCTTTCTTCATAATCAAGTTATTTTATAGCTTTTTCTATTTATAGGAAATTAATCTTTTAAATATTATCTTTTCTGTGTTCAATTTTGGTAGATTGCATTTTCTTTGAAATTCTCTATATCCTGTAAGTTCTTGTATTTATTATTATAGAAGTGGGCATAGCACTGTCTTATTTTTTTAAGTTCCCTTTATTTTGATTTTTATTATTTACTTATTTTGTGTATTCATGTTTGGGGTTGACATGCTGGGTCAGTTTTGTAGGTACAAAGTGAACGTTTTAATTAAGTAGGTTCAGGTTTTCTTTTATTTCTGGAAAGATTTATTAGAGCATAGTTTTAATTATTGCTCATATCCATTTGTTGTTGTTTTGGTTTTCTTCAAGGACTTCAATTATACATTTGTTGGATCTTCTTTGCTTATCATCCATATTTATCACATTCTTCCTGATAAGTTTTATTAACCTTCACAATGCCTATTACAGTACATTCAATCAATTCTATTTTCCTTTAGACATCATGTAGTTTAATCTTATTTATACTTTTCCCCTTTGTTTTTCTTTTTCTTTTTCTGAGTTTGGTGAACACTTTCCCATGTTCCTGCTTTTTCTCTGTTTCTTTTTGAGTTATTAAACTTCTGATTTGATATGTTTTCATATCTGTCATTGCTTGTTTAAAAAATTTAATTGAGTGAAGTGTTGTTTTAGAATGTTCCTATGTGTTCTTTTTTTTTTTTTTTATGTGAGAGTGTGTGTTAAGGAGAAGAGGCAGGAGGTGGGGGTTATGAGCAAAAAGAGCATGGTTTCATCATCCAAAATGTTTTTATTCCAGTTTTCTGTTTTCTTCGTATACTAGCTTTATACAGATATTCTTCTTTTTTTCTGTAATTTGTATTTTTTAAAAAGCTTTCCTAAGAAGCAGTAAGAGGTGAATTTATGTTAGCAGGTGATTAGGATTTTGGTGGCTTACTGAGTTCTCACTTCAGAAACAATCTTTTTACGTGGTGCATTGAAGTGCAGTATTTTTTACTGATGGTATTTTTGTCGCTTTTGTTGTTTGTTTTTTTGTTCCAGACCAAGAGGTTGGTGTGTCTCCTGGTTTTGTAATCCTATTTTATTTCTCTAGAACACATAATTTTCACCACTTGTTATTTTCTTTTTTTTTTTAATCTTCTTTTTTTATTCTTCAAATTTCCAAGGTATCGTCCCTTATTTTCCATCATCTCCCTCTCCCTCAGAAGTTGTGTCTCGCCCTTGTCCCATACACTTTTAGGCTCCTTCCTTTTGATTTACCTGTTGTCAGTGTTATGTCTGCCAGGTCTCAGACTTCTATTTCTCTCTTAGGTTGGGATTCTCTCTTTCTAGGATGATTTCATCTTCACCACTTCCACTGATCTCATCTATTTTCTGCACAATTTAACCTGATTCTTTTCTCTGCCTTGAGTACCATATTTCACTCTGCTTATCTTAGATATTTATTTCATTAATTATAAACAAATTAAAGTTTGTTATGTTCTTTGTCATTTATTTGATAGAGTGCTTTATAAGTGGTTTTATTTGTTTGCCTTTATAATCTGTATGCTTTAGGGAGATATGTGGAGAAACTAGATTTAAATGACTTCCATTTTTACGCAAGAACTTTTCTCATGTGATTTAAAAACTCATGTCAGATTAATATGCCTTCTAGATACTTAAAGATCTGTTTTTATTCTTGGCTTTCAGTAAACAAATGTATCTTTTTGAATGTCTGATTATTTCTGACTTCATCAGAAAAAAATAGTATACACAGTCTGAGAGTATGGATATATTTCTCCAGAGGGATTTACTTTTGCCTTTGGTTATCAGCTAGGCTAAGTGTAATAATAGTTCTTGACCACCTTAGTCCAATATGATATTGGCTTCAGTCCCTGTGAGGGATTATTTCAGTGTTTGGAGTCCTCACAAAAGTCTTGGTGTGTACCAGAGTTCCTCTTCTTTGTCTATCATTGAATTTCAATTTTTGTCTTCTTACTCTATATATCTGCAAAACAACTTTGTTCAGTTTCTTAGCTTTCAGTTCATCACTTTTGGAATCTGCAATTACCTTGTGTGGAAAGGGTCTCCAAAAGCCATATTTAGCCAAATTTACCTTTCTAGAACTCTTTTTGTCCTGGATTATGGACCTGCAAATCTTTTCTTCCTTAGACACTCTCCAATTAATTTAAACAGATTTTTGTCGTTACTGTTATGTGTTCTTCCAATATATGAATTACCATATATTCTGAATAGGAGGGTTGGTCTGAAAACCAAAGTTCACACTTACCAGAAAATCTAAAGTGCTTTATTTCATTTTTGTTGTTGTCAAAGGTTGTTGATTATTATTGCAGCTCTATTTTGATGTGTTTAAAACCACATATTTGATATTATTATTACTTACTTATATAACCAATGCTTGTATAGATTATCTAACATATGTTCCATTTTTTTAACTTGGCTTTCCCACTTACTTTTCAGAGCTGTTTCTAGGATAATTTTTCATCTCTTAGAATAATAACCTCTGTAATTTCCTCTGCTGAATTTCTGCTCTTGTTGTGCACTTTGTTTCTTTTTGTCTGCACATGCCTTTATTTCATCCTCATTCTTGAACAATAGTCTTCTTTGGTGCTCTGTATTTTTACTAGTAAGTGTTTATGTGTGGGTTCCTTTTTTTCGTTTTTCTTTTTTCTTTCTTCTTTTTTTCCTTTTTTTTTTGTTTTTTTTTTTGGTCCTTTTTGGAATTGATTGTGATTCCTGCATAGATGGAGATGGACTCATCTCTTTTATCCATTTGAGGGACTTCTCAAAAACTGTCTATTCGAATATTATTTTCCCTGGATTTTCTCTAGTCTCTTCTTACGGAAATCCAATTAGATATATGTTAAACCATATTACTCTCTTTTCTGTTTCTCATCTCTCTTTCATATTTTCCTTCTCTTTGTTTCTACAATTTGGTTTATTAATTCTGGATTGTTTCCCAGTTCTGGAATTATATCTTCTGCTGTGGCTAATCAAGTTGGCAAAATATTTTAGTGGAAAGTGGCCTTCACAGACAGACTGCTGAGGTTTTAACCTTAGTTCTGCTACTCAGTAGTTATACAACTTAAACAAATGTCTTAATCTGTTGTCCTTATGACTTTTTATCTGTAAAATAAAATAAATAATAATACTTACTTCATGGATTGTTATAAGTGTTAAATTAGTCAATTAATGTAAATGCTCAAAAGAGTAAACCTCACTAAGAGTTAGCTATTGTTAATCTCTATTAATCTGCTATCTAATCTATCCATTTACTTTTAAATTTCAAGTATTATATTTTTATTTCTAAAATTTCTATGAAATTTTAAAAAATTCTCTATTATAAGTTTTGATAGTTTCTTTTCTTTCTCCTCATGACTTTGATTCCCATTTTTATTTCTTTAGCAATACTAGACATATTTATTTTATTCTGGATCTAGAAATTCTAGTTGAATGAAGCCCATAAAACTCTGAGTAGTGCTCAAAATACCTATCATGAAAAATACAACTTTGTGTTATTACAAAGTTAATAAAATAATTGGGGTGAGCCATTATAACTAGCCAGTTATGTTTTGGGGTCCTGGGACCCAGTCATTAATATTTTTAGGTCTGAATTGTGGGAACATTTTTGATGGGTTTTATTGTATTGAAGTTTCTGTGGATCTAATTTTGATGTTTGCTTTTTCTATATATTTTTGTTTATCATGTTGTTTCCTTGTGCTTTTTTTTTTCTTTCCTGAGAGCTTATTTTCATTCAGATATTTTTGTCTCCTGTATAAGGGTGTATTCCCTTAAAGAGGATTCACACTTATTTATATCAAGTATCTAAATGTGCTACCTTGTGACAATCTTAAATTAAGTATTGGCTTGGATAATTTTCAGATCCACAAATCAGACGAACATCAGCTTGAAACTGTGAACTTTTAGGAGATATATTTTGTTTTTCTATGGTAGGCTGAAAATGGTCCCCCCAAAATATTCACATCCTAATCCCTGGAACCTGTGAATGTTACTTTATTGGAGAAAAGAGTATTTGCAGATGTGATTAAGTTAAGGACCTTGGGCTGGGGAGATTATCATGGATTATGTGGGCTGGTCCTGAATGCAATTACATGCATCCTCATAACTCAGAGGTACAGTGGGGTTTAAACATGGAGGAGAAGGCAATGTGACTACAGAGGCATAGATTGGAGTGATACAGCCACAAGCTGAGGAAGGCCAGCCACCACCAGAAGTTGAAGGAGGCAGAGAATGGATTCTTCCCTAGAGCCTCTGGAGGGAGCACAGTCCTGCTGACACCTTGATTTTGACCCAGTGTTATTGATTTCATACTTCTGGCCTCCAGAACTGTGAGAGAATATATGCATGTGGCTTTAAGCTACCTAGTTTGTGGTAATTTTTACAGCCACCACAGGAAACTAAGACACCCTCCATTAAAAGCCAGAGGTAGGACAAATTCTTCTGCCATTTTTCTTTGTGGAATGATAACAAAAACTAAATATGTCTTGATTAAATTCATGTTGATCACTCCATTTGTAAAACATAGTCCATGGAATTAGAAGAGGGTCCCAAAGCTCCTAGACCTTCATTTAGAGTTTCCTCCCATTCCAGCAACTTGACTGACATCACAGTTGGTCCTTAGTTGTCCAGAAGAATTACAGATTTCCAAAAATATATCTTCAAGATGCCATATGTGATGAGAGCATCCTTATGTTGATCTTTAAACAGACCATCACACTGTATTGCAGTAAATCACTAGGTTTTGAAAGCTAGTTGAAAACTTGTGTTATTTATATTCTTAGACTTTGCTTTTATCCCATAAGTTTAGTCCCAAGTAACATCCAATTATTTGACTAGAGAAAAGTTTCCACAACTAAGCCAGTAGTGGGCTCTGCTGCCTTTGAATTGAAAGGGTTCTTCTCAGAATCACTGAAAATGAAAAGTTTATTTCGAATTCATACATTAGTCTTCTAAAGTCCTTTGATCTCTTGAAAGGTATTCATGGTCTAAATAACCACCACATTCTTATAGAAATAAGTAAAATCTGGGTTTAAAATAATTGACACCTAAGGGAAAACTTATTAAATGTAGTAATCTTTATCTACCATGTGAAAGTTTTTTTAGATCAAACATTGAAGGTGAATAAATTCTTTTTTTCCCTTCTTTAAAATTAGTTATTTAAATATAAGTAAGGCTATCTATTCATTTCACTATTAAATAGAAAATCACCCTAAAAAACAAAGATAACTTAAGTGGAGGCATTCTGTCAAATTTAGCCACATTCAAAATATACTCCCCTCAATTCAAAATTTTAAAAAAACAAAAAAGCAGCACACACAAAAAACAGATGGTACATACAAAACAGTGACATATGATGACAAATTTAACAAGCATTTGCATCTTTTAACATAGCACCATTTTTCACTTAGGTGTAGATAGATGGGTTAATTCTTTAAAAACCAGTAATTCTTATTTGGAGTTGGGATTCCTATGGGATTTTATTTTATAGGGAATTTCTCACTATTTGAAAAAAATTCATTTTCTCACAATTGCATTTACTTTCATCAGTTGAAGTTCAAATTTTATTATACCTAAAGTTTGAGAAGGAAACTCATCTTGAATATAAGGAATTTCACTCTTGAGATCTCATTTCATATACTAAAAGCCATATGGCTAAATAATTACTATGTTCCATGGTTTAGAAGTGCAACAGATTGTGCTTTGGAGTGACACCTAAGGGAAACATAGGTTCTTTTGAGGAGTCAGAATTAAAAAAGCAAATATATAATAGTGAAATCGAGAGATTAGTCCTACGAAAGAAACAGGGAAAAGTCATTTCTGTGGCTCTTGAAAGGAATACCAGCACACATTTTACATTTAACACTGTGACTTTTGAGTATGGGGTATATTTGCTTCACTCTAAACTGAAATAACTTTGTATCTCTCTGTTGGTCTTACATAAAGTTGTTTCAGTTTTTGATTTATGCTGCATTTGTTCTATGATTGTGAATGGGTCATACAAAGATGGGTAAGATATTATTTCATGGATTTGGCATTCTTCCCAATTGTAACCATGAATTTCATATTTTATATGTATAAATGCTTTTCATGACAGACCACTTAGATTCCATGTGCACTCCTTTCCTAAGGTAAGTATGGCATCACTGTACGTCAATTCAAACCACTGGCCCACACATTTTTTTTCCAGAAATCTGATCCCTGAGAGTTGGTGTTTTAATGATTGTAACTTTCTAAGTGACACCAAATAAAGGTGCAATTGAATTGACATGATGAAGAGAATTATTTTAGCTAACAGTACTTACAATGGAAGAAGAATACAATGCAGGCTTATTAGGCTGAGCTTTTTTGACCATGTTTGTTCTAGACAACTAGTCAAGAAAAAGAAAATTTTTTCTCAGTGTATTTTCAAGAGTAAGAAAGCAGGTTTTGATATTCACAGTGATCACAGGAAAGAGAAAAGGATCCTTGAATAATGGTTTAAAAGTTAGGGGAAATAATTGTGTGTGTGTGTGTGTGTGTGTGTGTGAAGGGGAGATTTTTTAAAAGAAAATAACTGAGTGGTGCTCTTCAAGTCTATGGAGTATCATTATGAGCAATTAACTGATTGTTTCTTATCTCAAAAGGAATACCTGGAATAAATAAGAAGAAAGTTAAATCAGACGTTTAAATAAACTTCTGAAGGTCATGTTGGAGAAGTCATAGACTAGACTTTCAAAGGCTGATTTGAAAAAGTCAGTGGACAGTGTTAGGGAGAACATCCATATGTGACATCCATATGTGGCTTGTTGTCTTAGGACTTTACTATTGTCTGCAAAACAAAATGGTGTGGTTTTATTGCAAACGGCTGCCTGCCTTTGTCTGAAAACCTAAGTATCTTTGGAAATCAGACATTTAAAATAAAGATTATTTGCTGTAACATAAACCATATTTTGATCAGCGGAATTTCTAGCAGTTGTTCGAGGGTATCATAGGATTTTTTCTTTGTTTCCATATTTTCCCCTTGAATTATGCACATTTCCTGACCCTTTGCCAAGCCCCTCGTAGTGAAACATTATTTAGAAGATCAAACACAGATCATATGAAAGAAACATCTGTTGTAGCTATTGTTTTTCAGTAGTTCAGGGTGCCCAAGAGGTCTACCAGGCAATATTTTCCAATCCTCATTTCTATACAACTGGGGGATCTTGGTGTCAGCAAAGGAGAAAAGGCTGTTAATTTAATGTTTAAATGTGTGTGTCATGAAGTTATTTGTACTGAAAATATTTTGGAAGAAAAAATATCCATAGTGACTATTTTAGTTTGTTCTGCTCTGTAGCCAACTAGGGCTACAAAACCCATCATTGAGGGCGGATAAGAAAAAACCAAAGAGTGGAAGGGATGCGAAGCAGCTGTTGTTTTAATTGTTTCTCCATTTCCTAGTTCCATCCCCATCTATTGCTTTAATCCTCAACATTTTCCTAACCCAAGCCTCAAAGCAGAGCTCATTTTTAGGGGAGGAGAAGCTTCTTTCCAGGACAACATTGTTCTCTACTCCGATTTCTTCTATCCCCTGCTTCCCAGTCAGCTGTCAGGCCTGCAATTCTCTTTTAAAATAGATCAAAAAGGGAAAGGTAATTTATATTTTAATGACAAGGCTTGGTTATGTGTTGGACACAGAGGGTTTATTGCCTTGGGAGGTAATTACTCAGGTTGAAAGGTGCTTCATCTGTTCAGATCGCAGTTTCCAACAGGGTGATGTTCTCAGTGAAACTGGTGATGACAAAACCATCTGAGACATCATGCAAAGAAATTTCATCGAAGGAATATTTCCCTTGTTCTTCAATTTTACTAAATTTAAAATTAATTACAACTTTTATTACTTTCATTAAAACAATCCAACTCAAACCCTTACATGCTGTGTAAAATTTACTATGTGGGATGCAACAAAGGATTGCCAAAAAAGCCTTGGACTGGGGGTGCTCGGTAAACCCACTAGTTCTGTGACCCTGCACCTGGCCTCTAAATTTCATTCTAGCTTGTGCCACATGTGACCCTATAGAATATAAGAACAATCGTATTTTCCTCCCATAGTTGGTGTGGTCTTTTACATAGAATCTATTCTATCAGAAAGATGGGGGAATCAGAGAGAAGTAGGCAAATTATTTTCTTACCTTTGCTTTAGAAGATATCACCTCAGTGTCATATTAAGCTTATTGAAGAAATGAACTGATTAATTCTTTCACATAGAATTATCATCATCATCACACTACCTATGACAACAACTTTCAAAATATTGTACTATCCCAAGGGCTAGAAAAATATCATACTATCCTGAGGATCAAGAAAGGAGTCTGAGAACTAGTGTTATATGAAATAACAGTATGATGCTAATATTATAAGTGGAATTTACTATGTAACTTTTAAAACTTTTATTTTGAAATAATTTTAGGCTTTGAGCAGGATTACAAAATTAACTCAGAGAGTTTTCATATATACTTCACCCAGCTTCCCAACACCTTGCATAATATTTGTATAATTTTCAAAATTATTAAGTTTGATGCAATACCCTTAACTAAGCTATGTATTTTATTTGGATTTCACCAATTTACTGCTGATCTATTTCTTCTATTCCAGGATCCAATCTGAGATATCACATTGCATTTACTTTCATGTCTTCTTTGTCTTTTCCAATCTGTGAAAGTTCTGTAGTTTTTCCGGTCTTTCATGATTGTGATGCTTTCGAATAGTACTGGTTAGTTATTTTGTAGAATGCTTTATAGTTTTCATTTGCCTAATATTTTCTCAAAATTATATTAAGGTATGCATTTTTAGCAAGAATGTCACAGAAATGATGTGTTCTTGTACATACACTTACAAAGTGTACATGACGGGTACATGAAGTTGATATTTCTTGTGTAACTTTTATCACCTGGTTGAAGTGGTGTCTGCTGTGCTTCTCCATTGTAAGGCTGCCATTTTCTCCTTTTGAACTAATAAATATCCTGGGAAGATAATTTGAGACTGAAAAATATCCTGTTCTCCTCCAATTTTTGCCTGTTAGTTTTAGCATCCATCTTTTGATCTTGTTTGCAACAATTTTTACTGTGTTTTTCCAATGGTGGTTTTCCATTTCCCTTATTCTTTCTATATTTATTAATTTAAAAATATTCTGTAAGGAAGAACTGCTACTTCTCCCTCCTTTATTCATGTGTGCCAGTATTTATTTATATCGGTATGGAATGCTTAGTATTATTTTACCTGTGGGTTATAATCTAATGCTATCTTGGTTAATTTTATTTCTCAGAATTTTCCAGCTTTAGTCAACAGGGGCTCTCTCAGGTTGGCTTTTATGAACTTTCAATTTGACTACTTCCTTACTTTATGACGACACAAGATGCTCCAGTCTCATCTTGCTTTTTCTTTCTCCAGCCCTGGAATCAACCATTTTGTCAAAGATGTCTGATTCCTTTAATTAGACGATGGTACTTAGACATCAAGGCCTGGATGGAAGGAGTGCTCATTGCTACCAAAACCTCATTGTATCTAGACCCTCTCAGTGGATAAAACTTGGAAATGCACGTATATATAGTAACCCAGCCATACACACACGCGTGCGCGCACACACACACACACACACACACACCTTAAATTATTTCTGTAAATATCAGCATGTCAGGTATAAAACCATGAGTTCATACTAGACCTGTGATTCCAATCCAATACCATACGTTTACTCTAGCCCTCCTGTATTCTTAATTGTAACTTCTTTCTCCTATAGTAAGAAACTTGACTCTCATTATCTGCAATATACTCACTTATTTTTTTCAAGCCTAGTATTCACAAAAATTAGTTTCAGAATTGCTGACCCATACACACCCCTGGGAGAAACAAATCTGCTAAATATAGTAAAAATATTTTCTTACAGTTCTTTCTGCTGTTGACTTACAGTCTCCAGTCAAAGTATTGATTCCCAAAGTAACTCAGGTTAGTTCTTATCTTCCCAACTCACTTCAGTGTGGATATTTTATTCATTTGTAATACAGTAGTGTTCATTCTTTGCCGTTTGTATTCTATTGATATTTTGCTTTCCCTTCTCATTCTGGTAGAGTATCTTCTATCTAAACACTCGATAAATAATATAAAAACTCTTTGCCTAATCTGTGATCACAAAGATTTTCTCCCAGAAGTTTTATGGCTTTGTGTTTTATGTTTTGGTCTATGATCCATTTTGAATTGATAGAATGTGGGTCAAAGTTCATTATTTACCCTGGACACACAGATGTACAGTTTTTCTAGCACCATTGTTGAAAAGACTGTGCTTTCTTCACTGAATTGCCTTTAAACTTTTTTCAAAAATCAGTTGATTATGATGCTGTGGGTATATTTCTGGACTCTGTTCCATTGACTTATGTGTCTTATCACCACTATCTTGATTACTGGAACTTCTTATTAAATCTTGAATTGGGTAGTGTTAATCTTCCTTTTTTTGTTCTTCATTTTCAAAATTAATTGGATTCTTACAGTTTTCTCGCTGTTCCATATGCATTTTAGATTCAGATTATCAATATCTACAAAACAATCCTCCTGGGAATTTAATTTGGATTGAGTTGAATGTGTAGATCAATTTGGAAACAATTTATATCTTAATAGTATTCGGGCTTCAGTATTCATGAACATTGTATATCTCTCCATTTATTAAATATTATTTGATTTCTTTCATCCCTGCTTTATAGGTTTCAGCATATTTATCCTAAACATATTTTGTTAGATTTATATCTAAGTATATCATTTTTCTGTGCTGTTGTAAATTTTACTGTATTTTAAAATTTCAATTTCCAATTATTCATCACTAATATATTAAAATGCAAGTGATTTTTGTATATTGACTTTTTATCTTGTGAACTTTTCAAATTGATTCATGAGATTTAGAAGCTTTTTAAAGATACTTTAGGATTTTCTACATAGAAGTGTGGTTTGTGAATACAGACATATTTCTTTCTCTCTTTCTAATCTGTGTGCCTTTTATTCTTTCCATGTCTTATTCCTCTATCTATACTTTCAGTATAATGTTGAATAGAAGTTGTGAGAAAGGACATCCTTGCATTATTCCCAGTCTAATGGGGAATGCATGCAGTCTTTCATCTTTAAGTACTGTAATGACAACTCTCAATTTTAAGTAACATCCATCTAGCAGATCGAGGAAGCATTCAGAGATTTTTAGTTTCCTGAGATTTTTATTTATTTTTTATCATGAATCAATGTTGAATTTTGTCAAAAGCTTTTTACCACATCTAGGGATGATTATTTGACTTTCTTCACTATTCTGCTAATCTAGTGAATTATTTTAATTGATTTACTAATGCTGGACCAGGCCTACATTCTTCAAATGAACGCTACTTGGTCGTAATCTATTATTCTTTTTATATATTGCTGGATTTGATTTGCTAATATTTTGTGGAGGAGTTTTGCCTTTGTGTTCATAAGGGATATTGGTCTGTAGTTTTCTTGTAGTGTCTTTCTCTGGTTTTGTTATTAGAGTAATGCTGAACTTATGAGAGAAGTTAGGAAGTATTCCCTCCTCTTCAATTTCTAGAAAAGTTTGTATTGTTGTGGTTGCATTTCTTCCCCAAATATTTGGTAGAAGTTGCCTGTGATGGCATTTGGGCTGAGAGTTTTCTTAGGCAAAATATTTTTAATTATTAATTTAAATTCTTTTATAGATATTGGGATATTCTGTTTCTTCTTTCTTGAGTGAATTTTGGTAGTTTGTATCTTTTAAGGCATTGGTTGATTCATTTATGTTGTTGAGTATATGGGGATAGATATCAATTCTATTTATATTTTTATATCAGTTTTGTTTTCATTGCTTTATTTTTATGTTTTAAAAAAATTGTATTCATGTCTGCTCTTACAATTATTATTTCATTTCTTCTTTTAGCATTGGGTTTAATTTTTTCATCTCTTTCTAGTCTCTGAAGCTAAGATTACTGATAGTTAACTTTATTTATTTTCCAAAATAAGCATTTAATTATATCTGTTTTCCTCTAAGCATGGTTTTAGCTGTATCCTAGAAATTTTGGTAGGTTGTATTTTCATTTTAATTCAGTTCAAAATACTTTTTAATTTATCTTGAGGATTCCTCTTTGACGTAGAATTATTTCAGTATATATTATTTAATTTCTAAATATTTAGAGATTTTCTAGATATCTTTTTGTGTTGATTCCTAATTTAATGCATTTAGGAAATTTTACTTTATGTTATTTCTAGTCTTTATAATTTGTTAAGATTTGGTTTATGGCCCAGAATGTAGTCTATTTTGATGTTTCACATATACTTGAAAAAATGAGTGTTCTGCTATATTCTGCCAAAAAGGTCAAGTTGATTGAAGCTGTTAAGTTTTTCATATCCTTGCTGGTTTACTTGTTCTATCAATTCCTGAGAAAGCAAGGTGTTTAAATCTCCAACTATAATTATAGATTCATCTATTTCTCTTTTCAGTTCTGTTGGGTTTTGATTAATATATTCTGAATATTGAATATTGAAGAGTACATATCTACTCATAGATATGTAGACAGCATATATATGGGTAACATTTGATATGATACTAATTAGATATTAATTAGATATAATTAGATATAGACTGACACACATGAATTTCTCTCAAGATGATTAGATGCAATAAATTTTCATAAAAAGTTACAGTAGACTATGATTTTATGTATATATATTGTAATACCTAAATCAACTACTAAGAAAATTCAGTCCTTAAGGATAGTATTAATACATCAGGATGGAATCCTAAAGAAGTGTTAAAATAACCCATGAGAGACATTCACAAAAAGATAGACAAGATGAAAAGGCAGAGGGCTATGTACCAGATGAAGGAACAAGATAAAACCCCAGAAAAACAACTAAATGAAGTGGAAATAGGAAACCTTCCAGAAAAAGAATTCAGAATAATGATAGTGAAGATGATCCAGGACCTCAGAATAAGAATGGAGGCAAAGATCGAGAAGATGCAAGAAATGTTTAACAAAGACCTAGAAGAATTAAAGAACAAACAAACAGAGATGAACAACACAATAACTGAAATGAAAACTACACTAGAAGGAATCAATAGCAGAATAACTGAGGCAGAAGAACGGATAAGTGATGTGGAAGAGAGAATGGTACAATTCACAGCTGCAGAACAGAATAAAGAAAAAAGAATGAAAAGAAATGAAGACAGCCTAAGAGACCTCTGGGACAACATTAAACACAACAACATTCGCATTATAGGGGTCCCAGAAGGAGAAGAGAGAGAGAAAGGACCCGAGAAAATATTTAAAGAGATTATAGTCAAAAACTTCCCTAACATGGGAAAGGAAATAGCCACCCAAGTCCAGGAAGTACAGAGAGCCCCATACAGGATAAACCCAAGGAGAAACACACCAAGACATATAGTAATCAAACTGGCAAAAATTAAAGATAAAGAAAAATTATTGAAAGAAGCAAAGGAAAAACGACAAATAACATACAAGGGAACTCCCATAAGGTTAACAGCTGATTTCTCAGCAGAAACTCTACAAGCCAGAAGGGAGTGGCATGATGTACTTAAAGTGATGAAAAGGAAGAACCTACAACCAAGATTACTCTACCCAGCAAGGATCTCATTCAGATTCGGTGGAGAAATCAAAAGCTTTACAGACAAGCAAAGGCTAAGAGAATTCAGCACCACCAAACCAGCTCTACAACAAATGCTAAAGGAACTTCTTTAAGTGGGAAACACAAGAGAAGAAAAGGACCTACAAAAACAAACCCAAAACAATTAAGAAAATGGTCATAGGAGCATACATATTGATAATTACCTTAAACGTGAATGGATTAAATGCTCCAACCAAAAGACACAGGCTCGCTGAATGGATACAAAAACAAGACCCATATATATGCTGTCTACAAGAGACCCACTTCAGACCTAGGGACACATACAGACTGAAAGTGAGGGGATGGAAAAAGATATTCCATGCAAATGGAAATCAAAAGAAAGCTGGAGTAGCAATTCTCATATCAGATAAAATAGACTTTAAAATAAAGAATGTTACAAGGGACAAAGAAGGACACTGCGTAATGATCAAGGGTTCAGTCCAAGAAAAAGATATAACAATTATAAATATATATGCACCCAACATAGGAGCACCTCAATACATAAGGCAACTGCTAACAGCTATAAAAGAGGAAATCGACAGTAACACAATAATAGTGGGGGACTTTAACACCTCACTTACACCAATGGACAGATCATCCAAAATGAAAATTAATAAGGAAACAGAAGCTTTAAATGACACAATAGACCAGATAGATTTAATTGATATGTATAGGGCATTCCATCCAAAAACAGCAGATTACACGTTCTTCTCAAGTGCGCACGGAACATTCTCCAGGATAGATCACATCTTGGGTCAGAAATCAAGCCTCAGTAAAGTTAAGAAAATTGAAATCGTATCAAGCATCTTTTCTGACCACAATGCTATGAGATTAGAAATCAATTACAGGGAAAAAAACGTAAAAAAATGCAAACACATGGAGGCTAAACAATACATTACTAAATAACCAAGAGATCACTGAAGAAATCAAAGAGGAAATCAAAAAATACCTAGAGACAAATGATAATGAAAACACAACAATCCAAAACCTATGGGATGCAGCAAAAGCCATCCTAAGAGGGAAGTTTATAGCTATAGAAGCCTACCTCAAGAAACAAGAAAAATCTCAAATAAACAATCTAAACTTACACCTAAAGGAACTAGAGAAAGAAGAACAAACAAAACCCAAAGTTAGCAGAAGGAAAGAAATCATAAAGATCAGAGCAGAAATAAATGAAATAGAAACAAACAAACAAAAAAAAATAGCAAAGATCAATAAAACTAAAAGCTGGTTCTTTGAGAAGATAAACAAAATTGATAAGCCATTAGCCAGACTCATCAAGAAAAAGAGGGAGAGGACTCAAATCAGTAAAATCAGAAATGAAAAAGGAGAAGTTACAACAGACACTGCAGAAATACAAAGCATCCTAAGAGACTACTACAAGCAACTCTATGCCAATAAAATGGACAACCTGGAAGAAAATGGACAATTTCTTAGAAAGCTATAACCTTCCAAGACTGAACCAGGAAGAAATAGAAAATATGAACAGACCAATCACAAGCACTGAAATTGAAACTGTGATTAAAAATCATCCAACAAACAAAAGCCCAGGACCAGATGGCTTCACAGGTAAATTCTATCAAACATTTAGAGAAGAGCTAACACCCATCCTTCTCAAACTCTTCCAAAAAATTGCAAAGGAAGGAACACTCCCAAACTCATTCTATGTGGCCGCCATCACCTTGATACCAAAACCAGACAAAGATAATACAAAAAAAGAAAATTACAGACCAATATCACTGATGAATATAGATGCAATCATCCTCAACAAAATACTAGCAAACAGAATCCAACAACACATTAAAAGGATCATACACCACGATCAAGTGGGATTTATCCCAGGGATGCAAGGGTTCTTCAATATACTCAAATCAATCATTGTGATACACCATATTAACAAATTGAAGAATAAAAACCATATGATCATCTCAATAGATGCAGAAAAAGCTTTTGACAAAATTCAACACCCATTTATGATAAAAACTCTCCAGAAAGTGGGCATAGAGGGAACCTACCTCAACGTAATAAAGGCCATACATGACAAACCCACAGCAAACATCATTTTCAATGGTGAAAAACTGAAAGCATTTCCTCTAAGATCAGGAACAAGACAAGGATGTCCACTCTCGCCACTATTATTCAACATACTTTTGGAAGTGCTAGCCATGACAATCAGAGAAGAAAAAGAAATAAAAGGAATACAAATTGGAAAAGAAGTAAAACTGTCACTGTTTGCAGATGACATGATACTATACATAGAGAATCCTAAAGATGCCACCAGAAAACTACTAGAGCTAATCAATGAATTTGGTAAAGTTGCAGGATACAAAAGTAATGCACAGAAATTTCTTGCAATCCTATACACTAATGATGAAAAATCTGAAAGAGAAATTAAGGAAACACTCCCATTTACCATTGCAACAAAAAGAATAAAATACCTAAGAATAAACCTACCTAGGGAGAGAAAAGACCTGTATGCTGAAAACTATAAGACACTGTTGAAAGAACTTAAAGATTATACCAACATGGAGAGATATACCATGTTCTTGGATTGGAAGAATCAATATTGTGAAAATGACTATACTACCCAAAGCAATCTACAGATTCAGTGCAATCCCTATCAAATTACCAATGGCAATTTTTACAGAACTAAAACAAAATATCTTAAAATTTGTATGGAGACACAAAAGACCCTGAATAGCCAAAGCAGTCTTGAGGGAAAAAAACGGAGCTGGAGGAATCAGACTCCCTGACGTCAGACTATACTACAAAGCTACAGTAATGAAGACAATATGGTACTGGCACAAAAACAGAAATATAGATCAATGGAACAGGATAGAAAGCCCAGAGATAAACCCACACACCTATCGTCAACTAATCTATGACAAAGAAGGCAAGGATACACAATGGAGAAAAGAGAGTCTCTTCATAAGTGGTGCTGGGAAAACTGGACAGCTACATGTAAAAGAATGAAATTCGAACACTCCCTAATACCAAATACAAAAATAAACTCAAAATGGATTAGAGACCTAAATATAAGACTGGACACTATAAAACTCTTAGAGGAAAACATAGGAAGAGCTCTCTTTGACATAAATCACAGCAAGATCTTTTTTGATCCACCTCCTAGAGTAATAGAAATAAAAACATAAATAAGCAAATAGAACCTATTGAAACTTAAAAGCTTTCGCAAAGCAAAGCAAACTACAAACAAGATGAAAAGACAACCCTCAGAATGGGAGAAAATATTTGCAAACGAATCAATGGACAAAGGATTAATCTCCAAAATATATAAACAGCTCATGCAGCTCAATATTAAAAAAACAAACAACCCGAACCAAAAATGGGCAGAAGACCTAAATAGGTATTTCTCTAAAGAGGACATACAGATGGCCAAGAAGCACATGAAAAGCTGCTCAATGTTACTAACTATTAGAGAAATGTAAATCAAAGCTACAATGAGGTATCACCTCACACCAGTCAGAATGGGCATCATCAGAAAATCTACAAACAATAAATGCTGGAGAGCGTGTGGAGAAAAGGGAACCCTCTTGCTCCCTTGGTGGGAATGTAAATTGATACAGCCACTATGGAGAATAGTATGGAAGTTCCCTAAAAAACTAAAAATAGAATTACCGTTAGAACCAGCAATCCCACTACTGGGCATATACCCAGAGAAAAGCGTAATTCAAAAAGACACATGCACACCAATGTTCATTGCGACACTATTTACAATAGCCAGGACATGGAAGCAACCTAAATGCCTATCGACAGATGAATGAATAAAGAAGATGTGGTACATATATACAGTGGAATATTACTCAACCATAAAAAGGAATGAAATTGGGTCATTTGTAGAGACATGGATGAATCTAGAGTCTGTCATACAGAGTGAAGTAAGTCAGAAAGAGAAAAACAAATATCGCATAGTAAGACATATATGTGGAACCTAGAAAACTGTTACAGATGAACCGGTTTGCAGGGCAGAAATTGAGACACAGATGTAGAGAACAAACGTATGGACACCAAGGGGGGGAAGTGGCAGGGGGGTGGGGGGTGGTGGTGTGATGTATTGGGAGATTGGGATTGACATGTATACACTGATGTCTATAAAATGGATGACTAATAAGAACCTGCTGTCTAAAAAAATAAATAAAAGAAAATTCAAAATAAAAAATAACCCATGAGAAAGTAAGAAAAAAGAACAGAGAAATGAGAAACAGAGGCAATATTCATAAAACAGATAACAAAATGCCAGACTTAAGCTGTAACATGTAAACAATTACCTTAAATGTACATGATCTAAATACATAATTAAAAGCTGAGGTTGGCAGAGTGGGGGAAAAATCAGCTACATGTTATCAACAAAACACTCTCTTCAAATACTATAATATAGGTACTTTGAAAGTAAAAGGATCAAAAAAATCTTTGGATTCTAGGGTGAGATAAGGAATTCTTAGACTTGGTACAAAAAGCATGATCCATTATATGAAAAACTGATAAATTGGATGTCATCAAATTTAAAAACTTTTGCTCTGTGAAATCCCCTGTTAAAAAGATGGAGAGAGAAGCTAAAGATTGAAGAAAATATTTGCAAACTATTTGTTGGACAAAGAACTAGTATCTAGAATATATAAGGAATTTCCAAAACTCAATAGAAGAGAAACAATCCAATTAGAAAATGGGCAAAAACCATGAATAGACATTTCACCAAAGAGGACATACAGATGGCAAATAACACATGTAAGGAGATTGAACATCATTAATCGTTAGAGAAAGCAAATTAAAGCCATAAAATATTACTATACACCTGCCAGAATGACTAAAACAAAAAAAAAACTGATGAGGATACAGAAAAGTTGTATCACTCATATATTGGTGGTGGTGTAAAATGGGATGGCCAGTCCAGAAAACAGTTTGGCAGTTTCTTATAAAACTTAATATGCAATTGTCATATTGCTCACAACTTTCACTCTTGGATATTTACTTCAGAGAAAGAAAAATGTATGTTCACACAAAGACCTATACACAGATATTCACAGAAGCCTTATTAGTGACAGCTGAAAAAGGGAAACAATTCGGATGTCTTTCCAATGTTGAATGGTTAGACGATTAATGCATACCATGGAATACTACTCAGAAATAAAAAGGAATAAATATTGATATATACAATAACATGGATGAATTTTCAGAGAATTATGCTGTATGAAAGGAAAGCCAGCCCTCAAAGATTACAATCTGTATAATTCTATCCTTATAATATTAAAACGGTGACGTTAAAATGGAGAGCAGATTAATAGTTGCTTGGGCCAAGGACAGGAGAGGGGGAGTGTGGAGGATGTGGTCATAAAGGGATGAGGGATCCTTTTGCTAATGAAAATGGTCTGTATCTTGACTGTGCCAATGTCAATATCTTGTGTTTGATACTTTACTACAGTTTTGCAAGATGTTACCATTGAGGAAAACCAGGTACAGGGTGCAGGAATCTCTGCGTCATTTCTTACAGGTGCCTGTGACTCAACAATTATCTCAAAATCAAAGTTTAATTTTAAAAATTCAGAAGCATTTACAATATGAACACAAAAAGTGCTATTCATTACCATGCAACTGTATACCAGTATCCTTTAAAAAAATTAAAAGAAACCCAGATTTAATGAAAAAAAAAAAAATCCCAGGAAAACAATATCTTGTGCTCTGAGAAGTTCTAGTGTTTTGCTTCCAGACCCAGCATAGTTTATCTTTCGGTTCTTGAGGCTGTTGACGTGCACGTGCTAATGCCTTTTATACTCCTCAGGTCACAACATTGCAGTTATTTACCCTCTTCCCACCAAAGCAGTTGCTGAAGTGACCTCAGCCTTCCTCCAGAGGCCATATTCTTATAGATGGCCAGTCAGCTATGGAGGTCATCCTGTCTCTTGCTGATACTACGCAATCGAGACTACTTTGGGGGGATCACTGCCAAGAGGATCAACATGACCAACACAAACTTCCCTCGTTTCACAAGAGTGGTCTTCCAGGGTGAAGTTTGCTAAGGGATTATACTCCCTTTGTAGCAAGTTTATAAGTACATGGTGCGTTTCGCTTTGCTCTCTCTTTGCACTCGTTCTGTTTTTGCCAAATCCTCTGTAATTATCTCCACCTACTCCACTATCCTAGTCTCAGACCAGGTAAACTACGCTACTGAAACCTACTTTCCTCTAGGTTTGAGCCTCTGGATCTTTCCCAACTCTTGATATTTATTCAGGGATGAGGGCACAGAAGGAATACTCCATTCTCCTTTTCTTAAGGAAAACATCTTCTTGTGTACGTAAAAATACAATGAACACCCTCTGATAACTCAGATAGATCACCCTACTCCTCTTACTTGATGCCACCTTTTACCTCATGAGGTTGGATTATGAAAGAATTTACCCAAACCATCTTGGAGGAGATATGACCATAGAATTAGTTTCTTCTCAAAATTCATTTTCTTTTCCATATGAGGACTCTGATAGACCTTCCAGATTTGTATTTTCCTATATCCAGAGAATCTTAATAATTTTAG
Source organism: Eschrichtius robustus (assembly GCF_028021215.1). Taxonomy (NCBI): domain Eukaryota; kingdom Metazoa; phylum Chordata; class Mammalia; order Artiodactyla; family Eschrichtiidae; genus Eschrichtius; species Eschrichtius robustus. Next base: position 66,835,092 of record NC_090832.1, on the reverse strand, counting down.
TACCTCCTTTTTTGCAAATGAAGTGCCTCATCTGAGATCAGCTGCTTTTTTTTTTCCGCCTCATCTGAATATTTTCATTCTGTGTAGTGAATCACCAGATGTTAACAGTTGTTAGTGGCACTTTGATTTTGTTGCAAATGACAGACAAGAATTCTGCCTCTGAATCATCAATGCCTGAGAATTTTGTTGCAAATGGTTCACTACCATATACAGGCCTTTATCACCTTCTTATGATTCCAGTAATTAGGTCATTGCTGTGGTGATGGACCGGCTTATCAAGCATTAAGTATACTTCCACTATATCTTGGGTGAATGGCTTTACGAAAATAGTCAGATATATCCTTTTTTGGCAATATCCAAAAGGGTTATGAAGGTGTGCTTTACAACCCTCCCAGTGAATGTGAACTGGTTGGTATCCATGACTGGGGAAAGAGAAAATAGTATTTATGAAATCACTTATCACAAAAATTCACCTGGAATCTGAACAACATGTTAATTCTGTGGTTATATAACCACTGCTGTCATGGGCACCATTATTTTAATTTGCAATGAACCACTCTAATGCCCTATCCTGTTATATTAAAAAATCACAGATATTAAAAGGGAAATTGGAATTTACCAAATCCCTTCTCTTTCATGATATTGGTGGGCCTGTGGTTACTTCTACTCTGCTAGTAGGAAATATCAATGAGGTTGAACCACCAAGAACAGTGGGAGCTATTCTTGCATTTCCGGGGACCCATATGATCAAAACGGTGTGGGTCTGTGTACTCATGTTATGAACTGGCACTACTCCCTAATTTCCTAGATGGAACTGCTCATAATACACAGTGGCTGGGCTACTATTAATATTGACAACTGGCCCTGCCTTGTACTTTGATTTTCATGTGGATTCAAGATGAGTTACAGTCTAAAAACCATCTTTTTAAGTAAGGAACTAATTTCAGAGGGATCAGAATCAACTAGAATGACAGTTGCCTGACTTTCCTTCCCCCAAATGCCATAGAACCTATTGCCTAAACCCTGACCCACTTTCACAATATTCTAACTTGCTCTCCTCTGGTGGCACTGGGACACTGACCCAGACTTAGGGGCATGTACCAGTAATTCTATCACATATCCTCTTTAATTCTTGTGTTTTGCTGAGACATTATAAGTTGATTTATGGAGATATTTGTGGCTTGCTTTCTGCTTCTCTCTCTTTTCTTTTTTTAAAAATTCCTTCAGTATTTTTCCACTCTCTCTCATTAGATTTTAAGTGCCTTTGTAATCCCCCTCAGTTCTATGTATAGTCAACTCTTGATTATCTGAGCTAATGGAGGGGAGCATTAGCGTGGATGATATCAGAGGACAAATAAATTTCCCAGGGGTTTGCATCAATTCTATGAAAGCATCTGAATCCCGGAGGCAGGCAAATGAAAATCTAAGAGAAGCCGAGAGCAGAGAAGCGTTCTGAATGAAAGAGTGAGTTGTCACATTCTCACAGGGCCGTGAACTATGGCTGCAGCTGCTGCTGAAATTTTGTTCTACCCCAGCCAGGCTGCCGAGAGAGGGGCTCCAAGGATCTTTGGGCATGAATCCTCCTCCACTGGCATCAGTGCTTGGTTTAGCACAGTATCAGGCCAGGACAATGGAAATGCAATCAGTGGATGAAAGAGGAGTAACAGGGCATTATTGGCAGAGAAGTCAACACAATAGAGGCTTTATGAGGCAGGGAAGCGAAGGCAAACACTGTTAGCGGAAGTGTCTAACCTTAAGGGGAGTGCATGTTCATTGGATAAAGGTTTTCCCTTCCCTTGGACTCCAGCTTCTAGGTCATGCCTTAAGCATAGCAGATGCTTTATCAAAGTTGGAGGGAGGGGAACAAACAAACCGGCAGAAAGAGAAAAGAATGATTTGTAAGTGACAGAAATTTCCTGAGGAGTCTGGAAGCTCCTATTCACAAAAGGAATAGGACTTTTTGTGTAATTGAACATTCTGAGGGCATACCATGGCTATTTTAGGAGTAATCATAGGAAGGCTCTCTGGATATCTGGTTAGAAATGCTTTCCATTTTTTATTGTTGAAGAACAAACCTATGCAAAAGTAGATCTATTTGGTCGCCTGGCAGGGGACCAAGGGAATTCACATTCTTTGAGCAGTTACTCTATCACAGGTCAGCACTTTCCTTATCTCATCTTGTTTATTACTCACAGCAATCCTATGAAATTATTATTATTTGCCCATTTGACATGTGAGGCAACAGATTGTCATAAATGTTAAGAATTTTTCCCAAACTTATCCAGCTGATAAATGTCAAACTGGACTTCAAATCACTTCCTTCCTTTTGAAATCCCCTACTCTTTGTTCTACACTGTGCTGTTTCTTAGTAATAATAGTTGCTACAATTTATTGAATGCCTGCTGTGTGAAGCCACTATACTTACATAATTTTTCATCTTGCCATTAACCTATACAGGTGGGTATTAATATCTTCATTTCAGAGATGAAGACAAAGACAAATTCTCTTGAATTTAATTTAGCCAAGCTCACTGGTAGGGTTAAGATTTGAACTGCATCTGTTTTTGAGCTATGCCCAGCTTTCATTTTCTAAATATCATATTTTGTTCACTTAAGCTACATACTCTTCACTGTAATCAACCCTGAAATTTTGTCAGAAGTGTTTCACTGCAGTATCATCCTTTCATTATTATTAAGTAACAGTATATTGCACTTACAGAATGACAACCTGTGTGTCCATATACACTTTAATGTACACCCATACACAGGAATGTACCACATTCCTATCACAGAAAGGAATCCAGATGCTCATAGACCACTTTTATAAGGAAAGCATAAGATATCATCAGCACTAACAAATTGTTACTTTCTACCAGATAGGGCTACCTAGAATCTTATTCTAAAAATTTGCTTGTGGTTCTTCCCTCAATGTGACAACCAGGTTCAGCCTCAAGGTGAAACAGCATAATCCTTACTATTAATGTTTGCAAATGTAATGTGGTGCTCTGACCCACTGATCTTTGAATTTGCAGAAGAAGGGGAGAAGCTGATGATGTGAGAGGGCTGAAAGTCTATTTTGCATTTACTTCTGGACACTGTTGCATTTCTTTCTCCTTGGTGTCTTCACCTACTGAGAAAGGGTATATGGCATGCCTCCTGGGAAAGCTGACCCACATAGTAAGACAGCCTCTCCAGAGCTCCCTGGACACAGGAAGGAAGGTGGCCACCTCTTCCAGGAAGAAGGTGACCCTAAGACTTGGGATCACATGGGACAGGGCACATCTCCTTGCCCATGGTAAGCAGCTGCTTTGGACATCTCATCTGGCATCTTCCAACTCCTCTTCCTTGCCAACTGTTTTTGGGACAAGAATGCCCTGACCATGACTCCTCAGTGTTTCCAGTAAGACACTGAGGAGAGTGAGTAAGAGAGTAAGATGGATGGATATTTTCTAACAGCAGGAGGAGACAAGACCTCCAGTGGAACCCCTTGCCTTCCTAGATTCTCTTGTCATAGCCAATGCTCCATCCTCCTTCAAGGTCTAAGGTGTGACCCACACAACTGGCCAAGGTGGCATCTCTCTATTACTCTTTAGGGAATGAGATACAGCCCATGAGATGCATATCCTGTAGGGCCAAGGGTTTCCCATAAGAGACATCTGAGAAAAACTTCAGCAGAAGCCCAGATCCTGCATGATGTAGGACCTCTGTAGTGGTCCATCCACAGGCCCTTCCTTCCATAACAGAAAAGATAGTAAAAGAAGACTAGACTTCAGGGTGACTGTTGCTTAAATCAATGTAATTATTCCATGATTTGGTAACTGCTTCACCCTCTCCAGCTGTGCAGGGCTAGCAATGCAATGTGTCGGGAACGTATGGATCTCATATTTTAGTACTGATTATACCTGGCAGTGGCTCCTCGGTTTCCAGGTTTGAATCCTCTTGACTGTCTCCGAATATAGAGGCTGGTTCTCTGACCTTCTTTCAAGATCATCCGGTCCTCTTTGTACTTTTATATCCTTTCAAAATTTTCTGCTTTCTTTTGGATTTTACTCCTTTTCAATTTATTTATGTGTGACAGCCTCAATCATCCAGTTCTCAATTCAGTAAAATCTGTCTTGCAGAATGTCCATTTTATCATTCAAGCCTGAAATCTGTTCTGCAATCCTTTTATTTCCCTCCTGAATTGCTTTCAAAGCCCTCTGGGGAGCTGGCCTGCAAAAATAGAGAATTCTCACATTGTTTCCATGAAAGGTGATATATAACCACACAGCAGGATTATTGTTCCCTTTTCCCTTTCATTTTGGTTGCCCTGACCTGCTCTGCATTGCAAGCGCAGTGGCCTTTTTTCATTTTAATTTTATTCACTACTGTGGTTACTTTCTTTCAGGAACATCAGATAAGTGTTAAGTAAAAGACAGGCATGGGTGTCACAGGGAAAGTCCAGGCACCTCCCTTCCCTGGTCACTGATTTCTAACACTTTGTCTGACTATTCAGCTGAGCAGGGCTGGCGCTGCCATGATCGTGTCTCTGACGAGGCTCAATTTCCCTGGGAGTTTTTGCTTTGTGCCTAGCACTAGCCTAACCCAATCAAGGCAAACTGCAAAATTAAATTAATTTAACTCATTCATCTAGGTGTTTAATGTACTATTTTGACAGATCTGCATGAACTGAACTTCCTGAATTTGGCAGAAGGGAATAAAACTGATGGATTCAAATTCATTTCTGTTGGTGAAATGCAGAGATTTGTAATCCATCAACTGTTCTCCCTAACGCACAATCTCCACGGCTCACGCTGCCTTCGTTTGGCTGTAAGAGCAAACACCTCTGCTTAAATAATAGTAGCTGCACAACAAAAATTGTCCAAAAGCCAGCTTTAAGTGAAGATTTGACATTTAATCAATATGTTTTAAAACAAAATGATGCTGGGAATAAAAGAGGAGATTAAAAATTGTGCTATTTTTAACCCAAGAAGGGGAATTCAAAATGCTTTATAGAAAAGCATTAACTATTAAGACAAAGCAATAACAAAGCCCAATGAAGAAAGTCTTTGTGGAGGTGGGGTGGCATGTAGACATGTGTCCAGATGCTGGCTCTGTGTATAAAATTCTGGGTCTGGGAGAATGTGTACATCCGTCTTTTTTTTTTTTTTCCCCTAGAGCATTTCCTAGGGTAATTAACTGAAATTGACTGTGAGCAGAATGTTGAAACACAAAATAATTTAAAAAGAAATAAAGAAATGATAAAGCAGTGAAAGACCTCCCAAAGGCTTCTGAGGTAGGGGGAGGGGCCCAATAAATATAGTGTTTATTTATCAAGATATACCATGATGGTTTGAACAAATACACGCTGTCAGACTCATAAAAAATAAAAATCCACCACGGCGTGAAAGGACATGAAAAGTGGCAAACCATTTATTTCTAGATTTTCACAGTGTGTATGCTGATCAGGCCGAGGAGGGAAATGAAGCTTCTTTCTTGCAGGATTCCAGGTTGAGGACTATTTCTTCAACTGGAAAAGAATGTCTTCAGGGGAATATGTACGTTTGAGTAGCATTTGGTTAGCCATGTATGAAAACACACTGTAAAGATTTCTATGTCCGTTACAAGCCTAAACATCCTGGGTATTTTGACCTACAAAATAATTAACAGGGTTCCAGTCAGTGATCCAAGCAAGAAATGCTATTCTATACATGTTTTTTAATTTAAAATTTTAGGAAATGGGTATTAAAAGAAATAACTTAGAATTACAGAAGTCTATGCCTCTAAGTCCCTGTATTTCAGTGCATCTAAAATGCTTTGGTATTCATGTTTTCTTGGTCTTCCCAGAAGGTATCAAGGGATGATTTTTATTTTGTTCATGTCACTCACAACCACGCTTGACAGGGCTGTAAAATGCCATTGATTGTAAGATGCATCTTGATGTCAGAGAAGTTATAATGTGGGGAAAAAAAGTACACTTTAAAATTGATAAAATAGGGCTCATGGAGATAAAAGCCAGTTAAGTCATTTTATAAAGAATGATCTTAAAGTCCAGAGTGCCTGGAGGTTACACAATTGCTTAATTATGAGGCATGGCCATATCCCCAGGCCATCTCCTCAGCTTTCCTCATGGTGCCCTGCACCCTGCCCTGTGGCATTTTCCCCACTTATACTATATTTACTCAAAAGTTAGTGAACTTTGCAAGTACAAATGAGCAGTCAAGTAAGTTAAATATATTCACCTGTGTGTATGTATGTGTGTATAGACATACAGACATGCACACTACTCAGTCATTCACCCATTCACGGCTTCATTAATTTTTTTAAAGGATTTTCCATTGTCACCATTAGAATTGTTATCTTTTTTTTAAAAATAAATTTATTTATTTGATTTATTTATTTTTGGCTGTGTTGGGTCTTCGCTGCTGCACGCGGGCTTTCTCTAGTTGCGGCGAGCAGGGGCTACTCTTCATTGCAGTGTGCGGGCTTCTCATTGCGGTGGCTTCTCACTGTGGAGCACAGGCTCTAGGTGTGCGGGCTTCAGCAGTTGTGGCACGCAGGCTCAGTAGTTGTGGCTCGTGGGCTCTAGAGCGCAGGCTCGGTAGTTGTGGTGCACGGGCTTAGTTGCTCCACGGCATGTGGGATCTTCCCGGCCCAGGGCTCGAACCCGTGTCCCCTGCATTGGCAGGCAGATTCTCAACCACTGGGCCACCAGGGAAGTCCTAGAATTGTTATCTTAAATAAAGGAGCTGAGCATTAGTGGAGGTTAGCAATATTTTCTAGTTCTAAATTTTCCCATTCTGTTGTATTCAACCACCACATTTATTCACCTACTGCAGTCATTCCTCAGTATTTTCAAGCATCTGCTTTGTGTCAGTAACTATACTATGTAACAGGGATACAGCATGATTCTGTGTTTCATGTATAGTTACTCAAATGATTATGTATTTGCCATCATGATAAGTGCTATGAAGGAAAGTGAGTGCTGTGAGCATGTATAATAGGGAGGGTGGTCTAATTTAGACCTCTCTGAGGAGAAGTTATTTAATCTGACATCTGAAGGGTAAAGCTGGATGAAGCGGGGTGGCACGCTTTCCAGGCAAAATGAACTGCAAGTGTAATTGCCTGGAGACAGGGAAAACTTGTGTTTGTTAGTTGCTGGTGTGAATATGGCTCAGAGGAATCTCTGTCCATGACAGGGGTTTTGACCACAAGACTCCTACAATGGAAAGAGATGGGAAAGAAGGCAAGGTATTGATTTTTAAAACATCTGGCCAAAGCAACTAATTGGAATGCTGAGAAAAAATATTACTTTTGTGAACAGAGAAACAAAGATACAAATTGACTTGAGGTATTTTGTGTTTTTGTTTTTGTTTTTTTCTTGTTCATCTCCTACCTTTGTCTCAATGGTCTTGAATGTTTTACTCTTGACTTAAAAGAGTTAAGAGCAATGAAATCAAGAAAAGTAGAGAAATAGTAAAGCATTCAAGAACATTGAGATCAAGCTGGGGAAATAGGCTTTTAAAGCTTCAAGGACAATGTAATAAAGAAGTAGAGAAAGTAATAAGATCTGCCTTAAACTGATAAAGTTATGGAACTAGTAGTTTCAGTTTTGCCACAGGGCTTTCCTTCAATTGAATTTGGCCTACCTGAGCTTAGACTGCTTGAGTTAAAACAATCATGGCTAAACACTTATGGAACACTAACAATGAGTTGGATTTGGGCTGTCCAAAATGGTAGCCACTAACCACATGGAACTATTGAGCACTTATCTGATTTGAGATGTATATAAAGGTAAAATATACACCGGGTTTCAAAGACAGTTAAGAAAAAAAGAAAAGAATGTGAAATAAAATATCTTAACCCTTGTTAAGATGGATTACATATTGAAATAATAATATTTTGGATATATTAGGCTAAATAATAAATATTATTAAAATCAATTTCACCTAACGCTTTTTACCTTTTTTCATATGGTTACTAGAAAATTTAAAATGACATACATGTCTTGCATTACATTTTTATTGAGCAGCACTAGTCTAGTTACTGGGGATGAGGTGTCCGTAAAACAAAGCCCCTGCTCTTACGATGCAGACATTCCTTTAGTGAAGACAAACAATAAGCTAAAACCAAAGAAATAATAGGTGTTATCAAGAATGATAAAGCACCTTTATCGGCTGGAGGGGTTGCAGGTGACATTTTGAAAGTTGATTCAGGGTATATCTCTCTGATTGGAGAAAAGACATAAACACAGAGAGGGAGAGAGGCCACAGATTTGGGAGAACATTCCAGGTTGAGAAGAAGACCATAAATGAAGAGAACCTAAGATGGGAGGATGTTCAGTGTAGCTGGAATGCAGTGAGGAAGGAAGAAAGAGAGAAGAGGTAAGGTTGGAAAAGTAAGGGATAGCCAGATTACAAAAACCTTTGTTGGCCAGAGATAGGATTTTGGGACCTCATTCTGAAAGAAATGGCATAGTAGATTCAGTGCAAAAACGTGGTAATCATTCCCCTCCATAGATCCACATGTCTTTGTAGTGTCACTTTGTAGCTCTTCCTCACAATGAATCTGGGTGGAATTTTGACTTACTTTAACGAATAGAATACAGCAAAGTTACATTGTATGATTTCTGATTTCCATGCCTGGGTCTCAATAGGCCTTGTATGGTTCTGCTCTCTTGGAACCTTGCCAGCTGCCATCACAAGCCCAGACTAACTTGCCTAGAAGATGAGAAATCACGTGGACCAGATTCATCTACTCATTCTTCGCAGCTGAGGCTCCAGAGATGTTGGTGAGCCCGGCTGAGATCAGCTGAACTGTGTTCTGGTCAGTAGAACTCCTTTCAGTTGACTGCAGATTTTTAAACTATAATAAAAGACTGTTATTTTAAGCCACTAAGTTTTAAAGTGCTCTCTAATGCAAGTAAAGTGAACTAATGGAGATGCAGAGTTTGTCGTTTTATGAAATGAACTACATGTTTAGAGGTGATAAAAAGTGATTCAGTTTGAATATATATTTGAGATTAGAGTCAAAAGCATTTTCTAATGGAATGGATGTGAGGTGTGGAAGAAATAGAGAAGACAAGAAGGACTCTAATGTCTTGGCCGTAGCAACTGAAAGAATGGTGTTATTGCTCAGACAGAGAAAATGGGAGGAATCACTCTTTGGGGAGGGAAAATTACGAGTCAAGTTTTACACATGTTAAATTAGAGATGTTTATTAGGCATCCAAGCTGAGATGTTAAGTAGGCAATTGGTTAAAGAGTTCAGGAGGGAAAGCTGGGCAGGATTCTTAAATGTAGCAATAAGTAGCATTACATGTGGCATGTAAAGCCATAGGAGTAGATGAGATTACTTAGGGAGTGAAGGGGAGATAACCAAAGATTGAGCCCTGGGCATCCACTAGTTGGAGCTTGGGAAGATGAAGAAAATCTTGCACAGGAAGATGAGAATGTGGGTTCGGTTAGAGATGCAGATAAAGCAGGGAGAAGCAAAATGAAAACAGTTTCAGGAGAGACTAATCAATATTATCAGTAGCATTAATAGGTCAAGAAAGCTGACAAATGAGAAATAGGCATTGCATTGGGCAATAAAGAGATTTTTGTTGAGTTTGGTAAGAGCACCTCCTGTGGCAGGATGAAAAAATGCCTGGTTGAAGTGGTCTCAGGAGAAAAAAAAAAAGGGAGCATGAAGGAAGAGAAGACAGAAACTGTAAAAAAATAGGTTTAGAATGGCTATTATAGAATTACTAGTTCTAAAACTTATCAATTTAAAGCAGGTCTTATGGCTAAAGAGTCACACCAAAGCCCATATATTTTGCACTATACTTGACTGAGTTAATGAAGTTGTTTTAAATATATTCTAGAAAAAGAAAATACAGCTTATGTGACATAAATAAAAAGCAAAATAAATTAAATAAATAAATGAATACATCAATCAATCAATAAATAAAGGATTGATAGCTTGGTAAAGGAAAGAATGAGAGAAAGAAAGAAAGAAAGAAAGGAAGAAAGAAAGAAAGGAAATAAAGAAAGAAAGAAAGAAAAGAAAGAAAAGGAAGGAAGGAAGAAAGAAAGAAAGGAAGGAAGGAAAGAAAAGGAAAGGAAGAAAGAAAATTTTCTGTAAATTGGAACAGAGAAATGGGACCCAAACTAGAAGGGAGGCAGGGTTAAGAGACTTTTGCTTGTTTAAAATAAGATATGAGGGCTTCCCTGGTGGCGCAGTGGTTGAGAATCTGCCTGCCGGCACAGGGGATACGGGTTCGAGCCCTGGTCTGGGAAGATCCCACATGCTGCTGAGCGACTGGGCCCATGAGCCACAACTGCTGAGCCTGCACGTCTGGAGCCTGTGCTTTGCAACGATAGGCCGCGATAACGAGAGGCCCGCGCACCACAATGAAGAGTGGCCCCCGCTCGCCACATCTAGAGAAAGCCCTCGCCCAGAAACGAGGACCCAACGCAGCCAAAAAAAATAAAAAATAAAAAAATTAATTAATTAATTAAAAAAAAAAGATATGAGTTTTTATGGTTTGTTAAAATACTGGTTAAAATGATCTTATTTAGAGGTAAAAATTGATGATAAACAAAATGTAAGGACGATATAGGGACGAAAGTTCTTGACTAGTGAGTTTAGATGGAGTCCAGAGCACAGACAGTTCTCAGGGGTGGCAGGAGGCAAAGCAGGGAGTGCACCTCTAAGAAGGTGGGGAGACTCACTGCTGGAGGAATGTGGAATTTCTCTTCTGATTTCTTCTCTTGTCTCAGTGAAACCAGAAGCGAAGCAATCAAGCAATCAGGCAAGTTTGAAGACTGGGGCGCAGGATTAGATATTGGAAGAAAAGAAGGTAAACGGTCTAGAAAAATAAAAGTGAACAGATTAGGAAAATTTAGTAGAGCTACCAAAGAGACTGAGGTTCTTCTTTAAGATTCACAAACAAACATTTAAGCCAAGACCATTCTGTCTGGTTGTATGGAGAGCTGGCTTTAACCAGGGTTGTGATTTAACTAAGGAGTGTCACAGCAGAATTGAGAGGGTTTGATGGGTCGTAGAATGTGAGGTGACTAGACCCAGACGGGGAGATGACATGAGAGGGGTGATAAAAGGAGTAAAGATGATAGACGCAGGGGATTTGAGATCTTGATTTGAGGATTCTTTTTCCAAAATTAGAATTCCAGAGGAGTAACCTGGACATATACGAGGTAGTATTTGGAGAGTTGTGTGCTTGAAAATAAGATGTCTCTAGAAAGTGCCATTTTTGGTAAACAAGGTCTAGGGCATTGGTTTTCAATATGAATAACACCATACCCTAAAGGTTTTTTTTTTGGAAAATTTGTGGGTAATTATTATTGTCACAATGACTGGAGGTGTTGCCAGAATTTAGAGTCAGCACCAGGAAGCTAGATGCTTCAGTGCTGAGAACAATACACTACATCTACATTCATTGGCTTGTGGTTGTTGCATTCACAGTAATTCTAACTCTTTTAAAATGTTTATTTAACTCATTTAAAAATATTAAATATCAGTTTGAAATTGGATATTGTAGATTGGTCTGCAAATGAACCAACATGCACTCTGCCCACACATTATTTTCCAATGAAGCAATCAGCCTGTTAAAATCTAAAACAAAACAAAACAAAAAAACAAAACTAAAAAAACCCATTTTGCAAAGAAGAATGTTGACAAAGTTAGCAGGCATATATCATATTTCCAAGATTTAAAGAAAAAGTTTGTAAAAATTAAAATTGTCTCTGGAATAATTTTAAAAATCCTTCTAATTAAGTATAATTTTCTGCTTGCTTCGTACATGTGAATGCATGATTACAAATGGTACCCTTCACAGCAGTGAGGAAAAATTAATTTTACCAACTATACAAGATGTTTTTGGTATGCAGACCAAAGAAATCCAAGTGAAATAATTTTTCTCTTCCACTGAGCAAAGATACTGTTTGACGAATAATTGATGAGATGGCAAAAGATGTCAAAAATTAGCTGTGAGGTGAACTGTAGTCAAAATGAATTTTCATTATAAGTGGGTGAAACGTCCTTTGGATAATGAGGCTTTAAAGCTGTCATTTAAAAGGTTCATAGGGAATGAAAAAATCATAGAGGAAATGTTATTTTTAAAATTACTGATAATAAACATGAAGGGCTTGTCCATATTTGAAATTCCTAAAAATTATTTTGTGAAAAAGGATATTCCCTCTTTTGGGGTCATTACTTCTGCTACAGATGGGGCTGCCAGCTATAGGTTGTTGGCAATGTCGGTTTACAGCTAACTTAAAAAATTGCTCCAGGTGTTTTAGCAATTCATTGCATTATTCATAAACTACATGTAGTCCCTAAGAATTTTTATGAAAAACTCCACAAATCAATGAATGTTTTTAACAGAATTAATAACACAATTAATAATGTCTTTGAGTGACTGATTATTTCAAACAGAATACACTCCAGTAAGTGTGTGAACATCTTATCCAAGACACAAAAGTAAGATAGTTCTCAAAGAATAGACTTGAAAACAGATCCTGTTTACTATTAAATACAGTTTCAGCTTTAAAATTCTGCCAACAGAAAAATAAAGATCAAGATCGATAGATTGTGAATGGATGGGACATATTTTTCATATACACTTGGCCACCTTAAGTTGCAGCAGAACTAGATCAGTTTCATTAAAATGTGGTAGATAATCACGGGATTCATCAACAAACTTACAAACATTTAAAAATGACCTTGCTACTGAGAATTTTCCAAGTGTCTGTCTTTGCAACACTTTAGAGATTAAAGATTAATTGGGAATAGATTAGTCTCATTTTTATTAATAAATAAGATATGATGGTTAGATTTAAAATTCTGAATGAACTGTATAATACCAGATTGGATGATTAATCCATTTGAAATGACTGTGGAACATGTTAGCCAAGAAACAAACAAACAAACAAAAGAGTTGGGCTAAAACACAACTTTTAGACCAAAGCAGAATTTAATTAGTCTAATTATGAAAGGATTTGGATCCATTTAAGACTTTCATACCCACGTCTTTAAAAGTAAGTTAAATTACTGTTAGTTTTTGCTTCTATTTAACCACACAGAAATTGGAAGAGATTCCAGATGAGTAACACAATTTCAGCAAAAGCAGCAAAACTATTTGGTAAAATGTAAGAGGTGGAATAGAATTCTTTTAAAAACTTAGAACCAACTACTATGAAATTAATGGAATCACACTGCTGAAAGTTATTTTTTTTTAATTTTATTTTATTTTTTAATTAATTAATTAATTAATTTTTGGCTGTGTTGGGCCTTCGTTTCTGTGCGAGGGCTTTCTCTAGTTGCGGCAAGCGGGGGCCACTCTTCATCGCGGTGCGCGGGCCTCTCACTATCGCGGCCTCTCTTGTTGCGGAGCACGGGCTCCAGGCGCGCAGGCTCAGCAATTGTGGCTCACGGGCCTATTTGCTCCGCGGCATATGGGATCCTCCCAGACCAGGGCTCGAACCCGTGTCCCCTGCATTGGCAGGCAGACTCTCAACCACTGCGCCACCAGGGAAGCCCTGAAAGTTATTTTAAAACCACTTATATTTTTAAACATTTTTAAAAACAAATTTAAGAAATCTATGTCATGAAAAGTATATATTGAATTTAAATAAGACTTTTTTCAGTCTTACTCTGAAATTGTCCCAGAGATTTACTTTATAATTTCTGTACAGCCTCTTTTATTACTTGTTTAGATTTCTTGTCCATCTTCAATTACCCTTTTGCCTAGGGAAGGGTACTTTCTCCAAGAATTTTTGAGTAACAGAGACTGAACGCATTTTTTGAACATCTGTTTGGCTCCATGGTGAGAAATATGTATCCAGTGGCACTTCGTTGGCCCCCTCTCATGCCATAACATAGTGAATTGTTTTGAAAGTACATTTACAAATAGCTTATTCACAAGAATATCACACGTCCTCATTTTTGGTCAACATTGATAGACTGTAATTTACCTGGCATGTTATCTATGCTTCAATTGAGTTTTTTTCTTTTCCATTTATCTGTGATCTTATACAGATAAGACTGTTCTGTTATTAGCTTAGAGTCCATCTCTACCTTTGCTCTTCCATTTTTCCTGAACTTCTTGTGTGGGATGACTTCTCATCTTGCTCTGTTTGATCCTAACTTACTCATTATAATTAAGCAGAGTGTGTAAATAGGAATATAGTGTAGCTATAAATGCACACTCACATGCCTTCCATTCTTCTAAATTTATTTACATTTGTTTTAAAATTATAGTTGAAGATAGAGTGTACGACCTGGAAGGTAAGGTGGTCTACAAAATATTTGTTTTTAAAAAGTGGGTGGTGGGTCTGAAATGGTGGATATGGCCATAATTTAGCAACGGTTGCTAGGAATTGGGTTAATGTTAACTTTCCTAGTTCTGATCCATAGATCCATTGCAGATCTAAAATCCACTGTAGATCTATAATCCATTGTAGACTTTGTATGTTAGGTGCAGTATTAACCACATTTTATGTACCACATTGTATATATGATATTCAACCGCTTACCCTTCTAAATGAAAAGATAAAAGAAATAGAGATGAGCAAATTCCCCACCCTCTCCAACTCCCACTAATTTGGTTAGAGATAGCTGATACAGAAAATTCTTTAAACATGTGACTGAGGATTGAAACTCAATCCTTAACCATTACACATTTTCAGGACTCGCTTTAAATTAAATTTTAGGCTATCCTTAGCAATGTATAGCTATTCTCAGGTTTCTTTTATAGTCTCTTGTTTTGATGACCTTTTCATACTTTAGTCCTTTGCTTAATTTCATTCAGAGTTAGAAAACATGGTAATATTGAACAACTCTTTGGTGACTCTGCAAATGAAAAGGAAGTTTAAGAAAGGCAGATTTTTAAAAAATGAATCAGTTTGATTCCAAAGCTGGTATTAACATATTTTAATGCAGAGAAAAGAGCAAGGTGAATCTTAAGGTTATAAGAGGTCCGTCAAATTGACCTACAATGAGCTCACAGAAGTTACATGTTTCCTAAGGCCAAGGAACTGTTTCATGACCTTGAAGGGTATATTAGTCTTTCTATTTAAGTCATTACATTTTCAAACATTGGAACTGCTCAGATTTGGTTCACCGCACAAACCAATCACTTAGAATGTTAACGAGCATGACTTTGGTCTCCTGGAGACAGCTCTTCCGTAATTGAGCTCTCGTTTGCATGGCCTGTCTACCTTCCCTGTTAATTTTTTTTCTTGGTGTTTGTTTTTTTTTTTCCTTGTCAGCCTACATTATGAATGCAACTGATAGAACAAACACCAACACCTAACACTGGAAATTCTCTCCTCAGAACTCATTTGAAACACATGCTGAGGTTCTCAAAGGGCAAGTTTCATAAAATGTCAGAGCATTTTCAAGTTGAAAGTGATCGTTAGATGCATATTACAATCACACAGAGAGCTTAAGAAAATACTAATGCTTCAGCCCCACCTTCAGAAATTCTGATTTAACATGTCTGGGGAAGGTTGGGGACATCTATGTTTTTAAAAAGCTTTCCAACTAATTTTAATGTCCAGCCAATTTGAGAACAACTGGGCTAGTCCCGTTCAATCAGATTTTTAAAAAAATTTACAAAGGATTTGAAATATCAAAAGTCATACAACTAGACATCAGTAAAGCTGAGACTAAAAGCTAGATTTCCTGACACTTAGTACAGAATCTTTACACTGTTTTAAAGCTACTCTTTGAGAGGTGTTCTTACACAAAAATTTCAGACCTAAATCTCACACGTATCAATACTTCACATGTGGAGCTATATATAGCTTTCGTGCCCTTCCCTAAGGAACCAATTTCATCTGATGTAATGCAATGAACTAATACTATATTTTCCATGAAAAGGGGAGGGAATTGTGTTTTGGGCTGATTTATAATGGTGGTAAGTATGGTGATACTCAAATAGTCTCCACCCTTGAAGAGAGTTTGCAGAAAAGCAGTAGAATCTCCATTACAGCTCAATCCCTTTGAAGCCTGGGACATGGCAAAAATATCTTGCTAAGAATTCACCCCAAAACAATTTTCAGCTGTATTATTCACAACACATCATTATTGTTGATTGTTCAGATGCTTTCATAGATGAGAATGGCCTCACAATTGCAATGAATCATTTGCTTTCATAGTGACAGAATTTACAATTGCAACAGAAAGACATAAAAAGGGAATGGTATAAGGGTTGACATTTAGACTTTGTTTACAGTATTCTTTTAATATTGATGTTGATCTTTCAGGATCCAGAGCTCGGATGGACAATCTCAACAATGGCAGTTGAAAATTATGCTTCTTGTTAAATTTTGTTTTCTTGTTTATGTCCATATCATTGCAAGTACTAGGGCTGACAGTATTTTGTATGTTTTGTATTTTCTTTAATGAAGTTTTGGCCAAAGAAAGGGTACATTTACTCTGAATGCATATGTCTAATGTAGAGTTATACATGGAATTAGTGCACCTTGGCATGTCCTCCTGTTTCTTTCAAATAAAATATTTCACTTGAACCTACTCTTCCCTGATCATACGGAAAACAATGGGTAAGTTCAACTATCTTGAAATTGGCAAATGTTTAGTTTTGCTGAACCACAAAAGTATACTCAGCTTGAATGTTATGGATTTCTAGAACCTGGGAAACTTGTGAATACAGAAAAGAGCAAATTGGAAAAAAAACAAACTTAAATTGCTTTATCTCCAGGTGATAAAACTTCATGAATAGTTGAAAGGAGAAGGACATAAGGATGAAAAGGGTGGAAAATCCCAGAAAATTGAAAACAATGATTAAATGTTATGTAAATTACTATGCAGACATTTCTGAAGCTTGCGATTATTTTTTCAAGTGTAACTAGTAAAAAGGATTTATTAAAAGTTCAGTTGAATACTGTGAGTCTGAAAATCATACATACACTTATAGTGAGGTACTGAAAATTAATGAGAAATTAAATATCATGTGACTTTAAGTTGATTTCTTTTTAAAAGATGCTAGAGGACAGAAAGGAAAGAGATGCCTTTCTTTAAAGGTAGAGATTGAAACCTCTAATCCAGGATGCTAGAAGGAGCACTTAAGAATAAAAAAATTATAGCTTGGAATTGAAATATATATATATATCTCAGCAAGAGTCATTTGTTATGAATTATTTACTTTTTGTTTTTACAAGATATCTCCATTTCTTAAAAAATTTATTTATTTATTTATTTATTTTTGGCTGCGTTGGGTCTTCATTGCTGCGCGGGAGCGTGGGCTTTCTCTAGCTGTGGCGAGCGGGGGCTACTCTTCCATGCGGTGCACAGGCTTCTTATTATGGTGGCTTCTCTTGTTGCAGAGGACAGGCTCTAGGCACGTGGGCTTCAGTAGCTGTGGCACGTGGCCTCGGTAGTTGTGGCGCATGGGCTCTGGAGCGCAGGCTCAGTAGTCGTGGTGCACGGGCTTTGTTGCGCCACAGCATGTGAGATCTTCCCAGACTGGGGTTCGAACCTGTGTTCCCTGCATTGTCAGGCAGATTCTTAACCACTGCACCACCAGGGAAGTCCTGTTACGGATTTTTTTAAATTAATTAATTAATTAATTAATTAATTAATTTATGGCTGTGTTGGGTCTTCGTTTCTGTGGGAGGGCTTTCTCTAGTTGCGGCAAGCGGGGGCCACTCTTCATCGCGGTGCGCGGGCCTCTCGCTATCGCGGCCTCTCTTGTTGCGGAGCACAGGCTCCAGACGCGCAGGCTCAGTAGTTGTGGCTCACAGGCCTAGTTGCTCCGCGGCATGTGGGATCTTCCCAGACCAGGGCTCGAACCCGTGTCCCCTGCACTGGCAGGCAGATTCTCAACCACTGCACCACCAGGGAAGCCCCACGAATTATTTTATTCAAAATAATAACATGAGAAAAAAATGTATGCTTTTATTCAACATGAAGGAAAAGATTTAAGTGTTTGGAAATGGACTGAGTATCTTGTCATAGGGGACTCAATGAAGAGTTTATTTGATTGGAACTAAGAAGAGGTTTGAAGGTCACCTCATCCAACAAACCAACCAATGCTTGACACTGATGCTATTTAAACAGGAATTCTTTCATGCACGGTGAATAAATTATCTTGACATTTTATATTTTATGATTAAAGTAAATATAGGCAAAATTATTTCAAAGCATAACTTACTCTTCTGGGCTTTCTATTTTTAAAGTTCTCAGATTCTCTTATCTTTCAGATTTGAAGTATTTAGGAGAAAATCTAATACGAATACCTCTCTTCTGGACTGTAAATTCCCCAAAGGCCGCGATCAGGTTTTATTTCTTTTTATATTCTCCATTGTGCTGAGAACTTAGCATAAGATAGGTTCCCAATACACATTTGTTCAATGAAAGAGAGGATGAATAAATAACTACATGATTAATGTTGTTTTTCTTCCAATGTAGTATGCACAGATTTTATTTGTATACTTTCATTTGTATTTTTCTCCTTCATTTCTCTACTTCCTCCACTGCCCAAAACAGACTCAAAGGCTGCTCAACACAAAACAATTGGTATGTATAATTCATGGCTGTTTCCTGCAACTTCAGACTGGAAAAGAAGGAGAGAGAAGAGGAAGAAACATGATCACGTGCACAGTTTAGAAGGGAGTTGAGACCTTCCTTCATTACCTCCGCCAGTAGCCATTTAGATATTCTTAAGCCCCCTCTTTCTTCCATGGATGCTTGTTAAATTGGTGTTTCTGTGGGGACACGTGGTTGGGGCTTTCTATTCTGCCGTCTTGCGTCTTGCTAATGTCACTCTCTCAAATTAATGTCTCACAACCTCACATTCCTTACACTGTATATACTAGAAAAGCAGAAGACTATTGGTTGCTCTTGGAAAACCTGATAAAGTCACAAGGTCTGTCCTTGGCTTGTCCCATTTCTAGATGCCTTATCTTCTTCCCCTACCTCCACTCATGCCAGAAATCTATTATTTATCTTTAAAAACCTGACTTTGTATCTAACACTTAATATTACTAGTAATAACATAATTACCATAATCATGGGAATAACATATTCCTGTGGAACTTAATAATTTACAAAGCATTTTCCCATAAGTTATCATATGGAGGTTGTCATGGCCCTTTGAGATCGGCAGGGGAAGTATCATTTCCAATGTGTACTTGAATACAAGCTTCATGAGGGTGAGGACTTTTATTCCTGCTGTTCACTGAATCGCTAGTGCCTAGAAGAATGCACAGCACATAGCAGGTCTCAATGAATCTTTGTTGAATGAATGAAGAAACTGGTGAATTTAAAAGTTTAGTGATTGTTCAGGGATACACAGTTAATAAATAAAAAGTTGGAGTTGTAGCGTGTTCCTTTGTGTCTTCATCTAGTGATGGCTCTGGAGTATCAATTCTAGTAAAAATACTCTATACAACTTACTACATACTAATAATACATATTAAAATTTCTTTATATGAGTTAATGTGTCTTCTTTCTCCTGATTAAGGACTTGTTATTATTCTTAAGGTGGCTTATACTTTTCAAAAAACATTAAGTTAGCAAGTGATTCTGAGACCAAGACCAAAGCTCTTCTGTGAGAGGTGACAAGATCTATCCCCTATTCTCATTTCTCTTCTGAGGAGCAAAAAGGAAAACTGGAAAATGATTAAGATATTTCTGTATGTTACATAAATTATGTCAGGCAACATCTAGTTGTGATTAAATTCCAGAGTAAAATCATAATTTGGGGGAAGATTCTTTGAAATAAATAGTGTTAGTTTTAAGTAAATGAAATTAGAATTTCAAAAGAACAATGGCATAATGAACCTATTCAGCTAGGCTGGGTAAATATATGTCAAAACTATTTCCTCTACTTCTGGTTGTTTACCATAAAACAGTGCTATTAGGCAAAACACACACATATAAACTCATTTAAAGAGGAATACACCCATGGGGCTGTGGAATGATATGCCTTCTAGCTTCTGATTTCAGCCTGCTTGATTGAAGTGTCTTTTCTACCACGTGAAGACTGTATTACTCCATACATTTGATCACACAGTCTGTGCAGACACCTACCCATTAGTCCATAAAATCAATTCAAACAAATAAACCCTTTTAATTATGACCAGGAGCTTTGCATATTTTCCTATTCGATCTTAATTGCTTCTGCTAGGACTTAGTTTAGCTGAAAAACTAGTTTTATATTAAACCATGGGGCTCTGTAACTGTTTTATTATCAAGCATTAATGTAGCATTTTATGGCCTGCAAGTTATTTTACAGCCCCTGTACCAGTTTTTTTCTACCCAATCCCTTTGGGAGGTAACCACAATGTTATCATTCTCATTTTTACAAACTGTAGAAAGGAGGCTACAAAAGGCTGAGTGACTAGCAAAAGGTCAGATGATAAGTTAATTGTCAAAAAGGTATTAGAGGTCATGATCTTTACATTTCCAGTTTATTTCCTGCTATACTGATTCTTTTCTGGCCTTTTGCTGATTTATCTGTGAAGGAGTGCTGAAGCTCAAAAAAGGATGGATTTGTTAAGTGATAGAATATAACATATGTAAGAAAGTAGCAGTAATAGTATATTTTATTGTGAATTTTCAAAGTAAATGCACGTTTAGTATAGAAAAATTTTTATATCCAAATATATTGAAACTGCTTATGCATTCTTAAATTTGAATGATGAAGATGAATTTGTTTAAAACACCTAGGAGGCTTGTGATATCAAAGCTGTTAGATTGGCTACCTCGTTAGATTCATAATATTCATTTTGGTAATAAAAAGATGCAAATCAGAGTAGAATTTCATGATCTCACCTTACATAAACAAACAAAAAATGTCAAAAACAGACAAAGCTAATAAAAGAATTGATGAAAGCTTAAGAAATGTGAATTTAGTATTTGTCAAATAGTGATGTTAAGCTGGAAACTATAAAGTTCTCTGGAATTAAGACTAGAATATAAGGGAATATTTGAAATCCTCCTTTTCAATTGATGTCTTAAAACATAGTCTGGTTAAAATCATAGTCTCTTGTTTACATTTAATCTCCATTCACTTTAAATCAGTCTTTTACTACTCTTTTGGAACAAGGCAAAGCCTCTCTGGCTGTGGCAGATCTATACCTTATTTTGCTTCTTACTTTACATATGTTTGTGTGAGTGAGCATGGTAATTAATTAATATAGATGCAGAAATTGATCATAAAAAGGTGCTCTACTACCAAAAAGACACTGAAACCTGTAAAGAAAATAAAATATATTAACTTTGTTCACATTCAGGTCATGCTAAAATATTAATAGAGGGGACTTCCCTGGCGTTCCGGTGGTTAAGACTTCGCCTTCCAATGCAGGGGGTGCGGGTTCGATCCCTGGTTGGGGAGCCAAGATCCCACATGCCTCGCGGCCAAAAAAAAAAAAAAAACCAAAACATAAAACAGAAGCAATATTGTAACAAATTCAATAAAGACTTTAAAAAAAAAATTAATAGAGTCATAAGACATGGGTAGTATCCTCCCTGATCTTTTTTGCTTTCTTTATATTGCTGTGGATGAAAGAAACTCACCTGTCATATCAGGAAACAAAGGATGTTGCAGCCATCAAGCCATCAGCCACTACAGACACCCCCGACTGTGTACCCTGAGGGGAGTCAGGATGGAAAACAACCCAGGATACTGGCCCTAGTTAGTTAAGGTGCATATCAAAGGAATGATTTCATTAAGCCCAGACTTTTGCATCTTCCCATACATAGAAAAGTGCTCAGTTCATTAGTTTGAGATGTCTGGTTTTTCTTTAATTAATAGTAATCTTTTGATGTTCCAACAACATGTTTCTTTTTTGCAAAAACTCTTCTGTATCCTGGTTCCTCCCTTACCTCTTTGGAGCAGGCCCTCAGAGCTATCTGTGAGGGTGTCTCCCAGGCTTAAGCCCTCAGTACATCTGCAGAATAGAACATAATTCTCAGCTTTTAGGTTGTGCATTTTTTTTCAGTGGACACTGCCGTATTTTCCGAATTTCCAAAAATAAGGGGGAGGGTGTAAGAAGGAGCTAAGATTCATCAAACATTTTCTGTGTAGCTTTGCATGCATTGCCACATTTAACACTTTCCAAACCTCTCTTCATTACTATTGTCAATCTGCAGATAAGGAGACTGAGGTTCAGAGAAAACAGAGTACCCTGTCCAAGGTCAGATAGCTAGGAAGTGATCCAGGAATGATTTAAAACTTTGACAGAGTTGAAACCCTGTGGCCTTAATCCCTATGCTGTATTGAATAAAAGTTATTTTCTAAAGGGGAAAAAAAGTAAACACGATATTTTAAAAATGTATATCCATAAAGTGTTTGGTGAAAAAAAACTACCCACAGAAAATGCCTTAAAAAGTTTTTTTTTTAAATTTATTTATTTTTGGCTGTGTTGGGTCTTCGTTTCTGTGCGAGGGCTTTCTCTCGTTGCGGGAGCGCGGGCCACTCTTCATCGCGGTGCGCGGGCCTCTCTCTGTCGCGGCCTCTCTTGTTGCGGAGCACAGGCTCCAGACGCGCAGGCTCAGTAGTTGTGGCTCACGGGCCCAGTTGCTCCGCGGCATGTGGGATCTTCCCAGACCAGGGCTCGAACCCGTGTCCCCTGCGTTGACAGGCAGATTCTCAACCAATGCGCCACCAGGGAAGCCCCAGAAAATGCCTTTTAATAGATTCTTCTGTTTCTTGTATGACTCTCTCTTATACAGCCTTCATGATCATCTTTCATAGCTTCATGGCTTTGCCTATATGTAATTATAGAAAGGCTTTCACCAATACTCTATGTAAAATAGACACCTTACCACTTCTGTCTGATCCTGTGATCATCTTTCTCCCGGGCTATTGCAGTCATCTCCTCACAGCTCTTCCTGATTCCACTGCTGCCCTCCCACAGTCGGTCTTGTCTTCATCTAGCAGCTGAAATCAGTAGATGACATTTTTCTCAAAACCTTCCAGTGGCATCGCTCCTTTCACAGAATGAAGGGAGACGTCTCTAAAGGCCTTACATAATCTCCTTCCCATGCATCTGCCCTTCATCGGCCCGAACTCTTCCCCTGATGCCCCTTGTTCCAGCCACAGTGGTGCCTGCATTCATCCTTGAATACATCTAGCTTATTCCCCACTCAGGCATGTGCTGTTGTGGTTCTCTGTACCTAAAATAGACTTTCCCTAGAAACCTGAATTCCTCATCTCTTGCTTTCTTCATAGCTTTGCCTATATGTAATTATAGAAAGGCTTTCACCAATACTGTATTAAAATAGACACCTTACCACTTCTATCTTTTCCTGTTTATTTTTCCACATAGCACTTACTGCCACTTGAAATATTGTATATTTATGTGTCAATCTGTTTATTATCCATCTCCCTCCCTCCCCTGGGTTGAGACCCTTTGGAAGTTTATACAGACCTCCCTCCATGAGGAAATTTGTTTTGTTTAGAGCAGTAATCCCAGTGCCTAAAATATGTCTAGGACAAAATGGGAATCCAATAAATACTTGTTGACTGAATGAATTTGGACTACAAAAGTGACTTTAAAGACTTATTTTCTGTCTTCCCTGAGATAAGTGTTCGTCCTTGGACATTATAGCATTAGGTACAATTTTAATTTGACTTAGTATCTAATCGTACATTCAAACTAACTTGGAGACAGTGGAGATATAATATATTTAATGATGTTTTACGTTTACATTTTACATCATATTTACGGAAAGTTCTGAAAGAAAGTTCATCAGATCATCAGGAGGAATGTTGGTCAAGTTTTATAGGGAAATGTGTTGTGCAAAGACTATTGGGTGTTTCTGCAAAAGAAAGAGAACTAAGCGTTCAACCAGGGTGTCGGCCTTATTCATAAAGGCAGAGGACGCATCCATGCCTCCATGGGAAAATTGGGAATTTGGATTGTGCAAGTTATTTAGCTCCTTTGTACCTCAGTTTTCTAGGATTAATAACATGTTACAAGTGTAAAAGTGCATAGCGTTTTGTCAGAAATTAATTTTACTTTTTAGGTCAGATTTTATTTCAGCTTCTCAACATTAACCAGGAGAGACTGGTAGCTGAGCCCTGAACAAACCAATATGCTTGTGACCCAGATTTTGTGGGAGAGGTGTGCTGTATTCCTTTACTAATCCCTTCCTCCCCCTCACTCTTACATCAGTAACCAAACCTGGAGGCAATCCAGGTCAAAGTGTTCTGCAAAAGTGTAGAAAAACAATGGCTTTTCTGCTTTTAATAACAAAACCATAAAGTTTGCTCTTCTATGGTATAGAGTGTATGATACGCGGAACGTAAAATAGAATTTCTCAGTCTTGAAGGATTTGCAAAGGAGGGAAAGGAGGGGAGAGAGAGTGTGGGAGGATGAAACAAGTCAATGTGTCTTAATCTCCTTTCTTTGGGCTTGGAGAGGACCTAGGTTAGATAAGTTCCCGGATATATCTAGCCTGGGAAGAGCTCTCTCCACATTCTCCCTCTGGAATTCTAGAAGGAACCTGTAACATCACAGGCAACCCAATCTACTTAAAAGAGTGGGATGCTGTCATCAGGCTGGGAGAGGATCTGGTTGGCCTTCTCCAGCCTCCTGTGTGGGGTGCATGCTGACTGGAAGCCAGTGGGCTTGCCAGATGCCTGCATCCATCCTGCACTGGAGGCTGGGTGGACCTCAGGACGCGGGGGTAGCTGTGGGCCTCTGGGTCCACAATCAGGAGAGTTGAAGGGAGTTCAGGCTACTCCAGGAGTGTTGCCCAGCCCAAAATGAAGGACCATGAATGCACTAGCCACAGACTGAACACTTAATAGTCAACAGGTGACAGGAAGCATTGCCCTAGAGTCCAGTAGATAACAACTAGTGTAGACCCAGGGACTAGCCCATGGTCAGGACATTCTGCCACCTCCCAAAACAGCAAGGTCAAGTCTTCCACACACTCTTTCTCTGTTACCTCATCTTAGGGAAAAGCCAGGAGGAGAGAACACTTTATCCCAGCTAGAGGCGAGGCCCTACAGCAGCTGTTTATATAATCAGATTGGATTGCATTTAAATTGACCACTTAGTTTTACACGCTAACCAGGTAATGGGAGTTCTCCTAATTAATTATGAAAAATGAATTACATTTTCTCTTTGTATCTGACTTCTGTTTTTTGTTTTTTGTTTTTTTTCTTTTAACATCCAGTTTGGGGCTATTATGAATTAAGCTGCTATGAACATTCACATTTAAGTGTTTGGGTAGACATGTTTTCTGGTTTTTTGTTGGTTTTTTTTAACATGTTTATTGGAGTATAATTGCTTTACAGTGGTGTGTTAGTTTCTGCTGTATAACAAAGGGAGTCAGCTATATGTATACATATATCCCCACATACCCTCCCTCTTGTGTCTCCCTCCCACCCTCCCTATCCCACCCCTCTAGGTGGTCGCAAAGCACCGAGCTGATCTCCCTGTGCTATGCAGCTGCTTCCCACTAGTTATCTATTTTACATTTGGTAGTGTATATATGTCAAAGCCACTCTCTCACTTTGTCCCACCTTACCCTTCACACTCCCCATGTCCTCAAGTCTATTCTCTAGCTCTGCGTCTTTACTCGTGTCCTGCATTTAGGTTCTTCAGAAACATTTTTTTTTTTTTTAGATTCCATACATATGTGTTAGCATATGGTATTGTTTTTCTCTTTCTGACTTACTTCACTCTGTATGACAGTCTCTAGGTCCATCCACCTCACTGCAAATAACTCAATTTTTTTCCTTTTTATGGCTAATATTCCACTGTATATATGTGCCACATCTTCTTTATCCATTCATCTGTCGATGGACACTTAGGTTGCTTCCATGTCCTGGCTATTGTAAATAGTGCTGCAATGAACATTGTGGTACATGTCTCTTTATGAATTATGGTTTTCTCAGGGTATATGCCCAGTAGTGGGATTGCTGGATCATATAGTAGTTCTATTTCTAGTTTTTTAAGGAACCTCCATACTGTTCTCCATAGTGGCTGTATCAATTTACATACCCACCAAGAATGCAAGAGGGTTCCCTTTTCTCCACACCCTCGCCAGCATTTATTGTTTGTGGATTTTTTGATGATGGCCATTCTGACCAGTGTGAGGTGATACCTCATTGTAGTTTTGATTTGCATTTCTCTAATGACTAGTGATGCTGAGCATCCTTTCATGTGTTTGTTGGCAATCTGCATATGTTCTTTAGAGAAATGTCTGTTTAGGTCTTCTGCCCATTTTTTGGATTGGGTTGTTTGTTTTTTTGATATTGAGCTGCATGAGCTGCTTGTAAATTTTGGAGATTAATCCTTTGTCAGTTGCTTCATTTGCAAATATTTTCTCCCATTGAGGGTTGTCTTTTCATCTTGTTTACGGTTTCTTTTGCTGTGCAAAAGCTTTACGTTTCATTAGGTCCCATTTGTTTATTTCTGTTTTTATTTCCATTTCTCTAGGAGGTGGGTCAAAAAGCATCTTGCTGTGATTCACGTCATACTGTATTCTGCTCATGTTTTCCTCTAAGAGTTTTATAGTGTCTGGCCTTACATTTAGGTCTTTAATCCATTCTGAGTTTATTTTTGTGTATGGTGTTAGGCAGTGTTCTAATTTCATTCCTATACATGTAGCTGTCCAGCTTTCCCAGCACCACTTATTGAAGAGGCTGTCTTTTCTCCATTGTATACTCTTGCCTCCTTTATCAAAAATAAGGTGACTATATGTGCGTGGGTTTATCTCTGGGCTTTCTATCCTGTTCCATTGATCTATATTTCTGTTTTTGTGCCAGTACCATACTGTCTTGATTACTGTAACTTTGTAATATAATCTGAAGTCAGGGAGCCTGATTCCTCCAGCTCCATTTTTCTTTCTCAAGATTGCTTTAGCTATTCGTGGTCTTTTGTGTTTCCACACAAATTGTGAAATTTCTTATTCTAGTTCTGTGAAAAATGCCATTGGTAGTTTGATAGGGATTGCATTGAATCTGTTGATTGCTTTGGGTAGTATAATCATTTTCACAATGTTGCTTCTTCCAATCCAAGAACATGGTATATCTCTCCATCTGTTTGTATCATCTTTAATTCCTTTCATCAGTGTCTTATAATTTTCGGCATACAGGTCTTTTGTCTCTTTAGGTAGGTTTATTCCTAGGTATTTTATTCTTTTTCTTGCAATGGTAAACGGGAGTGTTTCCTTAATTGCTCTTTCAGATTTTCATCATTAGTGTATAGGAATGCAAGAGATTTCTGTGCATTCATTTTGTATTCTGCTACTTTACAAATTAATTGATTAGCTCTAGTAGTTTCCTGGTAGCATCTTTAGGATTCTCTATGTATAGTGACATGTCATCTGCAAACAGTGACAGTTTTACTTCTTCTTTTCTGATTTGTATTCCTTATTTCTTTTTCTTCTCTGATTGCTGTGGCTAAAATTTCCAAAACTATGTTGAATAAGAGTGGTTACAGTGGGCAGCCTTATCTTGCTCCTGATCTTAGGGGAAATGGTTTCAGTTTTTCACCATTGAGAATTATGCTGGCTGTGGGTTTTTCATATATAGCCTTTATTATGTTGAAGTAAGCTCCCTCTTTGCCTACTTTCTGGAGGGTTTTTATCATAAATCAGTGTTGAATATGGTCGAAAGGTTTTTCTGCATCTATTGAGATGATCATATGGCTTTTATCATTCAGTTTGTTAATACGGTGTATCACATTGATTGATTTGCATATATTGAAGAATCCTTGCATTCCTGGGATAAACCCCACTTGATCATGGTGTATGATCCCTTTAATGTGCTGTTGGATTCTGTTTGCCAGTATTTTGTTGAGGATTTTTGCATCTTTGTTCATCAGTGATATTGGCTTGCAATTTTCCTTTTTTGTGACATCTTTGTCTGGTTTTGGTATCAGGGTGATGGTGGCCTCGTAGAATGAGTTTGGGAGTGTTCCTCCCTCTGCTATATTTTGGAAGAGTTTGAGAAGGATAGGTGTTAGCTTTTCTTTTTGATAGAATTCACCTGTGAAGCCATCTGGTCCTGGGCTTTTGTTTGTTGGAAGATTTTTAATCACAGTCTCAATTTCAGTGCTTGTGATTGGTCTGTTTATATTTTCTATTTCTCCCTGGTTCAGTCTCGGAAGGTTGTGCTTTTCTGAGAATTTGTCCATTTCTTCCAGGTTGTCCATTTTATTGGCATATAGTTGCTTGTAGTAATCTCTCATGATCCTTTGTTTTTTACAGTGTCACTGGTTACTGCTCCTTTTTCAATTCTAATTCTGTTGAATTGAGTCTTCTCCCTTTTTTTCTCGATGAGTCTGGCTAATGGTTTATCAATTTTGTTTATCTTCTCAAAGAACCAGCTTTTAGTTTTATTGATCTTTGTTATCATTTCTTTCATTTCTTTTTCATTTATTTCTGATCTGATCTTTATGATTTCTTTCCATCTGCTAACGTTGGGGTGTTTTTGTTCTTCTTTCTCTAATTGCTTTAGGTGTAAGATTAGGTTGTTTATTTGAGATGTTTCTTGTTTCTTGAGGTAGGATTGTATTGCTATAAACTTCCCTCTTAGAACTGCTTTTGTTGCATCCCATAGGTTTTGGGTCATCGTGTTTTCATTGTCATTTGTTGCTAGGTATTTTTTGATTCCCTCATTGATTTCTTCAGTGATCTCTTGGTTATTTAGTAGTGTATTGCTTAGCCTCCATGTGTTTGTATTTTTTACAGATTTTTTCCTGTAATTGATATCTAGTCATAGCGTTGTGGTTAGAAAAGATACTTGATGTGATTTCAAATTTCTTAAATTTGGCAAGGCTTGATTTGTGACCTAAGATATGATCTGTCTGGAAGAATGTTCCATGAGTGCTTGAGAAGAAAATGTATTCTGTAGTTTTTGGATGGAATGTCCTATAAATATCAGTTAAGTCCATCTTGTTTAATGTATCATTTAAAGCTTGTGTTTCCTTATTTATTTTCATTTTGTATGATCTGTCCATTGTTGAAAGTGGGGTGTTAAAGTTCCCTATTATTATTGTGTTACTTTCGATTTCCCCTTTTATGGCTGTTAGCATTTGCCTTATGTATTGAAGTGCTCCTATGTTGGGTGCATAAATATTTACAATTGTTATATCTTTTTCTTGGATCAATCCCTTTATCATTATGTAGTGTCCTTCTTTGTCTTTTGTATTAGTCTTTATTTTAAAGTCTATTTTGTCTGATATGAGAATTGCTGTGCCAGCTTTCTTTTGATTTCCATTTGCACGGAATATCTTTTTCCATCCCCTCACTTTCAGTCTGTATGTGTCCCAAGGCCTGAAGTGGGTGTCTTGTAGACAGCATATATACAGGTCTTGTTTTTGTACCCGTTCATCCAGTCTATGTTTTTTGGTTGGAGCATTTAATCTATTTACATTTAAGGTAGTTATTGATATGTATGTTCTTATTACCATTTTCTTAATTGTTTGGGGTTTGTTATTGTAGGTCTTTTCCTTCTCTTGTGTTTCCTGCCTAGAGAAGTTCCTTTAGCATTTGTTGTAAAGCCGGTTTAGTGATGCTGAATTCTCTTAGCTTTTGCTTGTCTGTAAAGGTTTTAATTTCTCCGTCAAATCTGAATGAGATCCTTGCTGGGTAGAGTAATCTTGGTTG
Organism: Eschrichtius robustus; assembly: GCF_028021215.1. Taxonomy (NCBI): domain Eukaryota; kingdom Metazoa; phylum Chordata; class Mammalia; order Artiodactyla; family Eschrichtiidae; genus Eschrichtius; species Eschrichtius robustus. Next base: position 66,805,514 of record NC_090832.1, on the reverse strand, counting down.
TAGGTTTTTCTCTTTTATCACTTTAAATATGTACTGCCAGTCCCTTCTGGCTTGCAGAGTTTCTGCTGAAAGTTCTGCTGTTAACCTTATGGAGATTCCCTAGTATGTTATTTGTTGCTTTTCCCTTGTTGCTTTTAATATTTTTTCTTTGTATTTAATTTTTAATGGTTTGATTAATATGTGTCTTGGCATGTTTCTCCTTGGATTTATCTTGTATCGGACTCTCTCTTCTTTCTAGACTTGATTGACTATTTCCTTTCCCATATTAGGGAAGTTTTCAACTATCATCTGTTCAAATATTTTCTCAGTCCCTTTCTTTTTCTCTTCTTCTTCTGGGACCCCTATAATTCGAATGCTGGTGCATTTAATGTTGTCCCAGAGGTCTCTGAGATTGTCCTCAATTCTTTTCATTCTTTTTTCTTTATTCTAGTCTGCAGTAGTTATTTCCACTATTTTATATTCCAGGTCACTTATCTGTTCTTCTGCGTCAGTTATTCTGCTACTGATTCCTTCTAGAGAATTTTAAATTTCAGTATTGTGTTGTTCATCATTGTTTGTTTGCTCTTTAGTTCTACTAGGTCTTGTTAAATGTTTCTTGTATTTTCTCCATTCTATTTTCAAGATTTTGGATCATGTTTACTATCATTACTCTTAATTCTTTTTCAGATATACTGCCTATTCCCTCTTCATTTGTTTGGTCTGGTGGGTTTTTGCCTTGCTCCTTCATCTGCTGTGTGTTTCTCTGTTTTCTCATTTTGCTTAACTTACTGTGTTTGGGGTCTCCTTTTTGCAGGCTGCAGGTTTGTAGTTCCCGTTGTTTTTGGTGTTTGCCCCCAGTGGGTGAGGTTGGTTCCGTGGGTTGTGTAGGCTTCCTGTTGGAGGGGGCTGGTGCCTGTGTTATGGTGGATTCGACTGGTACTTGACTTTTTGGTGGGCAGGACCACGTCCGGTGGAGTGTTTTGGGGTTTCTGTGAACTTATTATGATTTTAGGTAACCTCTGTGCTAATGGGTGTGGTTGTGTTCCTCTCTTGCTAGTTGTTTGACGTAGGGTGTCCAGCACTGTAGCTTGTGTCCAGCACTGTAGCTTGCTGGCTGTTGAATGGAGTTGGGTGTTAGCATTGAGATGGAGATCTCTGGGAGAGCTTTAGCCATTTGATATTACATGGGGCTGGGAGGTCTCTGGTGGACCAATGTCCTGAACTTGGCTCTCCCACCTCAGAGGCTCAGGCCTGACACCCAGCCAGAGCACCAAGACCCTGTCAGCCAGTAGGCACAGAAGAAAAGGGAGAAAAAAAAAAAAAAAAAAAAGAAAGAAAGAACAAAAGAGAGAAAGAAAGAAAGAAAAATAAAATATAATATAATAAATTTATTAAAATAAAAAATATTATTAGAAATAGAAAAAAGTAATAAAAAAAAAAGAAAGAAAGGAGAGAACAACCAAACCAAAAAACAAATCCAGCAATGATAACAAGCGCTATAAATTATACAAAAAAACAAAAATAAAAACGGACAGACAGAGCCCTAGGACACATGGTAAAAGCAAAGCTATACAGACAAAATCACACAAAGAAGCATACACATACAAACTCACAAAAACAGAAAAAGGAAAAAAAAAACATATATATATATAAAAAGAAGAGAGAAACCAAATCAGTAAACAAATCTACCAATGATAATAAGCTCTAAATTCTAAACTAAAATAAACATTAAACTAGACAAATTAGGTGCAAAAGCAAACCCCAAGTCTACAGTTGCTCCGAAAGTCCTCTGCCTCAATTTTGGGATGATTCGTTGTCTATTCAGGTATTCCACAGATGCAGGGTACATCAAGTTGATTGTGGAGATTTAATCCGCTGCTCCTGAGGCTGCAGGGAGAGATTTCCCTTTCTCTTTGTTCGCACAGCTCCTGGGGTTCAGCTTTGGATTGGCCACGCCTCTGCGTGTAGGTCGCCTGAGGGCATCTGTTCCCCGCCTAGACAGGACGGGGTTAAAGGAGCAGCTGATTAGGGGACTCTGGCTCACTCAGGCCGGGGGGAGGGAGGGGTACGGAATGCGGGGTGAGCCTGCAGCGGCAGAGACCAGTGTGACGTTGCAGCAGCCTGAGGTGCACCGTTTGTTTTCCCGGGGAAGTTGTCCCTGGATCAGGGAATCCTGGCAGTGGCGGGCTGCACAGGCTCCCGGGAGGGGAGGTGTGGATGGTGACCTGTGCTTGCACACAGGCTTCTTGGTGGCTGCAGCAGCAGCCTTAGCATCTCATGCCCATCTCTGGGGTCTGCGCTGATAGCCGCGGCTTGCGCCCATCTCTGGAGCTCGTTTAGGTGGTGCTCTGAACCCCCTCTCCTCACGCACCCTGAAACAATGGTCTCTTGCCTCTTCGGCAGTTCCAGACTTTTTCCCGGACTCCCTCCTGGCTAGCTGTGGCTCACTAGCCCCCTTCAGGCTGTGTTCACGCAGCCACCCCCAGTCCTCTCCCTGGGATCTGAACTCCAAAGCCCGAGCCTCAGCTCCCAGCCCCCACCCGCCCCGGCGGGTGAGCAGACAAGCCTCTTGGGCTGGTGAGTGCTGGTTGGCACCAATCCTCTGTGCGGGAATCTCTCTGCTTTGCCCTCCGCACCCCTGTTGCTGCGCTCTCCTCCGTGGCTCTGAAGCTTCCCTCCTGACACCCCAGTCTCTGCCAGTGAAGGGGCTTCCTAGTGCGTGGAAACTTTTCCTCCTTCATGGCTCCCTCCCAGAGGTGTAGGTCCCATCCCTATTCTTTTGTCTCTGTTTTTCCTTTTTTCTTTTGCCCTACCCAGGTACGTGGGGAGTTTCTTGCCTTTTGGGAAGTCTGAGGTCTTCTATCAGTGTTCAGTAGGAGTTCTGTAGGAGTTGTTCCACATGTAGATGTATTTGTGGGGAGGAAGGTGATTTCCACGTCTTATTCCTCTGCTGTATTGAAGGTCCCTCCCATCTGACTTCTTATGATTTTTCTTTACCATTACAGAAGATTGTTGAGAGAATTTGAAATAATGTTTATAGCACTTACAATAGTGTTTAATATTTAATAATTGCCAACAAAATGGTAGCTATTACTTTCTTTAAGAGTAGAGCAACATTCTTGTAGGGGGAGTAAGTAAATAATGGTCAAGGAATTAATAGTAAAGCTCTCTGCTCTGATTGGACAGTGGCCTAGATTTTCAGGAAACCTAAACTCTCAATGTTCATGCCTCACCCATTTCTCCTTCTCTTGGCTGTGACTTTTAAAACAATAAACACTCCAGTAAGAAAGGAAGTTTTGGAAAGCTTTACCCTGTAAACATAACCTGAAGGTACCATATTTGTTATTCATTTGTTCTGGGTACTCAGTCACTTTCTAAAATCTTGTATTAATCAGTATTTAATGTAGATGGGTTTTTAAAAACAACAATTTTTTATACCAATGTTTCCAAATGTACAGTTAAGAGTAATGATGTGCAATGACAACATTCCTAAAATTAGTGACTTGTTGCATTGCTGGATTGATTTCCATAATAATATTTAAAACACATATACCAGCTACTGACCAGAAAATACACATACCCATGATGATAGAGGCAAAGCTTTTTGAGTGTTTGTGTGCCATGAACTATCCCAAATGTTTCACATGTGTCATCTCATTAACCCCCACAACAATTCCATTGGGTCAATACAATTATGTTCCTCATTTTACAGAGGGGGAAACTGAGGCACAGAGACATTATATAAGTCTTCTAAGGTCACACAGCTAGTAATCAGCACTGGGTTTTGAGCTCAGGCAGTACAATTTTCGCAAGTTGTTCTTAATCACCATGCTGTAGAGATTTGTTGCTTTATTGAAGACAATCTGCTTTGCATCTTACATTTTGCAATGGAGTAAGTGGACTTTGGTACATTTTCACCAAAAACCACCTTCTGCTTTCAACAAAAGAAAGCAATATTTTAAAATACCCCACCTATAAGGTTTCAACAGATAATCATTTTAATTCATCATTTTGTAGATACTGTATCACACAAAAGTGCTTTTGGTATGGGCATTTGAAATAGGATTTTGATAAAAATTTGACAAAGTTTTATCAGCAGGTTCTTTGCTTTAAAAAATCCGCTCATCAGGAGATATGGTAGATATTGTTCCATTAATGTGAGAGGACCAAATTCCTTATAAAAAGAATTTGAATGTGCTTTTTTCCATATGGTGTCAGCACCTATAATTCTATTTCTTTATTAAAGGGGATTTGACACAATGAGCAAAATTCAAAGCAGTTAGAGCATTAGAGCATAACTGATACATTTCCAAAATGAGAGCACATTTCTGAATGTCTGAGGGAGTTTGTACAAAAATGTGTTGTTCTATGAGAAGAAGAGGTAATAAAGTCCTCCTGGAATAAGAGTGTAATTTTCATGGGAAAAATATATTTTTTTTCCTTAAGGAATTCTGAAAGTAAATTAATTGAAAAAATATTACGGTCAATTGCCCATTTTATTTTTACAAGGCTTCCAATTTTCCCTTTATCATCAGAGTACTTGAGCATGTAAAAAAAAAAGAAAAGTACCACAAATTGGAGATTTATCAAAATCTTACTATATTTTAGGCACTCTTCAAGACATTTTACATGCATTAAATGATTTAATCATCACAAAAGCCCAGGAGGTACCCATTTTATAGACAATGAAACTGAGGCACAGAGATTAAGGAATCTGCATAGACATGATCTGAGAGTCTATTGTCTGGCTCTACAGTTGTCCCACTCAACTGCTATGCTATTTTGCCTTAACAGCAGTTAAGAATATTCTCTTTCTGATATAGTTTCAAATTTCCACAATTCTCCCATACATTGAACATTATTTTGTCGAGAATAAACTCAGTTTTGCATGATTTTTATAGAAAATATAAAGCAGAGCTATCTTGGATATTTTGTCTATGATTTCTCAAGAATGTCCTGTGTTTGAAACCATAAGTTTCCCCTACAGAGATGTAATTTGTTTTAATTAGGTCATCTAAATGTCAATTATTTATGTTGACTACAGCAATTCCTAATTTTGGGATTTCACAGGCCTTCACTCTTGCCTGGCACTCGGGGAATCTTCTCTGTTTTGCATAATCTTAATTATATTACTTTGTTGAAGAGATGCAAGAAAAATGACATTCTTCTAGAGTGACTTCTCAATTAAATCAAAGAGATCTGATAAGATTAAAGAAAATGCTGGCAAAGCACTGAGCGTTAAGAAGGAGGGACTATCCATGTTAAATGAGTTACCAGAAATAAAGTACAGAATTATATCAGGGCACAGTTCACTTAGCATAATTAGTAGTTTTTGTTACTAACATGCTAAATGATTTATTAGCTGTCAATGAGAAGTTGATGTGCTATAATAATCATTCCAAAATACCCTTTCTTGATTATGCAGCAACTGTATTTCCCAAACTCTTTAACGCTATTTAGCCCTTACCATATTTTGGTAAAATAAGTAAGAACAAGCATTTTAATTCCACGTTTAAAGGTAGAGACTGAATCACACAGACGCTAAGTAACCTAAGGGAAATCTCACAGTGATTAATAGTGAGTCCAGTGTTTTTAAGCCTCTAAATTCCCAGCCACTGTTCTCTGTCTAAAACCGTGGTCTCTGCATAAAAATGCGTTCATGTTGAGGAGAAAACAGAGAAGAAAAAGGGTAGGGAGAGAGAGAGAAAAACTAAAAATTGTATTATTTGTTTTATACAAACACTGGGGAATATAGTGTCTTTTACAAAAATAGTGTTGGTTATAAAGGAGAGCATAAAATGGTTTAATTTCAAACACCCGACTTATTTTCTTTTCCTGAGCTCTGTGGGAATAAACCCTTACATTCTTCTTAAGCAATATTTCTTTAATCTTGTCGTGTAAAGACGAGATTATAAATCACAAAGATGTGTGAGCTCCTGCTTGTGAAGATTTTTGCCTGTCATACCATTAAAATAATGTGAACTGTAAAAAGGATTACTCTAGTTTCTCCAGGTCAAGTACAGTTGTTAGGGGCACAAAGGCCATGGAATACAGAAGAGTTGATCGGATTTATGAGTCAAAGTCTGTGATGTGATGCCGCACGGTGCGTAAAAGAATTATGTAAGTGCTACATCTGCTCCTAGGAAGTCATCTGTGAATGCTTCCTAATTTTTTCATGCCAGTGTGTGTGTTGTGCGAATCACAATGAAGTGAATCCCTGTTCACTTCTCTAGCTCTGTTATATTTGGGGTGAGCGCTTATATCACTCAACTGAGTGCTCTGGGCTAAAGAAGTCCACATATTCTAACTTCTTTCCATGTTTCCACAACGTAAAGAAGATGTGATTGGTGTGAATTAGAATTAGACCTGACTTTTCTTAAATATCAGTGGAATGTGATTAAATGTAACATGATCATAGACGTCAGATATTAATCTGATTTTAATCTCTGCTACGAGTATATGGTGGTAACTGTTATGAAACGAAAGAATGTCCCTGCAAAGAAAACTTATTAAGAAATCTATAAAGTTTAAAAATGTGTTTTGTAACTGAAACTCAAATGCAGTTTCAGTAGTTAGGAAAACACTTAAGTGGCAAATTCCTCAATTTCCTTGCTTCCTAAAGAATGAGAAAGTGAAACGTATTTGTTTATTACTATCTTAGTTTTATCTGTGTATTAAGTAGGAATTCTGGGTGGAGGTTGAGTAAAGTCTGATCAGATAGATGATCATGATGGTCTTTTCAGGATATTGAGGATTTTTCAGCTAGGTTTGGTACAAGGAAAATATTGTTTTCTTGATTTCTTGAATAAAATTCTATTTTAAATTTTTCTCACAAATTTGATAACTTTTCAAAGGGTATTTCCTAATCGATGTTTGTGTTCCAATCATTGAAGAAGGAGAGCACTATTTCAGGTTCATAGAAATTTTGGCCTGACGTTACCCTTACGCTAATATTTCCAGGGGCTGCCAGATCTTCTTATTTTACTTGAATAGCCTTCACAGTGCTGCAGACAATCATGAGAGAGGTTATTGGATATACCCTCATTCCAATCTTATTTCCTTTCTTTCTCCATAGCTGTATTTAAGAAGACAACATAGGACTCGGATATTGGAAACAATGTATTTTTGGACAAGTCCACAACAATGTCTTACAAAGATTTTAAGCATCATCAAAAATTAAGCATATGGAAGTTGTACATGGATGGTGACTTCGGTGCATACATAATAAAATTCATATATTTAAAAATAGACACCTTTGTGGTTCTGGAGCCATCTGTGAGCTTATGGTAAAGCCTGTTGAATCTTGTAGTTCAGGAAAACTATTCCCAGCCTAAGATTTCCATAAGAAATCCAGATCTGTGAGCTGTTAGTGAGCTTTCCTTCTTGGGTGGTCCTCAGCCAGTGATGCACTGGAGAGCACAGATGTAGAGCAACACATGGACCAATGAAGAAAAGCAGTGCATCCTTCTAGAGGGAGAGGGGATTTGACATCACACTGGCACTCTAGGCCAAAAGGGATGTCTATACATTAAGGAAATATGTCTTCTGCTTTTCCAAAGATTGTAGACTCTCAGGGTTGGAAGATGCTTTAAATATCTCCTAGTTCTGTTATGTAGAGAGTGGCCTCTAGACCAGGCTTTATATATAGTTCTGAAAGGATGCAAAGACCTATCTCGGCAAAGCCAGCTATGATGAATAGGTAGCTGCATACGCTGGACTTAAAGCACCCACTATTCTTTGTATTTTGTGAGAATGGAGGTAATTTAGAAATTTTTAAAATTCCTTATTTTGTGTTCAGTAAAAAAATGCCCCATGGAGCCTTAATTGTGCATAAATAAATAGATTTTGTATGTATATATACACACAAATAATATAGAGGGTTACCCTTGCCCTCAACATGACCTCATAAGACTTCCACTTAAGAGATTATTTAATAAAATTCCTAGGTATCCAGGCTTGTAAACTTCTCCTAAGTAAAAGTCTGATGAAAAAACAATCTCTGTTTTCTGTGTTTGTTAGTTTTTACTTCTCTTAATTAATTACTTTTGATCACCACATGGCTTTGATGAAATGAATTCATTTTGATTTATGTTTCACTACTTTCTCACCTGTACAAAACTTAGAACACAGTACATACTAGTACACAGAGACTGACTGCACAAAAGTTCTAAATTGTTAGTTAATTCTTAATTTATAGGTTTTCAAAACAGTGAGAAAATTTAAAGCAATGGAAACACAGCATGGAATCATAGTGAAATGCAGTGTATAAATTGGAAACAGTAAGAATAGTTATAAGGTAAACTTTTACTCGTATTAACATAATTCAGTGGGCTATATTCAGCTTGTATTCTTTAATGTATTTATTTTGTCTTGAGAGGGCAGAAACCAAACTTACTGAGTTTGATGGGCCTGACATTAAGATATTACATATGGCTCTTTAGGATTTGGGGCTACAGAATCATGCTCTTATTCTTAATATATTTACTTAAAAAATATTTTCCCTTAAAAAATAAATCAACACATTAGCACTTAGGTGTCGGCTATAAAATTATTTGTGTCTAAATCATTGTATAAAAATTACAAAACATAAACATGCAAAACAAAAAACCAAGAAAATTTCTCAAATGCATACCACCCAGAAGTACTACTGTCAGTAGTACTGACAGTAGTACTTTTTGTGCATATCTTTCATTAATATTTATCTCTATCACTTTTTAATGAAGTGGGACTAACATAATACATGATGCTCAATGCTCTTTCCTAACAACAATATATCATGAAAAATCATGTCACTGAATATAGCTCAACATCATCACTTTAATGTCAATCTCGTCATTGACTTTAAGTATATATCATAATTTCTGTAACTAATATTCTATTGTTGGACACCTAGGCCGTTTTCAGGATTTGTTTTCTGTCTTGATAAAGTGCCTGTTGCTAGCTGTACCTTGTTTTGTTTTGATAATGTGCATACCTAGACACATAATCAAATAATTCCTCAATGTAAGATTCCTAAAAGTGGGATTGTGAAAGGAGATGCAAAAAATGAATGAGGTGAACCATTTTCAGGCTTTTGATGCAACTGTCAAACTATATTTGAGGCAGATTAAATCAATTTATATTCCCACAAGCAGCTTGTGTTCCAGAAATAATGGACTGCCAGGCAAGAATGAACCATTCCCTTAATAAATATTTTTAAAAATCCTGGATAATATATAGTACATATCATTTGTGGATTATCTAGTAAGAAATGAAGGGATATCTCTGAGTGTCAAAACCCAAGATGGAGCTGAGATACTAGTGAATGAAAAGATGGCCAGGAGCTGTAAGACGGTATCTGACCAAGAATGACTCTTTGTCTTGTTTATTTGTTTTTATGTTTGTTACTATTGAAGCACAAGGTACATAGTATAAAGTACATAAATCGCACTTGTAGATATGGTTGAGTTTCGCAAAGCTAACATATTTGTGTACTCTCTGTCCGGATCAAGTTATATTACCAGCACTCCAGAGCGTGCACTGTTCTAGTTTTTATTTCTTTTCAAATGGCGAATATCTCAATCACCATACTTATTTTTATTACTGCATACATACTTTTGCCCATTTCTCAACTTGAAATAAATGGAATATATAGTATGCATATAGTATATAAGTGCCTCTTTTCTTGTAAAATTTATGCATATTTTTGAATATATAAGTTGTGATTTTTCATCACTCTTGGGTGAATAAACCACAATTAATTTACTGTTAATCAAAATTTGAGATGCTTAGTTTGGAAATACTACCAATAATGCTGAAGTTCTTATACATATCTTTTGCTTAACACATACTGAACTTTGCCCACTCCCAGGTTTCTTCTAGAAGTTTTATTATTTTAGTTTTCATATTTAAATCTAGAATCCATCAGTAATTGATTTTTATAAATGCTATGAAGTGGGAGTCAAGATTCAATTTTTTTTCTGTATAGATAATAAGAGATTTCTGGTTTCAGTCATGGTGAAATATCAAATATGGGAATTATATTGGCGATAATAAACGCTAAAACTGAACAACATACAAGAAGTATCTGTTTTCAGATACTGGACAATAGATAGCTCAGAGCTCTGATCCTTGAAAGTGAGAAACGCGAGATGAACTCTGTGAGGGGCATTTTCAAACGGTGGTGCAGAGAAGCTGAACCCAAATAGCCAGCACTGATCATGCTGAGGAGGCTGAAATTTAAGGGGCAGTGTGCCAGCCTGAAAGCACGTGTTCAGAGGAGGAACATTTTCTTGAGACTTTGGCTAAACACTGGGCTAAACATGTACAGAATGAGATTCAATCAACTGAGGCTTCTGGGAGTCACGATCTTTTTGCAATAGACACATCAAAGATCACTGATCACAGATCACCATAACAAATATAATAATAATGAAAAAGTTTGAAATATTGTGAGAAGTACTGAAATGTGACACAGAGACACCAAGTGAGTGAATGCTGTGGGAAAAATAGTGCTGATAGAATCGCTCAATGCAGGACTGCCACAAATCTTCAATCTGTAAAAACGCAGTATTTGTGAAGTGCAATAAAGTGAAGTATAATAAACCGAGTTATGCGGTATCCTTGTGCAACTGATTTATAGGTTGAACCCTTTAGAGAATGAAGAAATAGGACAGGGAATGGAAGAATGAAGTGAGGACAGTCTTCAGGTGAAATCCAGAGTGAGCATAATCATTTGGGAAGCTCTGGTACATAAAAGAAAAAAACCAGAATGTATCAATCCCCTCACACATACCCTGAGGCAAGAGACTGGAGTTTTTGTAGGACTTCTGTACCTTCTTACAGCAATCAGGTCTTGGCTATGACATCCCTTGGCGGGGGGTGGGGGGGGGTTATCACCTCCAGGTACTCCTGGAGAGGTGATAATCCTCAGAGAAGTTTGCAGGTGTGAGCAGGGGCGCTCTTAGCAGCTGGATAATGGTCACATCAACCTGGTTAAAGGAATTCAAGTGTGTATGGGCAAATCATCAATAGTAACGTCTATAGTCTGAACCTTGAATTACTCATATGCAGTCACTTCTTACATTCAGTCTACTCCAACCTGTTGCAGCTTCTCCAAGGTTCTTGTTGGTTACAATTTCTAGGAATCCTTAAAAGAGCAGTGTTAATAGGATAAGCAACAACATCCATAGTTGCATTTGGTCCCAAGGCAATAACTGATACACATCATGTCCCGTTGTTCACATCCATTTTATTTCATTTTTTATTTATTCTTTTAAAAGATTTTTTGATGTGGACCGTTTTTAAAGTCTTTATTCAATTTGTTACAATATTGCTTCTGGTTTTTTTATGTTTTGGTTTTTTGTCCGTGAGGCATGTGAGATCTTAGCTCCCCGACCAGGGATTGAACCTGTGCCCCCTGCATTGGAAGGCGAAGTCTTAACCATTGGACCATCAGGGAAGTCCCCACATCCATTTCTAGATTCCCCTTACTCTCAGCTACATCAGCTGGTCTGCGTGGCTTACCTGGGGTAATCCACTTGGGCATCTCAGTGGAACTTCCAAACACTGTACAAGTAAAATTTTTGAAAAGTTAAAAACATGTCTATCATTCAAATGTAAAGTAAGCACATATTAAAAATTTATGTTATGCACTAATGGTAAAAATGCTAAAGCTGACTTTATTTCAATATTTAATCATCATCTTCCTTTTAGTTTACAAACCCTCCATTCCTATCTATCTAATATGCTGTTAAATCCATCCATTTAAGTATTAGTTTCAGTTCATTACTTTTCAGTTTTTAAAATTTTCTTCTTTCATACATTCTAATTATCTGGAAAAATTCTCCATATTTTTCTATATTATCTTGTTCATAATTATTTTAAACTTCCTCTATGATGAATAAAATATCTAGATAATGTATGGATATGTTTTAAAGCCTATGTCTTTTTCTCTTGGGTTTCAGTAATTTTCTCCTATTTCCTAGCACACGTGGCCACTTTTTAGTAAATGCTCGACAATGAGCATGAAACATTGTAGAGGCTCTGGATGACGTCAGATTTCTTCAGAGATAGTTCAGTCTTCTTCTGGAAAGCCAACAGAATATGAGTCTATCACCTGAATCTGCCCAGCTCAGAAGTTTCAACTGAAAGCTTGAAATATTTATGAGGGTCACTCATTTTTGATGGGTCTGGTATTCAAATGTTGGTTTCTCCAGCTCCATAAAACTATAAAAAAAATTCTGCCTGGCATTTTTATTTTCTTAGCAGCTACTTTTATGTTGGGAAAGAAAATAATAGAATATCTTTGAATTTTGTAGCATCATAGGAAAGAAATAGAGTTTGAAAGGTGGGATTAAGATGGCAGAAGACCCTGAGCTCACCTCCTCCCACAAACACATCAAAACTACAACTACATATATCCTCTTTCTTGTTCCTATTTGTCATGGATATTTCTCATCCATTTGGTCAGCTAGTATCCTTCTTATTAGAAATCTTAGTGGGAGGCAGAGACCACCTGCTTCTACTCCACACTTACCAGATGGATACAGCAAGATCAGGAAGAAAACCATAATTTGAATATATACATGCACCCCACTGCAGCATTATTCACAATAGCCAAGACATGGAAACAACCTAATTGTCCATTGACAGATGAATGGACAAAGAAAATGTGGTACATATATGCAGTGGAATATTACCCAGCCATAAAAAAGAATGAAATAATGCCATTTGCAGCAACATGGATGCAACTAGAGATTATCATACTAAGTGAAGCCAGACAGAGAAAGACAAATATCATATTATATCACTTATATGTGGAGTATAAAAAATAATACACATGAATTTATTTACCAAACAGAAACAGACTCACAGACTTAGAAAACAAACTTATGGTTACCAAAGGGGAAAGGTGGTGGGGAGAGATAAATTAGGAGGCTAGGATTAACATATACACACTACTCTATATAAAATAGATAATCAAGAAGGACCCATTGTATAGCACAGTGAAATATACTCAGTATTCTGTAATAACCTATATGGGAAAAGAATCTGAAAAAGAATAGATATATGAATATGCGTAACTAAATCACTTTGCTATACACCTGAAACTTAACGCAATATTGTAAATCAACTATACCCAATACAAAATACAAATTACAAAAAAAAAAAAAAAAAAAAAAAAGACATGGCAGCTAAATGGATTGGGTAGGAAGAAACAAAACCCTCCTTATATATAGATGTTATGATCGTCTAGACAGAAAATCTAAGAAAATCTATGGACAATCATTTGAATTAACGAAGTTTAGAAACTTTGCTGGAAACAAATTAAAATACAAAAAATTAATAGTTCTTCTATACCCAGAAATAGTAAATTGAAAATGGAATTTTAATAAATGTCATTTACAATAGCAATAAAAACAATTAAGTACAAAAGAATAAATCTAATAAATGTTGTTTAAAAACTTTAAAACATAACATGATTGTAGGGCTTAACAGAAGATCTAGAAAAAGAGGAGATAGTTCCTGTTCATATTTAGGCAGAATAAATATTTTAAAGATCACAATTCTCAAACAAATCTATGTATTCAACACAATTTCATTTAAAATGCTGAATGTGAATTTTTTGAAAAAAAAATCTAAACTCAAAAAACAGACACTAATACTCACATGAAAGAGTAAAGGGCCAAGAGATGACTGTAAAACAAAATTAAATAATTTTGGTGATTGCATCCAAAGACTTGTGCTTATCCTTGTATTTGTTAGGCATGTAATGATGAACCATTAAGAATAAAAGTTGCTGTAGGCTTTTGGTTACCTTTTTCAGATTAAAGAAATTCCATTCTATTCCTAGTTTGCCATTTTTTAATCATAAAAGTATGTTGAATTTTTATCATAATGTTGGGCATCTATAGAGATGATTATAAGATTTTAATTTTCTCCTTTGTTAACATGGTGAATAAGTTTCATGTCATTAACGTTTCTTGCATCCCTTTGATAAATTCTGCCTTCTTGTAATTTTAAAAATAATTGGTAGATGCAGTTTACTAATTTTGTTATAGGATTTTTTCAGCTACTTTGGGAAGTGAGATTTGCCTACACGTTTCTTTCTAGTATGGAATTCACATAGACTTTGGGGGTAACTTTCTTCTTTTTCAACTCTCTGGAATGGTGCTTATCAAGCAGGGATAGATGCTTTGGTTCTTCAAAGACTGGCAGACTTCATCTATAAGTTTTTGGATCTGATTTATTACTATTGTTTTGTGAGTAGATTTTAAGCTACTGATTCTATTTCTTTAAAAGTTTTAGATTTCTTTAATGGTTTATGGTTTTAGATGATTCCACAACTCTAAGACTATAATTCCAACATAACTCTTGGCAGCTACTTCACTAATAACCATTTTCACTTTCTCCAGCTTCTGAAACAATCCCACTGTACCCTCCGGAAGTCAGTCAGTAATTAGCAAAATCTCCTAAATCTTCAACTAATTCTCTGAACATTCCTTCACATTCTTGTTCTAACTAATACCTGACTGGCCCCTGTTCAACGCTCTCAAGTCCTTCTAATACCTTCTCCGCAATCTCAGATCCTAAAATCACCCATTATTCTCTCTGGAAGGCGCCATCACTAATTAGTACTTCAACTCTTTTTTCCTGGCTGGCCCCTGGAGTACTCTCTCTTGTGCAGCCCTCTCAAATGATATTTCCTATACTCCTCATACTGCTGTGCTAGGGGTGATAGAGATATATTTCTCAGTCCTTACTGCTGCTTCTGGAACATTCTCCCTACCCTTAGTATCACTAAAATTTTAGAAATCTCATATCCTCAATATATACTGCACACTTTCTGAGCTGTATCAGAATGAGTGGGGTGCAGTCTTCTCCAGGTCCAGGTAATTAAGTTGTTCATTATCTGTAGAGAATTTAAAAACTATAATAAAACCAAAAAAATGTCAGTATGGTTTTTATTACCACCATGTTCCCGGAATTCTAAATAATATTTAAACTCTTGGGTACATCACTGCATCATTCTTTCTTGCTGTAAGCATCAACCAACTCCTAGTCTGCTCCTTTTACTTATTTGAAGATTTTAGCTCCTGGCTCACTGTCAGTTTCTCCAATGTGACCTCTTGCATTCATTTTTCAAGATTCCATCATTCAAGTGAATAATCTTTTAATACAGACTTCTCAAGTTGACCTCTACTTCAGTGATCATGTCTCCCACCCTACTTTTGCCATCTAATTCCATGGATGGATGGCTACACTAGTCCTTTTCATTACTAGCAAAGGTAACATTTCCATAATCTTAATTTCAAGCATCCCACTCTCTCATAACTATGTCCTGTTTCCAATTCCTTATAACAATTTTATCTAATCATACTACTTTTGAACTGTCCTTCATATTGCCCTCCTTCCCCAACTTTAAATTCCTAGCCCATCTTTCTTCAATATAGGGTATACAGAGGAGATAATTTTTAGAGGAGCAACCCTCAACCAAGAGGGTATGGGATGTCCCCGCTTCCATGTGGGACAGTTCTGATGTCCATTTTCTATGGATCTTTAGATGGCCCCTAGAGAGACTGAGCTCCAGTTTCCCAAATTGGAAACTGGCTTAATAACATACACTTCATTGATTTATTTATTTTAACCTTCCTTGTTTCATGGTTCTTAATTCCTCACTTCTGCTTCCTAGGATTCCCTAACAATTAAACTACCCACAAGAAATTCTTGTCTCTGTCTCTATCTTTAGGGAACCCAAATTAACCATCCACAAATGAACAGTATGTACTGCTAGCTAAGGTCAACCCCTTTTCACTTGGGTACTACCCAGGCACATTGCTTCAGTGATTCTCCCTTATTTCCTTCATGATTCTCCTTCTTCTCTACTAATAGATACTTCCATTTTTCTTTCTAGCTATTCCTGAGGTCTTTCCTTCTCATAGAGTCACACTTAGGGAGAGGGTTTTTTTGAAAAAAAACCATTTGTCTTGAATTCTCTCTCTCTCTTCTTTATTAAATATAATTTAATCAATTTTAGCTGCCTCTCTTCTCCATACTTTAGCTCTATCTCCTATCCCCCAAAACAAGTGCTCAGGTGAAGGTCACTTGTGACTTCCTTGTTGCTAAATTCAGGGGTCAATTCTCAGTCTTCATTTCCTTGATTTACTCAGAGGGCATGTATTTAATCATCACCTGTTTTCCTTCAGTCCCCACTTCAGCAGGGTTCTGGTGCTACTCAATTTCATCCTTCTGCAGTTGGCAGCTTGGACCATTCCTCCCGTTCTCAGGAATGAAGAGTCAATCGAGTTTGCAGCGTGGGGATTGGGAACAGCTAAAAAGAAACATTTCTTCCAATGTATATTCTCACTGCTTCCTCTAGCCACCCGTGGCTTTGACTTTGAGTCCTCCTCTTCCACCAACCTCTCAAATCTCTACATTTCTACTAATTTATGGCAAGTTTATGGCAGAATTTCCCTAGGGATTTTTTAAAAATAAAATTTGTTGTTGTTGTTGTGTTGTTAATTATTATGATCTGTGTTTCTCTGTGGTTTCTATAATTCCCTCAGATTTGAATTCGAGGAAGGAATAGCAGCCCAAAGCGATTTTCAATCTTAACGGGAACCTGTGAAAGAAAGGGTTAACTGAGCAGGTTTGGGTTGCTCAAACTCTGCACATTTCAAAGAAAAGCCTGTCTTCAGGAAGGCTGACCCTTGACCTGCTCCTGGGGATATGATCTCTGAGCCCTTGGAATATCCTTGCTAATAAAAGTGTTTTAGCATGCCTCAGGCTTTGGGTCATAATGCATCTGTTTTACAAGATAGTTTATGCTATCAAAGTGACTTTGGTGAATGCTTATTTTTGTATACCTGAGGCTCTGGGCCACGTTGTGTCAGTTTGACGTCTGGGGGCATGGGAGACTGAGTAGCTAACTAAGGTCAGTCATGAGGGTGCTACATGCCTATGTGACTGGGTCCTCAATAAAATCCCGGAGGCTAAGGCTTGAATGAGTTCCCTGGTTGGCAGTACTACCACGTGTTGTCACACATTATTATCAGGAGAATTAAGTATGTCCCTATGCAACTCTACTGGAAGGGGACACTTGGAGGCTTATACCAGCTTTTTCCTGGACTTGGTCTATGTGCCTTTTCACTTTGCTGATTTGGATCTGTATCCTTTTACTGTAATAAACTGTAACTGTGATTATAACACTATTTCCGAGTCCTACAAGTCCTTCAGATGAATCAGAGAGCCTGAAGATGGTCTTGGGGGCTCTGACTCAGAGCCAGCTATCTATAACAAGGTTATAAAAGGTTTTGGATTTTGGAAGTAGGGACAAATATGGGAGCAGGATTTGTTTGGCAAGAGCTGTGCTGTGACTTCCACTCACCTCAAGTCTAGTGAGAAGACTTTACCAGGATTCCTAGGAGGACTTATATATCTCCTAAAATGTGGCCATCCCAGTGAATCAGTGTTTGCCTCTCGCTTGGGAGACATGACCTGGTTAGTTTCCCTGGAGGTGAGAGTGATGATAAAGGTTGCTGCTGTGCAGAGCTTGGCTTGTCCTCCCCAAGTCTGTTTAAAGTAATAGTCTGTGTGTGCATTCTGTGTACAATATGGGCCGTGCCAGCCAGCCAGACACACACACACATACACAGCCAGACACACACATACACAGGGTGAGAGAGAGAGAGATGAAGAGAGGGAGAGAGAGGCAGCATAGGGCTTTCTGAGTCCTGTCCGGGAACACTGCTCATAGGAAGAAAGAAACCTTAGTAAAAAGAGAAAATTATACTGAGTTTCTAACAGGCCAAACTGAGGAGTTTGCCTTAACTGTGCCAAGGGACTTTAGGTAAGAGATCTCCAAAAATCCCACCACATACGCAGTCAACTTTAAATACATGCCAGGTCTGGGGAGTACAAAGTTAACTTAACAAAATACCCATCAAGCAAGAATTTGTCTGCTTTTACCTTTCCTCCCTCCCCATTTGTCCAGATGGTATGTGGTCAGACACCTGCTGGGTGAGATGAGGAGAGGGTTGAAGCCTAAGGCAGGAAAAGAGAGAAGGACCTTAACCCTCTTCTCTGACCTACTGCTTGATACAGGTCCAGGTAGAGTAGAGCAGAAAAGATTTAACTTTAACCCCAGTTCAGAATTTCTACTGATTTTAAGACTAGATATTTCAATAACTACATTGAAATTGATTTATGATTAAACCATAGGACTTTTTGTTGCCTAAGACTGATCAAAAAAGTTAGGTACCCTGGGAGTTTTCATCCAGGGATAGGTAAGAAACTTTCCCCACTAAATATGTTTTAGAGAGTTGCTGAGAGCAAAAAAACCCAAAACACATTGGTTTACTCTTATACCCAGGAGTCTTGCTTGTTTAATGTACCTGTAACACATACATTGTACGTGTTTGTAAGAGTGTGGTTCAGATGGTTCAGGTTTTAACTTCCAATCTTTCCTCCCCTGTGGATTGATACAAACTCTTCAGCAGTATTGACTAAGGGAAAATATGTTTTTTTGTTTTTTATCTGAGTAATGTTTTTGTTTCTGTTCTTTTGGTTTTTATTTGCTGATCCTTTGCCTTAACAAATACAGTGGCCTCGAGGTCAGAAGGATGGACTGGTACGGGCAGTTTGTATCATATTCCTTCACCAGGGTCCTTCTGTCTAACTGATGTATCTGCCCTGCATTTACACGGGATGCCCCTGGCATGATGTGAGCATCAGGTTTGCAGAAGGGCCCCGGGCCATGTCACAGGAGAAATGGTTATGAGCAAGGCTTTAGGGATTTGCTCTCAAACTCCTTCTTTCTTTCTAGAAGTGTATGCTCTTGGGGAGTAAAGCAACCACCCTGAGCAGGAGAGTTGGATGATAATGGTCTTCAATATAACAAAGGGGGAAAGGATGCTGAGAGAGGGATTTGACAGTGTGGTACCACATTGCATCACAATTACTGGATTTTTCAGCAGGTTTGCAGAATTAACTAACATTCTGAATGATAGGAACTGTGTAGATTTTTGGCTGCCAGGAGTGAGCTATGACCTTAGTTTAGCCCTTATCCCTTGGAAGAGGTGAACAGGTCCTGTGTTAAATTCCAAGAATCTGCCAAGGCAGTAGGAAACAGCTAGAAAAGAAAGACCATGGCAAGGAGGCTGTTACTAATCATACATTTACTAGGTCACTCACATGGAAAAAGTTGACCCTGATGCTCTTTTTGGCAAGTAGAGACCATAAGGTTTTTAGATTTGAAAACTTAATCTAAGTAGGGGAGGGTTGGAGTGGAGTTAAATTCATTGGACTTGGTGATCTCTAGTTAAATACCAATTCTCGAAACTTGATTTGTCAGTGGCAGGTGGGGTCAGGTAAACAAAATCTGCTTTTAAGTTTAATTATATCAATAGAGTCACAAGTATCATGTTTACATATTCAGGACTGATAGTTAATGGGTTTTTCCTATATTAACCGTTTAAGTAAGATAATTATTTGCCAGGCTGTGACATTTAATTATAATGCTATGACTGATCTCCATCGTTTGAAGGGAAAAATTGCTTTCTATGTCATTTAGGATTTGTATGAACACATTTAAACTGCAGAAAAGATTGCTTGGAAAAATGCAGAGGGGGCTCCCAAGAGCTCTTGATTACCTTCTGTATCAAGATTATTTTTTAAAAAATCGGCTGTATTATTGCAGCATAATTTCAAGGTGACCACCTGTCAAGAGCTTCTGGGAAAAAAAGGCAAAATGTCTCTCTGTCTTATTTGTGCATTTATTTTTAAAAACATTTCTAATTTTCCAGAGGGCATTATAGGCTAAAATTTTAATGGGATCGTGATAGTTGGCAATAAGTAAATAACATGAATTCTCAGTTGACGTAAATTTTATGCCAGGTTTGAATGATGAAGGCAAAAGCTATCATTGAGACTGGAAACACATTTATTAGCAGATGTTTAGCTGGACAGGAGAGATGTACACACGTAACAAAGCTCGCCCTATTTGTACTGAGAGCTCTCAATTTCTTTTCCCAGGAAGTGCATTGTACTCTGAACTGTGTTGAGTCATAATTAAGCTGCACTAAGAAAACATTCAAGTGACAATGATTTGCAAATGATTAAATTATCGTGGGCTTAGCTTAGGGCTTCACCAGCTGGAGTGCTTTCTCTGCTATAACCATATGTCTGTTAATAAATTCGATTCAAATGTAAAACAATTACAGATATTTTAAACACTGGGCAGAACAATTACAAACAAATAATGTTTTTGGGACTTGGTCTTAAGATGAATGAAGGAACCGAGATGATGATACCAAATGCTACTTGGAGAATGATTATAAGATGAGAAAAAGCAGTTAGCAGGTTTTAAGTCTAATTGTCTTAGATATCTTGTATGCACCCATCAAACAAGATAGCTTAATAGAATGGAACTTCAAAGATGGTAGGTACTGTGTAGGTTTCAAAGGAATTCAGCTGTTATCTTCCTGAGTTTACTTCATAAATGTTTCAATGAAAGTGGAGAGAGATGATCATTAGCAAAGTGGAATTACAGAGTGAATCACTGGAGGCAAAATACTGCACTTGACTTGTAAAAGAGTAGTGGTCTTGCTAAAGGTAAAGATGAACAAAGGGAATTTCTGGAGTTATTCTTTCAAAATGAGCTAACTTTTTGAAGGAGAAAACGCTTCATCATTCTAGGGATTTGTTAATTTCCTCCTTTTTAGAAAATCTTCTCTTTGAGCTCTTTGGGATGTATTATTTGCAATGTTCCACTGTCTCCTATCACATATCCCAGTTTAAATTACCTGGGAGAGTTGGCTACGGTTCTGTACCATCTTTATAAATTCATGATCTTACTAAAAAAACGATGTTACTGAAACTGCTGACCTCTCCCATCCTCACACCTGACAACAACACTCTCCTGACAGCTGTATTAGCAAAATTGTAAATCTAGTAAAGAACATATTAATATGGAAAGATCAGTACATGTCAGAAATGGTAAAGTGTGGATAACTGATAGAAAATTGCAAATTGGGAACTGCTTTGGGGAAGGTAAAAATACATGTTGACTGGTTCAATATATCTGAATTTCTGAAAATTTGTTTAATGACATGAATCACTGTGAATCTTTTGGAAATTGATCAAATCACGTATTCCTCTTTGAGGGGATACTTCTACTTCTTTAACCTTTCTTTCTCACAAACTGACTTGTTCCTTTCTCAGATTTCTTTTTTTACAGTAAAGTTCTTATCTTCTCTTCGTAGAAAAGCAACAGGGTTTCTGGAAGGATCTGTTATTGTTTACTCAGTTACTGGAATTTTTTGAGGGGAAATAAACATGTAAGGGAAGAAACAGTTTGTTAATATTTTTAAAAAATGAGTTCTATTTTTAAAAACAGCAGTGTGCATAGGTATATAAAACAATAGAAAAATTACTTATCAGAAGAGCAGCCTGTGGACGTAGTATTTAATAATTGTTTTTGAACAAATTATTTTTGATTTTAGAAACTAAAGGCAAGAATGAAAGGGTACTTCCCTGGGTGAGATAAATTAACAATTGTCTATTTCAAGAATAAACACTGTGCTGCTCTTATTTTGCATTCTTAATGATCTGAAAGATGGGCAGCCTAGTGAGAACTCCAAATTGTAGATGCCGAAAATCTCCTCCAAGTAGTCAGCAGCTATCCTCTGGGGACAAGCCTCTGGATCCTGTAAGGTAATTAGAAGGTTACTATTACATTGGGATCTTTGCATGTCCAGGTTTTCTCATTTGTCCTTTCTTTAGAATAACTGAAATTTGATGATATAGGCAGGACAGTAGTTGTTGCTTTTCTGCAGATTAAAAAAAATGAGGCTGTGAGAAGTAAAAAGATTTGCCATTCGTTCAACTAGCAGGTGAAAGAGTTTGGACTGAAACAAGGGATGTTTTGACTCCTGGTCCAAGGCTGCCTAACACAACAAAGACATCAGAGGCCAAAAAAATGTAGAAGTTCACAAACGATTTTGATAAATCCTTAGATGTCAGACTCATAACAGATGAGTAAAGGGCATCACGTGTTCTTAATATCCATCTCCTGCTTCTTCAGGCTAAAGTCATGGAGGGTAGCCATGCAATCCCCTATAAAACCCTTTGCCATCTCTGTCAGAAACAGAGTCCTGGATTCCAGACCCACTGGCCTGTGCCACTGAGCCATTTCTCAAGTTCTTATCTTTTGGATACAGAAGCATGTTACTAGGGAGTGTGAAGGGGAATTTGACTTTAATCTTAATTGCCTGCAAAATGGTATTTTTTAAAAGATCTCACTCTGGAAAATATAAAACCCTACCACCACTGTAGAAGTCAGGCATCCTAGCACAGAGCAAAGAAAAGCCAAGCTTGCAGTTACTCTGTCTTCTCTCCCTCTGAATTTGTCATCAAAATACAGATGCAGTTCCAACTAGACGATAGCCAGATTACACTCTGTGCAACTATTCTATTCCTGCTTAATTTGCATGCCAGGACAGGTCAGGTATTTATCTAAATTTTTTTCCCCTTCCTTGATGTTAGAATGCTCCTCTAAAATCTTTGTTCAAATAACCTGTCTGTGAAAACAGCTCAATGCAGATCATGAATGCAATGCATGTGACTTCTCGTGTGATAGATGTTTTGTTAATCAACTTTTAATTTTGCAATGATTATGCCATGATTCAATCAGTTACTTGACCTTGTTAGGGAGATACCCAATTCTACTGAAATAAAGATAGAGCTCAAGTCATGGTTTTCAGTATTAGAGCACCTCATGTTTTTGTTAGCCAATAAAAGGTGAATACAACCCACCTTCGTTAGTACTTACATTCTGATGTTTATATATTGAAGTCTTCTATTTTTTTTAATTTTGTTCAGATTTTATTGAAGTATAGTTGATTTACAGTGTTGTGTTAATTTCTGCAGTACAGAAACAGACTCATAGACATAAAGAAGTATTCTAAATCTAAACTAGTAACATGTTATGCTTTCGGTTACTTGTTTGTGCAATAATTTGTGATTTAATGTTATAAAAGAATCGATATACAAAAATATTGCATTCCTAACCTTTTGTGTGGAAGTGGCATGGGAAGGATACGTGGTTCTGCATTGGCTTCACATGCAGATAGTTAACCTGACTTAGAATGTTACAGTTTCCAGTCCTGAACAGAAAGTTTGTGACTAGTCTGTGCAGAAGAAACTGAAATTTCTAGGGCCTGTGCCATGGTTGAGTTTTAAACATTTTCTACAACATTTCAGTGGTACAGCTATTTTTCAGGCTTATAATAATTTCTGACACATTTTCTGGTGGTTGAGAAAGGTGATCAAATATAAGGTGATCAAATATAGAAGGTCCATAACATGTCAAATTTCTACTCACACATATATTCCAGTGCACATGAGCTTTAGAACCAGAAAATTTGGATTTAAGCCCTGGCTAGTCCTGCTGCTTTTTTGCCCTATCATCTTGGAAAAGTTATTTTAGGTCTCACATTCCTCATTGCCTCATCTGCAAAATGTGAAGATAAAATCTGCTTTGATTCATTTACATATGCCCAAGTACCTAGCAAAATTTTTGCCAATAAAAAGTCATTATTAACAATAGTATTATTTTTATTGGCATTTAATATAATGCATGTGTAAATACTCTGAAAACTTGAAGATACTATATTCAGTTATTACTATAATTACTATTTCAAATACTGTTAATATCAATATACACATACATATATACAGATAGAATTTTACTATATATGCATATATATACATATATAACATTTTAAAGCTAAGTTGTTTTTTTTTTAATAGAGAGAAAGTCTTTTATTTATTCACTTATTTATTTATGGCTGTGTTGGGTCTTCATTTCTGTGCGAGGGCTTTCTCTAGTTGCGGCAAGTGGGGGCCACTCTTCATCGCGGTGCGCGGGCCTCTCACTGTCGCGGCCTCTCTTGTTGCGGAGCACAGGCTCCAGACGCGCAGGCTCAGTAATTGTGGCTCACGGGCCCAGTTGCTCCGCGGCATGTGGGATCTTCCCAGACCAGGGCTCGAACCCGTGTCCCCTGCATTGGCAGGCAGATTCGCAACCACTGCGCCACCAGGGAAACCCCTAAAGCTAAGTTTTAAAACATCAAGTGAAATTATTTTTATTTGTACATGGAAATACAAAAATATATGTGTATATACACATATTTAATATCATGTAACATGTGACTGTTAAAAATAACTACTCTAGAAATATTACTCTGTGATCCTGGGCAAAGTACGTTCCTTTGCTGTCCTGAGCAGTTTTATTTTTTTCCTTTTTTTTCTATTTTGTCCATGAAATAAAGATTAAAACAATCTGTATCATAGATTTGTGGGGAGAATCAAATGCAGCAAGAGTACTTAGAAATAGACCCTCAATAGCCTCTCAATAACTATTAATTGAATATGGATCTGACAAAAGTGAACTACAACTCAGTTGACTTTTAAAACATCCCTTTCAGCTCTAATCCTATATCACTCTCCACACATTTTTCTACATGTAAAAAATAATATACATATCAGAAAGAATTAATTGATGTGGCTTAGAGGTAGAGCATATACTTTTTATTATGGAAAGCTCTAGAATCTTTAATTTTCCGCTAACTCATGGGCAACTGTGACTCTTTGGATTTTGTAACCCAGGATCCCAGCCCATGGGAAATTTTCAATGTACACTGTTTGATGGCTTCCTGCAAAATTTAAATGATGAGGGTAACACTACCGTGGAAAGGAGTAGGTGATGGAATTACCTGGGGGCACTCATAGCTCTTAGGAGTGCATTTTTCTAGACAGACGCAGGGTCTGGGCTGCTGTCAGTGCCTCCCTATTGGGACACCATGCCTGTGTACCCATATGCAATGTGGCGGGACAGGCTGCTCCCACAGCCTCCACTCGGTTCCAGACCATACCCTCAACTAGGCTAATAAGCAATATTTACGTGGAGCACTGCTGTAATACCATGTTCTCAGGACACAGGAAAGAGCACTTATTCCTATATGACCCCAATGGAGCATTCCTAAAAGACGTGATAATTGCTGCACATCCAGCATTTCTATCCATGAGAGGGTTAAGAAACCTGTCACTAGCCTACATTCATATGGCTTTTCCAAATTAAGGTCTCTGATTGGTTCTGAGATGCCAAGTCAGGACAGAGAGATATACTTGGACCTTTAAACATTTTCTTTATTTAATTTTTCCTTAAATATGAGCAATCATTTACAGGTCTCTTCTTTTGTCCCCACCCCCTGCAAAATCATATTTAACATATGTCTCTTTCATTTAGATCCTAAGTTAAAGGAGAACCATGTGCTCTAGCAATGATCTGTGTTGCCTCAGGGCTTGGTGAAATTAATCATTTATTTGGATCCACAGATAATTGCCTGGTCAATAAACTTTGATGTGGGAATGTAAATGATTGCATTTGAAGATTGCATTTGAAGAGTTGATAATTATGCCAAAATTTTAGGATTTCTGTGAATACTTTAAAATATCTGCTGGAACAGAATGATTTTTTTTTTTTTTTAACTTGCAACTTTACTCTCCTGATTAGTTTTCATTGGAAAAATAGTGAATCCTGGGTTACTTGAAACAGATTTTGTTCCTTCTCTAGTTGGAGAATTATTTTGAGACTAGAAATGCCATGGCATGATTTAGATGGAACTGAAGCTCAAGAAACAGACACATGTTATGACCTAAGATGCTAAAAATAATTGACAACGTAACAGCTGCCTCTTATGTTAAGCAAGTCTTCTGGGGATGGTGATCAATGGAAAAAGATCATTCTACGTGGAGGCCTCCTGAGAGGAGGACAGAGTACAGGTATATGATAGCATCTGTGTCAATAATGTGGTGAGTGTAAGGCATTTACATGAAATTTGTGAATAATCATAATAATTACTACCAGTGTAATGACCACCGTGCATTGAAAATTTTATCCTAGGCTCTCTCGTTTTATTTTCACAACCAAATAATGAGCTAACCATTAGCTCTTCACTTGGCAGAGGTATGATTTGAGAGGTTAGGCTATCTTTGGTCATTCATCTTAAATGTAGTAGAGTCAGTACTTAAACCTATGTCTATCTGATTTAGCCCATGACGTAGCCAGTAATTTCCAGTGCCTCTCCTAGGACTTAACTCAAAATTAAAATTTTAAAAAGGTAATAAATAGTGGCTTGGAACACATGGTGAACAATAACAAGAGTGATGTAAATTAAAATAAGTATGAGGCCTGCTCTTTGATTAAAACAATTCAAGTGCAAAATTGATAAGATAAAGAGATTTGACTTAGTGAAATTCCATGTGAAATGATGATATGGTTTCCAAAAACTCTGACTACATTAACAGTATTTCTCAGTGGGCAGGCTGTCAGCATTTTGGGCAGGAGAATTTTTCATAGTACAGAACAGTCTGTGTTTGACAAGAGACGTAGCATCCATAGCCCCCACTCAGTAATGCCAGTAGAAAACCCAGGTGATGAGAGAACACCTGCCCCTCCACCCTCTACACCTGCACTGGCTGAGCTGAGAACTGCTGCATTAGTAAACAGATACAGGTTAGAAAAGAGGACATAAGAGGTAGACTTTAATTTGAACTGGTCAGACATTATTGAGGCCATTTTCATCACATCTTAAAAGAATCTTTACTGTCCAAAGAATATCCAGAAGATAACTGATTCAAAATTGTTGGATTTTCTGAAACATCCCAATGCTTCTATAATACATTTCACTCTTTGCCTAACTAGTTCCCACTGGATTTCAGTCACTTGCAACTGACTAAAGTGCTAACGTGCTAACTCATCCTAAATAATATGCTAGCACAAAGTTTTTAAGACTTGAAACCATATAAGAAGTGCAAAAAAATTAGGATTATTTAGTCTGAAGAAAAGTTCACAGAGGACATGGTGTTTTCCAAAATTTGATAAACAAATATGGAGGAGGAATCAGACTTGTGTTAACAGGCCACTGATGGCAGAATTGAGACCAGTGGTTAGATGGTGGAATAATTAGGAATGGCCAAAAATCAAGAGGCTGTCTTGGGAGGTGGGCCCTCCTTTCTCACTTGATATGTTCAGGAGGAGGCTAGCTTCTGAGACGGTGACTTGAATGAGATGCGAGGTTGGACTCTTGAGGTCTTAGTCAATGCTTTTAGATCCTATGATTCTATATCTTTTGAGCATAAGGTCATTGCAGAGTCACTTACTGTTAACTTTTTTGATAAAATGCCCTCCTCTTCCTTCTACTTTCTCTGAATACATATTAAGTAATACATTCTCTTGAAGACCTATTTTTAGATGCACAAAAAACTGCACAGATTTAGACAGAGATCAAAATATTCAGGCAGCACATCAGTGTCACCAGAGCTTTCTGCACCTGAAAAGACGAAAAGAAAAACCCAAACACTTTATTAGCAACTGTACACTCTCCTTGGAACACAGGCTTAGCCTGCTGTGTTCCCAACACTGAGTCTGCCCTCCTCCGGGAGGCACTCAAAGCCAAGCTCATCAGGGCTGCAAAACATTCTGTGAAGGAACAAAGCATTCATGGTTAATGAACTGGTCCAGCAGGACTAGCCTGCTAATGGGAAACTGGTCCCCTCTAACACTCAGGTGAAAGATTTCCCCTGTCCTCTCAGGCCCCTACTTTTTCTCTTTTAGCAGAAGGAAAACCTCTTTGATTACTATTAAGTTCTTATGAGGCCGTGAAAATCTCCTACCAGAATCCCTGTAGTTCTGTGACACACAGAATGGGCCCAATTGTTCTGAAATCAGCAAGGCTTACACCACGTACAGCCATTATTTTCCTCCATCTCCCCTGGCTGAAGGTGCATTTATGCCCTTCACACTGTGTACACCTGCAAAAGGAAACAGAGGAAGACATCATGAAAGATTTGCCTTAGTAAAATGTTTAGTATTTCACTTCTAGAATAAGTGCCTGCCTGGAAGAACTTGGATCTTAGGCCTCACTAGGAATAATTGTCTATAAAAAGAGAGCAGCCATGCTTGCCTCCCCGTGAGAGGATCGTGCCTTTGTTCTGCTGTGTAATTAATCTCACCCCGCTCTCCTAGTGCCATTTCTCCTTTTGGCTCCCCTCTGACGAACTTTTCTAATGGAAATCCCATATGTTATATTATAGATCTCTGCTCTTCCCTGTATTACACAGTCCCTTAAGATACTTTGTCTTTTGGTAATAGTTCTATTATAAATTTACCTATAGGTGGAATTTCTCAATTCTATATCACCCATAGTTGATCTTTATAAAGCTCTGTATTTCTTGCTTTCTTACTGACTTTTTCCCTGGGAAGTCCTTCCACAATCTAATGAGATGTAATCTGCCATCAACAAGCTCACTTCCTTTCCAGGATAACCACAGCTGCATCTTTGTCAGCATCAGGACCTCAGGTTCACTGGGGAGGATCAATGAAGAAAGCTGTGGTAAATGACGACTAATAATGTGAAAACACTGACATTTTATAATATTCAGAAAAAGGTTAGATCTGGTTTGTATCAAATATAATATCACCACAAAACTCTAATATGAGTATATCTCTTGAAGCATTTGGAATTTGGGGAATGTTTAGCATTCGGAGTTTGGGGGAAACACTCTAGCTTTTAGAACGGAACAGAGTCTTCCTGAAAACTGTGAGTTTCCTGGATAAGTAACGTACCCTCATGGATTAGTCTACAACTCTTAACCCTTGGAGCTATCTACCATGCTGTCATTCCTTCAACTCACCTCTTGGTTATGTGAAAGAGTTGCGGAGCCTGTCAAGAGATTTCTGCCTGCTACCAAACTCTAAGTTTGGTAGCAGTTGGGTTGATCAAGCTAGCTGCTTCAATTCTGTCTGCTGGGAGGATTTTCTTCTCTCATCATTTTTGAAGGTCAGTTCTGAGATGGTTTTGTGTTAGGAGTTCTCCTGCTCTCCATGTAGCCCATCTACTGTTAGTGGGAAAGATTATGCATGAACATGGCCATGTTTTTAATCAATCACCACTCTTTATTCAGTGAGCGTGAGGCTTATCTCCAAGCCATAATCGACTGACCCTCAATTTCATCTCCATTAGCCAACGGAATCACTGTTTTCTAGCCCACGGTCAAAAGTGAATGGCGTCTGAATAATTTCTAATTCTTAGAACCAGGTCTATGAATTCTCCCATCAAATTTGCTCTCTCATTATTGGTTCTTGTCTCAGAGCATAGATGGGAAACCATAGGCTGGGGTAGACAGAGTGGGAGACAATCTTTCCTAGTCTACTTTTGAGCAGTGCCCTTCCTATTTTAACTTCATCACTTTTGGGGCACATTTTAGGTAATCTGCCTCTGCACGGCCTCCCAATTGGTGCTCTGGCTTTAGAGTACAACAGAGTTTGAGATTGCTGACCTTCAGTGAGGCTTTTTATTATTTAAACATCATTTAAACTTCATCAGTGCTTAGACCTTTGACTATGGCAGGAAAAGCTTTTTCTTAAGAAACATATATAGTTCTTCTGTTATTCCCTTTCAGTTTTTATGAAGACTAAATTTGATACAGTTTACATAGAAAATGCAAATATAGTCAACTATTCTGCCATTTTTTTCTACTAAACCTTCTAGAGCATGTGGATTAATTCCTGAGAAACTGAAGAGGAGAGTTTAAATAATAAGTTTTCTCTCATAAAGATGATCGGGCTCAGTTCTGATGCTTCCTATCTAAGCTTACTTCCTCCAGGTTCATATCTTCGGACTTGTGAATTGCAATCCCCACTGCTGGAACTAATGTCTCCATTACTTATTTTCAAGCAGCAGGAATACAATTCAAAATGCCGACAGTATTTTGTAAGCAAAAGGGGAAATTTATTTTAAGGATATAATTTTTTATTTTTTTTCACAGAACCCAAAGATACGCATGTACGCATGATTGCAGTTGGTTTTCAGGAGAAAACAGAACAAATTCTCTTAAAAAAAATCTTTCCCTCTGTCTCCGTCTCTCTCTCAGGAGGCCATAGTAAAAGTTAGAAAGGAACAGTCGGGAACTCTCCAGAAGAAGCTTGGAAGGTTTGAGTTCTCTTGATGATCTTCCCTTTGTTTATACCCTTCAGTCATGCCTAGGTTTTGTATAGAAGATAGAATAAAAGGGTTGAAGGAGATGTGAAAAGTTATAATTTAGGAGGTTATACAAGTTTTGAGAAAGTAATTTTTTAGCCAGGTTGGGATGGGGCGTTTTTTGATCCCTAGGTATTGATTGTGCTATGAGGCAAACAAAGTTTTCAAAGATCTTTCCAATCAAACATGTCTGTTTAATTTATATTTTTCAAGGACATTGTAAATTATAATTACAGATGCTGGAGAATGAGACACAATTAACTTCACGTGTTTGCTCATAAATAAGTCTGTAACTCAAGCCTTCATTTTATATTCAGAAAGATATTTCAGTCAAACTGTATTAGTCCCTTTTATTTGGGTCTATTCACAGAGAGCATTCATTGGAACCTAAAGAAAAATGCCATCGTTTTCATGATTCAAATGATTGGCTACTCTTATATTAATGTGTCACTAAATTAGCTATGGTTTCTTTTTTTAATTAATTAATTCATTCATTCATTTTTGGCTGCATTGGGTCTTTGTTGCTGCGCGTGGACTTTCTCTAGTTGCGGCGAGCGGGGGCTGCTCTTCGTTGCGGTGCACGGGCTTCTCATTGCGGTGGCTTCTCTGGTTGCGGAGCATGGGCTCTAGAGCGTAGGCTCAGTAGTTGTGGCATGTGGGTTCAGTAGTTGTGGCTCACGGGCTCTAGAGCACGGGCTCAGTAGTTGTGGAGCATGGGCTTAGTTGCTCCACGGCATGTAGGATCTTCCCGGACAAGGGCTTGAACCTGTGTCCCCTTCACTGGCAGGTGGATTCTTAAACACTGCACAGCCAGGGAAGTCCCTTAGTTATGGTTTCTGAGAAGCATTCTGTTCCTTTTCTTTCTCTTAATGTGGACACACTATCTGTATTAGTCAATTATTGCTGCAATACTGCTGCATAATAAAAATACCCAAACTCCATGCTTTATAACAATAAGCCCTCATTTTTCTTAGTCCTAGCCCTGAGAGTCAGCATATGCAGCCCTGCTTTGTGTTGCTGGTCACCATATCTCCAGGCTGAAGTTGGGATAGGTCAACTCCACATACTTTCTTACACTTCATGAACCAGCAGCTACCCGAGACTTATTCTTAGCACAGTGAATTACTAGAGTGAATAAAGATAAGTGAAAATACTTGATGTCTTCTGTGGCCTTTGCCTGGAACTAGCACATCCTCACTTCTTCCACATTCCAGGGACCATTAATATGCCATCAATTCCAACATCACTGGGGTAGAGCAACACACTCTGCCTCTAGAGAGAGAATTATGTCATGGAAAAGGCTGTGATGTATAAATCTACCTAAGGGAGGTCCTGGAGAATCGACAGAGATGATTCAACACCACACGAAGGGAAGAAGCATTCTGCTGCTGAGGTTTGAAATATCTCATGTTCTTCCTTCCCATGGTTTTTGTGGCAGTAGCATAACCATGATTTCGTTCCTTGAAAAATACTCGCTGGGATTTGGTAACACAATGAAGTCTTCATAGGACATAGTCTTGGGATGTGCCAGATAGCCAGGATAATGCAAAGAGATGTCAAAACCTCACATAAACAGCAGTGTGTGGATACAAGTAGAAAGTTAAATTATAAGTCTGCTTTTAAAAAAATCAGTTTAGCAAGTGATTTTAAGAACGTCTAATCATTGAATCAGCATTCTGTCACTATCCACTTGAGGTCCCAAAGGTCATTTTCCCATGTTCAAGGGAAACCATGGCTCTGATACAAATTTCCTTTTAAATCAAGGAATAAAAATGGAAAAAAAAATAAAAAGGCCACCCCTAGCCTACATGTGTCTCCTAACTTGCTTCACTTCTCCTCCAATCAATGAACTTATATTAGAATCAGAGCATAGCTAGTTCAAATCTCTCTAAAATAAGGATTTTGCATCAAAAATAATGGTGATCCCTGCTAAATAGTACTAAAGTATTGTGAAAATACTATCAAGTAGAGGAATTCATAGTTATTTTAAACATTCAGAAGGAGAGCTAATTGTTTCAACTTCAAATTTGCATGAATAAATCTTCTTTCTGGTGTGTTTTAGTACCTATGTGTATAATATTGTCTTGCATATTACAAGAGTACAGTAGAAGAAAAGAATGCCTGAAAGCTATCTTTTAAAAATATGTACCTGCAATGATCAGGAACACTGCAATTGAATTCTAAATAAAATATTTTTTTATTTTTTCATTTGAGAATAAGTTGATATCAAGAATTGTTATTCTGGGACGAAGTGAGAGAGTGTCATGGACATATATACACTACCAAATATAAAACCGATAGCTAGTGGGAAGCAGCCACATAGCACAGGGAGATGAGCTCGGTGCTTTGTGACCAACTAGAGGGGTGGGATGGGGAGGGTGGGAGGGAGACACAATAGGCAGGGAGACACAAGACACATGGGGATATATGTATACGTATAGCTGATTCACTTTGTTATACAGCAGAAACTAACACACCACTGTAAAGCAATTATACTCCAATAAAGACGTTAAAAAAAAAAAAAAAAGAATGGTTATTCTGGAAAATCACCTAAATGCAATTTAAACTGTTTTATTTTCTTAGGAATGGAGTTTTATCAAGAGAGCTTAGTGAAGAGCATGGGTGTAAGTTATAGACAGGTATGCATTTAATTTCTTGCAAGTGAAATCAAGGGAAATTAAAAGTGAGGACAGTCTGGAGAGCAATAACCAAGGTATATTTAGATATAGGACATGTTTTACTATTTTCATTATTTTTTTTATTGAGATAAAATCGTGAATACTAGGATACATAGAGTAAGACAAATGCTATTGAATAAAGTTGGGCCCAAATCATGTCAGGGACAAACAGTGGAGATTTAAGAGGTAGAGGTAGCATGTGCTTCTGGGTATGTCACTCTGGTTTAGTTGAATTCAATTTGTGGGGATTGCTATAGTATTTCAGACACTTCTTTAAAGTATGAGGATCCAGAAAAGAATAATAATTTGTCTCGAGACCTTAAGAAACTTACGGTGATAGCAGTACATTTACAAGGCAAGTAAGTGGCTCTTGACTAGAGTCAATTTGATTTCTCACTATTTTAGTTAGGGACAAACAAAGCCACCAAATGGACGTTCTACTAGAGATTCTTTGCCAGATAAAATGTCAAGGCAATGGGAAGGAGGCATCTCCTGAGGAAGCAAGTTTCACGTGATACCTCTGGACTGAGAGAATTTTAACTTTCACTATTCGACTTATGCCATGAGACAAAAAGGCAGTATGTGTTTGCAGAGCTGTGACAGTGAAGTGCAAAAGAGAACATGTGTAAAATATTGAGCCACCCCAACTGTCTACTTTTTAAGCTAAATTATGTTGGCTTAATTCCTTTCATAATTCCTAAAGTTTGAAATGAAAAGAAATGGAAATTATAACATCAAATAATTGTTTTATAATGAAATCGACTCACTAGAAACCAAGTAATCATAGACCCCAAGAATAAAACTCAGAAAATTTACTGAAATTGATTTTATTAAAAAACAGCTTGGGACTTCCCTGGCAGTCCAGTGTTTAAGACTCCATGCTTCCACTGAAGGGGGTGTGGGTTTGACCCCTGGTCAGGGAACTAAGATCCCACATGCCATGTGGCCAAAAAGTAAATAAATAATTAAAAAAAACCAGCTTTATTTTAGAGT
Source organism: Eschrichtius robustus (assembly GCF_028021215.1). Classification (NCBI taxonomy): domain Eukaryota; kingdom Metazoa; phylum Chordata; class Mammalia; order Artiodactyla; family Eschrichtiidae; genus Eschrichtius; species Eschrichtius robustus. The sequence goes on along the minus strand of NC_090832.1, from coordinate 66,771,781 downwards.
TTTAGCCCCAAGCGTTCAGCTCACATCTTGCTTTTAGTGTAAATTCAGTGTGATTTTTCTACACCTTTTACTTCTGCAAATGGTGCAAGACAAGTAGGAATGAATGGTCAGTGAGGACTCCAAGGTCCTGCAAGCTTTTCAGTCATCAAAGAAGTTTCAATGTGTCCTCCTTCTAAAGGCTGAAAAAGGACTGTGGCATTTTCGAAAAGTTATGAACAGCAGGTTGTAGTTTGCTTTAAGTTAAACAGAAGATAGCATTAATCTTGTATATCAGTGATTGGAGTCTACACTTGATTTAAATTTTATGTATAAGCAATTATATTTTGAATTTCATTGGGGTGTGTAAAACGTGTACTTCTAGGGACTTCCCTGGCCGTCCAGTGGTTAAGGCTTCATCTTCCTATGAGGGGTGCTGGTTCGATCCCTGACTGGGGAGCTAAGATCCTCCATGCCTCGCGGCTAAAAAACCAAAACACAAAACAGAAGCAATATTGTAACAAATTCAATAAAGACTTAAAAAAAAGAACTTACTTCTAAATTGATAGTTGCACAAAGGCTTAGGATTTTGAGACCTTCCTTGGATGTCTATGATCTTTAAAACTTCCTGAATGTTCAGATTTTTTTTTTTTTGGCAGCACTGCACGGCATGTGGGATCTAGTTCCCTGACCAGGGATCGAACCCTCGCCCCCTGCAGTGGAAGCGTGGAGTCTTAACCCCTGGACTGCCAGGGAGAATATTCAGATTTAATATTCCTATTTGGGACAGTCTGTATACAACCCTGGAAGTCTCTGGTAAGAAGTATGAGAAGGAGTGACTTCCTTTCCTTCAGCCTTGAGATTTAACCACTCTTCTTCCAGGTCAGAAACACTTACACCCTTATCTCATTATGCCTAAATATGACCTTCTTGGAAAGGCCTTGTCTTACCTCCCCACATAAAATATCACTTCCTTCCCTGCCATTCTCTGCCCTCCTCATCCTGCTTTATTTTTCTTCATGTTGTTTGCACACTATGTGTTTGGTTCTCTGCTGCCCCCTCACCCCCTCCCTCACTAAAATGAAACTCCATAGGAGCAGAGATTTTTTTCTGATTTATTCATTTCTATATCCTCAGGACCTAAAACAGTGACCAGCACAATCAAGTGCTGAATAAAGATTTTTATTTTCCGTGAATGAATAAGCTTGGAGAGTGAGGCTAGTTAACTGCTCAGACACCATCTAAACTCATCTTTTATTAGGAACATGGTAGCTCTCATTAGGGGTTGAGGAGGTAATTTAGGATTTTCAATTCTACTTGGTTGCATTTTATGAGGGAAAGTATATGCCATGGTGGTGCCTGAGAATTCTAGGAAGTCATGAATATCTTGGTCTATTTCTCCAGAATAAGGGTCCACTTTAGTAACAATATTTTTTATCTTTACATCAGCACAGTGATACACACACATGTGTATGCCACATGAATTATTATTACCTTAACAATTTACATGTTGGATAGTTTATTAACTATATTTATAGTCGTTTCTTGTTTTTAAAACCTATCCAGTATTTATTTCTGTTACCCTTTCATTCTTGCACAAACTGAACTTTTTACACTGTGTGTTAAATTGATCTAATATGAAATCCACTTTAATTATTGAATTTAGTTCAATATTTAATTTGGTTTAATAAAAGTGATCTTGCATATAATGTATGCATTTAATTGATATCTTTAGGACAGGATCATTTAGAATAGGTTAAATATTTAATGTAGAGTAATTTTTTAAATTATTCAGGATTAAAAATAGAATAGATCTATGTTATCAAAGTTGTGAGCAGATAAATGCCATGATTTAATATATTTCTGTTCACATTTGTGAAATACTGTCATTGCTTAATTTCTGATCACCAATTTGTCTTTGTCTATGGAATGACTAGGAACTTTATTTTATTAAAAAGGAAAGAACCTGAAGGTCTTGTAGATGGCTGCCTTCTTGCTGTGTCCCTGCATGGCAGAAAGAGAGAGAAAGCAAGCTTTTCTCTGTCTCTACCTGTAAGTGTACTAATCCCATTATGAGGGCTTATCCTCATGACTTAAACTAAACCTAATTACCCCCCAAAAGCCCCATCTCCAAATACCGTCACATTGGAGGTTAGGGTTTTATCATATGAATTTGGGGGGACACAAGTGTGATCTCTGCAGAATCATTTTGTTATCTCTTCAAATGAGTCTTTAGTTTCTTTCAGTACCTTGTCTTGAATTCCTTTGGTAACAGTAGAAGCTACATCAAATACAATTTCCTCTGTTTCAACATACTTATTTTTTAACTTCACCTTCTCTTTGTGGCAGATGATACTGTTTTGTTTTGTTTTGGTTTGTTTTTTATTATGGGAAGTCCTACAAAGTTTTATTTTTAAGTTTATTTATTTAAAGTTTAATAAAACTTGAATCTTATGGAGGAAAATATGAAATAACTATTTACAGAGGTGTTAACATAGCTCTTGGATGTGATCCATAATGACTGAACTTCAGGAAACTTTATCATTTGCATTAAATCCCTCCTTCCCACTTGTTCCTCAAGATCTAGCTCACATATGCCCTTTTCTGAAAGGCTTCCATAACCTACCTCAATTAATTAACACCCTTAGTGACTCCATAGAACATAGCTCAAAATATTATTAGAACATATATCAATTCATTAGAAATTTGTTTCTCTTGATATATTCATATATATATATATATATATATCTTGATATGTTTCTCTTGATATATATACAACATAATATTAAGTATTGTCAATTATCTTCAATTTAACTTAATTTTCTTCTTCAAATTTTCCAATTAAAAAATTTTATCTTCCAAAAACTTCAATTACAAAGCAAAAAGAAAGAATTACATATGAGAAAAGTTTAGCTAGTACTTGAATCTGTTTCCTTGTCATTAATGCTTTCTTCTGTAATAAATTTTAAAACTTCGAAAGCTTCATTACCTTTTAATTTATCAACCACTTATATTGTATTTCTACTAGATGTAAAAAACCAGGCTCTTTAAAATTATTAATGTATAATATACTAGTAGCTGATGAAGAATAGCTAATTGACGTGGGTAAAGAATAAAGAAATAGTCTTTCTCCATCCTGTTCCTTAAAACCTTTCTTATAAAATTATTTATTGGTGACATTTACTTAATGTATCAACACTCATTTAGGTTGAATATATTCACTGGGGTTTTTCTTTCGTTCTTATTTAAAAAATGCTGTGTTTGATAGACTGTAAAACGACGTCAAAAGACCATAAGGAAACAGGTGTCGCCGGGGGCGGTACTGAAGGCGGTGCCTTCGCTTCCGGTTCCGGTCTCTGCTTGGCTCCGGCTCAGGGTCCGGCATCCTGAGGATAGAGAAGGTGCTGCGGACCCCAAGAGTTCGCGCGGAGGCCACATTAAAAAAAAAAAAAAAAAAAGGCCGTAAGAAGTTTCTTCTTTGGGTAAGTAAATAACATATAATGTCCAGTAACACCAACAAAAAACTTTATCTATCTTGTTACTTCTCTCAGGAAACAAACCGAGATGATTTCTTCTGTCCGTTTAAACTAAAGATGCGTCTATACGATATCAAATATTTGAATGAAAACTTTACAGAAAATTCTATCTATGTAAGTGAAAGTGCTTTCCACAGTTATAAAGAACACCGTTATCTGAATAAATTAAATCTTCAGGTTATTCTAGACAGTGGAATGTTTTAGCTGCAGTAGGTGTTTGTGGAGGAGAAACTATTTGCACATGCCGTGCAAACAGCAATCGGAGGGAAGAAAATCTGCTTATATCTAAATGCTTAGCTGAACAAATGCCAACCTTGATCAAAGAAAAATATCCAAAGACCAGCTATTTTTTCATAAATTCTGAGGCCAAGTATTTGGATCCTGAAATTTTCCACTTTTAATTTTGAGGTTTAGTGATCACGAGACACACTGAATTGATTTCTTCCATGTTGAGAGAAACATGGAAGCATTTCTGAAATGATTCTCATTGTTTAATAATATTAATTCAAGAATTGGCGTGCTGTGATTGGTTTAGCTGCGATTTGCTTGTACTTGATAATATTATGGATGCAGTTTGAATAAAAAGGCTGCAGATATTCTCCAGTATAATAAATGGAAGGGGGATTGCCATAGAAATCATAACATTTGAAAGTCCTTAGCTTGAGCAATGAAATTAAATTATTAAAGTGTTGCTCTGTAATGAGAAAGGGAATTTTTTCCCCTTAGTATCATAGATTTATGTGGAGACATAGGGCAACATAAGTGAGAAATGTGGTTCAATTGACCCTGGAAGGGAGAAGTTATTTCATATGTCGGTAGAGGTTTAAAACTTACTTGCCATGCATTTCTTGTTATTGCATTTTAATTAGAGTGAGTACACATATGCTGACAGTGCATGAGATCATATTTGTTAAATGGACCTCAGCTTATGCAGTACTCATCAGAAAGCCTCCAGGATTGCACAACATACAGTCTTTGTTATGCTTGCAAAATAAAGGACAGCTCTATTAGGTATTATTTCAAGGATAAAGATATGAGCTAAGGAAGTAAATTCTAGAACCTTAAATAATTAGAAAGCAAGAATACCTAAAGGTCTTCCTCAGAAGGAAAACAGGTATTAAATAACTTTCAAGGAATACAAATCAGAATAGTCATTTGATGGTAGATATCTTTAATATGTATATAAATTTTTTTAACATCTTTATTGGAGTATAATTGCTTTACAATGGTGTGTTAGTTTCTGCTTTATAACAAAGTGAATCAGTTATACATATACATATGTTCCCATATCTCTTCCCTCTTGCATCTCCCTCCCTCATATGTATATAAATTGATGCACACATCACACAATAGAAAACATCATGAAGCATATATACATTTACTAAAGCGAGTTCAGTTTCTGAGATTATTAAGCTGACGAGTCAAAGCTGAGGATTAAATCTCTGTGTGGGCCAGTTATCCCTGCTGTGTTCAAAAGCCACATACTGCCCTATTAAGCCCAAATAACTTCCACAACTACACACAGTTGCTCACAAAAAGGGCATCCAAAACGGGTCCCTAATCCAGGAATAAACAACTCAAGAATGTGCTGTATTGATGGGGCCCACTCATTGTTCCTTCACTGATGGGTCGGAATTAACCTTATGGGAATGATTAGTTTTTTTATTCCCAATTATAGTAATGCCATATAAAATGGATATTTTATGAGCCCAGAACTTTTTGTTGCTTTTTATTATGAAATACTATAGATATTTACCAGGGTGTAAGGAGTGATTCAACCAACACCTATGTAACTCTCCCGTAGCTTAGGACATAAAATATTACAAATTCAGGTTAAGCCCTCTATGACCACATTCCACACTTCTCCAGGAAAAAATAGCTATCCTGAATTTGATATTTATTTTTCTTAAGCATTTTTCTTCCACTGCTATATGAATGTATCCTCAAATAATAAACAATTGTCTTATATATTTTAAAAAGGTAGAAAATCGATGTCATCCTGTATTTTCTTTCTGAAGTTCCCTCTTGTGCTTTATTTTGTGCATTATTCCTGATTCAGCCACCTCTAATTTGCAATGGTATACGATATACCATTGTATACTTACTTGATATGTAATTTATTCATTCACTTGATCATGGACAGTCAATCTACTTCCAGTTTTTCATCGTTATAAACTAAGCTCCAGTGTGCGTTTTGGAACCGCCCCTGAGCTGGTTATTCTCTTTTGGCCACTTCAGATGCGTTCCTGGCCTTGCTCAGTGCTTTAGCAGGCTGACATTCTACCCACTGCAACAATGTTCTCCTTTCCCTCTGGCTTCTCAATGAGTTCAGCTGGTGGGAGGCATCAAAGCGTGGAAGGCAAGAGAGAGTGGCAAGTATTATATTTTAAATATATTTTTCAATGCACAAATCATACATTTGCAGTTTGATAGATCTTTGCAAAGTGAACACACCTTGATGACCTCAATCCCGATCAAGATATTAGAGTGTCAGCATCCCAGATGCTTCATGTTTCCTCCTAGCCATGACTCCCACCAAAGGCAAGCCCTATTCTTACTTTTGTCACTGTAGATTAGTTTTACTTGTTTTTAACATATTGGAATAATATATTATATATATTAGAACAATATGTTATACCATTATATTATTGGAACAATACAGTAATATTTTTTATATTTTGCTTCTTTAATTCAATGTAATATTTGTGGGATTGATTCATGTTTCTGTATGTAACAGTAACTTCTCTTTTCAGTATTGTATAGTATTCCACTCTATGAAAATACCACATTTTATTTGTCAGTTCTATTCTTGACAGAGTTTGGGTTGTTCCTAGTTTTATGGTATTAAGAATAATGCTTCTATGAACATTTTCAGTACATGTTTTTGGTATACATAATGAGGGTACTGCTCTTGGGTTTATACCTAGGAATCCAGTTGCTAGGTAATAGGGTATGAGTAGGTTCAGTAGATACAGAGAATTTTCCTAAATGGTTTTACCAATTTTTTCTCCCATCATCAGTATATGATAGCTCCTTTGCTCCACATTGTCATAACTCTTCTCAATTAAAAAAAAATTAAGCCATTCTAGTGGGTGTTGATAGGTATATTATTGTGATTTAAATGGCCATTTCCTTAATGAACAATGATACTGAGGAATTATGTCTATTGAAGTGTGACCATTCTCTTTAGGACATGCTTTTCCAAGTCTCTGGCCATTTGTAGTTGGATTGTCTTTTTTTGTCTTCCATTTGTAGGAAAGTCTTTTGTTGGATATATGAATTGTAAATATCTTCTAATTTTAGCTTGCCTTTTCACTCTTTTGATGACCTCTCTTGATAAACAGAGGTTCTTAATTTTAATAACATTCAATTTATATGTCATTTCTTTTATTGTTAGTGCTTTCTTGAGTCTCCTTTAAGAAATATTTTTCTACCCCAGGATCACGAGTACATTTTTCTATGTTAAAATCTTAAATAGAAAGAGATAGATATTTTTATCTCTCACAATTAGATCTACAATCCATTTGGAATTGATTTTGCATGTCTTCCCTTGAAAAACTGGACTGTAATTTTTTGATTTTATTTGTACTAATCTTGTGAGGTTTTACTTCTACATCAATCTGTAGATTTTATACTTGAGGTATGTCTCTTGTGAATGGTGTATAGCAGGAATTTTCCAATATCTAACTGGCAAGTGTAGTCCAGTCACATTTCATGTTATTATTGGTATACTTGAATTTTTTTAACTATACCACTTTGTATTTTTCATTGTCCTGCATTTTCTATTCTTAGTTTTGTGGTTCTTCCTTTGAATTGGTATTTATTATTATTTTTCTATTATATTCCCTCAAATGCACTGAAAGTTAAGAGACTTGCTTTTTCATCTTCTAGTGAACTTCTATTTTTTAAATAGAAGTATAGTTGATTTACAATATTATATTAGTTTTAGGTGTACAACATAGTGATTCTATATTTTTATAGATTATACTCCATTTAAAGTTATTATAAAATATTGGCTATATTCTCTGTGCTGTACAATATATCCTTGTAGCTTATTTATTGCATATGTAGTAGTTTGTACCTCTGAATCCCCTACCCCTATCGTGCCCCTTCCCCCTTCCCTCTCCCCACTGGTAACTACTAGTTTGTTCTCTGTCTCTGTAAGTCTGTTTCTGTTTTGTTATATACATTTATTTGTTTTATTTTTTAGATTCCACATATAATTGATAAAATCCAGTATTTGTCTTTTTGTCTGACTTATATTTCACTAAGCATAATACCCTCAGGTCCATTCACATTGTTGCAAATGGCAAAATTTCATGCTTATTTTATGGCTGAGTAGTATTCCATTGTATATATGGCATCGTCTTTATCCATTCATCTTTTAATTAGGTTGCTTTCATATCTTGGCTGTTGTAAATGATGCTGCTATGAATATCGGGGTGCATGTATCTGTTCAAATTAGTGTTTTTGTTTTCTTCAGATATATACCCAGATATGGAATTGCTGGATCATGTGGTGGTTCTATTTTTAGTTTTTTGAGGCACCTCCATACTGTTTTCCATAGTGGCTGCACCAATTTACATTCCCACCAACAGCGTACAAGTGTTCCCTTTTCTCCACATCCTTGCCAGCATTTGTTATTTGTAGACTTTTTGAGGTGATAACTCATTGTGGTTTTGATTTGCATTTCTCTGATGATTAGTGGTGTCAAGCATCTTTTCATGTGCCTGTATATCTTCTTTGGAAAAATGTCTATTCAGGTCTTCGGACTGTTTAATTGGGTTGTTTTTTTTAATATTGAGTTGCTTCATCAACACTAAGCATCAACATAATCTTACTTACTTTGGTTTTCACCTCTTTCTTAACTTTTGGATTCTAGAGTTTTCTCTAACTTTGCTTAATCTCAGGTAAATATCTAAAGAATATCTGATTTTTGGGGCCATTTTCATTTCTACATTAGGAAATTAAAAAAAATGTATCTAGTCCACCATATTAGTAGAATCAGAAGAAGGGTATTTTGAAAACTAGAAATTTCACATTCAATTCACATTTTCAGTTTTGCCTCAATAAAAAGTTCCTGAATTGATATATATATATATATATATATATAATGTAAAATTATTTACAAGTGACCTCACGGTTGGGGCATACACTTGTAATAAATACATTTACAGATATTGTGTGTGTATGTGTGTGTGTGTGTGTGTGTGTTGCCTTTTGTATGTGATTACTTTTATATCCCAGATTAAAAGCCCCCTGATGATTCCTACCAACATTTCCTCAGGTTAGGTATTTGCAGGACACTTGCTTCTTAAGATCAGTGTCATGCCTGTTTTGAAAAATCCAATTATTTTTTTATTTCGTACTTTTCTTCCTTGTTTTTTTCTCTCACAATGTGTTGTATTCAAGGGCTTATGTTTTTAGGAACATTGATTCTCTCTCACAGGCACAGCTTTGTTTCTAAATTTAAACAAGCTGTTTCTGTCATTCAAAGGGTCTTTCTCTTTGAGAAGTATTTATTGTTTATACTTTAAACTGGAGTTGAAATAATTATAGTTTGCTTCTTTTTAATTAAAAGAAGGAATGCAAAGTTACGTTTGGGTTATGTTTATACCACTTAACTAGGCCATTACTGGGATCTAAGATTGATGATGAACTTTAATGAAGAAGGTCTATTTTGAAGCCTCTGATGGCTATCAAGCATGTAGTTTTTAGAATGTATGACATTTTCTCGAATAAAATGATATTATTATTAGTTCCTCCTGGAATTTGAATCCTCCTCATTGGTTAAAAACAACCGATTTTCGTGTTTGTTTTAAAAGACACAAAGGCACACACAAATTTTCCCAATTATTTATAGAATTTCAGAATTTTAGAGATTGGATGTATGAAGTTCTTAGCACTTCAAGAATCTGTTGAACTGTCTTTCAAAAACAGGAAGCACTGTATCTCTTGAGGCCTTTCATTTCATTTTAGAATAAGTTTAATTAAAAGTGTAACTCAGAAGTCAATTAAGTTACTCTGTCCTTTGAGGTCTCTTTTTGAACAAGAGCAGATTTTATATTCCTTCCAAACTCTAAGGAGCAGCCTGTGGGATGGGGGGTGCAGGGTGCAGGGATCAGTTTCCAGCTTTCCAACTTTCTCTCCGTCTGGAAGCTGTCTTTGCTGAATTGGGTTAATTTCTGAAGTTTGTTCTGCCGGGGTTATTTCCACTCCATACATTGCAACTCAACCTTTTCCTAGATGTCCATGAGGAATTCACACATGCCTCTGTGTGTATATCAGGGTTTACTAAAGCTTTGGAGAGATGCAGAGGTTTTACTTCGAGACAACTTAAAGCACTTGTAAGCGTCCACAAGAACTTGTTCTTCAATGTAAAGATAATTAAGAGATAACTTGACAACTTTACCTTGGAAACCATAGGGTACAGTGAGTCTCTTTTTTGATCCTACTCTGTTATTAGTTAGTAGGGCTGTCCCTCTCCTGTCCTCTGACCGTACACAGCTGCCAAGGCCTGGGGGAGATTAGTCTCAGGCTGATGTGACATATTCGTTCATGACATATTAAAGTGCCATGGCATACCTTGGGGGAAGGTCGAGTCAGTTAATAAGTTAGTTACTTAGTTAGAGAACATAGAGCATCGTGATGAAAACAAGACCAGAGGTGGGAGCCCAACTTCTTTTGTTCAAATCCTAGCTCTGCCAATTGTTAGCTATCATGGGCAATGATTTCACCTGTCTCTATCTTTTTGTCCTCATCCATAAAATTAGGAAAATATTTATGAAGTTTTTTTTACAAGGACTAAATGAGTGAACACATATAAGACTCTGAGAACCTTAACTATCACACAGTAAGTGCTATACAATTATGACGTATTATTATTTTTTAGTCTTGAGACCCAGTCACTCTTTATATTGCTTGATGCGTTTACTGAGGGACTGTGGTTTGCACATGACCCTTACTGTTGGATATATATAACCGCAATTGTGATTGAGTTTTTTGTGTTCAGGCAAAAAGTGGTTGTGTGAGTAGAATAGGAATCGACATCTGCTTTTTCTGAGTGGCTGTCTGCTTAGCCGGCTTTGTATTCCTTTTTAACATAAAGGCTTATAAACTGTACTGCAATTTATTTTGATGATCAGGAGCTCATTGATTCTCAGTTTGACTTTATGGGTAGTTCTGTATTCGTTCAGTGACATTTAGGAACTTTTTTTTTTTTTTTTTACTATTTTGATTAACTGTTATATTTAGCTTGAAGTAATAAAAGTCACTCATTGATAAGCATCTTGATTATTGAAGTTTCTGAGATTTCTGAAACTACAAATAAATTTTAGTCCAAAATTTTCTAGTCCCTATCCTGATTTGGTTTTCAATTTAAACAAATTTTAATGAGATTTCTATAATGTCAAGTTTCTTTTAGTACAAGTAACATTAAAAATTTATTCACTGGTATTGAGGTGAGGTTGTTTTCTTGTAACTTTTAAGCTTTAGTCTTATGTCTGAGAATTACTGTATATAAAAGTATATACCATACCATACCCAAGAGCCAAGCAAAAAGCCTGGCCCATACTAATCAATAAATATAATTTTATAGTGACTGTTCCTCACATTTTCAGCCTTCCCATCACCTTCAGATCTTCCTTCAAACATTGGGGGAATTCCTGCTTTATGGTCTTACTTGTCCAACCAAGGAGAAGCCAGAGTGCCTGCCTTGCCAGCCTCGAGCACAGACATGGGATCCAGGCTTTATCTGTCAGGTCTACCCTGAAGACTTCTGTTGGGCAGTGAGTGACTGGGGAAGAAGTTGTGTGGTCCTGAGCTGAGGTGTAAGGTCTCAAGTGCCTTTTATATTAGAGTAAACGATGGGGTCGTTATACTCCCAGCGGTGAGAGGATAACATGCTGTGAGGCTTAAGTCAGGGCAGTTGCCATCAGGTAATGCCCAGCCCAGCTCTCTGGCCCTGTGAGGTTCCTAATATCCTTTTATTGACTCTTCTCTTTTTAAGCTGGCCTGAGAGAACTTCTTTGTATGTAACTCAGAATTCTGACATACAGTGTGGAATAAATGGATCCCTGTTCTTCTTAAAGGAAAAAAGAAAGGCCCAAATTCCATCAAACATTCCTCATTTTTAAAGAAGTAAATAGATTTTACCTCAGATCACCAAAATTTTGGAGAACCAAATTCAAAATAACTGTAAGAGCTTAGAAGCTGTTTAACAGGAATAGGTAAAATTCATTAAAAAACCAAACTCCCAGATTGGCATGAATTGTTCTTAACGTCCATCTTTGAGCCACATTATCAGTGGCAATGTCACTTTGAGGGTGCAATTAGGGCTGCTTATCTGAGCCCAAATAACTAATCATGTCTCTGCTGATGTTTCCTCAGCTTCACTGGTTCTTTCCTCTAATTGTTTATAAACTTGTCACTGTTCATAAAGCTCAGTGTCTAGAACCAAAGGCAGTACACCGGGCGAAGTCAGGTATTTGCAGAAAGAAAGGAATTATCAACTCCCTTATTCTGGACACTGAACTTTTATCAGTGTAGTTCAAATTCACATTACATTTGTCAGTAGACTTAAGTTTTGAAGTATAATAATTGATGGTTAAAGATAAAATGTTAAAATGGTAGGAATATTCTACCCCCAACCCCAGAAAACAAGTACTCTGTGAATGAGATACGAGTTTATGGAATCACATCAAATTCCAGATTCAAGCTAATTACAGCATTTTCCTGTGGTTAATTTTTATTACTAAGAAATCAAAGAGATAATAGAATCAGTATTTCAAAAAGATGTCTGCCCTCCCATGTTCATTGCATCATTATTCATAATAACCAAGATATGGAAACAACCTCAGTATCCCTTGACAGATGAATGGATAAAGAAAATGTGGCATATATACACAATCAAAAAAAAAAAAAAAGATCATATAGAAACAGAGTAGAATGATGATTATCAGGGACTAGGGAGAAGGGGAATGGGGAGATGTAGGTCACCTTACAGTTATAAGATGAATAAGTTCTGAAGATCTAATACACAGCATGATAACCACAGTTAATATGGTATTGTACACTTGAAATTTGCTGAGAGTATATCTTAAGCATTCTTACCACACACACACAAAAAGAGTCAACTGTGTGAGGTGGTGGATGTGTTAATTAACGTGATCTTGGTAGTCATTTCACAATGTGTGTGTATATCAAATCATTAAACTGACCACTTTAAATATACACAATTATATTTGTTAATTACTCCTCAGTGAAGCTGGAAAAAGGAAAAAAATTCAAAGAAAATAGAATGCAATGTAAATATAATCAAAATAATAGTTCTTCCAAGGATTGTCTAAACCACAGTGGCTAGTAAAAATAGCGGTTCCTGGGCCTCACCCCAGAAGCAAGATACAAGTGCTTTTATACATCCTGAAGTTTGAGAGTGGACCATGGAAATCCTTTCCATGACATCAGATGATGTGCTAATGCTCATTCATAGCTAGATTAAGCATGTTTTGCAAGATGGAATAGATTTTAAGCTATACTAATCAGGTTGGATCTAGACTTTTGGTTCTATGTAAAAGTAATAAGAATAGTTGGAAAAATGACATGAGATTTTACTTGCTGTAGAAGTTTTTATGTATTCAAGAACGGTATTAGAGGAAAATATTTGCAGATTTCCTCAGATATCTGGACAATAAAACATGATGTCTAAAACAGCTGGTGAAATACATACTAGAGAAGTTATAAGATTTTTATTTTTTCACTGTTTTGCCTGTTGCATCTTGTCATGCAAATATACACGTTTGAAGCATAATTTAGATCAATTGGTTGGTGAAAAAAATGAAAAAATATTGATCAAGAACTTGGAAAAATCAATTGGATATTGATGGAAACTTAGGTAATGTAAGCTAAATCTGATAGGTTCTGAGAAAATATGAAACCTCTGTGTGCTGAAATGACCTAAATAAATGATGTTGATTACGACTTGTCTGTGAATTTCTATGATCTTGAAAAGAGTAGCATCTATTATTTCAGTGATTAGAATGGGATAAAAAGGAGCATAGTGGGGATTTGGTGGGATTTAGTGAGAGTTGTCACGATAATTGTCACTCTGGTGTGTCATTAGCAAGTCCTTGGTTTTGTTGAATTTTTAATTGCATCAGATTCTGAATGTGAAGCTGTAGTTCAGCATTTTTGGATGGTAGGCAAGGTAATGGAAAATAACAGAGAATGGTCTGAACTCAGAAACGGTTTATAAAGCCACACAAGTCAGTGTCACGTGGCTGCATTAGTAAGAAGCCTGGAGTTTATTTGAGGCACCGAGGGACCCAGGGTGCACTTCTCCCCGTCAGAGGGGTTTAGTCATTTGGCTTGAAAGGCTTGTCATCTCAAGATTGAGACAGTTTTAAAGTTTCTCAAAGCATGACCTTTTTTTTTTTATTCTTGATCAACTCAGGCTAAAATTGAAAGCATAAAGGAAGACTTGAGAACAATTTCAAAGCTTTTACTTAAAAATACCTTTTTAAACTGCCATGCAGAACATTCTGCTAACGTTATTTTCACTCTCACATTCACAGTAAAGTTTCAGGAATTTAAAATCTCCCTCGCTTGGGATGTGGTTCATATAAGTGCTCTTTTACATCAGCAGCACGTTGACACTATCACTAATGGAGAATCAATTTGAAAATTAAATTAATTTTGCACATCTTTAAAAAATAAATTTGAAATAGGTTAGTAGTCTGTACAATTAATCTCTCATTAGTTTCACTCTGCTCTAATTGGTGAATGCAATGTATGACCAAAGGGGCATTTAGCTGTCTCATTTTTGTTTGCCTTGAATCTATATAAACTTGAAATACAGTCTTCTTGACAAATCCACAGTGGTGACATGAAGAATCGCAGCCTTTAGCTCGGGGCCACTGAGCTCTCAATAATGAGAGGAAGGCGTTCCATCTTCACCTACAGTGGAGCCACAATGACAGCGAACAAAAATAGCCGCCTAGGCTTCTCCCCCAAATATTCATGACAGTGAGAAAAATATTGATTTTAAATGCCAAGAAATGAAATATCTTCTAAAGTGTTCATTTCAATCCAGCTCTTATTTTCCAAAAGAAACTGAATGGACTGTGAAGTGTTTCATGGTGCTATTTCACATTTAACACTTTTTCCAAGAAAAAAATCCCAAGCAAGAACTTGCAATTTTCCTCTCTCTCTCTCTCTCTCTGTGCACTTTCTTGCTCTCTCATTCTAAAAAACAAAACAAAACAAAAAACCCAAAAAACAAAAACTCATAAAGTGTAGGAGAAAAACAAGTTATATGGGAATAAAAATGGGTTTAATTGATCTTTTATTTTAATCAGATTATAAACTAAACAATGTCTGTAAAATATGAAACATGCAGAAAGGATATTACTTTGATGAGGGCATCACACTATGTCTCAGTCGTCGTGCTTTAGTGCACAAGCTTCTCCTTCATAGAGTATCGTTATATTATATTTGAGTCCTATGATACTAATAATCCATCTTCAGGGCCAATTGGGAATGATTATTTGCCACATCTTTACACATAAATTATGTATAACTACCATGATGTGAATGTTAGCAAATTGTCATCTTTTTCGCAATTGATATCTTTGATTTCAGTAGGCTCATGGTTAAAGGTAAGAAAGAAACTGAGTCACTTAACAATTGTTTTGGACTCTTATGCATCACTTCAAGTCCTCTTAGCCTCAACTTCAGCCATTGCAGTGGTGACTAGTTATGTCCAGGCTTCAACCAGGTTCTAATAGATGTAATCTGTGAGCATTTGGTAGAGGGCTTACTTCTTGCTTCCTGTCCTAGGGCTTCTCAGTTGCTGCCTCATAGGACCTGCTGAAGAAAACAGTTGGCATTCACCCATGTATGACTTGGAAGTATGAGGGTATTGATGCCCATGAGGGCATCTTGACCAGTGGGAGACAGAAGCCTATTGGTAATAGTTCCTCTTTTGGTCCCCTGTGTGGATGGTTTCTTAACCATGGTTTCTTAACCATCTTCTTAGGGAAGACTTTCTTAAGGTTCCTCAGAAGGTCCAGGTGAGAGTAAGCACCAGTGGCCTGTGACAGTGGTCGGCCAATGCAGTGACACATTCTTGATTGGCTTGCCCTCCTTCTGATTTGCTTCCTCTTTACTCCCCCTGTTCTGTTGCCTGGTGTCACATTATGAAGCTACCTGCACAGGAGAATTTTTTTTTTTTTTACATTTATATTAACATATTTCCATACAAATACAAATATAAGATTTTTAGAAATTTCATGTAATGTCTGAAACATTTATATTAACATATTTCCATACAAATAGCCCAATGAAAGTTTAGTATTAGTTGTTTTGTTTGTTTTTTTATACTGCAGGTTCTTATTAGGCATCAATTTTATACACATCAGTGTATACATGTCAATCCCAATCGCCCAATTCAGCACACCACCATCCCCACCCCACCACAGTTTTCCCCCCTTGGTGTCCATATGTCCATTCTCTACATCTGTGTCTCAACTTCTGCCCTGCAAACTGGCTCATCTGTACCATTTTTCTAGGTTCCACATACATGCATTAATATACGATATTTGTTATTCTCTTTCTGACTTACTTCACTCTGTATGACAGTCTCTAGATCCATCCACGTCTCAACAAATGACTCAATTTCATTCCTTTTTATGGCTGAGTAATATTCCATTGTATATATGTACCACATCTTCTTTATCCATTCGTCTGCTAATGGGCATTTAGGTTGCTTCCATGACCTGGCTATTGTAAATAGTGCTGCAATGAACATTCGGGTGCATGTGTCTTTTTGAATTACGGTTTTCTCTGGGTATATGCCCAGTAGTGGGATTGCTGGGTCATATGGTAATTCTATTTTTAGTTTTTTAAGGAACCTCCATATTGTTCTCCATAGTGGCTGTATCAATTTACATTCCCACCAACAGTGCAAGAGGTTTCCCTTTTCTCCACACCCTCTCCAGCATTTGTTGTTTGTAGATTTTCTGATGATGCCCATTCTAACAGGAGTGAGGTGATACCTCATTGTAGTTTTGATTTGCATTTCTCTAATAATTAGTGATGTTGAGCATCTTTTCATGTGCTTCGTGGCCGTCTGTATGTCTTCTTTGGAGAAATGTCTATTTAGGTCTTCTGCCCATTTTTGGATTGGGGTGTTTGTTTCTTTAATATTGAGCTGAATGAGCTGTTTATATATTTTGGAGATTAATCCTTTGTCCGTTGATTCATTTGCAAATATTTTCTCCCATTCTGAGGGTTGTCTTTTCGTCTTGTTTATGGTTTCCTTTGCTGTGCAAAAGCTTTGAAGTTTCATTAGGTCCCACTTGTTTATTTTTGTTTTTATTTCCATTACTCTAGGAGGTGGATCAAAAAAGATCTTGCTGTGATTTATGTCAAAGAGTGTTCTTCCTATGTTTTCCTCTAAGAGTTTTATAGTGTCCAGTCTTATATTTAGGTCTCTAATCCATTTTGAGTTTATTTTTGTGTATGGTGTTAGGGAGTATTCTAATTTCATTCTTTTACATGTAGCTGTCCAGTTTTCCCAGCACCACTTATTGAAGAGACTGTCTTTTCTCCATTGTATATCTTTGCCTCCTTTGTCATAGATTAGTTGACCATAGGTGCGTGGGTCAATCTCTGGGCTTTCTATCTTGTTCCATTGATCTATGTTTCTGTTTTTGTGCCAGTACCATATTGTCTTGATTACTGTAGCTTTGTAGTATAGTCTGAAGTCAGGGAGTCTGATTCCTCCAGCTCCATTTTTTTCCCTCAAGACTGCTTTGGCTATTCGGGGTTTTTGTGTCTCCATACAAATTTTAAGATGATTTGTTCTAGCTCCGTAAAAAATGCCATTGGTAATTTGATAGGGATTGCATTGAATCTGTACATTGCTTTGGGTAGTATACTCATTTTCACAATGTTGATTCTTCCAATCCAAGAACATGGTATATCTCTCCATCTGTTGGTATCATCTTTAATTTCTTTCATCAATGTCTTATAGTTTTCTGCATACAGGTCTTTTGTCTCCCTAGGTAGGTTTATTCCTAGGTATTTTATTCTTTTTGTTGCAATGGTAAATGGGAGTGTTTCCATAATTTCTCTTTCAGATTTTTCATCATTAGTGTATAGGAATGCAAGAGATTTCTGTGCATTCATTTTGTATCCTGCAACTTTACCATATTCATTAATTAGCTCTAGCAGTTTTCTGGTGGCAGTTTTAGGATTCTCTATGTATAGTATCATATCATCCGCAAACAGTGACAGTTTTACTTCTTCTTTTCCAATTTGTATTCCTTTTATTTCTTTTTCTTCTCTGATTGCCGTGGCTAGGACTTCCAGAACTATGTTGAATAATAGTGGTGAGAGTGGACATCCTTGTCTCGTTCCTGATCTTAGAGGAAATGCTTTCAGTTTTTCACCATTGAGAATGACGTTTACTGTGGGTTTGTCATATATGGCCTTTATTATGTTGAGGTAGGTTCCCTCTACGCCCACTTTCTGGAGAGTTTTTATCATAAATGGGTGTTGAATTTTGTCAAAAGCTTTTTCTGCGTCTATTGAGATGATCATATGGTTTTTATTCTTCAATTTGTTAATATGGTGTATCACATTGATTGATTTGCGTATATTGAAGAATCCTTGCATCCCTGGGATAAATCCCACTTGATCGTGGTGTATGATCCTTTTAATGTGTTGTTGGATTCTGTTTGCTAGTATTTTGTTGAGGATTTTTGCATCTATATTTATCAGTGATATTGGTCTGTAATTTTCTTTTTTTGTAGTGTCTTTGTCTGGTTTTGGTATCAGGGTGATGGTGGCCTCATAGAATGAGTTTGGGAGTGTTCCTTCCTCTGCAATTTTTTGGAAGAGTTTGAGAAGGATGGGTGTTAGCTCTTCTCTAAATGTTTGATAGAATTCACCTGTGAAGCCATCTGGTCCTGGACTTTTGTTTGTTGGAAGATTTTTAATCACAGTTTCAATTTCATTACTTGTGATTGGTCTGTTCATATTTTCTGTTTCTTCCTGGTTCAGTCTTGGAAGGTTATACCTTTCTAAGAATTTGTCCATTTCTTCCAGGTTGTCCATTTTGTTGGCATAAAGTTGCTTGTAGTAGTCTCTTAGGATGCTTTGTATTTCTGCGGTGTCTGTTGTAACTTCTCCTTTTTCATTTTTGATTTTATTGATTTGAGTCCTCTCCCTCTTTTTCTTGATGAGTCTGGCTAATGGCTTATCAATTTTGTTTATCTTCTCAAAGAACCAACTTTTAGTTTTATTGATCTTTGCTATTGTTTTCTTTGTTTCTATTTCATTTATTTCTGCTCTGATCTTTATGATTTCTTTCCTTCTGCTAACTTTGGGTTTTGTTTGTTCTTCTTTCTCTAGTTTCTTTAGGTGTAAGGTTAGATTGTTTACTTGAGATTTTTCTTGTTTCTTTAGGTAGGCTTGTATAGCTATAAACTTCCCTCTTAGAACTGCTTTTGCTGCATCCCATAGGTTTTGGGTCATCGTGTTTTCATTGTCATTTGTCTCTAGGTATTTTTTGATTTCCTCTTTGATTTCTTCAGTGATTTCTTGGTTATTTAGTAACGTATTGTTTAGCCTCCATGTGTTTGTCTTTTTTACGTTTTTTTCCCTGTAATTCATTTCTAATCTCATAGCGTTGTGGTCAGAAAAGATGCTTGATATGATTTCAATTTTCTTAAATTTACTGAGGCTTGATTTGTGACCCAAGATGTGATCTATCCTGGAGAATGTTCCGTGCGCACTTGAGAAGAACGTGTAATCTGCTGTTTTTGGATGGAATGTCCTATATATATCAATTAAATCTATCTGGTCTATTGTGTCATTTAAAGCTTCTGTTTCCTTATTTATTTTCATTTTGGATGATCTGTCCATTGGTGTAAGTGAGGTGTTAAAGTCCCCCACTATTATTGTGTTACTGTCGATTTCCTCTTTTATAGCTGTTAGCAGTTGCCTTATGTATTGAGGTGCTCCTATGTTGGGTGCATATATATTTATAATTGTTATATCTTCTTCTTGGATTGATCCCTGGATCATTATGTAGTGTCCTTCCTTGTCTCTTGTAACATTCTTTATTTTAAAGTCTATTTTTTATCTGATATGAGTATAGCTACTCCAGCTTTCTTTTGATTTCCATTTGCATGGAATATCTTTTTCCATCCCCTCACTTTCAGTCTGTATGTGTCCCTAGGTCTAAAGTGGGTCTCTTGTAGACAGCATATATATGGGTCTTGTTTTTGTATCCATTCAGCCAGTCTATGTCTTTTGGTTGGGGCATTTAATCCATTCACGTTTAAGGTAATTATCGATATGTATGTTCCTGTGACCATTTTCTTAATTGTTTTGGGTTTGTTTTTGTAGGTCCTTTTCTTCTCTTGTGTTTCCCACTTAGAGAAGTTCCTTTAGCATTTGTTGTAGAGCTGGTTAGGTGGTGCTGAATTCTCTTAGCTTTTGCTTGTCTGTAAAGCTTTTGATTTCTCCATCAAATCTAAATGAGATCCTTGCCGGGTAGAGTAATCTTGGTTGTAGGTTCTTCCCTTTCATCACTTTAAGTATATCATGCCACTCCCTTCTGGCTTGCAGAGTTTCTGCTGAGAAATCAGCTGTTAACCTTATGGGAGTTCCCTTGCATGTTATTTGTCATTTTTCCCTTGCTGCTTTCAATAATTTTTCTTTGTCTTTAATTTTTGCCACTTTGATTACTATGTGTCTTGGCATGTTTCTCCTTGGGTTTATCCTGTATGGGACTCTCTGCGCTTCCTGGACTTGGGTGGCTATTTCCTTTCCCATGTTAGGGAAGTTTTCGACTATAATCTCTTCAAATATTTTCTCTGGTCCTTTCTCTCTCTCTTCACCTTCTGGGACCCCTATAATGCGAATGTTGTTGCGTTTAATGTTGTCCCAGAGGTCTCTTAGGCTGTCTTCATTTCTTTTCATTCTTTTTTCTTTAGTCTGTTCCTCAGCAGTGAATTCCACCATTCTGTCTTCCAGGTCACTTATCCGTTCTTCTGCCTCAGTGATTCTGCTATTGATTCCTTCTAGTGTAGTTTTCATTTCAGTTATTGTATTGGTCATCTCTGTTTGTTTGTTCTTTAATTCTTCTAGGTCTTTGTTAATCATTTCTTGCATCTTCTCAATCTTTGCCTCCATTCTTATTCCGAGGTCCTGGATCATCTTCACTATCATTATTCTGAATTCTTTTTCTGGAAGGTTGCCTATCTCCACTTCATTTAGTTGTTTTTCTGGGGTTTTTTCTTGTTCCTTCATCTGGTACATAGCCCTCTGCCTTTTCATCTTGTCTATCTTTCTGTAACTGTGGTTTTTGGTCCACAGGCTGCAGGATTGTAGTTTTTCTTGCTTCTGCTGTCTGCCCTCTGGTGTTTGAGGCTATCTAAGAGGCTTGATGGGAGGCTCTGGTCTGCACAGGAGAATTTTAAGTCTCTGTTCTTGGGGGATCCCAGAGTAAGACAGATTGCTTCCAAAGTAGTAAAATGTTCTTCAACCTTGAACGCCATGTACAGACTCAATTACTTGGGCACTAATAAATTCCAGAAATTACTACATCAAATGATAGCGCTGAGTTGGGGACTTTGATGGGCGATTTCTTATTCTTAGTTCCCTCCAACTCTCTCTGTATGAACTGGGGGCAAGAATTGATGGGCAGAAGCCCTCTGCCATGGCTGTCTGGAGAATGCCCCAGATGGAAGAACCTTCCCTATTCTGAACTCTGGAAAATGTGATTCGAAGAACTATTCAAAAAGTACTATTTCTGTCATAATTTTAGACTTACTTTAAAGTTTTCCAAAATGTTCAGGAGTGGAAATAATACCCAGTATGCACATATTACCTACAGAAAGCCTAAATGAAAACTCTAAAGGATTTAATATGACACATCAAAATTGTAAAATACTTTACAATTGAATACTTGAAAGGTGAATGGGCTTTTAAGAGACTAGAAAATACATTTTAAATTCAGTTTATTTTTATATTTGTAATTCCCCCATCATGGTTTCCGTATTTTTACTGTCCTTGGTTTTATATCTAAGATTTTAGTTTCAAGTATTTTTTACCCGTGTAAGCTGCATTTTTATATTTATAATCATTATAATTTTAAATGGATAAAATTACCCCAAAAAGCATAAGGACACTTCAAATACCATACTGAAGGGAACTCTCATTTCAAAAGAAAATGTTTGCAAGTGAAATTCTTAGGCTGAGCCACTACATTATTCTTTACAATTAAAAGTCAAGTGGATTTTTTTTAAAGAAATGAAGCAATTATTATATTGCTTGGACTTCTGTTTAGATCATGTTAATATATGTAGTCTAACAATTTTCCCCTAATGGACTATCTAATCACCTAAACCAAAAAGTTGAAAATGTTATATCATTTAAAGCATTGAGCATAAGTGAAACTGGCTCTAAAACTCATACACAGAATTAAAAATATAGCATTGTAGATGTTATCAGGCTAAGATGAACCTTCAGGAATACTAAAATTTTAATTTGTTAAATGTAGGATATAATTTAAAGACGAGGACCCTGTCTCCCCAAAATACTCTCTTAATTCTGCCTGAATTTTACCTTGATCCTCCTTGCAGAATGGAGGTAAAAAATAAAATTAATGCAGATAAAAAATTAAGTATTGTGTGTGGCACATACTAAGCCTTTTATAAATAATAATTAGAATTATTATTTCTATCACCATTTCCATACTACTGGAAAAAAATAAAAAACAGTGTAGGAATCCTGATTCACTTCCTAATGGATGCCCTGGCTTTTTCTTTTTGAGAAAAGATGACTGAAATCCTTTTATTTCGATCCCCTGATAACTCAGTTGAGTAGACTGCCATGTAATGAGAATGTCTCAATTTTTAATGTGTTGTGAACTTGTGCCCACAGCGTTGGCGGGGAGGTTTGATACCTTGGGATTGCAGGCACGGCAGAGCTGCGGGGGCCTCACCGATGTGTGAAACTCGGAGCTGTGGGCTGTGTTTTCATTAAGTGTACTTGGCTTTCCTGCTGCTTTTCTGTCTAAGCTCCACCCTGAAAAGCACAGGCCTCTTTAGCAAAATTAAGGAAAAACGGAATGATCTCTCTTTGGGCCATAATCGTGTGAAATAGATTAAGAAATACACTTGCTCGTGCCAGCAGGCAGCAACTACAAACTGACAAATGTTCACAAACTCAAATCACAGGACAAAGGGAGTGGACAATATGACTGGTCTTTATTTATCTTTACTCACAAAGGTATATGTGTGTGTATGGTGGAGGGGAGAAATTTCTCACCAGAGAAAGCAGGAAAATAACTGAAAGGAATGAAGGATATAGGGGAAAATGATAGTTTGAAGAATAGTTGTTGTGTTTTGTTTTTTTTTTCTGTCACAGTTAACAAAAAATATTTCTACCTAAACTACATAGCAGAAGTTTTATAACTAAACTGCTGTTCCAGAATTAATCTGTTAAATCAATTAATTGTCCTGAATGTGCCTCATGACAACCTTAAATACTGTTGTAGATGGTTAATTGTTCCTCTCCTCTTCTTATATCATTATGAGCAGAGTTTTCTTCGAAGGAAAATGTTGTCCTAGGCTTAGGCAAAGTAAGGCTAGACTAGCCCAGAGAGCGGTATGGCATTTTCCCAGTTTATATTGACTGATTATTTTTAGATGTTGCTTAGGGAGGGAAGAGAATAAAAAACATGGAACAGACCAAACATGATAAGTTGTGACATTTTATTTGGCGGGTACAAAGCTCCCACCCTTGCTGACTTCAGAAAAATGAAGGACGGCTGAGGGCATATTCCTGGAGTGGAAGCTTCTGGCCAGTACTGGTCACCGGAATCCCAGATTCAGTATTCAATCCCGTGTTTACTGAGTAAACTGAAAGTTCACTGAGGGTCCAATGCCTCGCCTTGACAATCCCAAGTAAGCATGGATTTGTCCCTTTGGGAAAATAAGTGCAACCTTATTAAGGGACGGGGAGGACATCAGAGTTGAAATGAAGTCTATTTTTTAATGAGAACATGATCTCAGAAAGAGAAGGGGCAACTTATCTGGTGCATCTAGTGCACTGCATCCAGCGTGTGGGAGGATGAGCCTGAAGATAAGGTGTGAGTGACCGTGGGTGGAGCTTCAGAGCTACAGGAGCGACATGTGCTTCAGGAAGGATTAGAGTTCCAAATTAGGAGGAAATTCCCATGGATTTCCTTGTTGACATTTAGGAAGGACCATAAAGGGGAGAGGATGCCTTCTTGAAATATATAAGGCTGCATGAAAAGACACCAGATGCACCAGCTAACGGGGTGCATGTGACCATGCTCTGGAGAATCTAAACCCAAAACTAAGACCATTGGTGGTCAGCAGGGTGAGGAAACCCTATCCACCGAGGGACCAGGGCAGTCCAGGGCACAGCTTCACACATAGGAAGAGTAACTCGTTCTGGAAAACCTAGAATGTAGTTCTCATGGTGGGCGGTACTTCTTTCTAAAGGACGTTTTGGGCATTTATGAAGACATTTTTGATTTTCCCAAGTTTGGGGGAATGACAGACATTTAGGAGGAGTGATCTGGGTTGCTAGCTAGCCAGCATGTTGAGAAATTGTCCCAATTTTTACAGGATTTTGAAATATCCTATCAGATATTTTTGTGAGTCAGAAACAGATTTTAATTTTATGAGACTAGAACATAACTCTTTTGTACATATCAACACAAAGTAAGTTGTTTTTTTCTGGCATGATCATAATGTATGCTGAATTACCAGGAATGCAAATATTGTGTAAATCTAGGGAAGGTGTGCTTTATTTTGTTCAGAACTGTAAAATTATTTTTTCTCATATAACAGAAAATCAAATTACCAACACTCTTGCTGTAGTGGAATTTGTGCAGCAAATAAAACACACTTAAATCAGTAAGCTTTTGTGGCTCTTTCATTTAAGTTATTTCTAATGGATGATAGTATATAACCACTTTATTTTGTATTCTAATGTAGTTTTCAAGCATTTATAGGTAAACTATACATTACCTTGTGATAAATTACATTTGTCTTATTTCCTTTTTTACATGTCATGTCATTATATTGATTCTTTGAAATTGTATGAATTGTAGATTATAATATCTATGAATTTCATTTCAGTATAGCGGGGATGTCAAATATTTGTAATAAAAGGGGAAATGGGCATGGTAAGGTTGAGAATCTTCTCCCAGGTTCTATAATATTAGAAAACACTCCTTGGGAGACATGAACATGAGGACATTCTGAAATTTTCATTTTCTGTTCCTTGTCTATTGCAGACCTAGTGTGAGGCCTATAGTGAGTGACTTCACAATTTTTTTTTTCCCACATTTCACCAAGACCATTTTTATCTGTTGAATTTCTGGTAGTTTTTTTGTTTTTGTTTGTTTGGTTTTTTTTGGTTTTTTATAGGTGAACATGCCATTACCATTATTTGTGGGAGTTCATCAGGATATATCTTTTGGTTACACAGAAGAGAGGCAAACAGTTATTCTGAAAGGAAAATGCTACCTTACATGGGAATGCAGAATATGTAGATTGAAGGAGTGTGTTATTTACTAATGCAAATTGAGGTATCATTATCAACTGTATGAATGCATTTGAAGGTATCAACTGTCACTTTGACAATGGGAAAGAAATTATTTTCCCAAACTCAATATTTATCCCAGACCTGCAGTTCCCTGACATGGGGTTATTAATGATGTAAACAAGGAGACTTTGGCGAATGTACAGCAGATTACTGTGCCTGCCTTCCTGGGGCTTGGAGCCCACACATAACTGTATTATAGACAGTTATATAAATATTAGTGTCCCCCTAAAATTCGTATGTTGGAACCTAATCCCCAATGTGATGGCAGTTGAAGGTGGGGCCTTTGGGAGTGCTTAGGTCATGAGAGTGAAGCCCTCATGAAGAGGATTAATGCCTTTGTAGAAGAGATCCCAGGAGGGGATCTCTCACCCCCTCTACCATGCCTTTTGGAAAGATGGTCATCTATGAGCCAAGAAAGAGGCTTCCCCTGGACACGGAATCTGCTGGCACTTGGATCATGAGCTAGAGCCTCCAGAACTGTGAGAAATAAATTTCTGTTGTTGACAAAGCACCCGGTCCATGGTGTTCTGTTATAACAGCCCAAAGGAACTCAGACAACTGTATTTCTGTTTCACAGTTCTAGAGAATAGGACTTAATTGAAGTCATATGAAGTTTATCATTAAAAGAGACAAGACTAAATAGTGTGTAATCAGTATGTTCCCCCAAATAGTAAGATGGGGCATATTGGTTAGATAATGTACTTTTTGTTCATTTATTAAAAGTTCTGCTTTTTGACTAGTTTATGCTGGCTTACATCCTCTGGAGAAGATGTTTTTTAAGATGTTTCATTGGTTTAGTTGTTTACTTTCTAGAGACTCAAGTGTGTGCTGTACGATCTTTATAATAGTGTAATCTATGGTCTGGATCTTGGGTATCTGACACATTTTCTATATGTTCTGAACAGCCATGTAACGGAGCAGAAAGAGCCTATTTAGGTTAATCAGACCAGTGCAATTGTTCCTATTTACTAACAAGCTGAGGGCTAATGGAAGGAAGGACTGAGGGCGGTTGACCCTGATAGGATGGGATGGGATGGAATGGGATGGACTGGAGTAGAACTGGAACAGGATACTCAGAAATTTGATTGGGTGATCCGTAGCCAGGGCTCATTTGGAAAGTCAGGCTGCTGAAAAGATTTTATTGAGCCTCACTCAAGGTAGCAGGTTGGATTGGATAACTTTTTTTATTCTTTGGGCCCGGCCCGAAATGAAAGCAAATCAAAACACAAAATTCCACACCCACATGTGTTTTATTTTTACTTTTTTGTTCCACATATATTTTTCCATATGCTGATTCCACGCCCACATTTTCACTTCGGAGCCAAAAATTTTAATGATGGAAGTCATTAGAAATAAAACAGAGGAAAGAAAGGGTTTTATACAAAATTGAAAAGAATTTATGCCTAAAGTCATCTATAACTATTCACTGCCTGACTTAGCTTTCCTATCTGTTAGGTTAGGGCTAGTGTCCTTTGTATGTATATGTGATGCTCACTTAGTGTCAGCACAGATAAAGTGCCTCCAGTTTGGGCGCATAAAGAGCCTCTGATAATTGTCCATAAAACAGACAAAAATGCAGAAGACCTATAATATATCTTTGGCAACTAAAAGCTGGCAAAAAGTACTCAAGTAACAGGCTGCTAAAGTAACCAGTACGCCCCATATCACTGTTTATAAACATGTTGGTTGCATAATGTATAGTTTTTTTTCCCTCTAACTTTGAATAGAATATGACTCCAAGCACCTTTCTCTAGAATTCTGGGAAGTGAAAAGCAGTATCCATATCTTTCCCTTGAACATTTTTAAACAATTTTATTGAGATATAATTCATATCCTATAAAATTCATCCATTTAAACTGCACAATTCAATGGTTTTGGGTATACAAAGTTACTGATTTTTAAAATTATCTTTCTGTGTGATAATTTTTAAAATTATCTTTCTCTCAATTTTATCTTTAAAATTATCTTTCTATTAACTATATATACATTTTTTGCCAATTTATATCATTTTAAGCATACAATTCAGTGGCATTAATTACATTGACAATGTGCAACTCTCACCATGATCTATTTTCAAATAGATCTATTTTCAAATAGATATTTTTTTATCACCCCAAACAGAATATTTTCAAAGACAATCAACCACTTTTGATTCAGAAAAAAATAAACCATAACCTAAGAAAACTACAATTCCCAAACTAGAAAGAAATATTTTCAAGCTTTTCTTATGCACATCAGTAGCTCTAACAGGGAAAAGTAAAGGGGAGTTCACAGTGACAATGAAGAGTTCATCCTGGAACATCTGCATCCTTCCACACACGTGAACACACTGGCGTGTATCCTCTCAGATCCAGCACAAGCATCTTCATGTCCACACGGACGCATGATTATAAATGCCGGTGCCCACGCTCCGACATGCTGAGCTTACCTCACAGAAAGAAACCAGACATGCAGGAATAGATGAACAAATGCTGAGGAAGCAAGCTATAGTGAGAGGGATAAGTGAAGTAGCATGTCCATTAGAAAGAAGAATGTTTGGAGACTAGTGGTTAGGCAAATTTGATGGTTTTAAAACATGCCCACAAGTTTTTAAACTCTCCTCCCATCAAGAGGTAGAGTCCGAGTCTCTTCTCTTTAAAATATGGGCTGGACTTATAAACTTCTTTCCAGGGGAAACAAGACAGCATGACTTTTCTGACTAGGTTAGAAGAGGCTGTGCAGTACTTAGAACTGTTCTTGGCACCTGGCCTCCATGCTGTGTGGAAACCCAGTCCACATAGAGAGGCTGCCTATAGGTATTTTGACCAACAGCTCCCACTGAAGTCCCAGCTGACAGCCAGCATCCATCATGAGACATATGAATGAGGAAACCATCAAAATAACTCAAGCTCACCATCTGACTAAAACCACATGAGAGGCACTGAGCAACAACCAACCAGCTGAGCCACGTCAGCACCCAGAACCATGAGAGATGATAATAAATGATCATCATTTTTATGCCATTAAATTGGGGGTAATTTCTTGTGCAGCAGTAGGTAACCAGAACAGTTGAGTGAAGTCATTGAAACAGGGTAGTTAAATGAGTTATATGAGAAGTGATCGGCAAAAACTAGGAGTAGGGCTAATTTCTCCATATTTACTTTCCTTGAAATAGAAGGAAGAAAAGAATGCTGTAAAATTATATTTTATTTTCCTTGTTTTGTTTTCCAGTTGGTGAAATTGAGTGACAGGGTTTCGAATGAAAATGAATTTAAAAGTATTTATTTAGAGGATAAATATTTTTATAATTCAACATGGAACAATTTAAATCTTTTCTATTACTCATTTATTAAATAGAGCATATTTCCTAGCTTTGGAATGGGATTTTTGTTTGGAAGTAAATTAATAAATACATCTCATAAGCACATGACTTGTGTCATAACTAACCTTAATTATTTTTATTTCTTCATTATCAATATTTATTAAGCATCTGTTAAGTGCTGGTTATTCTGCTTGAGATATAACACCACCGTTGATAATATATAATCCTTACACTCAATAAGTTTATAAGAAAATTTTATGGGAGAGACAAAAAAGCAAACTGGAAATTATGGTACGATATGGCAAGTCCCATATATGAGTAACTGATCTGTGATATCATACAGGGACAAATCATGAGCTCTTGAGAAGGGGTTGGGGAGATGTCAGGAAAGGATTCTTAGAGGGAGTCATAGCTACATTAATACCTGAAGGAGAGAAGCCAAGGGGTGAATGAAGCTCTAGGGGTGGATAGGGAGGTGGCGGGGGAGAGCTAACAGTTTGGGCAGAGGGCATAGAATGTGCAGAGACCAAGAGGCAAGAATATACACATCAAGTCCTGGGCACTGCTAGTGTCTCAGTGTGGCCAGGGCAGAGCTCACAAGGCAGAGAAGCAACAAGACAAAACACCAGGGACTCCTCAGTCATGTTAATAGTTTTGAACTTTATCCTAAGGGCTTTTAAGCAAAAGAGAGACAGGATCAGATTTGACTGCAATGTGGAAGACATACTTGAAAGAGGCAAGACTCAAATCTGGCAGACCAATCAGAACACTCTTGCAGCAATTCAGTCAAGAGAAGACAGAACCTGGAGCCAGGTGATGGTGTAGGAAGAATTGAAGGAACAAAGCTACTGTTCATTCCCAGCACATGTATCCACAAATCTGCCTGAAGGCCTTGTGGACATAGATAAAACAGATTGCAAGTTAGTAATCTAATTTCAGGAGGGACAGATCCTGGGTGTGTAGTTCAGGGTGCCAAAGCCTATGGAGAGAGTGGATACCCATGTGGCATTCTGGATCGAATGCCGTATATGTTGTAAAAGCAGACAGGTGCTTTGGTGCTAGTAACAGATTTCAACCACAAAAATTTTCTTTTAATGAGAAATCTCTGCCACACCAGGAACTTATATGAAAACAAAGATTGGTGCGTGTGTATATCTAGGTGTCAAATGAATATTCCTGCCTTATGTGTCATTTTAACATTTTCATGGTCTGACCTTGAATGAAGGGGTCAGAGCACCACTCGTTAAAAAAATGATAACCCTTTCTTTATAAGCCTACTTGGTATTGCCAATTGGAATTCGTTCAGCCCCTTTTGAGAATGATTCCCCAAATTAGGACCGTGTACTAGGTGTTAACAATGCCAGTGTGCTTCGAATAAAATCAGCACTGATAGACACCGTAATTTATTTTTTAAGCATTACCTTTGTGTAAGTATATGCATGGATATGTGTGTTGTATAATTATTTTGAAGATACATATGTATATTAAGGATGCATAAATACAGATATTGAGTAAACTGAACCACTCAAGAACAGAATCTTCTTCTGCTTCATTCCATATGAATTCAAAGAAGAGTTAAAGTGATTCTTTGCCAGCAGAGTAGCTGATGTGATCGGACAACCGCTTTCTTCTGCTGCTACTGGGACAAATTAACATCACTGTGGGAGAAGAAAAAGGAGAAGTGGTGTACAGCAGTTCATACAACAAATAACCATAGTAGCTGTATCCATTGTCATGGAGCCAAAAACGCTTTTGTTTGAATCATTTGTACTAATTACTGAAATTGCAATGGAGTCGTTGGGAATAAGTATTTATAGAAATTCAATAGGGAAATTTAGTGGTGCTGTAGATTCCATATCTGTATTCTTTATTTCACTTTAGTTTTAAATGTTATGAAAAGAGATTATCTGGGGTTTAGGAAGGCAGGTCGGGATGATCACAAGTGGATGATCTGTGTGTTGGGGTTGAGGATAAATAGTCATTAGGACTGGAGAGCAGAAGCTGACTGTTTTGCAAGTCATTTATTATGTTTTGATCCTTTAGCTCCAAGCTACATATGATGTCGGGATAACCCAAAAGGAAAGCAAGCGAGAAAAAAATTATGGGCCACTTACCATGTGCCAGACACTGTGACACTGTCTCATTCAGTCATCACAGTCACACTCTGAGTTACTATGACCATCATTTTCAAATGAGCAGCCTTAGACTTCAGAAGGTTACACTGCCTGTGGTTCTCTGGCTAGTAAGTCTTGCAGGTGGGATTCAAAAGATCTGTCCGGTTAGATCTCACAGTCTCCGTAGGAATATCAGCTACCCCTGTCCCTCGCCTCCCAATCTCACTGGGTGGCCGAAGATGTCACCTTTCTAGCGTGAGATAAAAATGTAAAGGAAGAGCCAAATAACCGGAACCTGAATTTTGTGATTCCAAAATTACAGCGGTTTTGAACTGGAAAGGAATTTGGAGGTCTTCTAGTCCAAGGGACCTTCTTTACAGAGGAAGCAAATGAAGCTCTCAGAGGAAAACTGACTGAGTCAATGTTATTCCCATTTCTAGTAGTGGACTCGGGGCTAGACTTCACTCCTCCTGAGCCATGCTGGAAGTCCATTTACTCTGATATAAATCATTATAAAAGAATACCTGATTTTCACGAGATCAAATGAACATTCAAACCAAACCCGTCCTGTTTTGCTACGTTTGAATTTTTAGTTTTGCTTTTCAGAAAACTATGGTTTATAAAGATTTGAACATTTTGCTTTTGAGTTTCTTTTGCGATGTCTTCTCTTCATTCTTTTGACTACTGCAGAAGTGTCTAAAAGTAAACCAAAATAATAACAGAATTAAGTTAAAATGCAAAAAGAAGTTAAATTATATATGCCCAGTTTAAGATAAATCCACCCTGGCTTGGCTTAATGCAGTTTTTGCTGGAACTTCCCTTTTACTGTCATCCATCCCCTGGGTTTTTCTTTTACTCTATCTACCCCTGGATTTATCACTCTTTCCTATCTGTTGGCCCTTTCTCAGCCATGCCAGAGCTATTATTCTCAGGTTTTAGCCCTGAGGACACAAAGTTCTTTGGTTTGAATCGCAGATACCCTCCAGTTTGAGGTAGAAGCTGCGTTTTTCAACTCAAAATATCCTTGAGCTCTGTCCACAGAACTGTTATATATATATGCTTATATATGTAAATATGAACTGATATAATACATTAAATACACACTGTACCTAGCATTATTGACACCTTGTCCCAGTTTGCCAGAGACCTCCCACTTTTAGCTCTGTGTCCGAGAATACTCCCTCTGTCTCAGGCAAAATGGGGATAAGAACCAGTTTTCAATGTTGTTTTCCGTATACTTTAATTTTTCAAACAGCCCTAAGGCTTAGACAAAGTAGACATTATCATCATAATTTTGCAAAATTCTTTGCATTCCAGTTCCACAATTAACTCTGTAATCGTAGAGACACTAGATGTTTGTTTAAGTTTATTCATCTGTTAAAAAAAAAAAAAAAAGTCTCTTGACAAAATAAGTGACCCAAACATGTCCTCTGTTTACTGGCTTATTCAAGCTCTAGTAAATGCGTAGTACTCAGAGATAATAAGTGATTGGCTCAAGGTAATCATTTTAATGTTTGTTGCCTAAATACTACACCCAGCTGCTTCTTTTCTTCTAGTTCCCATGATTCTTTCAGGTTCCCCATCTAATACACTCTCTCCAAACTCCGTAATTCTTCCTTGCTGGTCCCCTAAGTATCAGCATCCATAACCTCCGTGGTGGCCTCCATAGAGGACTTCCTTTCCAAGCAGCAGGTTACCTACCCTAACAGGAAAGGAGCTGGGATACTGAGTCATCTGGCTCTGCCGTTTATAAGCTGTGCAGCCTGCAGTGATGAGGTTTCTCTTCTAGGGTCTCTAATTTCATCAGTTGTTAAAGGGGAGATGGGACAAGATCATCTCTCACAGTGTCCTAGCCTTGTTTCCTTCTCATACAAGGGACATATGAAAATTAGCAAAATGGTTACCGGATTATTATTTTTAAAGAGCACATAGAACAATGTCTGGAGCATAGTAAAGCAACAGGAGGACAATTATTTTAATTATCTGGAGAAAACCCAAGAAGATAGAGGTTTCGAAAACTTAGGTCAGTTATACAGATAATTGGGAAATATGTACAGATTATTGTTAGCTCTTTAAAAATGCCTACTGTACATATACAGTTAAAATGAATCATTCAGAACACTCATTTCAATTAGGGAAAACTTACCTTTTGTGTATTCATGGGAGTCCTGTAGATTCTGGCCTTGTGAAGTTCTATTACGGTTGTCTGTTATGTGTATGGTCTATTGTGAAGTAAATTCTGCCATTCCATGAATTGGGCTAAAATTGGAGAGGCCATGATTCTCATTCATTTTTCGGTTTGTGTGAATTGCCATCAGTGGACTGAGCCGAAGTCACTGAGAATTGAGTTAGGGGCAGGTTGGTAAGAAGATGATTTAAGTAGCATGCATACACCTGGGTAATTAATAGCTAAAGAAATACTTACATGCAAAGTAAAGAAAGATAATGAGCAAAGTAGGAATTACATACATTATTTTTTTATGTAATAACTGGGATGCTCCTGAGATTAGAATGTTGGTTTTCTTCGGTGCCTTTAGTAAGTTACTTCAGAATTTTCACCTGAGAGCAAGATGAAAATGCATAAAGGTAACAGCATACAGGAAGAAATAATTAGCAAACTTTTTAGATCCAATTTAAACAGAACTATCCTCCTCGATTCCAAAATATTTGGAATTAATTGATGAGCTCGTAGGGTGAATTGCTATAGAGAGAGAGCTCTGAGAGTAAATCTTACAAAATAAACTTTGTTCTGAAAAAAGAGCTGACCCCCCTCTGTGTAATCAGAGTCCTGCTCTACAGGAATCCCCTCTACCTCCTCACACCTCCCTGAAGTCTGGTGTTTCTAATTTTTTTTTTTTTTAAGTCTATATTTTAGCTAGAAGGATTTATATCAAGGACAAGCCATCAAGTTGTAGGGAGATGAAGAGTGAAGGTCACAACCTTTCTATTTTATCTTTCTATTACTCCCAGCCTAAAACTGGCTCCTGGGGTGATGCCTATTTCTGTAAGAAATTCTCTTCACTGATCTCTTCTTTGTGGTCCTTATAATAGGCTGCATTCAAGAGCATGTAAGCATCTAATGTGCATGCACTGAAACTTCTTCAAGGGAGAAGAGCCTGGTTCCTGAGGCCTGTGGGTTTCCACTTGACACCAGGAATTCTGAAGTGCCCACACTCAAAAGGAATCATTCTCTTCCCCGGTGTCCTGATTAAAAAGGGCAATTCACAACTTATTTTAAGAGGCCTCAGACTCTAGATGCTGGGCCAAGCTTCTCTCTTCTCTTTACGTGTGGTTTATAGAGTATGACTTTGCAGCGTTTTATTGTGTCTTCACGTATTAGTAAGTAAATTATTAAGTAAATGCAGCTGGGGTGCTGACAGTCTATTAAACACATGTATTTTATTTGTCTGTATGTGTATGTACATATGCAATGAGAGATTTAAAATACAAGTAGAATTCCTTGACAAGCCTGTTTACTAAACTTTAAGGCTAATATGTATATGTATGTTTGTATATGTGTGTGTGTGTGTTTAAAGCTCACTTTAGTTTTTGTTTCATTTCTTTCTTTTATTGATTACTAAATGACTTTTATTTTTTATTTGAAGTATGATGATTTATAATACTATGTTAGTTTCAGGTGTACAACAAAGAGATTCCGTTATATATATATTTTTTCAGATTATTTTCCATTATAGGTTATTATAAGATATTGAACATTGTTCCTGTGTTATACAGTAAATCCTTGTTGCTTTTTAATTTTTTATATAGTAGTGTGTATCTGTCAATCCCATACTCCTAACTTATCCCTCTCCCTTCTCCCTTTCCCTGTTGGTAACCATAAGTTTGTTTTCTGTCTGTGACTCTGCTTCTGTTTTGTAAATAGATTCATTTGTATTAATATTTTAGATTACGCGTATAAGTGATCTTTCTTTTTTAATGTTTCTGTATACCTCAGTCCATTAAAAACTCTGCCAATATGCATATACTCTTTAAGGTTTACCTATGTTTATGTTTAAAATTCCTACTTCTTGAATATCATATGACAGCTCTGCGTATGTATCCTGCAGCAGGTACACAGGTGTGCTATGTGATAAATGGAATATCTGCTAGCTTGCCTTTCATAATTGCATTTTCAACTCATTTTGTCTTCTGATGTCTCTCTTTGAACCTTTGATTTCTCTGTTGAATTGTATAAAACCTTCTGTGATTTGAAATTATTTCATGTGATGTCAGAGGAGTTTTTCAACCCCTCTGAGGTGTGATTTTGTGAGCAAGCCTAATGTTGGCTCTCTGTTCTGTAACTATGTCTGATGAAACACTTGTTATAGACTTAACACCATAATAAATTACTAAATTAAAATTGAAAATGAAATAACTTAATGAAGAAGAAATTGCTTGACAAGGTTTATCAAATATTATCTCACAATCAAATCAAAAGTGTATTATCTGAGTTTAGATATATAAAGGAAATCTTAAGACTATAAACAATCAGGTGGCTGGGCAGTAACATTTCAAATGTTTTTAATACAACATGACCATCACCTTATTTCACATTAACTTACTTGATTTTCATGACTTTTTAAAATAGGGAAGACTGATATTTTTATCTTCATTTTGCCCGTAGGAACTCTGAGTCACAGAGGTTATGCTATTTGCCTGAGGTTTCTGCAGCTAGAAAGTAGAAATACCCAGAAAAAAAGGTGTTTAATAACAATTAAGCATCTATTTTTAAAAACCCAATAACAAATATTTGTTCGGAATAAACTGTGTTTATTTTTTTCAAACCCACTAGATTTAAACTTCTTTAGTCATTGCAGCTCACTTGTTTTGCACTATTTGACAGATGCATGTGTGGAAATGTTAATTTACAAAGAACATTAGATTGGAGTGTCTTATGCATACCTCTGTGGGGAGACACTCCTACCACGGTTTACGTAGTTCATATTTTCTTCTCTCTCTTCCTTTTCCCTCTTCTTCCTCCCTCATTTATTCATTATCAAAAAAAAGTCATATTAGACACCCAATTTATTTGAAGTAGAGACCCAGAAGCTAGGCATACCAAGGAATGGAAAAAGATCCTTGATCGCAAGAAACATACACTCTAATGGGAAAGGCAAATAAATTAACTATTACCATAGAGTGTGCAAAGGAAAAAGTGCAGGGTTGGGTGGGAATTGAAATCAAGTGTGGTGTGCATGACTGTGGATGTCGTGGGTAATGTTTTATATCTCTAATTTTATGTTTTTCTTTGATGGGTGCTTATAAAATGAATTACATCTCTTGACTGCACGTTATCTCATTGTACATACAAATAAACATAGAAATAGAAGATAGCTAGGTGAAGGTCAAATTCAGGTTCTGTAAGTAAAAAAAAAAAGAAAACTCCACCCCAAGTTTTTTTTCCATTTAAATTAAGCTTGAAAAGAAAATAAGATATTTTTTCTCTTTCTTGCCACTAGTATAACATCATGAAGCTATCCTTATAGGAATGGCATTCACATTAACTAAGAATTTTGAGTCCTTGAAGAATTAAAGACTATATTATTTACTAGGAAACACCCCAAATCAATTTTCATCTTGACCGTAATGACACTACTTATTGTATCCCGAGAATGTGATATATAACAATTCCAAGCAGTTGTTTTATGGAATGCCTTTACACCATAATTCTGAGGAAGAAGCTTAAAAGTAGCATGCGATAAGAACAAGAATGAACTGGAGATAAAATATATACTTTCAATTAAAAAAGAGAACTATTGTATATTATGGCCATTCTTTCTTTTGATGTATTTGCCTGATGTTTTGTGTACCTCAATACACTGGGGTTGGCTTTGGGAAGAAATGCATATGAGTGCATAACAGGCCAGAGATGAAAATTTATGGCCACTATCTAAAGTGGTATTTTTTGGGATATTAATGGAATTTTAATTTTATTGCTTAAAGATTTTTTTAAATACAAAAATCATCAGCTTCATGTGAGATCTTTATGAACATAACAAAAAACTTATGGATATTGAAGGCAAAAGAGATATACTTGATTGTTTTAAGTTTTTAATAAGCATCTCTAAAAAAAGCCTATTTCCCCCAGTTTACGGTGCAGAGAACAATAATATCTTAATAAAATTCTTATTTCTTTTATTCATTTATTTTTATCACAAATAAAATTTGACAGACAGCAGATACCAAAATCAACACAGAGTGATATCCATGACTACAAATTTCTTTGCTCAATTATGTAAAAATCATTTAAAATCCACATAAGAAAATTTAACTGGAATATATGTTAAATATTGATTTTTTAAACATAAACATTTTTTAAACATAATTGATTTTTTAAACATAATATCAGTACAAATATAATCCAGATACAGATTAGTAAGTAGGTGTACCACATGTGGCTTGGCCTTCATAGTTTTACAGGTGTGCTCCTTTTTATTATTTAAGGAAACAAGGAGAACTTGAAGTATATCAGCATTTCTCTCTTCCTCTAATCCCGAGAGATTCGACTGAATAATGTAAGTAAGTTCAGCCACATCTTTATCAGATTTAGTCTAGGAACAGAGGACTTGCCCCTGAATTTAATTTAAATGAATATTTGATTGGAAAGATCAACTTAAAAGTTTAGATTACACTATTTAACATAGTATTATTAATTTTAAATATTTTTATACATTTATGAATAAGGAAATCAAGTTCTGGAGATGATTAAAACTTGCCCAAAATTATACACCTAGGGGGTGGCAGAGAAAAGATTTAAATCATGTAGTTTTTAAGGTGAGTGATTGTTCCAGTCTTCCACACTCAGTGCCTCTGATCTTTCCATTACTGACCCGATAAGAAAACGCCACTTTATGCAAAATGTTGGTAACAATATGTACATTCCACATTGCCTTGTGCATGTAGAACAAATTATGCCATGGGCCATCATATACACTAAGGTCAGTGAAAACAATGCCTTTGAATATTGAGCCAGTTTTATACCAGATACCAACCTTGTGGCAGGCATGAAGAAATTGTTTTAAATTTATTGTACATTCTTATTCAAAAGCATTTTCAAATCAAACATCCTTCAGACGTCCTTTAACTATTTTGCTGGGGCTTAAGAAAAATGCAAAGCAGTGCACTTTCAGGTGTACACTGTACAGTATAATTTGCATACAAATGCATTTTTACTGAAAAAGATCAGGGCAGGGTTTTAAATGTGTTTCTACACTGAACTTTTAGGCATTGTGTAAAGTTGAATAGAATATAAAATTTGGAATTCTCTCTAGTCCTACACACACCATATGGAGTAAGTTGATGTTTTTCAGGTAGCTGGGTACTAATTCACTGAAGCTGCTGCAGAAAGAGTCATACGCTTTAAACAACATTAATGAATCAGATCATTTTCATGCTCAGGCTTAATCAAGGACTTTCAACCCCAAATATTAATCTCTAATGGATATTTATAGTTGGGGATCTTGATGGAATAAGGGGGGACTTTTTTCTCAATGTCATATAAGACATTAGTAATAAAACATAAGACTGATTACAGATTTTAGTGTTTCCTGTATAACTAATTATATCAATGCATTAAAAATGATGTAAAAGATAACAAGAAAATAATATTATCCAGAAACCCAACAAGATGAAATGTACATGGAGCACTCCTTAAAATATTAGAGAAGCCAGATAACCAAGAGGAAATACAATAGCTAAAGAAGACTTAACTCAGTTAAGTTAATTTCAGGGTCAACAAAGCTGGTAAGGGAAATAAAGATAATTGAAAAATATTTCTCTGAATTTAGAAATGATAGAGTAAAAATTTGCGTATGCCATTCTGTCAGAGTAGTACATAATCTGAAAAAGTAAAAAGGCTAACTGCAGAATTGAAAAGGTGAAAATAAACTGGATGTAGATTAGAAGGAAATGGGTAAAGTGGTATTTAAGGAAGACACTTTGAAAATGCATTGTGTATTTTTTCATATATATCATCAGAATTCATTCATTCAGATAATTTTTCTTGAGGAAAGAATGTCTCCCTTGAGAATTTATCCCTTAAGCTGGCCCTCCTTTGGGTTTGAGGCCAATATTTATACTCTCTGTGTGGCTTGAATAAAACCAATCAAATATTAAGATGTTGAACATGTCCATGAACTGGGAGATAGGTCTAAAGAATTGTCAAAGATTGTGTCTCATGGTGAAAAAAATGAGATGCAAAATAATAGGGAGAGATTTAGAATCAAGGTGATTAAAGTAAATAAGTCAAGTATTCATCTAATAAAACCTCCTGAAAGAGATTTAGCAGGGAGGGTTATGAGAGCAGAGTACTAGGCACTACTTGAAAATGCAACAGTAGACAGAATTTTCCAGAACTGAAGAGAGGTATGAATTCTCAACTTTCAAAAGCCCAACAGATCCCAAACAAAATAAATTGCTAGAAATCTATACTTACAAATACTGTAGTAAAACTGAAGTACATGTAAGAAGGAAAAACGATGTGAAAAGTCGCCAAAAGGAAAAGACAAATTCCTGACTACGGAATGACAATTAGACTGAAAGCCGATTTCCTGTCAGCAACGTTGCGAGTCAGAAAGGAATGGAATAATACCTTCAATGTCTTGAGGAAAAAATAACTTGAATCCTGTACCTGGCAAAACTGTCAAGAAAAAGGATGAAATAGAGATTTTTCTTTTATCTCATAAAAATTGAGAGAATTTACAATCAAGACTTTTTTTTAACAACTTTATTGGAGTATAATTGCTTTACAATGGTGTATTAGTTTCTGCTTTATAACAAAGTGAATCAGCTATACGTATACATACATCCCCATATCTCCTCCCTCTTGCATCTCCCTCCCACCCTCCCTATCCCACCCCTCTAGGTGGTCACAAAGCACCGAGCTGATCTCCCTGTGCTATGCGGCTGCTTCCCACTAGCTATCTGTTTTACGTTTGGTAGTGTATATATGTCCATGCCACTCTCTCACTTTGCCCCAGCTTACCCTTCCCCCTCCCCGTGTCCTCAAGTCCATTCTCTAGTAGGTCTGTGTCTTTATTCCCATCCTACCCCTAGGTTCTTCATGACTTTTTATTTTTTATTTTTTTAGATTCCATATATATGTGTTAGCATACGGTATTTGTTTTTCTCTTTCTGACTTACTTCACTCTGTATGACAGTCTCTAGGTCCATCCACCTCACTACAAATAACTCAATTTCTTTTCCTTTTATGGCTGAGTAATATTCCATTGTATATATGTGCCATCTTCTTTATCCATTCATCTGTCGATGGACACTTAGGTTGTTTCCATGTCCTGGCTATTGTAAATAGAGCTGCAATGAACATTGTGGTATATGACTCTTTTTGAATTATGGTTTTCTCAGGGTATATGCCCAGTAGAGGGATTGCTGGGTCGTATGGTAGATCTATTTTTAGTTTTTTAAGGAACCTCCATACTGTTCTCCATAGTGGCTGTATCAATTTACATTCCCACCAAGAGTGCAGGAGGGTTCCCTTTTCTCCACACCCTCTCCAGCATTTATTGTTTGTAGATTTTTAATCAAGACATTTTTGTTAAAGGACCTCCCAAAAACTTTAGGAAAAGAAAAGATTTTCCAGGAGGACAGTGTGAGACAAAAGAAAAAAAACATATATATCTAAAAAATATTGACTTTATAAAATAGTAACATTATGACCTAGTGTTAAGATAAAACACGATAGAAGTAAAACACTGGAAAAGGTATAATTTGGGAAAGAGCACAGTAAAGACATTTACTTTTCAGTAAATGGGTAAAGCAGGGTAGAGACACAGTAAAGGCTTTGTTACATTATATGGCATACTAAATTTCAAAGGTGATCATTAAATTATTAGAAATAGGTGTTTGCTTAAGGTAAGCAGAAGAGGAAAAATTGAAGGGAAAAAAATCATTGCATTTTTTCAAAGGAGAAAATTATAGAAATATATAGACTCAAAAATACAAAATTTATCAGTAATTTAATATGTATAAATGGGCTACTCTTAAAAACAAATATGTTCAGAATTGATTTTAAAATTTTAGTCTCATAGTGTTTGTAAAAGATACAGGTGAAGCATTAACTTGTAGAAAGTTTGGAATTATAAGAAAGGGGAAAATAATACCAGACAAATACAAACTACTTAAAATTGCAGTGGCTATATTAAAATATATATATATGTGTGTGTGTATATTTATATATATATATACTTTTATTAAAAAGAATTTCTGAAAAAATGTATACAAGCTTCAACTCAACAGGGAGACCTAACAATTGTACATTGTGCACATCTAAAAATGTAGATAGGTAGGTAGATAGATAGATACATAGATAGATAGTTGTAGATATATATATATATATATATATATATGCATTAGAACTTCAAGAAGAAATTAGAGAAAGATTGTAATACACTTCTATTAATTGATCTATTAAGAAAAAAATAGTAAAGGTATAGAATTTTTTCACAGCACAATTAAAAAGTTTGATTTCATATACACTTATAGAATCCCTCACACAAGAATGGGAAAATACACTATTTTTTTCAAGCACACTTAGAATCTTCCAAAAATTGACTGCATACTAAGTAATGAAAAAAATCAAAGAATTGGGATAATACAAAACGGTCTGACTACAATGCTCTAATTTTGGAAATCAATATTAAAAGGTAACCTTAAAATCCTATATATTTAGAAATTTAAACACACATTTCCAACTGACTCATTTGTCAAAGAATAAATCAGAAAGTAATTAGAAAATCATTAAAAATAAATAATAATTAAAGTATAAAAATATAGAATATGGTTAAAAGGGCAAAGGAAAACTTGTAACTCTAAATGTTTATATTTGAAAAGAGGAGAGGCTACAGATTTGTAAGCTAAGTGTTCAACTTATGAAATCAGATAAAGAAAAACAGAATAAATACTAATGAAGTGAAGGGGAATAAAAAATAAGAGAAACCAATGAAATCGAAAAAATAATACAGAGGATTAATGAAGGTACACCATTGCTCTTTGAGAAGATTAATAACATTGACAGTGCTTTGGCAAGATTGATCAAGTAACATATAGAAAGGGTTCAAATGATATTGGAATCAAAACAGGTATATAACTACAATTGTTGCAGAAATTTAAAAAGATAATTCAACAATGTTTTGAATAAATTCATGCCAACAGATTTGAAAGCTTAGTCAAAATACCTTTCTAGAAAAATACAAATTGCCAAAACTGAATCAAGAAGTAATAGAAAAATTGAATACGTCTGTAATTGTTAAAGAATTGAATCAGTGATTAAGAATCTTTCCACAGACATTATAACAAGCAAAGATAGCTTTATGGAAGTCAGCTGAAAATCCAAGGCAGAGTTAATTTGATAGAATACAAACTCATGCAGTGAACAAAAAAGGAGGGGATACTTGATCA
Source organism: Eschrichtius robustus (assembly GCF_028021215.1). Taxonomy (NCBI): domain Eukaryota; kingdom Metazoa; phylum Chordata; class Mammalia; order Artiodactyla; family Eschrichtiidae; genus Eschrichtius; species Eschrichtius robustus. The sequence goes on along the minus strand of NC_090832.1, from coordinate 66,729,785 downwards.
CTCTATTAATGTAACTATTTCATCCTACTTCCAAACCAGAAAAGGCCAATGAGAGAAAGAAACAAAATAAACAGGTCAATTTCACTCATAAAAGTAGATGCCAGCATTCCAAAACAAACTAAAGAATATTTTTAAAAGAAAATACCATCATGTACAAATGTACAAGAGATATGGTGTTGGTTCAACATTACAAAATCTGTTAATATATTCATAACATTAACAGGTTAAAGAATAAAAACCATTTAAACACCTCAGTAGATACAGGGGGAAAATAATGATAAAACTTCTCACAGACTAGGAATAGAGGGAAACTTCTATAAGCCAATGAATCTATGCAAACCTACAGCAAATATCGTATGTCAGTGAACTATTAGAAACATTTAGGTATTGTCAATGGCTGCTTTCATGCTACAATGGCAAAGTTGAATAATTGCTAGAGACCATATGGCCCTTGGAGTCTAAAATGTTTACTATCTGGTCCTTAACAGAAAAAAAAATTGCCAACTCCTGGTCTATAGTCTAAAATTATTAGATTTAATAAAGCAGTTTATCAAGTTTGTCAAATATATCAATAAAAATTAATTGCATTACTTTATATTTACAATAAGAACTTAAACATATTTATATACATGTTTTATACACATAAAATATTTTAGAAATAGAAATTAAAGTAATATAATTTCAGAAATCTCATTTGGAAGAATATTATTGAAAAATAATCAAAGAATTTAAGGAAGATAAAATAGATGGAGAGAGAGAGGCACCACACTCATAGGTAGGAATATCTAAAATTGGAAAGACTGTTACCAAACCCAACTTGGGTCTACTCACCTGATGCACAGTGAAACCAGTCTCCTGACACCAGGTTGTAATGAAGGAAAGTACAGTGTTTATTGCAAGGTGCCCAATCTGGGGACAAGTGGGGAGAAGAGGCAGCTCATGCTCAAATGAGACTCCCAGATGGGTAAGGGTTTTTAAAGGCAAGGAGTGGGAGAGGGTGGCGGGGTGTCTGACCAACTAGTGCTCAGTTCTCTGATTGGTTCATGGTGAGGTAGCCAGGTGGTATTTGGGGAATCTCAATCATCATCCTTCTGGTTCCAACCTGTCTTGGGTCTGTGTGCTGCTGGTCAGCATGCAGTGAACTTCGTCCACCTGGTGGGGGTTTTAGTATCTGCAAAACAACTCAAGGATATGGCTCAGAATATTATCTGCAGCCCTTGAGGGGAACTAAAGGTCCTACTTTGTTTTATGGCTAAACTATTATTATTTTGTCTTGCTTGACTGTTTTCCTTTGTTTCTGTATTTTCTCACTTCTCTGATTAAATTTTATTATTTGTCATTGTGAATAAGAATTCACACAACTATTGAAATCTAGTTTGATTCCTAGATATACACCTTAGTGTAACTCTCAAGTGCACTAGGAAATGTACACAAGGATGTTTAAAACAGGAGTGCATCTAGCAACAAATTCCTAGAGGCAGGATAACTAAATGAACCATCTATTAGAGTAAATCTCCAAAGCCAAATGCTGAGTGAATAAAGCACACAAGAGTATACACAGTATGTTTCCCTGACTAAAATATCCAAACACACAAGACTAAACCATATTTAGGAGAACAATATATGTGGTAAAACTCTGAGGAAAATCAAAGGAATGGTCAGTTCGAAATACAGTTCAATGTTCACTTCCTGGGCAGAGGATGGGGTATTGTTGATAATGTTCTCATTCCTATCAGAAGTGACGGAAATTAGGTGTGCTCTTTTAGTCTCTACATATAGGTTAGTCATACTCGCTGGCATAAATGATACCATTTTTTATAATACATAACTGTAAAATATTTTTGAACAAACTAGACAAATGGTAAATAAAGAGCATGTTCCTACAAAAGGTTGAGGTTAAAGGTTTGATTCTTAAATGTATAAAGGTTCATCCTTAATATCACACACCAACTACTGTAAATTCATTCACAACTCCTCCACTACAGCTCTAGCTCCCACCCCCGCCTCCACAGATGATCACTAACAATTTTTTGATAGCTGAAAGCTCTGATGTGGCATTCAACCTCTAGATTTTACATAGGGTAGGCTAAAAAAGAAGAAAAACAAATACCACTACATACTATTTGTAATTCTTTGTTTTTCAGAGTCACATTGGAAAATGTGCTGTATCCATTAACCTTTTTGCAAAGAGCAGAAGGTAAGCTAGTTAACATTTGACAGCTTCACAGTCTATCGACTTCTAATGAAGAATGCACTGCTACCTTTATTTTCTGTACACTTGTCAGTTGCAGAGAGTTTGTTACAAGGAGAGCCATTACTAGCACTGTGTTTTACTTTCCCAATCCCGCATATTCTGTCAGTAAATATAAATTGAGGAAGACCTTGACTTACTAACGTATGCATTTTAATTTTCTCACTCAGTAATCTCATATTGACCAGTCGCTTGTTAATGGTTTAGTCTGTGCCTAATAAATGAATTTTGAAGATCTTGGAAATAGTGCTTGATAGTGATCCTGTAGGATAGTCCAGAGTTAACTATCTTGCCTTTAACATGAAGCAAGAAGAGGCTAATGGAAACAACACATTCCTCTCTGGCCTTGGAAATTATCCAGCATGTTCCCATAATCACAGTATGATTATAAATGATGATGGTATCATGGAATATTTGTGCAAGGGACAACAAAGATGCAGGCGTAGTAATAGTAATATGGTGGCAGAGTCCCAAAAGGAAAAAGGTGAGTTTCCGGTCTAGAGTATCATCTCTAGATGGTGGATGTCCTTTCCTCAAGTGGATGTCCTTTCTGGCATATAATTAATAACCTGGGACTTCACTCAGTAATTGGCGATTACATAAGGCTTCACCATTTGCTGATAGGTAATTCAGAAGTCCCCATAGCTCTTTGTCAGTCCTCTATAAATGCAGGCAATAGAACATATACCCTTTCCCAATTCCTTTTTTATGCTGTCCATACATATCTGTAAAATTCTTAGCATTTGTATCAATTTGGATAATTTCAACTTCAGGTAACAGCCATAATTAGCATATATATTTATATATTTCTCTCACATAATAAGTCCTCAAGTGAGTTTCCAAGGTTAGTTAATTCTACAGCTGAACAATGTCGGTGAGGAGCCAGATTTTCCCAATCATTCACCCCGCCATCCTCAGCCTCTTGACCTTTGTTCTGAGGCTTGTCGCCTCTTAGTCATGAGGAACCCACATATCATGGCCTCAGGTAATAATTACCAAGCAATTATTTTAAAATTCTTTTCCAGATTTATTAAGATATAAATGATTTATAACATTGTGTAAGTTTAAGGTGTACAACATAATGTTTTGATATATGTATGTATTGTGAAATGATTGCCATAATAAGCTTAGTCAACACATCCGTCACCTCACATAAGTTATGATTTTTTTTTTTTTTTTGGTATGGTGAGAACTCTTAAGATTTATTCTCTTAGCAACTTTCAAGTATACATTATTGTTGTACATTTCATCCCCAGGACTTATTTATCTTACCACTGGAAGTTTGTACCCTTTGACCACCTCTACACATTTGTCTCCGCACCCCCCTTTCCCCAGAAAACACCAATTTACTCTCTGTTTCTATGAGTCCATTTTTTTTTTTAGATGCCACATATGAGTGAGATTATTAACTATTTGCCTTTCTCCGTCTGACTTATTTCATTTAACATAATGCCCTCAAGTTCTATCCACGTTGTCACAAATCGCAGGATTTTCTTTTTTATGGCTAAATGATATTCCATTGTATATATGTGTGTACGTGTGTGTGTCCATGTCTTGGCTATTGTAGATAATGCTGCAATAAATATGAGTGCAGATCTCTCTTCCAGATAGTGATTTTATTTCCTTCAGATAAATACCCAGCAGTGGAATTGTTGAATCATATAGTAATTCTATTTTTAAGTTTTTGATTAAACTTCATACTGTTTTCCATAGTGGTTATACCAATTTACAATCCCACCAAGCGTGTGAAAGATTTCCCTTTAATCCACATCCTCCACAGCACTTATCTCTTGTACGTTTGATGATAGCCATTCTGACAGATGTGAAGTTATAGCTCACCGTGATTTTGATTTGCATTTCCTGATCATTTGTAATGTTGAACATCTTTGCATGTATCTTCTGGCCATTTGAATATCTTCTTTGGAAAAAACGTCTATTTGGGTCCTTTGCCCAGTTTTAATTGGATTATTTGTGGTGCCTCCAGCTTTGTTCTTCTATTTTAGGATTACTTTGGCTACTTGGGGTCTTTTCTGGTTCCATACAAATTTCAGAAATTTTTCTTCTAATTCTGTAAAAATGCCATTGGAATCTTAATAGGGATTACATTGAATCTATAGATGATTTTGAGTAGTATGGGCATACTATTGCAACCCCAATGGAATCTCATTTCTCATGATTCAGAATTGGGTCACATGCATTTCTACACCAGTCATTGACAATATACATAGATTTGCTTATACTAATTAAGATTTACTCCTTAGCCTGCTATCAGCTGGGCAAGGATGCAACCTTTACTGAAAAGCAAGATGATTTTATGTAACAAACTCAGCATCCTGTTGGGCCAATGGCTATTAAGTTGGTAACCAAGAGTGTCTGCCACAGAAATGGAAAAGGCTTTTAGAACTTTCCATGCAGTGCCTTTACCTAAATCTATATAAAACCCAAATCATCTCTGCTCATTTGACTGTTACATAGATTCTTTTCTTAATGATCCATGAGAGAAAGCTCATTATAATTTTTAAAGAAAGTCCTCTAAGTCCTTTAGTAAAACGATTTTTTCTTCTAATATCTCATATTTAAGCAGAAGAATGTTTTAGATGATAGATTACTTGTAAAGTTCTAAACAAAAGCAAAAAGCTTAATATCTAGACACTTTGTGGTATTTCTCAGGGAAGATATTTAGACTTCTGATTGAAGAAAGAACATACAGCAGATGGAAACAATCATAGATTTTTTTTTTTTTAAGTCAGCATTTAGTTCAAGACAGATCCAATAGGAAATCCAGGAAGAGAGATTGAACAGAAATTTGACTTTTATCTATTCATAATTCTTACCTCATCATGCTTTTAAATGAAAATATATACTATAATCTTACTGTGGGATTTGAAGATAGAGGAAATGTGTGACAAAGAACTTGCCAAGTTTTCAGAAATAATTCTCTGCATTATTGCAAGCATTTTGAAAGGAGCTTGTTCTGTGTCTAAGTGGCTCAAAATATGTATAAAGGAGAAGAAATATGAGGAAAGTAAGCTAATATGTATAGAATACCTACTGTATGTAAGGTGCAGGACTAGAAATTTTATATATCTTTTAAAGTGTTCTTTGCCTAACAGACTTGAAAAAATACACAAATGCTGCCATGTTTTATTTGGAGAAATTGTTGAACAGAGAAATGTTGTGATTGGCCATATTGCTCACAGGGGTTGTGTGTGACAGAGTTGGGAATCAAACAGACATATCTCTGACCACATAGCACATACCTGTGCCAGGACACAGAGGGACCCCGCCCTCTGCCTTAACCTACCACATTACCAAAAATGTCTAAGGAAAGAGATGAAATAAGTGAAAACACTTAGAAAAACTCTACTTTGGATATACAAAAATTGGTTAAGTCTATGCATTAATTTATGGGAATGGTGGTGAAATGGAAAATTCTTACTTGCTTTGTGAAAGAGGTCTTTATGTAGAGCCCTTGCAATCAAATTTCTATTCTCCTGAATTGTTGGAAATAATAGGAAAGCAAGAGGCAAATATATTTTTAATTAAATGTAGACACTTCCTACATTTTAGAACATACTCTTTTTTTTAATGTGTCTATAGTTATAGAACACACACTCTTGGAATGGAATGTATACTTTTTGATGGGGATTGCAAACAAGAAAACTGCAAATGTAGAAATGCCTACCTTCTAAGATAGACCGTGGAGAACAGAGTGATGGAGAGGGTTGTCAGGGGAGGGAAGTGATGGTGGCAATGATGGAAAAACACCTTGAAGGGAGGCTGCACCGGGCACTACTCCCCCCATGTTTCATATTGTAGCTCCGTGTGTGAGCACCGTGCTGTTCTCCACACCACACTGCGAAGTGTAACTCTGAGCACCACTGAAAAGGGGGCTTCTCCCAGTGCCTCACAAGTACCAAAACACCTGCATGGCAAATGTCCCTTATTCAAAAAACAATATCTGAATGCACTCTTTTTTTTTTTTTAACGTTTTTATTGGAGTATAATTGCTTTACAATGGTGTGTTAGTTTCTGCTTTATAACAAAGTGAATCAGTTATACATATACATATATCCCCATATCTCTTCCCTCTTGCGTCTCCCTCCCTCCCACCCTCCCTATCCCACCCCTCTAGGTGGTCACAAAGCACTGAGCTGATCTCCCTGTGCTATGTGACTGCTTCCCACTAGCTATCTATTTTACATTTGGTAGTGTTTATATGTCCATATATACACTACCACTCTCTCACTATGTCCCAGCTTACCCTTCCCCCTCCCCGTGTCCTCAAGTCCATTCTCTAGTAGATCTACGTCTTTATTCTCGTCTTGCCTCTAGGTTTTTCATGACCATTTTTTTAGATTCCATATATATGTGTTAGCATACGGTATTTGTTTTTCTCTTTCTGACACTTCACTCTGTATGACAGATTCTAGGTCCATCCATTGAATGCACTCTTAATTCTCAGGCTCACAGGGTTTGTGTGTGTGTGTGTGTGTGTGTGTGTATACACATACACTATATATATAGTTCCATAAAAAGCGTACATAAATAATGTAAATATTGAAACAATTTTAAAGATTATATTTTATAGATTATTGGAGGGTAATACAAATGCATGAATAAGGGTTCATTCATTTTCCTACACAATTTTATTTTCTTCACTTGCTGATTCCATTTGATATGGAAAATATAATGGCATAGAACTGATATTAAAGCTATTATATCTATGCTAAACAAATTTAAACATATAGAGTTACAGTCAGAAATACAAATAAAGGTTACCTGGAAAAACAGAAGGTATTTGTAACAAGAACATATTAAAAAAAAAAAAAAAGTAAAAACTAGGATATTGGTCATTTAAGTTTTCCTTCATTAGTTTACATTCTGATAGGCTAAGGTAGACAATAGAGATCATTTTCTTGGCATGTAATTAAACTGGTTGAACAGATAACTGTCTTACCGGGGAACCTGTTGCTACCATGTAAGAGATTAGGAAGTGCCCTCCATGTCCAAGGAGGTCACATCATTAGGAGTGCATTTTACCTATTTTAGCTCTCTTTGTGGTCCTTCACTTCAAAATTATCACAGATAGAGAAAGTGTTATATAGAGGATAAGGGTAGAAGGGTCCATTTTGGGTTTCACTATATTTTATCTTAAAGGACTTTTATTAAATTATCTCAGCTGGAAAGAGTCAGAACCATCTCTTGTGAGTCAGTTCCTCTGCACAATTCCCATGGCCCTCAGGACTTTAACCTTGGTTTTGTAGACTTGTGTTCATGTTACTTCTATAATGTAAATTTTACTGGGGGCAAGGTCCTTGTCTATTTGGTTCATTCAAGAAACAATAATGGAGCATGTGACACATGTTGTAGGAACATAAGATAAATAAGGTAGACCACTGGTGGTCTAGATAAGGAGAAAGATAAGGAAGTCAATAATGTCCATACCAGGAGAGATATTTACGGACGTAAATTTAGTCATATCAGAAATCTGACTGGGAAATACAGAGCAGAGAGTTGGCAACTCTGCTCAGAGGTAAACGAGATTTCACAGAGGCAGTTACATTTAGGATGAGGCTTAAAGATAGGCATTAAGGAGGAAAAGTTTTTTTCAAAGAAAACAGCACTGTTGAAAGTATTATATCATGATAACTAGGGCATGTTTAGAGAACTTGCAGAATTCAGTTATGTCCAGAGTGTAGGATGTACAATGCTAGAAAGTTTGTATTTTAACCTGAATCCACTGAAAAATTTTTAGCTGTGACAAAATTGACAAAATCAGATTTTTTTGGTAAGAGGATATGATCACTCCTGTGGTCCTATGGTAACTATGAAATATGTGAGGTCAATCAGACTGAAAGCAAGTAACAGAAAATTCAATCTAAGGTAATTTATAGCTTAAAGGTGATTAATTGGCTCCTAACCAGTATTAAGGTGGATTCTCTGTATAGGTTCAGTCAGGGCTTAGGCTCCATTTCTCTCTGAGTTGTCACTGGCCTCCTCCATGACTTGACTTTTCCTCAGACTGGCTCCTCTCAAGGTACAAAATAGCTCTCATCATTAACTGGCACTACATATTTACTCCTTCACATCTGAGGAGAAAGAGTGTTGTATCCCACAAAGATGAAACAATGATTCTAAGTTTTGCTTTTATTAGCTCAACTTGAACACTGCAGTGTGAGGGATGAGATCATGCATATTGGTTTGTGTCAGTCAGAGGCAATGTCTAGAGCTGGTAGTCACATTGATCCTAACTGTATTGGGGGTTAGCTACACAGTGGGGTGACTTGGCTTCCAAAAGGAAATTATGAATGTTATTAAAAAAGGAAAACAGAAAAGGGAAAGAATACAGTAATGGCTGCTGGGTAGGCAACCAACAAAGGAGCATAAAGGAATATACTCTTATCACTGTCCGGGCAAGAAATGACAAGAACTTGAATTTATATACTGGAATTAGAAATAGGAACAGTGGAAGGTCTTAAAAGTGTCAAATGATTGACTTTGACAGGTGTGGAAACAAGAGAAAATGAAGAGTGCCTCCAAGTTTTCTGGTTTGGGTAAATGAAAACTTGGTAGTGACATAAACAAAGGTAGAGGAGATAGAATGTGATTAAGTTTTCAAAAAAAGGATAAAAAGGTAAGATTATGAATTGTTTGGAATATATGGAGTTTAAGGTGCTTGTGTGAATTTAAATCGACCTGATTAATAAGTAATCTAATAAATCGTTGTGGATTTCTATTGGTATATACAGATCTTGATTGAAGACGAAGACATAGATAAAAGTAGAGATTAATGGTAATTTAAACGAAGGTAATGGATGAGAATAACGAGTAGATTTCTTGAGTGAAAGAGAAAACGACCAAATACAGAACCCTGACAATGTTAAAATTAAGAGATTGTTTGAACAAGATTAAAAAGTAGCACTGGCAACTGAGAAAGAAGTATGTTTAAAGCAGAACCAGTAGAGTGTATGAGATTTTACTGTAATGGGAGGAAGAATGTCAGAAAGGGGACAGTGGTCATCTACATGTTATTAATTTTATATAATAAGTATTATTTAAAAGCATGTCTAGGGCAGAAATGGGCTCTTTCAGATAGAACTGTAAGGGAAGGCTTCCCTGCAGAGGTGATAATTGACCTGAGACCTAATTTTAAAAAGTAAGGAGACATTCAAAATATGGGAGGAAACTTTCTCAGGCACTCAGAATAGCAAGCAAGGTAAGCTTGAAATGGGTGAAAAATGGCAAGAAGGCCAGTGTTCCTGGAGCATGACAGGAGATATGGGCACAGATTGGAGCAAGGAATGGTTTACAGGCCATGGAATTTAGACAGTAGACTTTAGTGTTAATGGGAGGATGTTGAAAGGTTTTAAGCCGAAACGTACCATGATCTAATTTACATTTTCAGAAGGATTTCCTGGTTCTTAGCTGGAGAACAGGGAGAGAAAGAAGAAAGATGGAGATCAGTTGGCGTCTAATTCAGGAGACCAGGTGAAGAGGATGGTGGGATGATCTAGGATGTTTGCGGTACAGAGGTGAGAAGCATTTGCATTCAGAATCTATTCTGAACATGGCAAAGTTTAAAGCACTTGATAATGTACAGTAGAGAGAATGGGACAAGTCAAGGTGACTTGTAGCTGCTGATCTAGATGTGAAACACTGAGATAAGAGTTAGTTGGAAGAGGGAGGATGGACGTTTCTGCTTTGGCCCACATTAATTTTCTGTGTTTCGTAAACATTCAGATGGAGCTATTGAGTAGCTAGTGTAATAATATGTGTAGGGGTAAGAGAAGAGTTTGGGGCTAGAGATAAAGGGGGATTTGAATGACATCATGTGGTTAGAAAAGAGATGCACTGGCTGAGGTCTGCAGAATTCATATTTAGAGTTTTGAAAGATCTCAAAAAGGAGACTGGGAAAAAGTCATCTTCGTAGTAGGAGGAAAACCTTGAGAGTGTGTTATCCCTGTGGCCAAGTGAAGACAGTGACTCACGTAGCAGGGAGCATCTTCTGTTTTAAATGCTGCCGAGAGCTCAAACAAGAGAAGGTAGGGAAAGCCATCATTCAAGCTGAAGAATTCATTGAGAGAAATTCAGTGGGTTGTTGGGGATAAGATGTTGGATGGAGAAGATTATAAAAAGCATAGGAATTAAGGAATTAAAGATAGCAGATACAGAAGTCTTCTGATAACTTTTTCTATGAACAAGCACATAAAAGTGGAAGATGTAGTTTGAAAAAGCTGTGAGGTCAAAGGAGTGTCTTTTTTTTAAGTACAAGAGATAGTAGAGCATGCTTGCATGCTAATGGGAATCTTCTTGTGGAGAAGGAGAAATTGATGGTGTAACTTCAAAGTTTTTGAGTGAAACAGAAAGGTGACATTAGCTACAGTGGAGGGGTTGACTTAGTTTTTGGGATCATTCACCCATTTGTGGAGAAAGAAAAACAACACACAGCTATAAATTGAGATAGATTGTTGGATTTGTTAATGAAAAGATGATTAAATTATCTTCCAGTTGCTTCTGTTTTTATCAGGGAAGAAAGAATCAAGCTATTAGTTGAGAGTAAGAAATTTTTTTGGACAAAAATGAATTTGGTTATCAGTTGTTAGTCAATAGTTGGAAATAATGTCATTGAAGTTTACAACTGGCCAAAATTATTGTTAGAGATATACTTGCATAAGATGACAAAACCAGAGTTAGCAATATGACTAAACTAGGAAAAATTAAAAGACTATCATATAGTTAACATCGAGGTCCTAGTTAGTTCTCTTGACTATTAATGTGCTCTTTGCTTTCTTTATGCTTCCCCATATTTCTATGCTTTTTTTCCCTTCTCGAATCATCTTCTCCAGTAGAGTATTAGCAGAAAAATGTAAGAGACCATAAATGTCAAATCACTTTATTTTCATGAGAAATTTCTAGACAAATGTTTGTTGGGAGAGATAACTCCCAGAGAATATTGTACTCTAGACTTATTTGTAGATATAGTTTATCTAGGCTAACTTTATCTCTTTTGAAAATGAGTAATCAAAAGTTGTTTGTATCTCTGTCCACTTATAGGTTTTCAATAAGGAAAAGGAAACAACAGTAAAAAGTCCACTGTGATTCAGTCTTCTAATTGTGAGAAATCTGGATGTGCTTTATTGTAAGTTCACCTTTGTTCACTGCACAATGCCTTCTTGATTAACTCTTAGGAAATTATACCTTTAGCAGTTGTTCATGCACATTCTATAGACTTGTGCCACAACAAGTTGACTCTTCAAATACTTTACTTTTGAAGATGTGCCATTTAGTTCAATGGGAGAAAAACTTAAATCTAAGACTTCTGGTGAATATAAGGAAAATGGCAGTATCCTCAATCTTGGTACGACACAAGCTGATTGCTACTCAATTTTCCAAGACACATTTGCATACCCTGAACAATGGCTTGGAAAGGCAGCTGATAAAGTTTTTATACACGTAATTCTCACATTCTAGGGTTAGGGTGTGTGTTAAGGTATTTACAAACTTTTTTAATGGATATAAATTTGATGGAAGGGAATTCACCTCAATCATTTAGTTTGTCACAGTAGGTATAGTAAACCTAATGAGTATCCAGACCCTCCCTGAGGGGTAAGAAAAAGAGTACTTGTCTCTCTGCTGAAGGGCTTTTCAATAACAGGGCACAATCATGAATAACTGCTCACACGAAGATGTCTCCAATTTTCAACTCATACTAGAGTGAACATAGTGTCTACAGTGTAGTACATTCTCAGTAAAATTTTCACATATGAAGAATAAATGCCTACCCCCTTGTCAGCCAACAGGATTTTTTACATTTCTCTTTTTCCTTCTGTAGCCCTCCAACTGTTTGGTTGTATTTTGTTTTTAAGGTTATCTTCTGCTGAGAAATTAGTGTCATGTTTGAATCTTTTAATTTGTTCATACCTATACCTATACAGGGAAACCCAGAGTGCACCTGCTCCCAGATTTTGGCACCCAAGGAGAAAGGGCCATCCCATTTCCTATCCAGGCTTCTTGTTGGAAGATTTCTTTCTTCATTGTCGGAAAGCTTTCTCCTTGTTGGAAAGTTTCTGGAGCACAGAGAGGTAGGTACAACTAAGTGTGTCTGAGTTGATGTCCTTTTTTGTTAACCGAAATCAGGATAGTATCATAATAAGTTTAGATTCTCTAAAGGGCCATGATAATGATAATATCTCAAATTCCTTTTTTTAATAAATTTATTTATTTATTTATTTATTTATTTTTTCTTTCCAATTTCTTTTTTTTTTTTTTTAACATCTTTATTGAAGTATAATTGCCTTACAATGGTGTGTTAGCTTCTGCTTTATAACAAAGTGAATCAGTTATACATATACAATATGTTCCCATTTCTCTTCCCTCTTGCATCTCCCTCCCTCCCACCCTCCCCATCCCACCCCTCTAGGTGGTCACAAAGCACCGAGCTGATCTCCCTGTGCTATGCGGCTGCTTCCCCCATTTCTTTCCCACCAGCCCTTTTGTTCGTTCTCTATTTGCAAAGTTCCTTCAGGGTTCATTTTAACGTAGTGAAGAGGGTCTATAAGCCAGATTGCAGATGTTAGAGTGGATAGAATGTGAAAAAGTGGAGGCAGAGAGTATACGCAAATCCTTCAAGGGGCCTATCAGTAGAGAGAACTATGAAGCTTGGGGGTAAATGAGGCAGGTTTGAGTTTCACATGATTCAGCCACCAGAGTCCTTCTGTGTATGACTACACCATCTTTATTATATGGCTAAATTTTTTTCTAATACCTTACCAGAATTCAAGTCACCCCTTCCTCCTTTTTTAATATGGAAGATTCTTGACCACATTTCTCTAGAAAGACAACAGATAAGAGGAAAGGCTGATAATATATGACAGAAAGAGAAGAATTGATAGAGTAAAATACATTCAAAGGCGGAAGGGCCCAGGTGGATCCAGGCCCAGGAACAAAAAGAAAAATGGAAGAAAAAGAAAACCAAAAAGACCAGGTTCTTTAAGTTTGTGAATTTTTTAAGGATATTAAGAACATCCCATCTAATAGGTCTCAGTTTTCTTTGCTGAGTAGTAAGCAGGATAATCTGCTGAGAGTGGAGGGAAGGAGGTGGTCTCCAGAGATTTGAAACTGTCCCAGAAGGTTTGAAGTAGTTTCTTTGGAGAATGTGAAAATGAGCTGATGAAGAAAACAAAGATTATCAGGAAATGTTTGAATGACACACACACACATTTGTAGAACCCAATGAGGTATTAAGCAACCAGAATAGGAGTTTCGGGAAATGGGTTACTTGAAATTTAAACATTCATAGTTAGAACATTTCTAATAATGTTAAGACCCAGAATGTGGCCCTAGCAAGGGGTTACTGAAATAGAGGGAAAGTCATTAGGGAAGAGCAGATAAAGGAGCCGGCTGATGGACTTTGTTGGATAGGTTATTCACACTGACTTTGAAATTACCTTTGGCATAGCTTTTTCAGTGTGTCCAACCACATTTATGATTTGACTGCATGTGAGCAGCCTCAAAGATGGGCCTGATGATTCCCATTCCTGGGATTTGTTTGGTGTTTCTTTGTGTGATCCCCTCCCACATTTAATAGAGTGGATCTTTTAACCACTACGGTATTAAATTAAATTAAATTAATTTAAACTCATATTTTTCAAGGAGATTGATGGTAAAGAGGACCAAAGTGAAGAGAGCTTGAGATTCAAAAGATTCTGGGAATTTGACACCTGAGGTGAGGCCATAAAGACACTTGGTGCTCATCTTTTTTCTCTTAGATCACTTGTTCTGAAGGAAGCTGCCATGTTGTGAGGATAGTCAGGCTGCCCTCTAGAGAGACCCACCTGAAAAGGAACTGAGGCCTTCTACCAAAACTAGGACTAGATTTCCAAGCATGAGATTGAGCTAACGTAGAATTGGATTCTTCAACACTAGCTGTTGAGTAGAGTACCATGTACTGGTTACCAATCCAGGGGGAGGACCATAAACACTTCTACCCATTGCATCTTGGTACCAGCATCACCAAGGAAAACACAACTCAGTCAAGTAGTAGATGGAACAAAGTGCTGCTTACATCCAGAAAAGACAGAGAAAGATTAGTTTTGTGCCACAGTGGAAGGACCCTGTCCCCTTCCCTAGAGGACAGATATAACAGTGGAGTTGGCCAAATGCCATATGAGGCACATGCTTTAAGCAGAAACAAAAGAGTACTCATTGACTGTGAAACAAGGAAAGATATTCCCACCAAAGTGATAAGCCTGTCATAAGCTGTGTGGGCTCTTTATATCTTGGTAAAGAAGTGTTCCAGGACCAAGGCCTATTCTTTATGCAACTGAGGGAGATCAAGAAGACTGCATGCATGAGACTGCCTTTCCCAAACATAGCCAAAGCTTCAGATGGTTGCAATCCTGACCAACATCTTGACCACAGCCTCATCAGAGATACTGAGTCAGAACCAAGTAGCTAAGCTACTGCAGGATTCCTGACACCTAGTAACCTGTAATGTAATATGTGTTTATTGTTATTTTAAGCCACCAAGTTTTGAAGTAATTTTTTATTCAGTGATAGATAACTATGAAAATTTCATTGAATAGTAGAGGAGAAAGCATATGATGGATCAAGGAGATTTAAAATTCCATGGATAACTATCACTTTCTAGGATCTGTGAAGAATTCTGTCTAGGGTATCTAGAAGAAGAGGATTCTCATGTCAGGAAGAGTAAGTGTTTTGTGATTCTATAAATCTGAAACAATGGCCAAGGGAGACATTTTGTTACAACAGCTTGAAATTTTTTACAGCTTGAAATGATTGTGTGGTTATGATCTATCCTGCAGAATTAGGGACATGTGATCATTCCTTCCTCTATGTGCTAAAATTGACAAAATCAGAGGAAAATCTTAGTTCACTGGTTAAGGCACCTTGGGTTCATCGTTATTAGGAGGTGGAATAAATTTCCGTTTATTTGTCTGTCCTTGTGGAACAATTTAGATTTATTTTTAAAATGTTAGTCTAGTTTTACATCTTGATTATTTAAATATTAAAGAAAATGACTTTGCACTTTACCAGTCTACCAGCAAGGAAAAATAATAGAGCTCAAGTTACTTGTCAGGGATATTAGCTTTGAGGTAACCATTAATCAGTTTTTTTTAAGTTTATACGAGAAAAATTATTTATGACTGGTCATCTGAGGACTCCTTCAGACTGATGTTTCCTTGCTGATTTGGGGGTCAGAAATGATTTTGAAATCTAATCAATATTATACAGTTTCTTAAGAAAATATACTGATGCTTATACAAAATTTTGATTACAAATTAAGGTGTCAGGAACATTTAATGGCCTATTGAAAACTGATTTATAATTTCTGCTTCTGATAGTTTACGTTTAACCTTGTATTGAGCTAGTGTTTCCAAATATGGCTGGAGTATTTGCTAAAAATGCAGCTCCCTGCAGTTTTTACCTCAGACCCAGTGTATCAGAATCTTCAAAAGAAGAGCCTGTAAATCTATATATTCTACTATATCCATGGTTATTCATGATTAGCAGAATTTTGGAAATACTAGGTGTGCCAGACTATCAAAAAACCGAGTACTCAGGCCATGACAATTCAATCCTTTATGTAAATTATTTAGGCATTATGGTGTCAGCCTGTATCAGTAGACATTATAATATGAATTTTTATGAAGAGTGTTTGGGTGTGTCTAAGAGTGTATTATTGAATATATTTAAGTTGTTCTGCCAGTTACATTTTGTTAAAAAAAAATCCCAGACTTAGTGGCATAAAACAATGATCACTTTATTGTGTTTACTGATTTCTTGAGTCACAAATTTGGATATAAGCACAGTGGAGCTGGCTTGTCCCGGCTCCATGTCTGAGACTCTGTCTGGGAAGACCTAAATATTTGGGGAGACTCAAAAAGCTAATAGCTAGAAAGACCTGGATACTTAGTCTCATCTACAGTGTCTGGTTTCATATGACTCAAAGAATGAGCTCCGCTAGAATATTGGCTCGAGTGTCCACATGAAATACCACTATGTGCCTTGGTGTTTCTCAAAGCATGGCAGTCTTAGGGTAGTCATGTGTATTGCATGGGAGCTCAGGGCTCCAAGAGGGAGCATTCCAAAAAATGAGGCAGAATTTGCATGGCTTCTTCTGACATAGCCTTAGAAAATCATGTGTCATTTTTTCTGCTGTATACTATTAGCTACAAGTAATTTACTAAGGCCAGGCTGTATTTAATGTTTGGGGAATCTGACCTCACCTTTTAATGTCTTAGCTGGAGGAGTGTCAAATAATTTGAGGCCATCTTTAAAACTAACAAAATGATATACCGAGTTAGAGTTTTCCAGAGAAAGAGAACTAATTGTGTGTGTGTGTGTGTGTGTGTGTGTGTGTGTGTGTGTCATATGACTTTGGTTGATAACACGGTATTGTATAATTGATATTTTAAAAGAAAAAGAAGACACTGTATGTGATGTTTAACGTGTCACTTCACTGGCTATGAAGTGCCAAGATTAAACATTATTTCTTGATGTGTCTGTGAAGTTGTTTATGGATGAAATTAACATTTGAATCAGTGAACTCAGTAAAGTAGACTGCCCTCCCTAATGTGGGTGGACATCAACCCAATTAATGCTTTAATTGAACAAAAGTTGGAGGAAAGACATTTTTGACCCTTTTTTCCTGCCTCACTGTCTGAGCTATCTCATGCCATCTTCTCTTGTCCTCGTGCTGGGATTTACAGCATTGGCTCATATGGTTCTCAGGCTTTTGGACTTGGACTGAATTATACCACTGTAATTCAGTTTACAGATAGCAGATAGTGGAACTTCTCAGCCTCCATAATCATGTGAGCCAGTTCCTCACAATAAATCTCCTAACAATATCAACAATCACATTAAATGGTTTAAATATTCCAGTTAAAAGGCAGAGATGGTTAGTTGGATTTAACAGCCACATCCAACTATATGTTGCTTATGAGAAACTCACTTTAAAGATAAAGACATAAATAAATTAAAAGTAAAAGGAATGAGAAAACTATACCATGCTAATATTAATCCAAAGAAAGCTGAAGAGGCTATATTAATGTCAGTCAAAGTGGATTACAGAGAAAATAATATGACTTGAGATATAGAATGTCATCCCATAATTATAAAGGGGTCAGTATACCAAGAAGGCAGAATAATCCTAAATGTTTATGCATCTAATAAGAGAGTTTCAAAACATGTGAAGGGAAAATTGATAGAGCTGCAAAGAGAGAGAGGTAATTCCATGATTAAAGTCAGAGATTTCAGTACTCTCCTCTCAATAACTGAGAACTTAAGTAAACAGAAAATTAGAAAGAATAAAAAAGATCAGAACAATACTATCAATGAAATCAACCTGATTGACAGATTTAGAATACTTTGTCCAAAACAACAGATTGCATATTGTGTTCAATTGTGCATGGAACATTTACGAAGATGAACTATAAAACAAGTCTCAATAAATCTAAAGGATTTAAATAATACAGAATATGTCCTCCTACCAGAATGGAACTAAATTAGATACTAATAACAGATCTGGAAAGTTCCCAAATATTTGGAAGCTAAACAACATACTTCTAAATAACCTGGGGATCAAAAAGTAAAGCAAAAGTAAAATCCAAAATATTTTGAACTGAATGAAAATAAAGTCACAGCATAACAGAATTTGCTGGCTACCACAAAAGTGTTACATAGGGAGAAATTTACAGTTCTAAATGACTATAGTAGAAAACAGAAAGTCTCAAATAAGTAACATCCACTTCTACCTTAAGAGGTTAGGTGATTAAAAAAATAGATCAAATTAAATCCAATGTAAATGAAAGGAAATAATAAAGATCAGAGTGAAAATCAGAAAGTAGAAAACAGAAAAAAAGGTAAGAATTAATAAACCCAAAAGCTACATCTTTGAGGAAGTCGATAAAAATTGATAACATCTATCCAGACTTATCAGGATAAAAGAGGAAGAAGAAACAGATTACCGAAGAAACAGGAAGATGCTATCATGACAGAATCAACAGATATTAAAAGGATAATAAAGAAACTTTGAAAGCAATGTTTTGCTAATAAGTCAAACAACTTAAGTGAAATGGACAGATTCCTTGAAAGACAATAGTAATAAAACTTTCTCAACAAAAACCCGATAATCTGAATAGCCCTTTCATCCATGAAAGGCATCGTATTTAAGGTTAAAAGCCTTCCCACAGGGACAACTCCAGGTTTATATAGATTTACTGATGTATTCTATCAAACATGTAAGGAAGAAATAATATAAAATCTATACAAATTCTTTTAGAAATTGAAAAACAACATCATTAGTAATTAAGGAAGTGAACAATTACAATCAAAATGAGATACCACTTGCTATGGACTGAATGTGTTCTCCCTCCAAATTCATAAATTGAAGCCTTAATCCCAATGTGTAGTGTATATTTAGGAGTGGGGCTTTTGGGAGGTAATTAGGCCATGAAGGGTAGCCCTGATGATGGGATCAGTCTTTATAAGAAGAGAGGAGAGAAATGGTTTCTCCCTTGGCCATGTGAAGATACAGCCAGAAAGTGGCCACCTGAAAAGCAGGAAAAGAATTTTCACCAGGAACCTAATTGGTTGGCACCTTGATCTTGGACTTCCTAGCCTCCAAAACTGTGAGAAATAAATATTTATTGTTTAAGCCATCAGTCCATTGTGTTTGTTTTATCAATGTGAACTAAGATACCATTACACACAAAATAAAATGGCTAAAAGCAGAAACACTCACCATACCGGCTGTTGGTGAGAGAGTGGAACTGTAATACTCTTTGAATTGATATTTAAAATGGCAGAACAGCTTTGGAAAACAGCCTGGCAGAGTTTCTTAAAATGTTACACATACACTTACTATATGATTCAGATATTCCACTCCAGGTATTAATACCCAAGAGAAATAAAAGAATATATTCATACAAAAACTTCTGCACAAATATTCATAGCAGCCATATTTGTAAGAATCCAAAACTGGAAAAAAACAAATATTCATAAACAGGTGAATGTGTAAAGAAACTATGGTATATACATGTAGAAGAATACTCGACAGTATAAATGAAGGTGCTATCAATATACACAAACACATTATCATACTGAGTTAAAGTGGATAGATAAATAATAATACTGTGTGATTCCAACTATATAGAATTCTAGAAAATGAAAACTGATCTGTAGTGCTAGAAAGCTCATCAGTGTATGCCTGGGGATAGGATAAAACACATTGAGGGGCAAGGGTGAGAGATTACAAAGGGGCTTGAGGAAACTTCTGGACGATGGGTATGCTCATTATTTTCATTGTGGTGAAGACCTAACATGTGTATACTGGTTATTCTTTTCATGTACAGTGCTAACATTTTGTTCAGGGCTAATGCATTCTGTGTCAAGTCATGGATGACCTTATTTTCCCATCTGTAATGACAAAACAACTATACAGTTTGCCCTCCATGTCCACAGGTTCCACATCCACAGATTCAACTAATTGTGGGTCAAAAATATTTTGAAAAAAATCCAGGAAGTTCCAAAAAGCAAAATTTGAATCTTTAGTTCAGCAACAACTGTTTCCATAGCATTTACAACTATTTACATAACATTTACATTGTTTTAGGTATTTAAGTAATCTAGAGATGATTTAAAGTATACAGGAAGTTACATGCATTTTATATAAGGGACTTGACATATATTTAATGACATTTTACACTAGTAGTGAATTTTTTGGCACTTGAAACAACTTAGCTATAAAATTATGAATTATACATTTATATATGAGTGGAGCAACTTGAATATCTTTGGAATGGCCTAAAGTTGTGAAAAACATGTTAAATGAGTGGTTCTGAAGTCTCATTTGCCCAGTGAGAAGAGTTCTTTAATAGCTATTCAGTGATAATCATGTTCAAAATAATATGTTAATGGAATATTGGGTCTTATTATAATAATTTAGTGTTCATCAGGAATAAAAAATAGAATATTTGAAACTTAAAAATCTGTAATAGCTCAATGATTATAGCATACTAACTTTCTAGAAATATATCAGAAAGTGCCAATAGAATTATTTGTTAACAAGCAAAAACTGATAAAAAGTAATTGGGAATGCTTTTCATTAAAAACATGGAGTTTTATCCATCCTGTGAATGTTTTTGTGGTTTTATTTTTTAGGCACTATAAAAAACATTTATTTTATCATTTTAACTTATTGACATGTCAAAAAGGAATACTGCATAACCGCTTTCAAAATCATGTTTAACACTCTGACCTAATGCATTATATGCTTGAGAATCATTCAGCTGTCAACACAATATTTAAAAAATTAAAAGTAATATAGGTGACTCAAATGTGAAGGCATCTAATCTTCCTTTGGTTATAAAAGGAAGAAACAATGCTAATTCTTGAAGATTGTTAGACTATGATCTGTTATCATTTAATAGGAAATATATCTGATATATTGATATTTTATGAAAAAATAGATTCTACGTGAAGAAATATTTCTTAGTAAAAGTCCTTCTGTTTTGGAATCAATTACTAAGATAATTTCTGATAAACTTGGGGCTATTTTGACGGTTGATTGTCCACCATTTTTCAATAAATGGTGGACAATAAATGACCAGAGTCATTATTTTAGAAGTTTCCATAACACCTCCTCATCTGAACTCATCCATTTCTGTTAATTATATTTACTTTCTTCTAGAAATGCAGTCTCAAAATACGGAGTCCTGCTCCTTTTTGTTCAATTCTCTGTCTCCTGTTAGTGGCACATCACTGAGCTTGCAGTTTCCCTCACTTTGGGGTCACCCATATGCAGCCAATGTATTAGTCACACAGAATCAGGCCACTGCTGCCCATATGACTCCCTGCTTAAACCATTTAAATGCAGATTTCAGTATCTATGAGACAGTGTCCAAAATTCTCACTGGGATTAAGGCCTTCCAAAATCTTCTCTCTCGATATCATCAAGACCCTCAAAGGGTTCAGATCCCTGGCTAATGGCAGAAAAATCTCCCACTGACAAAATTATCTATCTCTGCTCCTTGCCTCATCTGCTCTCAGGAGGGCTGGTTTGAAGTGGTTGCTGTCTTTTCTCTTAGCAATTTTGTGAAGGCTCCAGGACACCAATGGACTTTTGCTAACATGGATCCAATCTCAGTGAATGAACGATGTGAATCCCAAAAGACAATTTGAAGAAGACTTTTGCTGCCACTTAACTGAGACTGTCAATATTTGAGCTTCAGGGAACGTTCTCACAACTCCTTTTCCCTGTTCAACTCAATTAGTTCCATATTATCAAAGCATTCCTAATAATATTATCTATAAGATAAGGTTAGTCATAGATATTTATTAGAGCTTACTAAGTGTCAGGTTCTGTCCTTTGTATTCACATAAATTACTTTATTGAATCCTCTTAGTCTTTGAGTGAATTTCAGTTATTATCTTTAAAGAAATAAGTTTAAGAAGTTTTAAGGAATATGTCCAAGATCACAAATCTAGGTAGTGATGGAACCAAGATAGGAATCTGTGTGTCAGATTCTCCTTTCTCCCCCACGTTGTTCTATATAAATATTTCCATCGTATCATTCAATTTATTCCAAAGTGCATCAGGGAATATGTTGGAAAATATATAAGATGTAGTTACTCCCATAAAAACACCACCAACAAAAACTTTGACTAATGTTTTGGTATCATCTGTCTCTTCAGAAAAGCTTACCCCCAGATTACATTTAATTTAACCATGTAAGATGAAAAAAGGATAGGAATGCTCTAATTATAATGGTTTTTCACTTTCTCTTATTCCTTCACGCTCCCTCTGCTTGTGTGAGCATTGCTATAGTTGTGCATTTTCCACCAGAAGCCATGAGTGAACTGAATACTCAAGCATGGATCTGGAATTAAGGCGACTTTCCCTTCATTATTGCAAAAGAAGGTGCTTTAGCTGTGAAATGGATATATAAATTCTTCTCAAGAACCGATCAGAAAAAAGGCAGTGTAAATCTTTCTTAAGTAAGGGATAATTGTTTCTTCTTCATCATGTTTCTTAAATCCATTTCCTTTTTATCTTTTCCATGACCACCACCATAAGTTTGAATTCTTGTCTGTTGTCCAGATTATTTCACTGCCTCTTAATTGGTCTTCCATCTTTAGGCTTCCTTCAGTATTTTAAACAGTTTATCATGCCACCCCCTCTTCCCAAGTTTGCATGAGTTCTTATTATCTTCTCCTGGAGGGTAAAGGCTTTTAACATTTATTTTTCTCTCCAGACAAACAACACAGGAGCATTTCCATGCTTGTCCTTGTAAATATATTTTTAAAATTAAGATATGAATAAATGAATGAGTGAATAAAGTGTCTTACATGGTACAAAGATCACATATCAATTGCACATTTTACTTAATGGCACTTTTACATTTTTAAAATACTGTCCTGACTAATTTGAGGGAATCAGTCCAAATCTCCCTAGTGGATAAAATTTGAACTCTTGATGTATTTTCATGATATGTGGGCACTGTCATTACATGCAACTGTGAGAGTCACATACCATGAGCACATTTATGGACTTTTAAAACTACGTCCACAAATCTTTGGTAATAATCCCTTCCAAAAGGGGAGCCTAATTCACCTCCTTTCCCAAGTACAATGGACTTGGTGATGTTCTCCTGTTCTAATGAATAGAATATGGTGAAAGTGACTGGGTGATTTATAAGGATGGAACGAAAAAGGCACTGTAGTTTTCTCCTTCCTCTCTCTCCTGGTTCACTCAGCTTGGGAAAAGCCAGCTGCCATGTCATGAGGACACTCAAACAGCCCCCCTATAGAGAGAACCATGCAGTGGGAAACTGAGATCTCCAGGTAACAGCCTGTGAGGAACAGAGACCACCTGACAACATCCTTGTGAGTGAGCTTGGAAGCAGATTTTCCAGTGTTGCACAAGCCTTTAGATGGCTGCAACCCCAGCCAACACCTTCACTGCAAAGTCATGAGAGATCCTAAAACAGAACCATCCAGCTAAGCTGCTCCTGCTTTTTAAACCATGGACATAATAAGAAAATGAATGTTTACTGTTTTAAGCCATTACATTTTGGAGTCATTTGTTACATAACAACAGACAATATTGCACTCGGGGTAGATTTTATTTTAAAATGAGAGTGTGGGAATATAAGGAATAGTATCAGAAATAAGTGATCTTGTATCCTATCTATTTTTCTTCTACATGTAGAAATTAATAGCCATTATGTCAAGAACATAGCAACACTTTCCATGGTGTATTTGGAGTGCAAAGTTAGAAAATGCACCTCAGAATTAACATTATCATCATTCTTACAAAATAATATTAAAAATAAACTATTTGATAATAATATTCTTGTATTTGATGACTTTTATTAAGCCATGGAATAATATATCCCAGCTCTTAGGGACTCAGAGACTATAGCGTTCTGTTTGCCACACATACTCTGCTTATGGTATTTTCCTTCTTTCTTTCCTTTATTTTTATAAAATTAACTCTGTGTTCCAAATTACTCATTCATTGTGGATTACATTTTCACAAACAAAACATATGTTTTGGTAGTGCATATGAAGTTGTATAGAATGGCTGTTTGATTAGTATTGCGGTTGTTTTGCAAAGCGCGTATTCAAGCTCAAAAGCTGCCCCTTTGTTCCTTTTTAAAATTAAGCTTAAATTAGATGTTATATTTTATTTTATATTGTACCAGGTAATGACAAAACAATTTCTTAGAATGTGGAAATATTTTTATAACTACCACAATAACTTTGTAAAGAGTGAGTAAAGCCATAAAATAAGATGAACTCTTCAGTCATTGTGCTGTTCTATGTGTTTATTTATAGAAATAGGTATCAATTGTGGGCCCATATTACAAATACTTTTTGCCAGAATAATAAAACAAAATAACTAAGCATTTTTTTAGAAAGGATGCAAATAAAAGGATTTTTATATCCTTTTCCAAAGCTCATTAAATAGAACAGAGATTATTTTTTCATTCTTATTTTAGACAATTGCATTTATTCACCATCCTCTTACAGAAATGTGAATCTAACCAATAATACTCAAAAAAGAAAACTAATCAGTCTTATGGAGAGAGACAGCTTTGCCATTCTCCGCTTCCATATCTACATTAGTTTGGTTTTAATTTGGTGTGGTTCTTCCATTTATCCAGGAACTGAGGCTTGCAATTTTTTTTTTTTTTTTTAACTTGTGAGGGAATTCTAAATATGTTTGCATGGCAAATAGAGGAATTGCAAGTTGTGTAGAGCAAGAAAAACCTCAACTATGGTAAAACTCCATCCTGTGTGCTGTAGGGTGACTATATACACATTTGTTTTATTGTTTTTAATTTGCATATCTTCTGTCTGTCCTTAAATTAGATGTGGGATCTTAATAATTTCACTTGAAACTCAAAGCCCAGATTTTGCTGTGTGAGGAAGTTTCTGAATAAGACATCAAGTTTCCAGCCATCAGAGGATAATTTATTGATACTTGTCAAAAGGAAGTATCAGTCTAACAGAAATGAAGACAAAAGGAATGCCTGATGAATTTTCTTTGAAGTGCCTTTTATAAAAGTCCTTGGTAATACATATTGATGAACTCCAAATTGTCTTGCCTGAAGGGAAAAGAAAGTAGACTGCTTTACACTGTCTTATAAATATTCATCAAAAGAACAAGACTTATGTTTCCAGGCGTGAGGTGAATGATTACGGTTGTATGATTGCCTTGGAATCTGGATAATTAGTAAAACAGCCGTTGACAGAGAATTTTAAACTTGGTATCTTGCCGGCACTTCATTTGGAGTCAGAGTTAAAGCTTCCTATACCAAAGGGAAGCAGTTTTTAGAGGGTGATGGATTGATACTATCAAGTTCTAGCCATCAGTTGCTTCCATCGTTGGCTTATTTATTTGTTTAGCTGAAAATTAAAACAAAAATAATTGGTTTTTTTTTTTTCACTTTTGTTTTATTTATTGCTTGGTAATTCATTTTGGTCTAATGAAACAGTACCACTTTCTGATTTGCTGGATCTGTGTCTTAATTACAACCCAAACGCTGCAGAGTGATGATAGAATTACTCTATCCAAACATCCAGGAAGAGTAGTTTTGTGTGGTTGGGTTTTTTTTGTGATATTGTTGTCATTTTGCTTGCCAAGACCCACTTTGGACTGAGCAATTAACCATGCATTTCTTTTGCTTATGGAGTCTATATGATTCAATATCAAATTTGATTAAGTAAATATGGAATATTTGATGTATGGAGGAGAAGTAGCTCATATCAACAACCAGAAAAAAATACTATCACTCAAACTGGTTGTAAATTTCTCCTGACCCTTGTTTCATAAACTATCCTCTAACTAGTTAGGAGGAAAATATTCCATTCTTAAGAAACATTATCCTTTATGTATGATATGGCTTTAGAGTGTTTAGTACTTAAATGCAATTAAGCAAATATAATATCTTCTTTGAAGCAAATAGTTACTCAGCTTAAGCAACTGAGCCTAATTAGGTCTGTTGAATGAAAGACATATTCAGCAAGTGTTTGAAGAATATTCATCTTGAGCAGAAATAAGCACCTGTGTTGCCATTACAGTTGGAGGAACACTCTATATTCTACATCTACAAGTTGATATTTATATGAAGACCTAAATGTAAGGAAGTGAAGTTTAAATTGGTATGTGTCCAAGAGTAGAATGAGATAGAACAACAACAACAACAAAAGAATGACAGATTAAGCGACTCTCCTAGAAAATGTTTAGGTGTTTTCTTAAAACTCTGTGTTTTTTGTAAGGGAGCTTTGACTGCTATAAAGACCTTGGCCAGAAACATACAGAGAGTTTGAATCATCCTGCAGCTAAGAGCTGTGGTAAACACGGGGTAAGACAATGATGGTGATGAGGGCACTGGTGTTCTTGATAGTTTGGTAAGTAAAGTTAAATTTTCCAAAGCAAAGGAATCATCTTGCATTCACTCTCTCTTTTCTTTTTTCTTTTTTTTTTTTGAATCTTGCACTTTGTTTAACGTGCTGTATAATTCATCTCATTCCGAATCCATGAAAAATAGTTTGGAAAAAAAAGACCCTCATAAGGCATGTGGTGTCAGCAGTCTGGAACACTTAAGTTGGTCGTACAGAACACCTAGATGAATTCAATATGGAATAGAAACAAACCAAGAACAGCCTGTGAACTGAAGTGTCAGTGTCTCTGAGGAAATCGATTACTTTTTTCTTATTTCTGAGAAGCCACCACTGAGAGACATACCAAGTATCTATGATATCATTTTTAGACGATTTTTCCAAGTCTCCAAGGAACAAATCTCCCTTTAAAATATAAATGAGGGATGGCAGGGAAATGAGTAGGACAGAAAAAAAGGAACTGACGGTAAAATATTTAAAACTTGGCTTTATTGGCCACATTAACCTGAAACTATGTAATGTCAAACACTGACTCACAGTGTGCAACCAGTGGTGCATTAAAGTATTAGAGCTGAAATATTTCAGATGTCTAGATGCAGGGAAAGGCTACTGTCTAAAAATAACAACTACAATTAATATTTGGAAAATATGGGGGAGCACAACGCTTACTGAACCACAGCCCTGGTGGGACTTCTGTTAAGGCACTGTGTCCACTCAGGGTCCAACAAACCAGGTGAGACAGAATTTACAGGTGTCACTAGGAGGGCTTACAATGCAAGGAGAGTGACGGGTTATTTAACTTTACAGAACTTTCCCTGGTAGTGACTGAAGCGACATGTTCTGCTCAGTGATTCACTGAAGAAAATAATAAGCTTTAATTATATTTAGCGGTGATAGGAGGTGGGAGGTCTCAGATGAGGCCTGCATTCACAAGAGGAAGAGTATACATGGGCATAAAGCATGAAAAAAAAAAGATGTCCACACCCTCCCAGGGTCAAGTCGATTCCAACAAGTACAAATGTAAATTCAGTAAGTTATCATTTGTTTATCAGAAAAAAAAAAAAAAAAAAGAATGATAGAAACAACAAGCTGACACGGCAATAGTAAAGAGAGATTTGTATTTCATACTTGTTGGAGTGAAAATTGATGCAGAGTGTTCAGGAAGTATAAAAATCCCTAAGGGGAAGGGACTTCCCTGGTGGTCAAGTGGCTAAAGACTTCACCTTCCCTTCCTGCAGGGGGTGCAGGTTCGATCCCTGGTCGGGGAACTAAGATCCCACATGCCTTGTGGCCCGAAAACCGAAACGTAAAACAGACGCAATATTGTAACAAATTCAATAAAGACTTTAGAAATGGTCTACATTAAAAAAAAATGTTAAAAAAAATCCCTAAGGGGGAAAAGAAAGCACACTCTTTGACAAAGAGAATTCACTGCTAGGCATTTATCAAAAGAAAATTAATAGGAAATTATGTTAAAGTGCATATAGAAGAATGTCCATATGACAGTATTTAAATAGAAAAAGTACTAGAAACAACTCATATTGGGAAACAGGTTCAATACATTGTGCTAAGTAATACAGCTGTATAATATTGAGCCATTAGGACAATATTTCATAGTTTAAAAAAATTTATATTTATATAAAAATCATATGTTAAAGGGAGATATATATGTATATGTTTAGCTTATCTATCTATCAGCTATTTATATAGATGATTTTATGGGCCGAATTGAGTCCCCCAAAATTCATATGTTGAAGTCCTAACCCTCAGTTCCTCAGAATGTAACTGTAAGGTAATTAAGGTAAAATGAGGTCATATGAATGGGTTCTTATAAGAGATTAGGACACACAAGTACTGAGGGAAGCTCTTGTGAAGACAGAGAGAAAAGGGCTTTCTGCATGCCACAGAGAGAAACCTCAGAAGAAACCAAACCCATCAACACCTTGATTTTGGATTTCTACCCCCCAAAGTTGTGAGGTTTTAAGCTACCAAGTCTGTGGTACTTTGTTATGGCAGCCAGAGGAAATTACTACAGATAGGTGTTAATCAACTTTTAAAAATAATAATCTTTGGATATTTTTTCTCTTGATAATATCTATTTTTATTTTTAGCATAAATGTATATTATTTATATAACTTAAAAATATATAGAAAATAGAAAAGGAAAAAAATGCCTTCCTCTAAGAATTATATTAAGATTTAAGGATAAAACACTAAATGTATTGGATTGTTCACACACAACCTTGCCCAGAAGCTAACTTCTGTAAGTTTTTTGCTAAGGCTGTCATTTCTTGCTTCAAATGGAATCGAGCAATATCTCAATGTAAATAGTTTTAATTATAGTAACCATACCAGAGCTGACTAGCTGAAAATAAGTGGGACGATACTTTTCTTGGAAAGATCCTAAGTCCCTAGTCAGTAGAAGCCTTGTGTTCTGGAACTTTTTTCCCCCATAGCATCTAGCAGAGTTCTAGACATGAAGTAATCCTTCATAAATACTTTTTGACTGACTTATTTCAAAAATGAGAGTGACGGACTGCTTCTCAATAATTTACTTTGCTTCAGCCCTTTACTAATTGATATAGGTGACCATTGTGGTAGGAATCTTGAGGTTCTTGAGTTTAAAAACCACCCTTCAAAAAACAGTATCAGGGGTATGTCATTTTTTCCCCTTAAAAATGAATAAAACCCAGAGTATATTGAGTCAGAGAATTTGCCCTAGAAATGTCAATATCAGATGTATGATAGTTAGAGAACAGGACATGGAGGTGACAGTCAAACTGGATTCAGCATGGTCATTTATCAAAAGTTTGGTCTGCCTTGTGCATAGTGCATTCTTTATTCTACAGGAGAATTCAAAGTAATCTCATCTTCTGAATCCAACACATTCTCTAAAATCCCTTCATGCATGTTAAAATTTAAAAGAATGTAGCTTTATCTATAAAGAAGGAATATGTAAACATGTTTCAAGTAAAAAATATCATAAATATTGAGGAAATATATCAAGGAGGCTTAGGTAAAATATTTCAGAGGAGGAAAATAATTTTCTTAATGTGGTTGTTAATTTTAACGTAAGATTCTTGATAACACTATACAATTGTGTAGGACCTATTAGCTTTCTCTCTATATCGCATAACTGCTTTAGTTAATTATGTATGATATGGCTTAAGTTTTATGTATATGCACATTGAACCCTGTGACAGTTTACTTCTAGAAATATATATATATATATATATATATATATATACATACACATATGTAAAATTTGGGGGAAATTTAATCTGTATAGGGGACCAGATGTTCCAATCCTATTTGGTTTTCAAAAATTCAGTCAATGCTTAAAATTGTCATTATGTGAAAAAGATAAGAATTTGTGCTTTCTTCTGAGAAAATAAATGTAGAGAAATTTATTTTAAAACACAAATCACATCACAGGGAAAGTGTACATCAATCAAAACCACCTTCTTCTGACATGGCCCAGAGGACTGTCATGTTCCTCTGTCTTTCCCTCTTGTCCTTGGTTTATTAGTGATTCTGCCTGGTGACCTCCGCCAGCTGTCCTATGCTGACCAGCCTGGCTCCTCCCTCTTCACGTCTCCCAGGAACCTCCTCTGTCCCCCACCTCACGCCCTGTGCCCCAGCTTGCTCTCCTAACACCCATCTGTACCAATTTCACCCTAATACTTTCAGCCTGACTTAGTTTTACCCACTAACAAAAACTACATTTTTCAGAATTTATGAAAATGGAGAGTTTTGCCACGAATGCTGCAAAATATGTTACACATATATTAAATCAAGAAGTATTTCAAGGAAGGCTGCAAAGCTTTGACTCCATTAGAAGAACATAAAAAAGCTGCCTAGATCATGAACACACTGTCCCAGAAGCTTTAGTGCAGATGCAGCTTTAGTAAATTCTGATGCATAAATGCTAAATTTTATGTAAAAGTTCACTTGAAAAGATAATTATTTACATTGAATAAGCATTTATTGATTTTTAAATATTTTGATGAGATTTTTAACATTAACATTTGCTTTTAGTCTCTCCAACTGAAGGAGACAAACATTAACTAAAACAAAACTTTTATTTTTTTTTTTATTTATTTTTTTTTCACACACACACACTGTATTTTATTTTTACAAGCGATAAAAAACAAAACTTTTAGATGAAAAACTATCTTATTCAAAATTCCCAAAAAACATAATAATTATACTTAATTAAACTTTCAAGTGTAGTTTTCAAAATAGATTTGTAGTATTAAACTTCTGAAGTTGTTAAAGTGTAAAAGTGCACTGAAACTTTTGGGGAACACTGGACTTCAACATCCTTCATTAAAAAGTAGATTTCTGTAAAAATCTAAATGAAGCAAAAGAAAATATATTATACTTTCTCCACCTATTGTGTTCTACTCTCCTCCAAAAATTGCTGAAAGTTACCTTGCAGGACAGTGTCCCTTGTGGTACCTGCATACCTAATATCTCCTTTGACTAAAGTTACCCAATCCATAACCCTTGCTCTGAGAATGCTCTATAGCATAAGGCACTTCCTTTGCACAAAACATGGCTCTTGTTTAGACTGCAGTGAGGACCTGCCCCAAGGGCACTACTGCCCTTAGCCTGCAGAGTGGCCCTACTCTGGCCTTTCTCTGCTGAATCACTCCCCACAGGGAAGGAGAGCCTGGAAGGGGGCCCTAGGGCCAGAAAGATGTGTTGCGATACCACGTCTGGTCCTCAACACAGAGTGGATACCTGATAAATATTGGTTCATAAAGGAAAAAGATTGTTCATTTTCCTGGGTCCACATCTGTATGCCCTCCAGGATTTATTGTGGTCCTGATTATAAGTTATTTTTTGACTTTTGTGTTTGAACGCTTTCTTGGTCCACCTATTGTACTTGCTTTGAAAATGTTACAGTGCCATGTCTAATTCTCATAAATGTTTCACCTGGTCAGTGACCTTTTCTCATGTATTCATAAACCGGTATCCTCCTTCTCATATGCTTATATAAGTTCATACGCCAGATGTTTTGCATCCTTTTGTCTATTTTGAAAGAAGAGAAAGAAATAACCCTTACCTTTAGAAAAGAAGACGTTGAATTGTACCTATTAGTAAGAACCTATAGAAGACTTTCTAAAACACCTGTGGGAGTAGTGAGGCTGGACAATATGTACATATATATGAGACTGAAATGCAATTATATATTTGATATAAAGAACATACTGGTACTATAAAGAAAATATTTGGAAAACGTTTTGTTATTCAACATAGACATATAAGTTTTCTAAAACTGAATGTAACTGGTTACTGAGGAGTCTCAGATTGATTATTTACATGAATTAGTTTCACTTTTCCCCCAATATTTCATTTAACTATGCTATCTAGATTTTCCCTTTACAATACTTTATATTCAGAATATTCCAAAGCTTTCTAATATTTTGCTATCATTAAACTTAGTCAGTGCATATTAAATTCTGTCTCATAGCTGATAGAAATTTTCCTCCCAGCGCAGGTTGGGCGTGTTTGGAATTGGGCAGGGAATTGGACCTATTCTTTCTCTCCTCTTTCCACTTTAGTACTTTGAACAGTAGAGAGATCTCAGCCAACCTCCACGTCATTTCCCCTTTTGGACTTAAGTCTTCAAGAGTTGGGGGCAGAGAGATAGGAGAGTCAAGTCAGAGATCTCATTTAGCCAGATGTACATGGTGTGGGAAGTATCTTTAATCACCACTCCGGTCCTCCCAGGTTCAGTCTGATGCTAGTGATTTTCACAGAGGAGACGGTGTACAGTTTCCTTGAAGAATTACTCACTTCACCTCAGCGTCCCTGTCATAAGAGAAGATTCTGTATGAGAAGTTTAAGCACTCTTTGACCCTTCTGGAAGTCATGCAAAAAAAAAAAAAAAAAAAAATCCTCTGTTTAGTTGTGAGGCTGCATTGCTTGGTATAGTAACCCCTTGTTCAGCCTTCTGAATCCTAAGCTAAATTCCATGATCCTTCACTTGGAGGAAAGGGCACTGTAGTGGTCCTCTTCTATGTTGTCTAAAGGCTATGAAGAGCTGGAAGGAGGTCCACGCTTCTTTTACTTCTCAGGTTCCCTATACCGTGGTTCTCCCATGCTTTGCTGGTACAGATTTCTCCAACAGGCCTCTCACTTGTAGAAATCAATAGGCTAAAGAAGGTTCCAATCTATGTTCATTATATGTCTAAATTAAGTGGGGGCGGGGGAGTTATATATAATTGCCTTCCTTAAAACTGGGAGAAAAATAGCCTTCTGTTACCCTTTGCCCTGCCTGAAGCATATCCTGTGCGTTGCTGCCTGTTTCAAAAACACAACTTCCATGCAATCTAGACAACGGGCAGAACTCCATCTATTTAGCTGCTCCATGATTACCTCTTTCTGAGAAAGCTAGGATGTCATTCACTCCCAGTTCAATTGGTACCCATGTTTTATGCCAGAAAATACTATCATCAGAATAGTGTCTGACATTAGCTGAAACAAAATAACTGATAAGAAATAAGTGGGGGACCTACTGTATAGCACAGGGAATTCTACTCAATACTCTGCAATGGCCTGTATGGGAAAAGAATCTAAAAAAGAGTGAATATGTGTATATGTATAACTGATTCACTTTGCTGTACACCTGAAACTAACACAACATTGTAAATCAACTATACCCCAATAGAAATTAAAAAAAAAAAAGAAATAAGTGGTGATTAGTAGTAACACATTACATACTGGGGGGAGGGGTGGGTGAGGTGGGATGCATACTAGGAGAGGATAAAGAAAATGTTCTAAAAGTAGTTAGTGTTGGGGATCACTGTTTTACACATAGTGGGAAAGGGAAGGAGAAAGTAATGCCTGGCAGGGGAAGGTTTGGAGGATTTTTTTTTTTTATCATCTTCTTTTAAGTGTCAGAGAGCCAGTTATGCTCATATCAAGCCAATAGAACTGTGATGGATTGAAGTCTGCTAGATTTCTGGAACTGGGTTATAATTATGTATATAAGCATACCACCCAACCGCACATTTGAGAAAGGCAATATTGAAGCCATGGAGTGGACGTGAGAGAATTCTACGTATTGTAAGATGTGAAATGTCCTGAGGAAATTAGTCTTTCTTTACTTTGAAGAATGGTAAACAGAAAAAAGAAAGAAAAAAAAAATGCAAGTTGAAGAATCACCAAAATAAATTTCAAAAGAAAGAAAAGGAATCTACTTTGAAGACTTACAGGAAGAGTAAAGCTAAAAATTATTTACTCCAAAAACCAGAATACATTCCTGCATAGCTGTGAGCCAAACTGAACCTGGCCAAAGAAGACGGGGTCTTAAAGAAACAGGAACAGAAAGCTGAAAGGAGAACAGCCATAGATAAGATTCCAACGAGAGGAGATGGAGAATTAGGAATTGTAAGGAATCACACTGTTTAATAGTCAATATAACTCTTTATTAGAATCACTAAAGAGTGTAAATGAAAAATAAAAATTATGCTAACAATTTGGAGAAAAATTTGAAAAGCTCTATCAGAGAAGTAAAAATAATAAATTGGTTAAAGTGGTGAAGAGAACTTGAAAGAAAAAGAACAAAGATAAACATCTAAATATTACATGTATTCCTATACAACTGGAATAAAAAAATGAAAGAATTCATAATTCATATTTATGAATATGAATACTTATGAATTTATTGTGTAACTTAATGAGATTAAGCAATAGAATTATTCTAAATGTATTTAAGGAAGACATAAGTAAAATAGTATTTTAGCAGAAATATATTCTTGCAAAACTCTGAAATTGAAAGGTTAATGAAATAGTCAAAATCTCCCATCAGCAGGGAATGACCCAACAGACAAAGAATTGGAAGGAAGGGAGGGAGGAAGGGAGGGAGGAAGGGAGGGAGGAAGTAGGAAAGAGCAGAGGAAGAAGCAAAATGTATGGGAGGAGGAAAGGTGGACTGACAGACTTTTCTGCAATATTAAATGATCAAAGAAATTGAGAAGCCATCTGCAAAGTCTTGGTGGAAAAAATTGAGGCCCTTGAATTTTGTAGAGAGTCTGTTTTATTTTTAAGTGTGAAGGCAAAAATTAATTTTTCAGAAGAGCAAGACAATAAAATAATAATAAAAACATCTAGTATTAGCCTTTAAAATAAATCACTTAAAATACATTTCAACTGAGTAAAGATGAATCATAACTAGGAAGGAAAAAATGAGAATACCGTCATATTAAAAAATAAAAATTAATACTGGACCCAGTGCCACTTAAATCAAAAACAAATTAGATCATTATTATTCAATTTTAAGGTTCTGACTAATGTAGTAAGAGGACCTGAAAATATTATAAATATTTGAACAGGGGAGACAAAATTACCTTTATATGCAGATAATACAATTGCATAATAAAACACAAGAATCTTTATGAAAATCTGTTAGGACTAATTAAAGACTTGGTAAGGTGACAGAATGCAAGAAGAATATACAAATACCAATAGCTTTTAAAAATGTATACTAGTTATTATCACTCAGAAATTAAAATTAAAAAATTCAATGCACAATAGTAACCATATCTTAACAACCAAAGAATAAATTTGCCCAGAAAAGAATAGAATCTATGTAAAAGGAGTTGTTGGAAGGGGGTAAAGCAAGACCAGAGACTAGGGAAGTGTATCAAATTGCTGAATAGAGAAAAAAAGTGGAATTTAATTATTAAAATCAATGAGAGATAAATATAAGCTTCTAAATCACAATTGCAAATCCAGTTTTTATAACAAATAGATGTGAATTAACATGCTTCAAAGATAATATATACAATATGAATATAATATATTAATAATCAGCTAGGTCTAAAATTCCAGATTAGGGAAGGCCTCTATGTTTGAAGGAAGCAATGAAAGACTAATAAATCCCTTTCTTTACATAGAAGCCTCTCCAAAGCTTCATTTTATTCTTGATTAATTGATTTATAAAATGTTTTTGAAGGCATTTTTTGGGGGGAATTTAAACATAACCCTCAGTAGGGTGAAAGTCAAGATATATACTATCTATATGACTGATGAAAATATATACAATGGTCCATTCAGACATAATAATTATTTACATAAACTATAAAATAGTAGGGGTAAAACAAAATATGGCATTATGTTAAACATGATTGGTTTAACTTTCTTAGTCAAAAATAAAGGCGCTCAGGTTCAGTTCAATGTAAGTCCAATTAGAAACTTCTTAGAAAAAGACATATTCCAACAAAATGGCACAAACAAGTTTTAGAAAAACAGAATAAGCAATGATTTATCAGATAGTTGTAAACAATAAAGTAACAAAATATCAAAAAGGAAATGCTATTTGCAGAAGCAAAAGAAAATTAAATGAGATAAAAGATTGACTATTATTTTAATTAAAGATGTAGTACATATGAGGACATAATACTAATAAACTCTGTTGATGGCCTTGCATTGATGGCCTTGCAAGTTTTGTAGCTGGGAATTTTGAAGAGAACATTCACAAGCACCCTTATACCTTCAATACTTGTGCCTTCACCACTGCTTTATATTACACCCTCTCTCCTACTGGTAGAAACATAAACATTAAGGCTAATGCCTCTTCCTGTGTGTTAGATATGATGCTCTCTCATCTACACACAGACATTGCTAGAATAATTCTGCTCTTGATTTCCTGCATCATCACTTTTTTCCCACTCTACATGATCCCCATGCTAGATGATTTCAGCATATAAAAGAAAATATGTCTCACATTCCCCTCAAATGCTGTCCCATGTTACTCTTCTTTTAGCAAAGGCCCTGGAAAAAATTCTCAATATATACAATCTCCAGTATCCCTTCTCCCATTCTTGAACCTATTTTAAAAGGTTTTTCACTCACTTCAACATGTCAGAAAATGCTCTTAACCAATGGCATCCTACATCTCTAAACCCAATGGTCAATTGGGTTATTGAACTTAGTCAATTGGGTTATTGAACTATTGAACAATAGTTCCTATTGAACTAATAGGAACACATGACACAGTATTATCAGTCTTTTCTCCTTGAAACTCCTTCTTATCTTGGTTTCCACAACACAACACCCTCCATGTTTACCACCTTTATCTCTGGTTCCATCTTCTTAGTCTTTTCTGCTGGTTTCATTTTACTTCCATAACCTCTAAATGTAAGAGTATCCCACGGTCCTTCTCTTTACTATTGATACTTATATTATAGGTTATTTCATCCATACTGTATGCTAGTAACTTAGCTTAAAATGCTCTCTCAATAAAAAACTATATATATCCAATGCCGACTTGCCATCTCTACTTAAATGTTTAATAGGAATCTCAAACTTAACATCTTCAAAACTGAGTTCCTGTTATTTCCATATCATATCTGGATTCTCTGAAAATTTCCTCTCTCAGTTGATAACAACTCCCTTTTCCAATTGCTCACACTAAAACAGTTGAAATCATCCTGGATTCCTCTTTTTTATCTCATCGCCAAATCAATTCCAGCAGCTATTCTTACCTTTACTTTCTATCTAGATTTTGAGTACTTCTTTCCATTTGCGCTGCTACCATCCTTGAATAAACCATCATCATTTCTTGCCTGGAAAGTAATAATAGTGACTTAACTGGTTTCCCTGATCTTGTACTTGCCTGGCTATAGTTTATTTCCAACACAGAGAACAGTGTGATTGTGGTAAAAAAAAACTAGATTTCATCCCCCACCCCCGCTAACAACTCTCCAAAGGCTTTTCATCTCACTCAGAGTAAAAGTAAATGTCTTACAATGAAGTTGTAAGTTGAAATGTTGGATGAAGTCCATCTTTTCTGGCCTCCTTTAATATAACTCTGATGTTATCTATTATTGACCCTGTGTCCACTCTGCTCCAGCCATTCTGGCCTCCTCAGAAACACCAGTAATGCTTTCAAATTAGTGTCTTTGCTTTCAACATTGTCTCTCTATGGAATGCTCTTTCCCCAAATATCAAAAGAGCTAGCTCTCTCACTTCCCTCCGGTCTAACTCACAAGTTAACTTTTCATCTACACATTCTCTGGCCATTGCTGTTAACAATTTTGCTTTCTCTGACATAATATAACTCTTTCCTCTTCACTTTTTTATTCTTAGCATTTAATTTTATCTAACATACTATATTTTATTTATTTATTTATGTATTTACTGAGTTAGTTAGTTAGTGAGTGAGTGAGTTTATTGTCTACCAAGTTCCCCAGATATAGGGAACTTAGTGGTATGCAGGAGCTGGCTCATACAAGCTCACAATAGTCCATTGCTAGATTTTCAGAAATTTCATGAGCCAGCACAGCCAGTACTAAAAAGTAAAGACTATAGACTTACAATTAATTATTTTAAAAACAGAGGTATTAAGTACTCAAGACGAGTCACTTCCTAAGAATTTTACTCTATTTTAGTAATCTCTATGATCTTGAAGTTAAGTAGGTCTATCTTATCTTTATGATGGAAATATTATACAATCACAGTAATTATGTTCTATAAAGTCATCATGAACCCCTAATTAGTGAATACTGAACTACTGCTTTGAGGGGAAAGCAGTAGTTAGGGTCAGGAGTCTCTAGTCATGAAATTTTCATCAGCTGATCGATACATAACCTCCTTTTATGCATGTTGTTTAGGTAAACCTATTTAAAATATATTGTTGATTCATTAACATTAAACTTATAGCCAACATCACTATAACTCATGCCTGGTCAAAACTTATCTAACACACATATTTTCTCCATAAAACACATCACAGTCTTTTTGCACTAGATACTAGATAGCACTTCACCTTGAATTTATCTAAGTTATAAGATAGTAAATATAGAAAATAGTTAACAGATGTAAATACTATTCTAGGCTAATAAATTCTAAGCTAATAAAATAGAAAATACTGATGGAACAAATGATTTATACAAATAGCCATTATAAAATGAGAGTAATAGGAATAGACTTTTCCTTTCTGATAAGGAAACATGTTCTATAGCTAGAGCAATTAAAATCAACCTAAACTCAACAGAAGATTTGTGGAATAGAATAGATAACCCAGAAGCAGATCCCAAGAAAATTATTCTCAAGTTTAGGGTTCCCAAGTGTTACCTATCAATGTTGCTTAAATTATCCAGATTCTGTGATCCTATCCAAAGGTATTCTGACTAAGCCTGGAATTATTTACAAGCACCCAGTGTGACTCTCATGCATCTGGTCTATGTATTACTTTGATATGTGATAAAGCAAATATCAAGCTCCAAAAAAGGAAAGCTTTTCAATGATGTTGGTAAGTATTGCTATGAAAAATTATATTTTTAAATTATCAAAAGTAAATTACAAATAAAGAATTATATGTAAAGAAGAAAACAAAAGCTAATGTGAAACATATAACCCCATGGTCCCAAATTTTGTACCAAATCACCCTAGGTGCAAAGGGTCAATTCAGGGGCACCATGGGATATTTTAAAATTTCAAGGTAAACATAGCAGTATTTGACATCTGTTGGATGTGGCACAAGCTACTAATTCCAGACACACAGTTTTCTCATTAGATTGAGTTGCATTTGTTTCATTGGCATCCTATCTTTTTATCATAATAATTCCTGGGATAGAAGCAAATAGAAGCAAATACATTGTATGTCAGGAAGTGAGCATAGTGATTTTCAATCTCAGATTTGAGAAGTTGTACAGTACTCAGTAGGCACACACATCCCATTAGTAATTGTCGTTATATAAGAATAAAA
This sequence comes from Eschrichtius robustus, assembly GCF_028021215.1. Lineage (NCBI taxonomy): Eukaryota > Metazoa > Chordata > Mammalia > Artiodactyla > Eschrichtiidae > Eschrichtius > Eschrichtius robustus. Next base: position 66,690,874 of record NC_090832.1, on the reverse strand, counting down.
TTATAACATGGTTTCAATTTGGGTGAGTTTTTTCAAACAGCTAAGTTGTTAGTAGGACATAAATACTTCTTAAATTGTTTGGACCTAATTACTTAGTGATATTTTTTTGATGTAGGGATACCCTGAAAAAATTACTTAGACATGAAGGGAGTTGCAACCTGAGAGAGTTTGTATAAGTTACAAACAGAAAAAAGCATGGGTTAATTTTTTGTTGATCTTTGTATGAGCAAGTCTTATTGGAACAATAGAAATAGCAATAATGTTGCTGATAGTAATGAGATAGGCTGGAACCTGGAACCCTTTGCTGCAATGCTTGCACCTGGACAAATCTCTCGATCAACAAAATACAAAGAAACTCTATGAGACTAAAAATAACTGCATGCATGCAGCAGTTGGGGCAAATTCTGGACAAAAGATACAAAGAGACCAAAAAAACCTTTTGAAGAGCCCGGGGCAAAACCAGGGTACTTCCCATGCCCCCTGCACACAACACCACCTAAGGGGTGGGCAAAACACCTAAGCCACCCCTCCAGCCAGACTCCTGGACACAGCCCTACCTTCACCCCATATAAGGGACAAGCTCACCACCCCCCACCAGGGAGCCAACAAGCAAGGAAAGCTGTTGTTTGTTCTCGCTCCCCCATGCTGCAGCGGGGACCCCAGTAAAGCTTTGCCTGAATTTCTTGTCTGGCCTCTGATCAATTTCTATTGATTGAGGAGGCCAAGAACCCTGGTCAGTAACAGTAAAACTATTATTTATATATCGAGTGCTTACTATTTAAGATCATATGCTTAAAGTTTTATATGAATTATCTAATTTGTTTATCACAGAGATCTTTTGAGGTAGTTTTTTTTTTTTTTAAACATCTTTATTGAAGTGTAATTGCCTTACAATGGTGTGTTAGCTTCTGCTTTATAACAAAGTGAATCAGTTATACACATACAATATGTTCCCATATCTCTTCCCTCTTGCATCTCCCTCCCTCCCACCCTCCCCATCCCACCCCTCTAGGTGGTCACAAAGCACCGAGCTGATCTCCCTGTGCTATGTGGCTGCTTCCCATTAGCTACCTATTTTACATTTGGTAGTGTATATATGTCCATGACACTCTCTTACCCTGTCACATCTCACCCCACCCCCTCCCCATATCCTCAAGTCCATTCTCTAGTAGGTCTGTGTCTTTATTCCCGTCTTGCCACTAGGTTCTTCATGGCCTTTTTTTTTTTTTCCCCTTAGATTCCGTATATATGTGTTAGCATACTGTATTTGTTTTTCTCTTTCTGACTTACTTCACTCTGTATGACAGACTCTAACTCCATCCACCTCATTACAAATACCTCCATTTCATTTCTTTTTATGGCTGAGTAATATTCCATTGTATATATGTGCCACATCTTCTTTATCCATTCATCTGTCGATGGACATTTAGGTTGCTTCCATGTCCTGGCTATTGTAAATAGAGCTGCAATGAACATTTTGGTACATGACTCTTTTTGAACTATGGTTTTCTCAGGGTATATGCCCAGTAGTGGGATTGCTGGGTCGTATGGTAGTTCTATTTGTAGTTTTTTCAGGAACCTCCATACTGTTCTCCATAGTGGCTGTATCAATTTACATTCCCACCAACAGTGCAAGAGTGTTCCCTTTCCTCCACACCCTCTCCAGCATTTATTGTTTCTAGATTTTTTGATGATGGCCATTCTGATCGGTGTGAGATGATATCTCATTGTAGTTTTGATTTGCATTTCTCTAATGATTAATGATGTTGAGCATTCTTTCATGTGTCTGTTGGCAATCTGTATATCTTCTTTGGAGAAATGTCTATTTAGGTCTTCTGCCCATTTTTGGATTGGGTTGTTCTTTTTTTTGTTATTGAGCTGCATGAGCTGCTTGTAAATCTTGGAGATTAATCCTTTGTCAGTTGCTTCATTTGCAAATATTTTCTCCCATTCTGAGGGTTGTCTTTTGGTCTTGTTTATGGTTTCCTTTGCTGTGCAAAAGCTTTTAAGTTTCATTAGGTCCCATTTGTTTATTTGTGTTCTTATTTCCATTTCTCTGGGAGCTGGGTCAAAAAGAATCTTTCTGTGATGTATGTCATAGAGTGTTCTGCCTATGTTTTCCTCTAAGAGTTTGATAGTGTCTGGCCTTACATTTATGTCTTTAATCCATTTTGAGTTTATTTTTGTGCATGGTGTCAGGGAGTGTTCTAATTTCATACTTTTACATGTATCTGTCCAATTTTCCCAGCACCACTTATTGAAGAGGCTGTCTTTTCTCCACTGTATATTCTTGCCTCCTTTATCAAAGATAAGGTGACCATATGTGTGTGGGTTTATCTCTGGGCTTTCTATCCTGTTCCGTTGATCTATATTTCTGTTTTTGTGCCAATACCAAACTGTCTTGATTACTGTAGCTTTGTAATATAGTCTGAAGTCAGGGAGCCTGATTCCCCCAGCTCCATTTTTCGTTCTCAAGATTGCTTTGGCTATTCGGGGTCTTTTGTGTTTCCATACAAATTGTGAAATTTTTTGTTCTAGTTCTGTGAAAAATGCCAGTGGTAGTTTGATAGGGATTGCATTGAATCTGTAGATTGCTTTGGGTAGTAGAGTCATTTTCACAATGTTGATTCTTCCAATCCAGGAACATGGTATATCTCTCCATCTATATGTATCATCTTTAATTTCTTTCATCAGTGTCTTATAATTTTCTGCATACAGGTCTTTTGTCTCCTTAGGTAGGTTTATTCCTAGATATTTTATTCTTTTTGTTGCAATGGTAAACGGGAGTGTTTTCTTAATTTCACTTTCAGATTTTTCATCATTAGTGTATAGAAATGCAAGAGATTTCTGTGCATTAGTTTTGTATCCTGCTACTTTACCAAATTCATTGATTAGCTCTAGGAGTTTTCTGGTAGCATCTTTAGGATTCTCTATGTATAGTATCATGTCATCTGCAAATAGTGACAGCTTTACTTCTTCTTTTCCGATTTGGATTCCTTTTATTTCTTTGTCTTCTCTGATTGCTGTGGCTAACACTTCCAAAACTATGTTGAATAATAGTGGTGAGAGTGGGCAACCTTGTCTTGTTCCTGATCTTAGTGGAAATGGTTTCAGTTTTTCACCATTGAGGACAATGTTGGCTGTGGGTTTGTCATATATGGCCTTTATTATGTTGAGGAAAGTTCCCTCTATGCCTACTTTCTGCAGGGCTTTTATCATAAATGGGTGTTGAATTTTGTCGAAAGCTTTCTCTGCATCTATTGAGATGATCATATGGTTTTTCTCCTTCAATTTGTTAATATGGTGTATCACATTGATTGATTTGCGTATATTGAAGAATCCTTGCATTCCTGGGATAAACCCCACTTGATCATGGTGTATGATCCTTTTAATGTGCTGTTGGATTCTGTTTGCTAGTATTTTGTTGAGGATTTTTGCATCTATGTTCATCAGTGATATTGGCCTGTAGTTTTCTTTCTTTGTGACATCTTTGTCTGGTTTTGGTATCAGGGTGATGGTGGCCTCGTAGAATGAGTTTGGGAGTGTTCCTCCCTCTGCAATATTTTGGAAGAGTTTGAGAAGGATAGGTGTTAGCTCTTCCCTAAATGTTTGATAGAATTCACCTGTGAAGCCATCTGGTCCTGGGCTTTTGTTTGTTGGAAGGTTTTTAATCACAGTTTCAATTTCAGTGCTTGTGATTGGTCTGTTCATATTTTCTATTTCTTCCTGGTTCAGTCTTGGCAGTTTGTGCATTTCTAAGAATCTGTCCATTTCTTCCAGGTTGTCCATTTTATTGGCATAGAGTTGCTTGTAGTAATCTCTCATGATCTTTTGTATTTCTGCAGTGTCAGTGGTTACTTCTCCTTTTTCATTTCTAATTCTATTGATTTGAGTCTTCTCCCTTTTTCTCTTGATGAGTCTGGCTAATGTTTTATCAATTTTGTTTATCTTCTCAAAGAACCAGCTTTTAGTTTCATTGATTTTTGCTATTGTTTCCTTCATTTCTTTTTCATTTATTTCTGACCTGATCTTTATAATTTCTTTCCTTCTGCTGGCTTTGGGGTTTTTTTGTTCTTCTTTCTCTAATTGCTTCAGGTGCAAGGTTAGGTTGTTTATTCGAGATGTTTCCTGTTTCTTGAGGTAGGCTTGTATTGCTATAAACTTCCCTCTTAGCGCTGCTTTTGCTGCGTCCCATAGGTTTTGGGTCGTCGTATCTCCATTGTCATTTGTTTCTAGGTATTTTTTGATTTCCCCTTTGATTTCTTCAGTGATCACTTCGTTATTAAGCAGTGTATTGTGTAGCCTCCATGTGTTTGTATTTTTTACAGATCTTTTCCTGTAATTGATATCTAGTCTCATAGCGTTGTGGTCGGAAAAGATACTTGATACGATTTCAATTTTCTTAAATTTACCAAGGCTTGATTTGTGACCCAAGATATGATCTATCCTGGAGAATGTTCCATGAGCACTTGAGAAAAATGTGTATTCTGTTGTTTTTGGGTGGAATGTCCTATAAATATCAATTAAGTCCATCTTGTTTAATGTATCATTTAAAGCTTGTGCTTCCTTATTTATTTTCATTTTGGATGATCTGTCCATTGGTGAAAGTGGGGTGTTAAAGTCCCCTACTATGATTGTGTTGCTGTCGATTTCCCCTTTTATGGCTGTTAGTATTTGCCTTATGTATTGAGGTGCTCCTATGTTGGGTGCATAAATATTTACAATTGTTATAGCTTCCTCTTGGATCGATCCCTTGATCATTATATAGTGTCCTTCTTTGTCTCTTGTAATAGTCTTTATGTTAAAGTCTATTTTGTCTGATATGAGAATTGCTACTCCAGCTTTCTTTTGATTTCCATTTGCATGGAATATCTTTTTCCATCCCCTCACTTTCAGTCTGTATGTGTCTCTAGGTCTGAAGTGGGTCTCTTGTAGACAGCATATATATGGGTCTTGTTTTTGTATCCATTCAGCCAGCCTGTGTCTTTTGGTGGGAGCATTTAATCCATTTACATTCAAGGTAATTATCCATATGTATGTTCCTATTCCCATTTTCTTAAATGTTTTGGGTTTGTTATTGTAGGTGTTTTCCTTCTCTTGTGTTTCTTGCCTAGAGAAGTTCCTTTAGCATTTGTTGTAAAGCTGGTTTGGTGGTGCTGAACTCTCTCAGCTTTTGCTTGTCTGTAAAGGTTTTAATTTCTCCATCACATCTGAATGAGATCCTTGCTGGGTAGAGTAATCTTGGTTGTAGGTTTTTCTCCTTCATCACTTTAAGTATATCCTGCCACTCCCTTCTGGCTTGCAGAGTTTCTGCTGAAAGATCAGATGTTAACCTTATGGGGATTCCCTTGTGTGTTATTTGCTGTTTTTCCCTTGCTGCCTTTAATATGTTTTCCTTATATTTAATTTTTGACAGTTTGATTAATATGTGTCTTGGCGTGTTTCTCTTTGGGTTTATCCTGTATGGGACTCTCTGTGCTTCCAGGACTTGATTAACTATTTCCTTTCCCATATTAGGGAAGTTTTCAACTATAATCTCTTCAAATATTTTCTCAGTCCCTTTCTTTTTCTCTTCTTCTTCTGGGACCCCTATAATTCGAATGTTGGTGCGTTTAATGTTGTCCCAGAGGTGTCTGAGACTGTCCTCAGTTCTTTTCATTCTTTTTTCTTTATCCTGCTCTGCAGTAGTTATTTCCACCATTTTATCTCCCAGGTCACTTATCCTTTCTTCTGCCTCAGTTATTCTGCTATTGATCCCATCTAGAGTATTTTTAATTTCATTTATTGTGTTTTTCATCATTGCTTGGTTCCTCTTTAGTTCTTCTACATCCTTGTTAAATGTTTCTTGCATTTTGTCTATTCTATTTCCAAGATTTTGGATCATCCTTACTATCATTATTCTGAATTCTTTTTCAGGTAGACTACCTATTTCCTCTTCATTTGTTAAATCTGGCGTGTTTTGACCCTGCTCCTTCATCTGCTGTGTGCTTTTCTGTCGTCTCATTTTGCTTATCTTACTGTGTTTGGGGTCTCCTTTTCACAGGCTGCAGGTTCATAGTTCCCATTGTTTTTGGTATCTGTCCCCAGTGGCTAAGGTTGGTTCAGTGGGTTGTGTAGGCTTCCTGGTGGAGGGAACTAGTGCCTGAGCTCTGGTGGATGAGGCTGGATCTTGTCTTTCTGGTGGGCACGTCCACGTCTGGTGGTGTATTTTGGGGTGTCTGTGGCCTTATTATGATTTTAGGCAGCCTCTCTGCTAATGGATGGGGCTGTGTTCCTGTCTTGCTAGTTGTTTGGCATAGGGTGTCCAGCACTGTAGCTTGCTGGTCGTTGAGTGAAGCTGGGTCTTGATGTTGAGATGGAGATCTCTGAGAGATTTTTGCCATTTGGTATTACGTGGAGCTGGGAGGTCTCTTGTGGACCAGTGTCCTGACGTTGGCTCTCCCACCTCAGAGGCACAGCCCTGATGCCTGGCTGGAGCACCAAGAGCCTTTCGTCCACACGGCTCAGAGTAAAAGGGAGAAAAAATAGAAAGAAAGAAAGAAAGAGGCTATAATATAGTGAAGTAAAATAAAGCTATTATAAAGCAGAGCTATACAGACAAATTCTCACCCAGAAGCATATACATATACATTCACAAAAAAAAGGAAAAGGGGAAAAATTAATATATCCTGCTCCAAAAGTCCACCTCCTGAATTTGGGATGATTCGTTGTCTATTCAGGTATTCAACAGATGCAGGCACATCAAGTTGTTTGTGGAGTTTTAATCCGCTGCTTCTGAGGCTGCTGGGAGAGATTTCCCCTTCTCTTCTCTGTTCGCACAGCTCCTGGGGATCAGCTTTGGATTTCCACCCGCCTCTGCGTGTAGGTCACCTGAGGGCGTCTGTTCCCCGCCCAGACAGGACGGGGTTAAAGGAGCAGCTGCTTCGGGGGCTCTGGCTCACCCAGGCCGCGGGGAGGGAGGGGTACAGAGGAGGCGGGGCGAGCCTGCGGCGGCAGAGGCCGGCGTGACGTTGCAGCAGCCTGAGGTGCGCCGTGTGTTCTCCCGGGGAACTTGTCCCCGGATCACGGGAGCCTGGCGGTGGCGGGCTGCACAGGCTCCCGGGAGGGGCGGTGTGGAGAGTGACCTGTGCTCACACACCGGCTTTTTGGAGGCGGCAGCAGCAGCCCCAGCGTCTCACGCCCGTCTCTGGGGCCCGCGCTGATCGCTGCGGCTCGCGCCAGTCTGTGGAGCTTGTTTAGGCGGCGCTCTGAATCCCCTCTCCCTGCGCGCCGTGAAACAAAGAGGCAAGAAAAAGTCTCTTGCCTCTTCGGCAGCTGCAGACTTTTTCCCGGACTCCCTACCAGCCAGCTGTGGTGCGCTAACCCCTTCAGGCTGTGTTCACGCCGCCAGCCCCAGTCCTCTCCCTGCGATCCGACCGAAGCTGAGCCTCAGCTCCCAGCCCCGCCTGCCCCGGCGGGTGCGCAGACAAGCCTCTCGGGCTGCTGAGTGCTGCTCGGCGCCGAGCCTCTGTGCGGGAGTCCCTCCGTTTTTCCCTCTGCGCCCCTGTTGCTGTGGGATCCGCGCTGTTAGCCGCGGCTCGCGCCCGTCTCTGGAGTTCGTTTAGGCGGCGCTCTGAATCCCCTCTCCTCGCGCACCAGGAAACAAAGAGGGAAGAAAAAGTCTCTTGCCTCTTCGGCAGCTGCAGACTTTTTCCCGGACTCCCTCCCAGCCAGCTGTGGTGCGCTAACCCCTTCAGGCTGTGTTCACGCCGACAACCCCAGTCCTCTGAGGTAGTTTTTATTTCAATCTCAACTGAGATTTAGAGTAATTAACTTTCCCAAGAAGGTGTAGCTAGCTGGTATATCAACCTCAATATTAAAATATAGTACAACTCCATATGCAACAAATATGGCAAACAGCTAATAATATTTAAAGAGCTCTTACTGAATATTTAGAAAAGCATTCAAAAATACCAAATTACTCATGGAAAAATGAGTAGAATCCATGAACAGATAATTCACGAAAGGAATAATGCAGAAAACGTCATTACAGAAGAGAAAAACTTACTGGTAATACAATAATTCAAATGAAAACTATAATGATTTCAACATCAGATTGCAAGCCCCATAAGAACAGCAATCACACATTTTCAGGTCTGTGTTTGTATATATCAGGTATCAATAGGTATTTTTCAAAAGAGTGAACATTCTGCCTTTTTAACTTACAAAGATTTAAATATTTATTAATATTCTTCTCAAATAATTATTGAGTGACTATGGGTGTCTAACTGTGCTGGTTCTTAGACACAAGAGAGAACCCAGACATAGCCCTGGCCTTACTGGAAATCAGTATCTATGGATGTAAGGATGAGATGCAGTGAGATAGGCATTTTCATATGTTGCCATTGGTGGAAGTGCAACTGAATACAACCTTTCTGGAAAATACTTTGACAACATGTGACAAAAGTCTGAAGAGGGACGCTCCCTCTAATTCCACTTTTAGGAGTCTTTCCTAAAGAAATAATCAGAATGGCACTAGACGATTTGTTTTCAGGTATTTTCATCACAGCATTATTTATGAGAGCAAAACTTTGAAGTAGCAATGGTCAATAACCAGTGAATGGTTAAGTGAATTATGGTAATCTGTAGGATGGAATATTAGGCACTCAAGGAAAACCATAATTTTGAAGAATATTTAATAATGTGGAAAATGTGCTTTGTGAAACAGCAGGAAAAATGCAAAATATAAAAGCTATTACCAATGAATTTTTTTAAATCTCTAAAATTCTAACAGGGAAAAAGAGGGACATCCAACTGGGCTTCAGTACTAACTCAACACCCATCCATACGCACAGACACAAACATAGCTCTGAAAAAAGATGAGGATATTCAACGTAATTATATCTGGGTGTTAATTTTGGGACTGTGGGTGGTTTAAAAATTTGATACAGTTGGCTCTCCATATCTGCATGTTTGGTATCCCTGTATTCAACCAACCACAGATCAAAAATATTTGAAAAAAAAATTTCAGAAAGTTCCAAAGGGCAAAACTATAATTTGCCTCATGCTGGCAACTATTTACATAGCATTTACATTGTATTATGTATTAAAATAACCTAAAGATGATTTAAAGTATATGGGAGGATGTGAGTAGGTTATATGCAAATAACTATGCCATTTTATACAAGGCAATTGAGCATCTGCAGATTTTTCTATCCACAGGGGTCCTGGAATCAATCCTCCGGCAGATTCCAAGGAACTTCTGTACTAAAAATTTTGTCCAATGTGCATGCAATTTTTTTATAATAAAATAACTTGAATAAAAGCTATAGTAACCAATAACAATGAGAATTTAATAGAAATATAAATGAGAAATGAATGGCAATAAAATATAACCCTGTAATGGTCAGTAAGTTAAGCATACGTCCTAAAGGGCTTGAAAAAGTAGTAAAAATAAGTTTGTTTAAGGCAATTATTTAAAATGAAAAAATAATTATTTATTCAACATTTATTTAGGACTTATTTGTAAAGTATTATATCATCCAGGAGCTAAGGTAATAAGAAAATTATTTTATCGTCTGATAAAATAGATTATTATTTTATAGCCATCAATATTTTATTGAAGCATAATTAATTGGACAGAGACATTACCCAATTGTTCCCCAATTCAGAGGATAACTAAGAGGAAAAAATATATATTTATTGCCAAAAATAATTATTGCATATTTCCCTCAGGGATTCTCAACCTTATTGGAAAGAATAGGCGGATATCTGAATGGACAAAATGGATTTCCTGAGTAGTTTATTCAGAATTACCCATGGGCAAGACAAGATCACAGCCAACAAGCTTGAGAATGACAAGTCACCAACTTAGATCAATGCTCATGATAATAAAACATCCCACAGGGAGAGGTTGTGATGGGAAAGGAAAAGATCAGGACTCCTAGGCAGCTTTTGTATCCTGAGTTATCGTGGAACAATTGGAAAAAGACACATTTCAAAGATGCCCCAAGGTAGAGCTTCAGCCTGTGGGCTAAGGAAAGAGCAGCAAGTCCCCAAGCAGAGAATGAACTGAGTCACAGACAATGTCAGACTCAACACAAAGCAACTGTGGGCTGAAATAAGACACACTTTTAGGTATTTGTTATCTGGAAGATACGTCTTCCCACTTAAGCTTCTCCATTTGATCCAGAACACAGGACACTCATTATCATTTCTGAATTATGTGTCTTAGCACTGAAAATACCCTGTTAAAAGATAACTGAGGCATATTAAGATTTTTAAGAGTTCATTTGAACAAATACCAATTCGAATTGGGCAGCATCCGATCTAGCAGGTAGAAATGATCTCCGAGGAGCTGTACAAAATAAGACTATTATAGGCAGAAGGGAACAGGAACGTGGAAGTCATGTACTAGGTAAAAAAGCAGGTTGGTTATTGCAAGGTTACTTTCCTTTAGGGGATAGTAAGGACCTATTAGGCAGATTACCTTAGTACAGATCAGGTGGTTTCTGATTGGCTGGTTTAAGATTCCATGTCTGTGAAAGCCAAAATTGTAATTAAATCAGTTGGTATCATGGGGGTGGGGCTTAGCATAAGCAACTCCATTGTGGGCCTGTTGTCTTGCTTTTAACACTTCATTCCCTTTAATAATAATAAAAAATTTTCCTAAAAATTTTCTATATGAATTGTCACTTTAGTGTTTTGTTTTGTTATCTACTTTAATCACTCAATAACAACCCCACCATCACCACCATTATCTCCATTTTGCCCATTCCTACCATAGCATCTTGCCATGTAAATCTGAAATGCGAAACAGACAAAAAAGCCTGTTAAAATTAATCACTCTGGTAAGAAATTAGAACTATGCCAAAAGATAGAAGAAGATAATGCTATTCATTGCATAGTGTTCAGGACAAATTTGGTACAAATTCATCTAGGAATGGAAAACACAGAGAGAAAATACTAATGAAAATGTCATCTCACACATCTATCTACAAATAGATTTCTTTTTATTATTATTATTATTTTAGAGAAAAAAATCATTGAGGCCATCAGTGAATAAAAATCAGCTCTCAGAGTAGGCAAAGGAGATACTGGAACATAGTTGCAGAAGAGTAGAGTATAAAACAAAGGAATAATATTCAACCTTGCTTGATAGATCTAATCTAGAATACTGTGATTTACTTTAAGGTTAAAATTGGCTTGGAAATTATGATTCCATTTTTCTGCAACACTTTCTCTGTATGTTAAATTGGCCTGTAAAAAGTTTCTTTTTTTCCCTTTTATTAGAACTTCTCAAAAAGAATTTCTTCATTGAAAAAAAATTTTTCTCCCTTACTCAATTCATTAAAACATTCCCATATGGCTGCCTCTACCTTTCTTTTGAATTGTTATTCTGGCTTTTCCTTCTTCTTTGTATTTTTAAATATATTTCAAGGATTTTTTTCTCCTTAACTTACTACCTCTTTTTGTTTTCCCTTGTGTCTAGTGTTTCACTACATAGTTTATTTTTAGATTGATGGCCCATATCTAAAAGGTTCACAATAAATTTTCTATTCCTAACTTCCAAAAAATACCTTACGTGAACCTTCTCTTGGGTATAACATCAAGTTTAAAACAATGAATCTCAATCAGAACAGTTTTGTGATCAATTTAGTTGTGGAAAAATACAGATTCCAATAATTTGTATTGCTTTTACTGTTGCTTTTACAAGTTACTCTAACCGTTTATTTAAATGGTAATCTTCAGTGTTTACAGCTCAAATGGTTTTGGGAGGAAGTTACAATGAAATGGTGACTGCATACATTTTAAATATATTGATTTAAATAGTAAGAAATGTTTCAGAACAGAAAAAACAAAATAAAGCTACTTTTGAAAAATATTACTGAATAATTTGTGTTGTTTATAAGGCTTCCATTTTATTTTTCTAAAATTAATAACTTTCTATTCAGTAGAATTTATACTTTTTTCACCTAGGTAAGAAGACTTTTCATGTATTCCTGGGAAATTATAATTAAAATAATATATTTCCTTAGATCTCTAATGCTTTTAAATACAAAGAAATATAGAGATTTAATAAGAAATTAATAAATAGAAAGTAGATATCCTAATGTCCAAAAATATGGTTTGAAAGTGAATTAACCTCTATTTTCTTTTTATAGATATGAAAAATTATAACTCAAAATTAGGGTAAAACTCTAGAACCTATTGCTGCCACTGAGAAAGTGATACGTTCCTTTGTTAGATCTTAATGTAAAGATATTTACGTAAACATATTTTCTCAAAAATCGTAAAGATATTTTCCCTCGCCAACATTTTTTTAGGCAGCAAATTGTATTACTGCCTGCATGTTTGCCTGTGTGAATTCTTCATGACTCAAATAAATTATGTCCCCCAAATTGACTAATAATTCTGTCAGAGGCTGTGTACATCCTTAGCACATCCCATAAATGCCTGTTTAACACGTTATTAAAATAAAAAATATGTTTTATAAGGGAATATAGCAGTAAATAATTACAACACTATACTTAAAAGAGAAAAATAATAGAATTAAACACAAACGGAAAAAGTGCCTACCATTACTATAAGGAGATAAAAGCAAACCTATTAAAATTCTGAAAGAAACTTTTTAGAAAAAATTATAGGCTTGAGGAGTGGATGGCATTTATTCTTTATTATAATAAAATTTATTTTAACATCATATTTTGTTTTGCTTTGTGGTAGTTTGTTTACAAAAATTCTGCCCGCACCTCACCACATTTCAATGAACCTTGACTTACCTGCGAAGTTCCCTCCCACACTGAGCCTGTGATGGTCCTTGTACAGAAAATAAAAGGCAGTGGAAGTGATGCTGAATGACATCCAAGGTTATGTTATAAGAAGCCACGCAGCGTGTGCCTTGGGCTTTGGGAGCACTTGCTCTGGACGAAGCTAGTTCCCATTTAAGAAGTCCATTCATTCTGAGATGGACATGGCGTGAGGAAGCCCAAACTAGCCATTTGAATGGGTCGTGTAGAAAAGGCACTTGGAAAGGAGAGGAGGAGGGTAAAGAAGAGAGAGAGATTAACTGGCCAGTTTCCTGCTCTAGTTCAAACCATCTCAGCTGAAAAGTCAGTTAAGTGGGATGCAAAGCCCACCTGGATGTCTAGCCCAGTTGAACCTTCCATAACTCCAACCCGAGCCACCATGTCACTGTACTGCTTGAGAAGCACCAAGCGAGACCACCCAGCGGAACCCAGTCAACCCACAGACCAGGAAAGGTAATAATAAATTATCGTTTTAAGCTACTTAATTTGTTTGTTTGTTACACAGCAATGGAGAACTAGAATAGTTTTCCCTTGTTAAAGGTATAGTATCACAAAAATTGCTTTTATCAACTAAGATGAAAAGAGCATAGAGAGGAAAATGCTTTCCTTATTGGCGATGCCAAAGTGAAAAGGAAGGGTGTCTGGTCAAGAGGTGATGCCTTATTCCCTGGGTGATTTAATCGCAGTGTAGACAGATCTAAGGAGCCATTTTATAGATGCGGTGTTGATAAACTAGTCTCCAAAACTTTAAAAATATTTCTATTTTGGAAATTAATCTTTTTGATTTATAGACAGCACTTCTAAAACTTTTTAGTAAAGACTTACGAAGTCATAACAAAGGTATAATGTTGTTATATTCCATGATGCTCCCTGTGTCAGTGACAGGTCATAGATAACCATTGGATATATTTGTTTATGTATGCAAATACATACCTTAATGTAGTCATTCTTCAACACAAACGTAATCCTGCACCCTAGAGAGATTTTAATGCAGTTCATAAAACTGGAATCAGAAGATTCAATTTGGTCCAACCTCCTTTTTGGGGCAACCAGAGCTTTATCTGAAAAAAAGTTAGAATATTACCTGTATTAGAACATAAAATTAAATTCAGCTATCTCGGAGGGTAAGTTCAGATTTAATAAAAATAAATGTGACTGCTCATTCATTCAAAGAAACACACTCTCATTTTCCTACAGATGATTCAGTAAAGAGAACACTAATCTAATTAGAGTATTTTAAAAAATAAATTGTCTTTGTGCTTGCTATAAAATAAACAACACAGCTGCAGGGCCTACCGAGCTTCACTTATTAAAGAAAATACCTTTTGATGATTAACAAAGGCAGATTTGTTTGAAACATGAATATGCTCACTGGAGTCTCCTGGCTGGAGGGGATTTTCAGAAAGGAAGGATTTCAGTGAATTGAGGACAATGTAAACCTACATAATTAGAGTTAGATAACTTTTGCTCCCTTGTGATTTACAGTATTGGCAGGGGTGAAGGATAGGGGGTAGAAAGAGTAAAGAATGAAAGAAAAATATCATATTGGTTTCCTAAAACCAATCTAATTATTTTTTGACATAGAACTTTTATATAAAGATGTTTTGGGTAAAATGGCTCAGTCACTTTAACAATTTTTAGAAGATATTATTACCTATGCCAGGCAGTGGAGAGTTTGGTTTTTAATCTGGGGTGAAGTTTAGCTACAGATCCTTGAACTGGTAAGTCTTACCTATGCTCACCTCTATGAGGTTATCACGACAATAATAAGGAGAAAGTTTCCTATAAACTGGGCATTTGGCACAAAAATGGCTTGGATGGCATCCAAACTGGGCTGCTTTAGCATGTGAAGGGGGTACACTTAATAATTAATTAATAAATATGCTGGGGCATAAGCATAAATTTGTCACTGTCCCTGGCAAACCTGGATATAATGGTCACCCTCCATAGAGAAAACGCTGTTCGCCATTGGCAGGGTCCCCTGTGTATAAGATGGTAGGACTAGTTCTCTCGTTTTACAATTGAGGGTACAGATGAGGATCAAATCCTTTGTTCGAAGTCTCACAGTTCATTAGTGGCAGAATAGAACACAGGTCTCCTAACGCTTTTCCCAAAAATGCTGCAGCCAAAGATTCCCACCACTGGTCTATCTAAAAGCTTGCCCTTAGAGATATTTCTTTGATTCGTGGATACACATTACAAAAGATCTTCCCCAAATTATAAATGTTATTACTGAGTGGTTATGTATTAAACCAACAATACCAAATAACTCAGCAAGGATAATTTATCATATTAGCAACCTATTTCCTTGAAGAGCAAGGAACTGGATCCCAAGAAAATGAGTCACAGGACAGACATTTTTCTGTGAGAGCATCCATGTGAAAAAAAATGCCCAAAACTTTGGTAGGCATCACAGTAGCTGCAGGGCAAACACAAGGATACCCCAAAAGACATTTCTCTTCCTACAAATCTTGCCAACTACCTTAGAATAACCTTTCTCTAAATGCAAAGAACAAAATTTCTACAGCAAATTTTTTATTATTGTTCTACAACTATTCCTATTGGGTTTCTTATTCTCATATTTCCTTAGCAGCGGCCATAGACCATAACAAATCTCTCCTACAAATACTTGCATTTCACTGCAACATATTTGCAAATGTGAATTAAAGAAACTAGAGATCTAAACTAGACACTACTTCTTTAAGTCTAAAGATGGGTTTGTTATGCTCTTATATACTCCCTTAGAGATGTACAAGTGGCAGAGTTCACGTAGGGACATGTGTGGAAACACAAAAGGGAGGCATTCAATGGCTGGGCCCCACCTGGAAAAGGTCATGCAACCTGGTTTCAGAAGAATTAAAACTACCTACAAGCAGGCCTTGTTCAAGATGCCTGACAAGTGTGCCAGGAAATTTTGGAACCAGGAAAGTTCCAGACAAGGCATTTCCAGTGGTACTGTCCCTTGGAGTCATAAACAGTACTGAATCTCCCAGAAACAAGGTGGGACAATACACATGGAAGACTGCCAACCAGGGAAACTCACCTGAGCCTTGAGTCCAGAGTTTTTATTGAGGTCCCATCATACAGACATGGATGACTGACCATGTGGCTGATCTCAGTCTCCAGCTGCTCTGAAAGTCCAGCTGATACCCTTGTGACACAAGGTAAATCACCATAATTTATACTGTTAGCCTCTGTAGGATGATGGCCCAAGGCCTCTAGGTAAACAGAGACACTTTTTTGAGGCAAGGCATCCAAGGGTTTAGAGATGACCTTGCAGGAGCAGAAGCAAAGGCCTGGCTTCTCTTTGGCAAGGTTCCGTTCTTTATTGCACACCTCTACAGGAGACATTCCTGAGAATCTGCTTCAGGGCTCTGCACTGACTGAGCTCTGCCATTCCTCCTCCTGCCCATCACCCACCCACCCACTCACTGCTTCTACCTGTGTCTTTATCATTTTGTGCCCCTACCAACTGGTAGACTTCATCAGAAACTTCAGCTCAAATTTCTAAGAGAAAGAATGGTCCATTTTATCACCATAATCTGTGTGGGTGTAAAGATTTGTTAATGGCCCATCGTGGGCTTCTGACTAACCCAACTAACCCTCAGTTTGGCTATCCTTAGACCGGATCACAACCCTCAACCAATCAGCTGTGACCAAGAGCAATGGAGCATTGGTATTTAACCAATGCAACCCTCATAAGTAGTTGTTTTCAATGTCACCATTTGTATAATAAAACTTATGCCTGTCATGAAATACCTGATTTATTGGTATCATGTATGAAGGACCCAGTATGAACAGCATCTCAATTTAAGACTGGTAATAAAGAGTAGTTTGATTTCCTTCATGAGAAAACGTGCTTTTTCTTCATAACCACACTATCGACCATATGGCTTTGAAACTTGTATATGTGATATTTACCACCTATGTTTGCCATTGATTCAAAATTATGCCAATTCAGGACCAGTAATTATTGTGCCACTCGGCAGGTATAATATCTACCTTTTTTTTTTTTAAATAAAATTTTTTTTAAAAATTTATTTATTTTTGGCTGTGTTGGGTCTTCGTTTCTGTGTGAGGGCTTTCTCCAGTTGCGGCAAGCAGGGGCCACTCTTCATCGCGGTGCGCGGGCCTCTCACTATCGCAGCCTCTCGTTGCGGAGCACAGGCTCCAGACGCACAGGCTCAGCAGTTGTGGCTCACGGGCCCAGCCGCTCCGCGGCATGTGGGATCCTTCCAGACCAGGGCTCGAACCCGTGTTCCCTGCACCGGTAGGCAGACTCTCAACCACTGCGCCACCAGGGAAGCCCTAATATCTACCTTTTAATAATCGTTTGCAATGAGAAGAATAAAAAAGTGCATGTCCTACCATGAAATGTCAAAAGTAACATTCATTTTATTTTATAATGATGAAAAATGGGTATCCTAGTGTTATTAACTGAATTATGTCACTCTAAAATTCACATGTGGAAGACCTCATCCCCAGCATGGCTGTATTTGGAGATAGGGGCTATAGGAGGTAATAAAGGTTAAATGAGGTCATAAGGACTGGGCCCTAATTCGATAGAACTTATGTCCCCATAAGAAGAGGAAGAGACACCCAAATTTTCTTTCTTTCCACAAACCACAGTGGAAAGGGCATGGGTGGATTCAGCAAGGAGGCCACCTGCAAGCCAGGAAGAGAGCTCTCACCAGAAACCGAATCTGCCAGAACCTTGATCTGGGATTTCTAGTCTTCAGACTGTGATAACTACATGTCTATTGTTTAAACCACCCAGTTTGTGGCATTTTTGTTATGATAGCCTGAGCAGACAAATGCATCTAAAGTTGTGACTAAAAAATAAGTGAACAAATAACTAAATGAATATCTTTATTGAATAAGAACTGAATGAATAACTGAATAAATGAAAAAATTAGTAAAATTAGGATTTGAGCATATTACACTCTCAGAAAAATCATTTTCACTCTTAGATATAAACTTAAAATTTCCCTGTAAAAGACCTAGAAATTTATGAAGGCTCTGATCTGGCTTAGAGCTATGAAATTTTTATAATTTTCTGCCATGGATGTATTAAGATTTTTTTACCTTTCGTGGAGACAATTGGCAATCTTTCATTTGCCACACGTTCTGAATGAGACTGAAGTCATCTGAAGATCAAAAATCAGTGAAGCAACAGAAAGCATTAGTGAGTGAGAACAATTCACCATGTGACCATCTGTCCCATATTCTGAATTCAAGAGACTTGGCAAGTCTATAAAAATATCATGCATGAACTTTCCTTAATGATCATATTTTTTACTGCCAGATATATTAATTTTCAATTGCATTTCAATAAGGCATTAGTGACAACCAGTGAGACAAATTCAAGATCCTAATGGAGATATATATCACAGGCTTCTTTTTCATATTTAAAGGTAACATTAAATTTATACCACATTGTTCAGGAATTCATTTATTTATGTTCCATACTTTATGGGTGCTGTGATGCCTCATAAAATTTCATATTAGCTAGAATCTCCTGCTAGGAAAATAATATGGTGGTTAATTTGCATTTCTTTACTGCAGATATTTAGCTTTGTATTTTTATGTCACTATATATATTTTCATGCATTTTATAAAACTTCCTCACCGACAGGAGTGAATTGAAGTAGGGAAGTCAGATCATGCTCTGATATTTTCAATATGATTTGCATATGATTACAGAAAATAGAAGTGGCTGAGAATTATTTTAGGGGTGTCTGGACAAATGCTCTTATATAAGAAGCACCTACAGACCAAGGCACCATCATTACGTGAAGGAACATCTGGGCCATCCATCTCCTCCTGGCCTCCTTGACCAGAACTGGGGATATAGGAGCGATAAGGTCACTGTTCAGTGGTCAGGAGAGATGATTAAACTGATTTGCTCCTCTTCTTGTTTTGAGATTATAAAAGTATGAGGGCAGAGCCTTGATCTCTTTTCTTCACCACTTTATTCCCAGAGCCTGTATTTTCTCCACACATACAGTCATTATTCAAGAAATAATTGCTGAATCATTGGAAGAAAATGAAGCCAAATGTCATTCCTACTGCTCTGAGAAGGAAAAAGAAAGAAAATAAATGAGATTGTTGAGAATTCCTCCTCTCTAAGCCAACTGTCTTCTCAGCTGGGAAGATCCCTGAGAAAAAGCTCAGAGATAAGTGGGCCATACAGGAGAGCTTACCACACTCTCCTGAAGGCACAAAAAGAATAGACATTTTTTTTTCTATAACTTTCTACATCTTCCTACAAGTATTAAAAAAAAAAAGGAAGAAAAGGAGGCAGAACACTCTGAGTAGAGGGGCCTTAGACACTTGTAGAAACTTATATGTTACAGGGCACCTCAGGCACAGTAGAGTGGAGAGGGCAGCGGGCCGTGCCAGGCAGAAAGGGCTGTCGGGGGAGGGAGTCCTGAGTGAGGATGATGTCTCAGCTGGTGGGGAACCTGTGGCTGGCTCAGAACATGT
The DNA here is from genome assembly GCF_028021215.1 of Eschrichtius robustus. Lineage (NCBI taxonomy): Eukaryota > Metazoa > Chordata > Mammalia > Artiodactyla > Eschrichtiidae > Eschrichtius > Eschrichtius robustus. The sequence continues at coordinate 66,671,600 of NC_090832.1, read as the reverse complement.
ACTCTGCTGAGAGAGAGAAGGAAACACTTCCAGTTCTTAGAATACCGTGGCTTCCTTGACAGAGTTTTCCCAGGAGTTACCCCTGATGCCAAAGGAGAGGGAGGAGAGAAAACCCTTCATTTATCTGACATTTGGATACTGTCTTTTCCAAGGGATCCAGCAACAGGAAGGAGAGACATAGAATGAGAACAGGAAACCTTTCAGCCTGCTGTCAGGTAGGAGGCAACTGCATAGCTCTAGGGTAGAGGAAAATTCATAAGGAAATGGCAAACATTACTAGGAAAACTGATCATGTAAACCAGACGGGATTTCAAAACAAATTTATGATATCCTGATAATTTAAATTTCTCTGATATTGCAAAAATTTCTAATACGATGGGCTTAGGGCACAACAATCTGAACAGAAGAGGGCAACTCGAATCTGTGTTTGAGTAATAATACTACTTAGATTGTATTTCACATGTAAAACAATAAGCTAAAGATGTCTTTATTGACATTTGTCATATACTGAGAAAATATAGATTCTCCTTTACAAAGAATACTATTTCTACGGCATGGTTTGAACTGTTGATGGTGATGCCACTGATTACTTGTAATAAAAAAAATGAGGGGCGTAAACAATTTGTTTTAAAATAATAATGAAAGCCATGGTTAAAAGGAAGTTGACAGGGACCAGAAGTGACATGTGAGGAGCCACTTCCAACTAAAATCTGTTAGAAATTAAGACTAAGCATCACTGGGACTTCCCTGGTGGTCTGGCAGTTAAGATTTCACACTTCCACTGCAGGGGGCACAGGTTCCATCCCTCATCGGGAAACTAAGATCCCACATGCTGCGAGACATGGCCAAAAAAAAAAAAAAAAAAACCAGAAAAAGAAAAAGAAAGAGAGAGAGAAAAAGATTAACCATCACTAAAGTTACGGTGGAAGTCTAAATAAAAACATGGTTTGATTGTATACACTGCTTTCTCAGGAATATTGTCATTGGATACATTGAATTATACTGTTATAAAATGCTAAGAAAAATAAATAAATGCACTGGCATAGATATTGAACACCCTGATGCATGAATATTAAGAATGAAAATATAAGCAGTGTAAACATGCTTTAATTAAAATGTAATGTGATCTATTCAATATATGTTGAGCTCCATTCTTTGCATAGGCAAGTGGATTGGCTACACGCCCTTCTTCAGAGAGTAAATGGGCCTCTGTCCAACTCACCCCAGACACTCTGAGACAGGAAACCAATGACATTATCCTTAAAGAATATACAGTCTATCTACCTGCCAAATTTACAAAGTTCTGCCTCTGGATTTTCTATACATTTTGTCTGGTGGCCAGTAAACATTTGTTGAGTTGAACTGATTATGTATATATAAATACACAGATACTCTAGGGACAACTGTAGGAGCCTGATTACTTTATTCTATTAGTGCTTACCTTGTTATTTTCTCTTTCAACTTATTCTTGAATAAATCTATTTCTGTTTGTTCCCAGAACAAATCTATTTCTGCGGCTTTGAGCAGAATTTATGTTTACTGATTATGGTGGAAAAAAGTTTCTTTTACCTCTATCTGTTCAGGCTGATGGAGGTGAAGGTCATATACAGATACATATGTAGTTTAGTCATCTTTTTTTTAATCACTTTATACTGCCCTCAGATATCAACCTCCATGTTAGTGATTGAAGTTAATCTCGGCTAAATGTTTAAAAAGTGAATTCTGGGTTCAGAACAAAGTTTATGGGTAAATATTAAGTTATTAATAATCCTTATTATGACTGCTACAGTGTATTGAGAGGTTAATAAGTTCTGCCAGTTGATGAAGTCAAGGAGGTATTTGAGGTGGCTTGATCTACCAGCAGTTACTAAAATATTTCAAGTGAAAGGGAACATATTATTTTGTGTCACATTCTATTCCATTTTGGACCGCTTATATTTATAACTTCTGGAAGGATGAGTTAAAGTTAGAAGAAAGAAGGGGCAGGGTATTATAATCAGAAGAGAGTGTGCATGCACAAGAATGCATTACATATTCAGTTAGCTGCAAACTACTGATGTAGTCAGAATACATGGCGAAGTGAGAGCATGGCTTGATGAGATGATAGAGATCTAGATGAGGCAGAGCTAAGGAACTGGGGCTTTATCCTATGGGAGGAATTTATGCCAAAGGAGGACAGCAAGATTGGAATATTACAAAGATCACTCTAAGAGAATGTAAATGGTGTATTGGTGCAGGGGTGTGAACTCTTGTAGGTACTTGCGATTGATCTATTGCATTAGTCTAAGCAAGAAATAAACATAGATAGTGAAAGAGAAACTAGGGAACAGGAAACATATTAGAGAACCATTTAGATGACAGACGGACAAGGACTTCCACATTTCTGGCAGGGAAGATTAGCAGTAATTGATGATATTTACCAAAATTGGGGGATCCAAGAGAGGAAGAGAAGATGTAAGGGAATGAAGCAGGGAAAATGATGAGTTCAAAGCCATGTTAAGTTTGTGATACAACTAGAAAACTCAGGTGCAGATATTCTGATAAGTCAATTTGATGATATTATGACAGGAAATCTAGGCTAGAAATATTGGGAAACAATGCAGATAACAAGTGAGGACACTATGAACAAAGGCAGTATCATGGGGAATGGTGAAAATGGGATGGAATTAAGAGACATATTGAAGTAATATTCAGTAAGACTAGTGCCAAGTTGATTTAACATTAGAGAAATTCATTGCTCTTACTAAGCACCAGAGCCAGTGCTGTTTAAAGTGTGTAATTCTGCGGTACAACTTCTAACCTTTAAACAGAACTGTAATTAAAATTAAGCTTTATAGAAATATTACTCTATGTTAGGCAATTATGTGTAAACTGTAGGTCAAGGCATATATTATCCAAGTTTAGTATTCCAAGCACCAAGTACTGTGCATATGGCCAATGCATGTTTGTGGAAGCGAATTAACACATCTATGCTGCAACTTTCATCATACTATACTTTTTTTTCAGCATACGCATACTGAATGTATGCTATGGGCTAGGCCTTGTGTTTTTTGCTAAGGACAAAAAGATTTAAAAAATAATATTTTAGATTAAAAAAGCATTCTAGACAAAGACAGAAACATATAAAATGATAATTACTATAATAGAAATAAGCACAGAATGATATGGAATCATAGAAGAGGGTATATCAGCCAACTGGTCAGCTTCTCATAGGTGATGACGTATAAGCTGAATCTTGATGCTGAGTAGGAGTCACCCAGTTCGTTGGGGTGGAGGGGGTGTACCCCTGGAGGTATTACAGGTGTGAGAGTCATCTGTGTGAGTAGGGTATGGGGCTGGGAGATCATAGAGCTCTCTGAATAACACTGGCAAAATACTAAGATGATGGAAAAGAGAGGAGAGAATAATGAACCACAAAGATAAATATTCAGGTGGCGACAATATGTTTCTACGCCATGCTTAGGAATCTGAATAAGAGAAAAATAGGAAGAGAAGACTGGCTGTAATTTCAAGATCAGACATATTAGGTTAGAATGTGTATTAGTTAGAGTAGGTTGACTACTGTAATAAGTAACATTTCATTAGCTTAACAGTAAAAGTTTCTGTTTCATCAATATCACAGCCTAATGAAGGGTGTTTGGGAGGGTCTATGCTCAATGCAGCCATTCATGAACCAAGGCTCTTTCTATCCTTTAGTCTGCCCTCCTCTATCCTTAGAACCTTCTCTATGGAGCACGTGGGTGAACAAAGAATGGGAGGATACAGGCAAGACTGTTTCAGGGGCACACCTGAAAGAGGCATGTATCGCATCAACACACATTCTACTGGTCAGAAGTCAGTCTCATGGTCATACCTGACTCTGTAGGAGACTGAGGAATTTGGCCTACCCAGATGCCTCATAGGGGAAGGAAAAAGAATTTGATGAACAAGTTTCTTCTGTCTGTGAGATAGGCAAGTATAAATAAAAAGTAGAGGACTAGGTTTTAAATCTATTAATATATTTATGAGTCCTGCACATAAAACATCGGTAGTTTAATCATGGAAGCTAATGAAACCTCCAAGTACGATCAAGTATATTGAAAATAACTCAGGAGAACTTCAGCATTTCATGTACACATTTTAAAAAAAAGCATGAAAAATGAATTGAACATAAATGGCCAGAAGACTAGGAGAGAGAATGTCAAAGATGTCAAGGGAGGAAAGAATTTCGAGAGGGAGCAAAGACATGATAAGCTCCAGGGTAGTTAACTAAGATAGAAACCATTGGCTACATTCTAAAACTTTAACTACTTCAATTTGGTATTAATTCATAATGTCATTTAGATGGTTGAGTGACCTACAGGAAGGGGACTATGGCTGTATCTGTAGCATTAAATAGCCTTAACTTATGATGTCTCAACTTGTTTTAAAACTTAAGCTGAGATTTCAAATTAGCCTTAACAAAAACTTTAAATCTATATTTACAGTTACTTTTCTCAGATAAGTTTTTTATGTGAGGTCTTTCTTTCTAAAAAGATTAAAAAATCACTTATAATTCCACTTAACTTTCATGTTTATAAGTTCCTTATTAAATATGTTCTGCAGTCAGATGGCAGCTCTTTTGTGGATTCAGAATAGATGTAAAATATATTTGCATATATACATACACATATCTATGTACTTCCTCATGGACACGTCTAATTAAATTTAAAATAGTGACAAATAAAAGCAAAGTATATAAATACTTTGCTAAACATCTTAAGTTGTGTTTTAAATTATGAAAACCCTTGATGCCACTGTTTAGAAATTGTGTAGCTTCAAGAAGTAAGGTGGATTGGAGGTGGGATACATTACCTGTGTTTTAATATCAATGTTTAAAATATTTAAACATTAATAATAAATGTCCTGAAAGCATAGGTACATATTATTTGACATTGAAAATAATGTGAAGAAATATTTACCAAATGTTGTTTTACTATTGTTCTTTCTTAAAATAAATAAAGTCTTACATTCCCAGTATATAAAATAGTTACAAGAGGAGCTCCTATATTTGATTGTTTCCCTTGGTGGTGACCTCTGAGGCAACTCTGAGAATTCCTATGTCAAAAGGACCAGAGTTTAGATAAGCTGGGATGAAGTGAGAGAGTGGCATGGACATATATACACTACCAAATGTAAAATGGATAGCTAGCGGGAAGCAGCCACATAGCACAGGGAGATCAGCTCAGTGCTTTGTGACCACCTAGAGGGGTGGGATAGGGAGGGTGAGAGGGAGACGCAAGAGGGAGGGGATATGGGGATATATGTATATGTATAGCTGATTCACTTTGTTATACAGCAGAAACTAACACACCATTGTAAAGCAATTATACTCCAATAAAGATGTTAAAAAAAAAGAAGGAGCAGAGTTTGGAAACAACTGTGTGAAGGGTGGGCTGTGCTGTGGCAGGAACTTCCACAAGAAGGCAAGTGTTGATGGGGGAAAATGTGGGGTCAGATGCTCCAAAGCTCTAAGGAGGAAAGATTGAGAGGAAGATATTAAGCAGGTGGCCAGTGGCAGGCCCTCATGATAAAATAAATAAAATAAAATAAAATAAAATAGCTGGTGTAGGGTAGGATGTTGGTGATGAAATAGACTATAGGGCAGGCCCAGGCCTGGGAAAAGCTTGAGAGGAGAACTTTGCGGTAGACACAGACAATAAAACAAGACAGATCAAAAACAAACAGAACAAAAAAACTCCAGACACTTAAGCAGGTAAAGCACAAATGAGTTTTAACAGCAATGATTAATACTAAGTAAAATAAATGAAACTTCTTCCCCTAACTATAAATAGCCTGAACCATGAAATGTTCTCACCTTGAATTCAAATTCCATTCACATGTGTTCACTTTTAATGTAGCTAGTAGCTGTGAGCTGGGCTCTCTGCTATGTGGTGGGGAGATGGAGAAATCAGACCCAGTCTCCTCCTGTAGAAATCTTTCTTCCTTCTAGGAAAGGAGTGTGTACATAAAAATAATGGCAGAGAGGAATGGCAGATGTCATACTAGTGGAGCTTAGAAACAGGGCTTCTAAATCTGATAGATGGGTTGGGCAAAGAGAATACTTCTTGGTACAGAGGAAACTTGAACTGGGTTAGTGATTTACCATCAGGGGGTATTTAGACAATTAGACTTCCGCAACAGTAACACCAAAAATGGCAGCAAATGAATAAATCCAATAAAGAAAAACAAAACACATGTATTAATTTCTTAGTATATTCCAGGCGCTATAGTCTGTGTTTCATTTGGATGGTATCTCATAGGATGTAATTGTACTTAATTAGCCTAACCACTATGACTTCGATATACTTAAGCATATTTTATACATGGAAAAGAGATTAAATTTGTTAAGTCTCTTGCCTAAGGTAATAAATTCTGTCTTGGTGGCTAAGCCAGGATATAGGCTCAAGCAGTCTGACTCCACAACTTGTTCTTAACTACAGCCAACAATGAAGAAGTATTAAAAAAGAAAGAAAGAAAGAACAAAGAAAAAGAAAGAAAGAAAGGAAAAAGTAAAAGAAAGAAAGAAAGGAAGGAAGGAAGAAAGCTATGGAGTATGGAGTCCCCCATCCCCCTAATATTTGTGAAGAAGCAAAATACTCTTTTTGTTCCGATTTCCTTCTGGGTGATGTCTGCTTTCTAGACAGATCTCAAAAAAACATTGCATAAGTTTGAGTATACAGTTTATTATGTGAGGCAATATCTAATTTTTTTGTACTATTTATAATATTGAATAATATTAAAAAGAAAATTCCCAAATGTTTGAGTTGTTGTGGCTTTTTATCTTGTCATTTTAAAGGCAGGAACAACAACAACAAAAAAATACAAAGAGCATAATGACTTAAAATGCGAATCACAGGGGCTTCCCTGATGGCGCAGTGGTTGAGAATCTGCCTGCTAATGCAGGGGACACGGGTTCGAGCGCTGGTCTGGGAGGATCCCACATGCCGCGGAGCAACTAGGCCCGTGAGCCACAACTACTGAGCCTGCGCGTCTGGAGCCCGTGCTCCGCAACAAGAGAGGCCGCGATAGTGAGAGGCGCGTGCACCGCGATGAAGAGTGGCCCCTGCTTGCCACAACTAGAGAAAGCCCTCGCACAGAAACGAAGACCCAACACAGCCATAAATAAATAAATGAATAAATAAATAAAAAATTTAAAAAAAATGCGAATCACAAAGACCTTGAAAATTATTGTTATAAATTGTTAGTCTTCTTTTCAAAGCCAGTGATTTTTGATTCATTTAATATTTCACACAGTTATTGTAGAAATTCCCTTCTCTCACTAACTTTACCTCCATCAGGCTCTTTTTACTCTCTTTACTCAACTTAGATTTGACCTCCATCATGATAATCTCTCCCTTGCTTAGCTCTCAACAGCCCTCACCTTCTTGCTTCATTGCACTTGCTTGTTTGAACCACCTTCCTACTTACACAAACTCTGAGCCTGCACTCACCACAGCTGAATGTGGCTGGAGATCAACGCTGTCATGCAAACTGGTCCCACTTTAAATTCATGATTAAGTGAGCCCTTAACGTTGCTGGGCAACCAGGCTACATTCCCCAAGTCTATGCACCGTTCAGTTTCCCAGAGGACTATACATACATTCTCCCCAAACTTCCATCACCTTCACTCATTCTCATTCACAGCTGCTGACCTCTACTCTATTTCACTTAGGAAATGCAAGCACACAGAAGAGAACTTCCACATCTAACTCCCATCTGCACTGTGTCCGTAAAAGAATGATTTTGCTGTTCACGCTCCACACAAAGGCTAACTCCTCCTCAAGTGCACTAGACCCCATCCCTTCTCATCTACACAAGGAAATCTCTCTAGTAGTTCTCCCTATCTTTGTTTCATCATTACAGTTTTTCCTCTCAATCTTTCTCATTAGCATATAAACATTGTTATTGTTTTTCTGCTCCTAAGAATCTGTCTCTTAACAAATTTGTCCCAATGTTGATAACAACAATGCCTGTGGGTGCATTATACAATTCTCTCTATGTTTGTATACATTAAAAAAAAAAATTCATAATGCAGAAGCAAAAATGAAAACAAAAACCTCCACTGACCTTTCTATTCCCTTCTACATACAACACTAATTCACATTATGACAAAACACCTCAAAAACTATCAATGCTCTCACCTTTGTCACTTCCTTTTTCTCTTGAATCCACTCCACTCAGGTTAGGATCAATGGGATAAAGGTCTTAAGGAGGCTTGAAGAACATTTCCATGAGGCTTATTTTATTGATACAATTAATCTATCAGTGATGAGGTAACTAATCAACTTTACAAACTGAAAATCAATGAACCATTATATTATCAGGACACTTTTGCTCCAAGTTTCATAAACATATCTTGAACTACCTTTAGCAAACAAGAAAAATTTATTGACTAACTTAACCAATCTCATAGAGTTGTAATGAGGGCTCAGGGATAAGTATTATCCACTTAACTCTGCTTCTTTCTTCTTTCTTTCTGTTGACTTCCCCTGCTAGACACAATATTACTGGCTGTCTCCACACTTGAGTACCTAACATATGAAACCAAAGAGGACCTAAGAGTTCTTCCATATTGTCCCAGGTTCATAAATCCCAAGGAAGGATTCTTGTTGGTCCTGCCTGGCTCAGATAGTGACTCCATTAGCAATAATCACCATGGACAGGGTATCAGAATCTGTAAGAAGATGGCAGCTTCCTTTGAAATCATCTAGTTAGTATTGGGGCAAGGAAATTGCTAGAATGAATTAGTGGGAGCGTGTTGTACATGTGGTGAATTGCTGCACTGGGCAAACAAAACAACAGATGTTTGTTAACACCTATTTGTTTGGCTTCCTACTTTCCAATTGGAGACCACTGTCCTAGAAGCCTAACTGTACTTCCCTTTTTTTGCAGCACAATAAAAGGGTTTCACAATTTAAGGTAGCAAACAGAATAGTTTAGCTCATACATATTTTCAAGGTTACACAGAGAAGAAAACTCAGGTTAGTTCCAAAGGAAAACTGTTCTGTTGAAGCAACTTAAGAAGCTTAAAAACCTTTCCAAAGATAAGTAACTTTGTGATGATGTTATGGATCAAATGTTTGTGTCCCCTAAAAATTTATATGTTGAAATGTAATCCCCTATGTGATGGTATTTGAAGGTGGAACGTTTGGGAGGTAATTAGGTCATGAGAGTGGAGCCCTTATGGATGGGATTAGTGCCCTTATAAGAAGAGGCTGGAGAGCCAGTTTGCTCCATTTCCATCATGTGAAGGCACAAAAGTCAACAATCTGCAACATTTAAGAAGGCTCTCAACAGAGCTCCATTGTGCTGGCACAATAATCTCATATTTCTAGCCTCCAGAGCTATAAGAAAATAAAGTTCTGTTGTTGATAAGCCACCTAGTTTATGGTATTTTGTGCTAGCGGCCCAAGCTGACTGAGACAGATGATAACTAAACTGATATCATGGAAAGTAACATGAAGATCTTACTAACAAGAGTCTTTCATATGCTCAAGAAACTTTAAAAAATATATAGTAGCTTAAAAAGAAGCTCTATGATACAATATGATATAAATAAGTATAATAATATAAATAAGTATATTGCTACTGAGGTGAGGCTCAGAAAGTACTACCTTTCAATCCTTTGAAATAAACAATATGCTTTCCTTTTCTACTTTGAATATATGGTAACTGTTTACAACAATTAATTTTTTTTTTTTTTTTTTGGTGCCTGTTTGTGAACAAACGAGGTCTCTGAGACCCTAGAGATTCAGGTGGAGGTTTCAGGGAGTTGGGAACCAGCTACAAAAATGATCACATAAATTAACAAAGAAACCAAAAAATTCTTTCCTTTAATCTCTTTGTTGTTATGTTGAAAATTATAAAAATAATTTTAGCATGAATTTTCTAAATTATGTTATTAGTGTTTTATTTTGTTCAAAGCAAATATTGGGTAACACAGCATGCTGTTATATATACTTAGGAAGCAAACATGGGTGATACATTACTATGTAAACTGCAATGGAAGGGATTTTGGTCTTTTCTGTTCAGTGCTTTCTACCCAATTCCCAGAGCAGTGCCTGACTCATAGTAGATGTATCATGATTTTTTTAAAATAAATTAGCTAATCTTTGTATGTTATAATTTTAAAATACCGTCTATTGATATATATTAAAATGTATCCTGCTATTATGATTATGGACATCAGGTTCAGCTCAAGGTAGCAAATATAAATTTTAAAAAATGAAGGCACCAATGTATCCTTTGATCTTACTATCATATCACATTTTTGAAAATCATGGGAGGAAAAAGCCAGTGTTAAATTTAACCAAATGGAAGGAGAATCCTATAACTGGCCATCAAGCAAAGACATCAGGTGATATGAATCCATTCTATAAGAAAAAGTCTTAAGTTTTAGGATTGGATATTTATAAGAACTTAGATTTCCCAACTGAGAATTCATATATTAGAGCATCGCAAGTTTACTTTTCTCTCTCCCAAACAAAATAAGTTGCCGTATTGGAGAGACTTTTGTGGAGTCATGTTCAGCCATCATACGTCTTTGATCTCTCAAGGAAAATTATCATGTCTTTGATCTCTCAAGGAAAATTATCTTTGTCAACAAATGTTATCCATTCCAGAAATACTGATATGTTTTCCACTATTTTAAAGCAACCCTTAAAGAAATCGGCAGCTGTTTAATTTGCATTCTGCATGCAACTGGACAAAAATATAGGTGTCCCTCAGTGAAGCCAGCTCCTAGCTTTCATCTATTGTGTGCACATTGTTGCCATCAAAGAAAAATTTGCATTTTATAAGCCCATTTTGGAACCTGAAAATAACATCAATGTCTTCAAAATGGTGAAAATCTGCTTTGCCAGGGAAAGCTTCCACTGGAAAACAAATCTTGGTGTTCTCTGCACAGGTGGAACACCTGCAATGCTTGGCAACACATCTGGGTTGGCTGCTTTCTTGAAGAAAGGCACTCCACATGTCATAATGACTCACTGCCTTCTATACCGGCGTGCAATGGCATAAGAGACTCTGCCAGTAATTCTGAAAGAATCTTCGTCCACTGCCATGGAAGGATCAACTTTATCAGAGCCAACGATTTAAATCACTCATTTCGGCATGTTTTGTCAAGGGTTGAAAGAGGAATATTAACTTCTTTACTACATGTTCCAAAAGAAAAACTTTGAGTGCTTGATTGCACTTCGGGAAACTTTTACCTTTTTCTTTTCTCTCCTTTCTCTCTCTCTTCTTTTTTTCTTTATTAATTTTTTTGGCAGGGGACAGGTGGAAAACAAAGTGATATAAAGGAAAATTCACTCAGAACTACTGGACAAGGCAGAGTTGATCCATATGTTGACTAAGGGAAGGCTATTTTTGACAATATAAATGAGGTGATTCATTCAAAGCAGAGCCTTGAACTACAGATGCTGCTAAAAACAAAACAGAACAAACACACCACCCCCATCCCTACCTCAAGCCACCGCCACAACAAACGACAAACTATTGTATCCAAGTCACCATTTCTTAACACTAGAATCAGGAAACTATCTCAAAGTTATAAATGCTAGAAAAATCGTGTTTTTAGTCTGCATTGAGGGTAATAGAGACTTGCCAAATTCTCTGTGGGAAGATATCTACAGATCCCTGGAAAAACTAGAATCCTTCCCAAGGTTACTTCTGCTCAAACCACTTAAATATTAAAACCTGGATTTGTGATCCTCTTCTTGCTGACACAGAAAGCATCACTGTGGCACATTTTGACCCAAATGACTTTGGGATGAAGGGCTTGCCAGGATTTCAAGTCAAGAAATCCCAGACAATTCAGTTATATTTGACAATGTACAGTCACCTGGCAAAGCCTTTTGTGAGAACATTGATTTCACTCATATGTCTCCATAAATGAGGTTATTAGCATGCAAAGCCACCTAAACACAGTAACCAAAAATATCAAAATTAGATGTCAAAGATAACATGCATACTTTCAATTTAAAAATATGACAGTTCCATGCTTTCAAGCTGAATATCAGATTCTTGCTGACATTTCCTTTGGGGAAAAATGGATTTGTCATATTGTAAAATTTGGATCTTACATTTTGGATGGCTTAAACTTTTCAGTAAGCAGCATTTAAATATATTTATAAATGCAGGAGAACAATGAAGACATAAATGTTTGTAAAGATTTCTTTCATAATACTTCTCTACCATTTTGTGATTGAATAATTTGATACAATAGTTATAAAGTTATAACTAGGAGCTCCAGAACGACCAGCTATCTGGACCACTCACTTTCTCCAAAAACCTTTGTTTCTAGTTCTCCATGAAGAAAATCTAACTTCTTTACACCTTTGATTTATAACCCTGTCCTGCCCCTTTTGCTCTCAGTAGATAACCTTTATCCTCCTTCACAGAGAAATTTTCTTAACTTCCCTCTTCAAATCTGTAAGCTAACGTGCAGCTGTAGATTGACTCTCTTTTCTCTCATTATTTTTAATACTAAAAGAATAAAGATTTTTTATCAAGCATTGTAAGTTGCATTCAATAGCCTTCAGATACACCACACCACAAACCATCTACAATCAGTCAAACCCAGCAGCAGATCATTCTTGCACAATCCATGAGTTAGGGCAAAACTCCCTGTAACTTACAGTGAGATCCTACTCAGGTCTTGCAGGCAGGGATTGAGGAATTACGTCTCATTTCTGATCACTAATGCGTGATGAAGAGCGTCAGAAGAATTCTAAGAAAACGAATAGAAGTGATTGTGATTTCAAAATAAATTATTTGGAGACATTAGCAAAGACATCAGAATGATACAGTATACTTGCTTCTACTAAATTCTTGATGGAAAAGTTCTCAAGAACAAGCAATTTGTTTCCTGCTGCAGAAGGAGGGAGCGTTCTGTTGTTGATATTGTTTTTAAAAGATCAAAGGGGATTTTTTTTTCACAGAATTTCATATTTTGCTAACATGAAGGCATAAAACAGCAACAAAGAAAAACAATGCATACAGCAGTGAATACACCAGAGTAATGTTGATATTTACAACAACTAGATAATTTGGGGGGTTTTAGAATAAATGCAACAGAGGTCAATAATCACAAAGTTTTAAGGTTAGAGCAAGATCAGTCAATGACTAAACAGAGTTAACAGCTTTTATAGGACTATTACTGATTATTAGCTTTTTTGTTTTGCAAGTGGGAACATACTGGTAAGAATGGAAGAAAGGACAATAACATGCATAATATTAACCACAGACTGCAAAAATCATGAACCATGCAGAAGTCTACCTCAAGTAGTAGCACTAATGGTCTACTAATGGTTTTTCTCTCCATTTATAGTGAAAATTGGTACAAATGGCTGGAATCCAGAGGGGCCATACTGCTGATGACACCTATGGGATGGCACATCACAAGTGTCCCTAAGAACCTGTGTAGAATTGAGCTTTCCTACCAGCTCGGTTTTTTCACATTGGGACTGTCATTGGAGAGAAAACTATACTTCTTTTTTCTCCAAGCATATTACAGTGTCCTTTTGTTATAGTAATGGAGCTTTTACTCTAATTCACTAAGGTTCTGTCACTCTTTCTATATGATCTCATCAACTGCTGTGGCTTCAGTTATTTTCAAATGCTACTGATTCAAGTATCTCTTTCCCCAGCCCAGAGCTGCATATCTAATGCCCCAGTGGATGCTTGGATAGGCCACAGAAATTGAAATCCAATCATCACAAAACTTAATCTTTTCTTACTCAAACTTTCTTTTTTTTTTTTTTTCTCCTCTGGTGTCTATTTGAATCAGTGGTACCATCAACAACCCAGTGGCTTAAAATAGAAATCTTGGATGAGCTTTTCTCTCTCGTACCTTTCATATCCAAATACATAAAATCTTATCTTTTCTACGTCTTAAAAAACTCTCATAAATCCAACCACTTCTCTTTATGTCCCTTGCCAAGAGTCCAGGACTCTATCATCTATTCCTCATGTTACTGCAAGTGACTTAATACTGCTTTCCCTGACTCTAGTTTTGTCCCTTTCTAGGCCATTCCCCACAGCCCTTAGAGCTAGCTTTCTACAGTGCAAATCTAACTCCAGAAACTTTCGAAGATTTTCCAATGTTCTCCAATAGAGTCAAGATTTCTTAATAGGGCAAACAAGGTCTTGCTCACTTTTCCTATGTTATCTATTGTTCTCACCTCCTTCATATGTCATATTTTAGCTTTTTAAAATTCTGCCACTATTCTGTCTTACAACCACACTTTCCAATAATGTTTCCTGTGCTAAAAACAAACACCTCTGTCATCAACTGGCTAATGCCTACTTCTCCTTCAGGTTTCAACTCAGAGGCCACTTCCCCAAGAAATCTTTTTTGATTTTTTCAAGTCTGGGTTAGATGTTCCTCCTATGTGAAAGAATGCACTGGACTCCCAGTAAATAGCACCAGTTATATTACATGATAATGTTTCCTTACTGTTCCATTTCTCACTGGGGAGGGACAGGATTTGTCTTATATTTTCATATGCCCCATATTCTGCTACCCCCATGTCTAATACTACTACTAGCGTACAGTAGGAGTTTAAGAATGACATACATCATTTTTTTGCCTCTTGCAATGCAGTACCTCCTAATCCTAGAATCCAGACTCAAGGCACTGTATCAGCACATTGATCATTGGTCCCTGATTTTATGGGTCCATTCTAACTCTGATTATTCTGATCTCATAGGTTTTACACATAAAACATAAATATCTTGGAAAGTTCAGTATTATGCATTACCTTGGCAAATTTCTCAAATTCTGTCTGCATTTTTTGCACCTGGTTATTTCACAGCAACTCTGACCCATGTCCTGGTTCACACCCCACACCTCCATGCTTTGTCCCTTCTGCCACATGAGCTCAGGTTGTTTAGATTCATTTGATATTTCCTCTAAACATAGAAACAGTTGTAACATTCTTTATCTGTGAAGATGCCTTTTGAAATCCTGACAACTGCTTTCTATACCATTTTGGGATTCGGACAGTTCAGAAGATGGGAATTGCCCGTACGCTCCAGTTTGATTGTCAACATCTTATCCCTTAAACATTTTCTCTACAGAGTAGCTCATGACGCGAAAAAATCCATCCTTTCATTTTTTTTAAACTTTGGGTTATTTATTTATTTATTTATTTATTTATGGCTGTGTTGGGTCTTCGTTTCTGTGCGAGGGCTTTCTCTAGTTGTGGCGAGCGGGGGCCACTCTTCATCGCGGTGCGCGGGCCTCTCACTATCGCGGCCTCTCTTGCTGCAGAGCACAGGCTCCAGACGCGCAGGCTCAGTAGTTGTGGCTCACGGGCCCAGTTTCTCCGCGACATGTGGGATCCTCCCAGACCAGGGCTCGAACCCGTGTCCCCTGCATCGGCAGGCAGACTCTCAACCACTGCGCCACCAGGGAAGCCCCATCCCTTCATTTTTAGGAGAGTTTGCCTTGTATGTTGTAAGACAACCTCCTCCTTCCTCCTGTTCTTGGCAGATGTCTTAATCTTTCCTTCATATTAATGAAAGCCTCAACTGTAGGACTCACCCAACTCTTTAAAAAAAATCTTCACTAAAGTTAATAACCTCAGAGAGTTTGCAAAGCTGGTATGGAATTTACAGAACAAAGCTGTGAAGAGCCACAGGCCTTCTCTAATAAAGATATCGCTTGTTTCTACTGCATAGTTTTGCTTACACAGCTTTATAGACGTTCTCTGTCTTGAGGGTACCAAGCCCATTCAAATGCCCTATTTTTCTTCTAATTGCTTTTCTGCCACTGGCTTGTTAGCAGGTCTCATGTGTTCTCTCTCCCTCTCTCTTTCTTTTACCCGTTTCTCTCTCTCTCTCTCAATCTCTCCCTTCCCCCACTTCAGTATTTACCTCCATTCCAGCATGTCCCTCTGCCTCAGAATTTAGGAAACCCATTGCTCCCTAAAAGCCAGCAGAAATGTGCCTATCTGAACCCTAGTGCAACATTTATAAGCTCTGTCAGTTTCTCCTTCTCCTTTCTTTGTGTTCTGTGATATTCAGCACTTTCCACAAAGAATGTAATAAAAAAAAAAATAAGAAGATCAAAGAAGGTGCTTATCTCCAGTGACATGTCCAAACAGGCACTCTGGCCCTCTCTAATATGCTCATCTAATTTGCTCCTGAGCCCAGGCCTGGAAGAAAAGCATCTTGAGGAAGATTTCTTCCGTGGACTGAGCCATCTGCTAATGCAGTCCTATGCCAGTAATGTACAAGTAATGGTTTACAGCTGTGAACCTTGGCTTCTGAGCTGTTTTGGTCATTTAGTAATTACAACAGTTTCATTAACATTTAAAGGGAATAGTCTGTTCAATATCAATTAGGGACGATCTGCAACTGTGTAGCTCCATTTTCATATTTGCATTTGACATTTAATATTCTGCACACATAAATTCTTGGGCTTGAAAATGCATTGCCACAGAAGGTCAAAATTAATCCTGAGCCCATTTCTACCTAGCTCTACTAAGCTTTAGGAAATATTTCTGCAGAGAGTGGGAACATAAAGGTTATTTTGGGGGCGGTTTTACACATCTCAACATTTAAGTACTTTTTCCCACCACTGAAGTTAAGGTTACAGAGTTCTCTTCAATTCTTGTTATATCTTCTGTATTCTGAGGACATTTCAAACTTATCTGAGGCAGATTTGCATAGTATTAAGAAAGATGACATCTATTACTTGCAAATGTTACGTAACTGCAGTGATATTTAACTTTAATATTTGAGGGTATGGGGGGGTGTTCTGTGGATTTCAACACTTAATAAATAGAACTAGACTATGACCAAAAAAAAGGCTTCCTAAAATCATTTACATCAGGGAATAGGTCTTTATCTCTAATTAAATTGTTGAGCAAAGGTTGACTTTGCTAGGACTTATCTCAGGAGAAACAAAAGCCCCATGGTAATTTAAATTTCATGTGGCTGAGAATGGCCCAAGGACTTGACCCCTGATGTTAAGTGATTTTGGTGGGGGACACAGTGAGAAAGATAGAGCAAATTTCAAGTGAGCTAAAGGTCTTTAAAGGAGAAAAATCAGGAGCTTCCATCAGGAGAGAGGAGCGGTTTGAGATTATTAGGGACAGATCACAGAGGATGTCCCAAGGATGGTTTGAGTGACAGAGGTTAAAAACAGTTTGAACTGAAGTCTGGGGTTTCTTTTGACTCTTAATTCCCAGACTATGACATGAGATGAATCATTGAGTGTGTACCATTATTCTAAGGGTCAGTGGTAGTGAAGAACCCACTGAATGAAGCGAGGATTATGAAGAGGATGCTGAAAGAGAGTCCAGTGGGCCTATATGTAATTTGATTCCATGCAGGTATGTGCAGATACGAAATTGTGATTTACCTGATATGGCAGAGTCTGCACCTTGAGATGTGGTGATGAGCTTTCATTTGTTTCAATTTTAAAGTGGTTTACAATCTTATGCTGCTCAAGCAGATAGAGTGACACTGGGAACACAGATAAAGTGAAAACTGAGTGTGTAAATATGTATGTCCTAGGGCCGTGAGGCCTGTAAGGAAGTCCCACTTCCCACCTCCCAGAATCTCAGTCTCAAGTAGGCACCTACAAGAAGTGGAAAGGAGCAGTGCCAGTCAGTAGGGAAATATCCGGATCAGATCATTTAGGTCGTCTTCAATATTTATATTATATAATGCATGTAATCTACTAAAAATAAGGTGTATTTTATAAAGCAAATCATTCAAGGTCAGTCTCATTCAACATACATAGATGAGGTTGTCTCACATATTCCTTGGCTCCTCAAGAAATTATTTGCAATGACTACGTGTTGCTTATTAGACCAATCCAAATGGTTTGTTCTATCTTGGCAAACACTTTACTATTACCTTCCTGTCACTCTGCATTTCTGGTTGGTTTGTGCATTTGTAACTTTTTTTCCCCAACTAGAGTATGGGCTTCAGGAGGACAGAGTCAGAATCTTCTGCTTTTCTATTCTCATATTTTCCAGCTGGGCCTACGACGTTATTTCCAGCTCTCAAAGTGTAATCAGGCAGGCAAGAGGGAGGACTCCACTTGTGATCAGGGAAATCAAAAATCAATCAATCAATCAATCTAGCCTCTAAGACTGAAGGTCAGGTATGACTTTAGTTCCTGAAAAATCTGGAGCATGGAGTGATACAGAGTCCCAGACATGGCAACTGGGGACCCTAGGTGACTAGGTGAACATGGAGCTCGGGACCAGAAAGCAGGTTCCTCTGCTTGGCAGGTCATCAAATAAGCAAGTTACTCTATTGGCTCACTAAGTACAGGGTTACTTAGTGTGTCTTTGGGGATGTCAGGCATTTGAGTGCTCAGCAGGTGGATAGAACCAAAGCCCTGGAGAAAGGAATATTTCCAAAAAAATAAGAAATAAGAGGATTCTGGAATATGTGGACAATCAACATCATATTAGAAGGCTCTATCTGGATCCCACAGACCTTGGTGACCAGTAGGCTATCTCCAGATCTTCAGCAAATCCAGCCACAGGTCTGAGGTCTTGGAAAAGTTCGTGATGAAGAGACCTTACAGTAGCTAGTAAGGATCAGTTCAGAGGTTTGTGTCATGAAGAACAAATATTTTACCTCTAGAAGAAGCTGAGAGAAAGTAGTAAAGGACTCAGTAATGTGATGAGGGAAGGAGAAGAGAGGATCCAAGATTCAGGGAGTGGATATTAAGTCTGATTCTGAGTCCATGAGGACTGATCCATAGCTGCTCAAGTTTCCTATGGCTCAGGTGGGGGTGTGCCCACATCTTGGGTGGAGATGAACCTACAGGATAATGGCTTTGGCCATGTTGGAGAGAGAATCACTTCTCATCAAACTGCAATCTTAACCACAATTAACAAAACAAAATTTTTAAAAAGTTACAAAACTTCTGTGTACTTGTCTTTTTCTCTCTGTATTAATCAGATGACTAGCTGCTGGGTCTTATAAATGCATGAATCTCAATAGTTCAGCAAAATAGTGGCTTATGTCTTATTCGTGTACAGTCCATCCATGACTCCATGCAGTCACATCCAGGGACCAGGCTCTTTCCAGCTTTGGCTTCACTTTCTTCTGCAGTCAAGCAGCACTTGGTGGGGAGTGAGAAGGGAGAATCAGTGCCCTTGGGCCAGGGTGGAAATCAATCAGAACTTAGCAAGTGGTTGGAACCAGAGCCCAAATACAATACTGGGTAAAGTGTTATTTCCTTATTTCTGTCCATAGTAGATAGAAGCTGAGAAATGTAGTCTGTGTAGAGAAGAAAGAGGGAGATTGGTTTGGTAAATGACTAACACCTAAATTAGAACTTAATGGCTGTTGGGGAAGGTGAAGAATCATATCTCCAGAGTTACCACATTACTAGATTCAAATGTCCAGTTTTCATTTAAAAAACCACAAGGCATACAAAGACACAAGAAAGTATGGACCTTTTGAAGGGAAAAAGATAAAGCAAAAAACTATCCCTGAAAAACTGGCCTGGTGGTGGATCTACTAGACAAAGACATTAAAACAACTGTCTTGAAGATGCTCAAAGAATTAAAAGAAGACATTAAAAAGACAAGAGAATAATGTATGGACAAAATGGAAATGTCAAGAAATAGAAAATGTAAAAAGAAACCAAAAGAACTTCTGTAACTGAAAAGTGCAATAAGTAAAATAAAAAATTTGTTAGAGGAATTCAAAGGCAGATTTGAGTAAGCAGGTGAAAGAATCAATGAATTGGGATATGACCTATTCTATAGAAATAAAATTATTAAGAGAGAGTACTGCAAACAATCGTACACCAACAAATTGGAGAAACTAGATAGAATGGAAAAATTTCTGGAAATATAACACCTCTCAGACTGAACCATGTAAAAATAGAAAATCTGACTATACCTATAAGAGTAAGGAAACAGAATCAGTAATCAAAAATCTCACAAGAAAGAAAAGCCATGGACCTGACGGATTTATTGGTGAATTCTACCAAACTTCAAAAAAAGAACTAACATTAATTCTTCTCAAACTTTTCCAAAAAAATGAAGAGGAGGGAAGAGTCTTTAACTCATTCTATGAGGCTAACATTATCTTGACACCAAAGCCAGTCAAAGGCACTACAAGCAAACTACAGACTAATATTTCTTATAAACACGAATGCAAAAATCCTCAACAAAATAGTAGAAAAATGAATTCAGCAGTGTATTAAAGACATTATATACATGACAAAATGGGATTTATTCCTGGAATAAAAGGATCAATCCATATACAAAAATCACTCAGTGTAATATACTACATTAGCAGATGTAGGAAAAAAAGAATCCATGTGATTATCTCAATTGATATGGAAAAAGGATCTGACATATTCCAACATCCTTTCAGGACAAAAATGCTCACAAAACTAGGAATAAGAGGGAAGTACCTCAACGTAAAAACCAGATAGGATAAAACCCTCAAGGAAAGTCAAACTCAATGGTGAAAGACTGAAATATTTTCCTCTAAGATCAGGAACAAGAAAAGGATGCCTGCTTTCATCGTTTCTATTCAACATAGTACTGGAAGATTTAGCCAGAGCAAATTAGGCAAGGAAAATAAGTCAAAGGCATCCAAATGGGAAAGGTAGAAGTAAAATGATCTCTGCTTATAGATGATATGATTTTATGAATGAAGTAATAAATGAATTCAGTATAGTAGCAGGATACAAAGTCAACACATGAAACTCAGTTGTGTTTCCAGATACTTACAAAGAACAATCCAAAAAGGAAATTGCGAAAATAATTTCATTTACAACAGCATCAAAAAGAATAAATTAGGAATTAACTTATCCAAGAAGGTGAAAGACTTGTACAATAAAAAAATTCAAAACATTTCTGAAAGAAATTAAAGAAGACAAATAAATGGAAAGACAGTCTATGTTCAAGGATTATTAAGACCTCAATACTACCCAAAGTGATCTACATACAGATTTAATGTGATCCCTATCAAAATCCCAATAACGTTTTTTGCTGACATAGAAAACTCCATCCTCAAATTTTATGAATTCTCAAGGGACCCTGGAATACCCAAAAAAAACCCTGAAAAAAAAAAAAAGGAATGAAGTGTGAGTATTAACACTTTCTATTTCAATTCCTTTTATAAAGCTACAGCAATCAAGAGTGTGGTACTAGGATAAAGATAGACATATAAATTAATGGAAGAGAATAGAGAATCCATAAATAAACACCTGCATATATGGCCAAATTATTTTTGACAAGTGTGTCAAGATCATTCAACCTGGAGAAGACAGTCTTTTCAACAAATGGTGTTAGTAAAATTGGACATTCATATGCAAAAGAATGAAGATAGATTCTAACCTAACACTGTATACAAATATTAACTCAAAATTGATCCATGACCTAAATGTAAAACCTAAAGCTATAAAAACTAGAAGAAAATATGGGGCAAAATCTTTACAACGTTGGATTTGGCAATGATTTCTTAGATACGACATCAAATGCGCAGGCATCAAAAAAAAAAAAAAAATTGTAGGCAGATTGGATTTCATGAAAATTAAAACTTTTGTTTATCAAAAGACGCTATCAACAAAACAAAAAGGCAACCCACAGAATGGGAGAAAATATTTGCAAATTATATATCTGATAAGGAATTAATATCCAGAATATAGAGAGAACTCCTAAAACGAAACAACAAAGAAACAACCCAATTCAAAAATGAACAAAGGACTTAAATAGATGTTTTTCCAAATAAGATACACAAATGGCTAATAAGTACATGAAAAGACACACATCACTAATCTTTAGGGAAATTCAAAGAATAAATACAATGAACTACCATTTCATACCTGTTGGGATGGCTACCATCAAAAAAAATCTCTAAAACCCAGAAAGCAACAAGTGCTGGTGAGGATGTGGAAAACTGGAATCCTATGCACTATTGATGGGGATGTAAAATGATATATCTGCTCGGGAAAACAGTATGGTAGTACCTCAAAAAGTTAAAAATAGAGGTAACATATAATCCAGCAATTCCATTTCTGGGTATGTATTCAAAAGAATTGAAAGCAGTGTCTTCAAGAGATATCTGTACATCCACGTTCATAGTAGCACTATTCACAAAAACTAAAATGTGGAAGCAACCCAAGTTGTCTATGAATGGACAAATGGATAAGCAAAATGTGATATATGTATACAACAGAATATTATTCAGCCTTGAAAAGGCAGGACATATGGTATAATATGCACGGAGCTTGAGAACATTATGCTAAGTGAAATAGGCAAAAAGAGAAAAACTGGATGATTCTACTTACACGAGACATCTAGAGCAGTTGAAATCACAGGGACCGAAAATAGAATGGTGGTTGCCAGGGACCGGGGGTTAAGGAGGAAAGAGGAGTTACAGTTTAATGGTCCAATTTCAGTTTTGCAAGATGCAAAGAATTCCACATATGATGGTTCACAACAACATGAATGTAGTTAATGCCACTGAACCGTATAGTTTAAAATGGTTAAGATAATAAATTTTATGTTATATAAAAACCTGGGGTAAAATAATTGGCAGAGAGAAGAAAGTGATTGTTGCTACTGAGTAGTCATTTAAAATTAGGCTATTTTTCACAAAGTAGGTTGTATCAGGGTCCTGGACAAACACGTGCACAGTCAAATGAGGTAAATAGGGAGAGTATAAATAAGGAAATATCTTCAAAGATATGAGCAAATTAAGGGAAACCGACAGGGATGGTAAAGCCTCCCAGGACCAACAAACTGGGGAAGCCATCACTACTCTTTATCTAAGTGGCAAGGGGAGGAATTAGTTACCAGGATCCAGAGACAACAGTTAGACCTGAAGGCCCCTGATTAAAAATGTTTTGAATTTTGTTTAGAAAAAAATAGCCAACTCAATGCCTGGCATGGAGGGAACCAGGGAAATAGAAACACAAACTCAGTCTCCTCCGTCTCTACATTTTCTGCTGGTGCCTGTCATTAGTCAAGCACAACCAGAAGTTGGAAGGCAGAGGAGCTCAGCTGATGCACTCCAGAGAAGTCAGCCTCCTGGGGTGCAGAGCAGGTGGAAGTTGGATCTCTTGGGACTAATGAGACAAATCCTGGGAAGGATTGAAGGAGGTCTTAGGAACTGAGGGTGACTTTTGACAAACAGCCAAGAAGCTGAGGCCCTCAGTCCAAGAGTCCACAAGAAATTAAATACTGCCAACAACCACACGAGCAGACCCTTGCCCAGTCAAGTGTCAGATGGAAACGTATTCCTGGATAACATTGTGATTAAACTTTTGTGAGACCCTGAAGCAGAGAATCTAGCTAAGTTGGGCTCAGACTCCTGACCCACAGAAACTATGAGCCAAAAAATGTGTTGTTTTAAGCCAAGAAAAAGAAAACCAGAAGAAAAAATGCAATGTGACCAAATTATAAAAACATACTTTACCTGGAATATGACAAAAATAATTTAGAATTTTTCCACTCTAATAGAACTTCTTTTTGACATATGTATATTTCCTTTCAATCCTCTTTTTCCTATATATCCTTTAAAATAATTTAAGGATTTAACAATTTAATTTTATTAAAAATAATATTGAATAACTATATCATTGAGTTTCTTTCCAGCCATTTTCTTTTGTTTACTAGAAACTATTAGAGATTATAGGCTGAGAAGGCTTAACAGTAATTGTCCATTTCACTGGCCCCTGATCTTTAAAAAATGGATAATTTAGAGAGGAGTTAAAATTATTGGCTAAATTTTACGTCATTAATTCTTGTTATCTCTCACTTATAATCACATGTATGGACAAAAGTTGGCCACATGTTGATACTGAAGTCTTTGAGTATTTTTTTTTAAATCTTTGCTTTTAGTAAAAGAGAAAATTGACATGAATACTTTACAGCTAGGCCAATAAATCAGGATCGGTTTGGTCAAACAACTCCCCAGATCTCAGTAGCTTAACAAAATAAAGTGTGGCTTCCAATCACTCAAAGCCATCTGTGAATACACAGCAGCTCCCTCAATAGATGATTTGAGCTCTTTCAACATCTTGATATTGATACAAGAATTCTTCCACAACCAACCTCAAAGGGCAAGAAAGAATTAGAGATTCAACATTGGTAATTAACTATTTCAGACTGAAATATTTTACTTTTGCTAACGTTCAAGTAACCAAAGAAAGTCCTATGACCACACCTTATTATGAAGGGTCCTGTAGGTCAATCCCACTGTATGCCCAGAAGGAAAGGAGTCCTGGGGAATACTGGCAAGCAGCTGTGACGTTGGCCACACTTTCTTTCAGAAGTTTTTGGATGTCTACTGTTAGCAATGATGCAAAATAATACCTTAAGACAAAGGACAAAGATTTATTTTTAGATTCTTATGCCCTATTCTTTTACTGATATCTGAGAAGTCTCATAGATATCCAGGGTTTTGTTTTACTTTGTTTTTGCTGTTGTTTTGGTTTTTGTGTTTTTAAACCATGAGGACACAGATTTCTTCCATTGACAGAGTCAAGTGCTATTATTGCAGGAAAGAAAAAGAGCACTTGATCTATTTCTCATAGTATCAATGGGAATGACTAAATATTTACAGATGATTTTGAGAGTTAACAGTCACTTTCGCCCTCATCAATATCAACACTAGTGACACTGGGAAGCCAGTTTTTCATTAAGTAAGGTCAATAAGGATGATACCGATCTGTATAAAATGGGAAAACAAGAGCCACTGCACATTTTATTGAAACTTAGAATATGTATAAACAAGATTTATGTGAAAATGGCTAATCAGAAAAACTAGATATAAATAGAATTTTTAAAAAACTCTTCAAGGTTAAGAACATTGTTAATCTTATTCACTTCTGCTTTAAAAGTTGTATTACTTGGTTTTCCCACAGCCTCTGGAAGCAGCATCCTTACACCTATGCTTTACACAGGTTGCGGTGATTAGACCCAGATAGACCTCAATCCATTGGATGACCCCAAACCAGTCAGAATCTTGATAATATGAATATTAGGATATCAGGTGGTATGTGGATGTTATATCCCCAGTAAGGAATCATAGGTGGTGGGAACGTTGGGCCATGTACGAGAGAAGGAATGATTGGCAGCTGGTTGGGAAATGAAGGAGAATTAAGTGGATTCAGGAAGAAACCAACATGACATAGACTGTTTGGTGCTCAAAGATTGGCGTGCGATAAACCTTAGGTCCAGCTGGATTGTGTTTCTTAAGTTTAGATACCTGTGAGAATTATAATAATGCCTCTTATTTAAGCTATCTTGAGCATATTTCTGTTCTTCACAAACAAGAAGTTTCAGTAAAGCACACATCGAAATCCCAGTTAGCTAAGACACATCATTTTATGGTAACTGTTCTAAAAACCTTGTTATAGAAAACACCATTAAAAATTGACTTCTATTCGCACAAATTTGGTTACCCTAAAATCAACGCGTGACTACCATGCGCCTAATCATAGTAACATTGGTAATAACAGCAAAAGTTCTATCAAACATTGACTATGGCAGATGTTTTTTAGGCATGTTGCATGAACTACCTCTTTAATCCTTACTTCCAGGAAGTAGAAATCATCCTTAACGGTGTGTTCAAATGAGATCATGAGGCACAGAGATTTATAAATTTGCCCAAATTTATATAAGTAGCAAGTGGTAGAAACAAGACCTGAAAATATACGTTGATATACAAGGCATCTCATCCATTAGAACATGAAATATCTGTTGGCTACACTGCTAACATCTTTACTCAGAGCCAGACCGGTAAGGTTCTGTGATATGCTTAAAAGGTCCTGTTGTTCATTAGCAGTTTTATGTGAACTATATTGCCTATTATTAAATTATTCTATTTATCAACTGGTTTATACTTATTTAATTTTACATATAAAAGTGTCTTCTGGAATGTTGTCTAATGCTGATTTTCATTTATAGAATGGAATATATTTCCACTGAATGTCACAAAGTTTCATGGGGGCAACTCAGAATTATGTGTGTTTATTGGTTTAAAAAAGGAGATTGTTTATCTAGTTGATATTTTAAAAGCTCAGCTATAGGGTGACTGATTTCTTTGTATATGATTATAATAATACTTGAACTATTTTACTGTAAAATTTTACAGTAGGAAAACAAAAGCAAAGTAAAGCAAACAAACTGCAAAAAGGAAAGCATTACGTGGAGCAGGGTGGTTCCTGAAAAGGAAGAGATTCGAGCATCTTAGAAGAGTTCCTCAGCTAAAACCAAAAATTCCTCTTCTCATATCCAATATCTCCTTGCCTCTTCTGTTACGATGCTTAAATTCTGCCCTTACTGACTCACTCTTTTGGATTTTACACGTTTGGGTCTTCAAGAATCCTCTTTAAATCTATCATTTCCCAAAGGACGTGGCACTCCCTGAAAACATTATCCATCCAAGGCTGTGGGCATGGGAACTGTGCAGGAGTAAAAATCAGGTCAATGGAACTAGCCCTGCATATCTATCCTCTGAGATAATCAGGGGGTGAATAGTTAAGAGGGATTGTGGGAAACGGACTTGGAATAAGCTGAAGGCCGTTTCCATGAAGCTTTTTTCTTATGCCTTTGCTTTTTGCTCATGCTGACTATATCTGTAGCAGAGAGCGCTATGTTGTTAGGAGCAGAGCATAGCTATCTGCAGAGCCTTTGTACGGAGGCAAGCTGGGATAGGAATCTTGAACTGATTCCGACTTGATCAATCACCAGCCGTGTGAGCTTGGGGAAGCCATCTTAATCTGTCTCTGCTTTTCCCTCATGGATAAGAACAGTAATATCTCCTCTGATGGAATAAATTCATTATCGGAAGTGTCTATCCTACTGATGAGCCGCACTCCTTGCCTTGTGTGTGGCCTTTGTATGCGTGCGGACAGAGGTACTTGTAAAAACAATTCTCAAGTGTTTAGTACGAGCTGGGAGCTGTGCTGTGTGCTTTATATGCATTGTCACATTTAATCCTCAAAACAACCCTATAATGTAAGTTCTATTTTTATTTTGTTTTCACAGAAGGAAGCCAAAGACTTAAAGAAATGAAATAAATTTCCCTAGAACTCACAGCTAAGGATCTCAGTAACTGACTCCAGAACCTACATTCGTAATCACCTTATTTTGATGCAGCCATACTTTCTATTTTGGGAAATGTAATATATTCCATATATGTGCATGTCCTGGACAGATTTAGTAAAAAAGTGTCCTTTGTTCAGAGTATCCTGTCCATCTTACATTGGCTGAATATGTATAAAACGGGGACAAATAAATTTGAAGAGTTCCTCTTAAGCAAATTAGATAAAGATAAATCTATGATGAACAAAGTGACCACTGTGGTATAATCATCCCCCTGCTGTCCACAGCCTGAACCATGATTTGAGCCCCCCTGGACTGTCCCTCATCAGCAGACTCCTTCCTAAGCTGGGCTGAGTAATCATTGCCACTCGTGTTTTGTACAATCTTGGAAACACTAGAAAAACCTGATCCTGCAGTTCTGTGGCTGCCACAATCTTTAAATGAGTCACCCTAAAATAATAAAATATCTAGGACCTATCTGATGTGAGCAGAAGTATTCCATCCGTAGGAGCACATGGGATTAACAGAAGGAATCTGGAGCTGATGGAGTGGGCTGGGGGTGGAGAAGAGAATAAAAATGCTCCCACTTACAGGAAGGTGTCTGTCAACCTGTGGTCGGATGGCTGGATGCCCCAGGATGCCACACCGGCAGGAAAATACCACACAGAAGGAAGGTCCGAATATGAAGGAGTCCCCAGAGGTAACTGTATTCATAAAAATTGATTGAGGACTGAGCAAGTCTAAGAGATTGCAGATAACAGAAGGAAGAACTCACTTTGGATTTCCTATGAATCGCCTAACAAAGTCAAACAGGGCCTCGGGAGCAGTGCCCTCTGACCCCAGAGTTAGAGACCTTGCCACTCTTGGCTTTTTAGCTGCCCATGTAGGTCATTCTGAGCTACCTGTTCTGCAGGGTTCTTGTGATGTTTAGAAATATCCTTTGTAAAATGCCTAGCAATTACATCCAAGTCGGTATTCAACAAATGTTTCATTCACTTTGCTAACTTTCTGCAATAGGTAGGTTTGCTTTTACATTCAGGTGGCCCTTTAATTAAAAGTAAACTCCCCTCTTGTGTGTTCTCCCTTGCCCTCTCCAGAAGGACTGTCATTCTCAATCCATGTGGCAGAAACTGAGGTACAGAGAGACTGCTCGGGGGTGCACACTAAGTCAGGCTCCTATGTCTCCCAGTTCTGTTAATTCCCTTTGCGAGGACGAAAGCCTGCCCGCTTTGCCTTCGCCATATGAATGTAGGAAGCAATCCAGCCAGGTGGCAGATACTTTAGCCAAGAATAATACCCGGACTCTGAGATTTGAACACCAATTATCAGGAGGTTCTAAGCACAGATTTATCCCAGTCCCCGCTCCCACTCAAGCCATGTAAGGAACTCTAATGATGAGAAATTGAGGACCAGCGTCTTTCCTCGTGTTCATTACTCTCCAACAAGATCTTAACTTGATAAGGCCACCCTGAAAAGTCTAGATCAGCTGTAGAGAGGCTAGCAGGTGCATTTATCAACTGCTTTTGTTTGCTGAGTCAGGGACTGCTGTGGTTTTTAACTTTTTTTTCCCTACTAAAGAACGTACTTACTTTTTTGGTCTTTTGATATTTAGGGGATGGCTATCTCCTTCTGACAGCATTTTCCATTATGGTACCTGAAGCAGGTGCTTAACCTTTTCTCCCAGTTTCTAAAATCATGTCTTTTCCATAAATTGTATATATTATGCAATGAAAGGCGGGGGAATTGTCTCATTGCCTCTTGTTCCAAAATACTAGCATATGCCTAATTAACACAGGGATAGTCCATAAATCATAGGTGCCAAGGAAAAACGATGTAAATGGGGGAAACTTTACAGAGAATATCAATCAATTGCCTGGTACTTGTCATTTAAGTAGAGCACAAGTCTCTCAAGGTTTACCAGCCTCTCTCACAGCACCAGCCACAGTATTTAGAAACATTAACTCCTTGTGTTCTCGATCTTCAGAATTCCAGTTCACTCTCTCTTTTTTTATTGTTCCTGGGGTTTTCTTTTGGAGGCGGTAATTCTTACAATGTTTTGCAAGTCAGATGAGTAAGGTCAAAAGATGGAACATGATGGAAAAGAAAAATCAAGGCAACGTCTTTATTCGGCAGCTCTTAGTTTGGCTAATTACTGGGACCAGGTAAGAAGCACAGCTAAAGGGGCTTAGCAACAGATGGGGAGCCAGTACAAAGCTGTGGGTTCTTCCTCTGCCTCGGCTATGACTTCCTGCGGGGTTGAACAAGTCATTCAACCTGTTTTTGATTCACTTCCCTTTCACTAAATCATGGATAATAATGCCTACTAGGTATGTCAGACATTGTTGAGAAGAATAGCTCATAGGAAGATCACAAAGCACTTTCAAAGGGTTGAAACACTCTATAGGCACAGGCGCCGCAGAATCAAGCTGCACAGGAGGTGATGTCCCTTTCAGTCAGGTCCTCCGTTCCCCATTTAAAACCGAAATGAATGCAAATCTGAAAGTGACTTTGTATTTGCCACGCATCCCCTCTGCCTCTCAGGCATTCTATTGCTAACTGATTGTAACTATGCAAATGACACCGTTATCTGTGGCACACACTGGCTTCTATACTGCGACACCGGCAGTTTAAAATGCTTGATGAATCCGAGGCTGATTGGCAGCTCCAAACTCATCTGTGACTTGATCCGTGGTCAGGAAGTACGTGCTGATTTGGATAAGGGCAAAAGCCAATGGCAGCAGGCTTTCTTTGAGGTTTTAAAAGACCTGAAGTTTGGTTGCCACAATGTAAAAAAATAATCATCATTTTAAAAGTCTGCAACTGGTATCTGGATTGAAAGCAAAATTCGTTAAATGCACCAGGAATTTTGAAGCTCTAGAGAGTTCCCCAGAGCAAAAGTAATCCTGAGATAAAAAAATGGGACCAGTTTCGGCTGCAGCTGAAATGATTGCTGCGGAGTGATGGGTGGTGATGATCTCCTGTGGTGGCAGAGAAGGGAAACCTGCTTGGTCCCCGTGGCAAAGAATCAACAGATTCACTTTAGTAATCCCCAGGTGCTTTAAGGGCTGGATCCTGTCCTAAAATAAAAACATGTACATACAAGTAAGCCAAATGTTAGACGACTTGGGGCTGAGACGGAAATCAGAGGACACTAACATTTACTGATTGCTCGCAGGGTTGACAATGTTGCCACATTTTATAGACCACGTTACTGAGCCCCACAGAGGTCAAGTGACTTGCCCAAGTTCACTGAGCTAGTAGGTAGTAGAGCTGTGAGAAAACACGCAGCCTCTGCTCTTTTCATTCTTCCGGGCTGTCTCTAGTTGTTGTCTGGATCTATGTACCAACCGCGGGGAGAGAGACCCGCTGACCTGGACAGCACCCCAGACCAGAGGACAGGGGAAATCCTTTGGTGGACTTGCCCAGTCGCCCGCTGTTTAGAGCTCAGTGAACTTGCCTCATGGGAAGCTCAGTTGTCTCCCGTCCTCTAAGCCACCTCTTCTCTGACTGGTCCCCGCCAGCTCTCGCTGTTACTCCTTCCCAGTGATCGGCAGCTATTTTATGTTTCCTCCCATTGTGCTTCACTGCACCTTTGTAGTTCTTCTGCCCACCTTCTGCGTACAGCTCGCCTTCATGTTATTGAAGGGCGGTTGTGTTTGTGGCCCGTTATTATGTTCTTGAACAGCCCTATGAAGTGGAACTTAAAGCCGCCAGTTAGTAGAGGAACACACATTAACCATCACTTCTCTCCCTCTCTCTCACTCTCACTAGGACCTTTGTGATTGTTGTATATTCAGAACTTCAAACACGAAGTCTGTTTGTTTCTTTTGAAATCACTGGTTAAAATACCTACCTTTTAGCTAACATTAATTGAGCATTTATTATCAGCAAGGCTCTATAGTAAATGAGTTACATAATTACTTCACTTAAATCACAAGATCACCCGATGAGGCAGCTCTTGGTGTTAATTCCATTTTACAGACCAAGCAGTTGAGGTTTATGGTGATGAAGCAGTCTGCTCAAGGTCACAGAACTATCACCCAGCGGCACCAGGTCTTAATCTCAGATCTGGCTCACACCAAAGTCTCAAATCTATTAAAATCTTAACTTCATCCAATTCTTAACTTCATATATTTTGTGCATCTCTATATGTTAATATAATTCTTGGAGCCCAGATCTGTTCTACCTTTATATCCACAGTATTTGGTGCACTACCCACTATGGACCCATAAAATTAGCACATCTATATTGTGATAGACGAGAAACAAAATGCAAATTTTACATTTACCATCACAAATCTGACACTGATTCGTTTAGTCTGTTTATAAAATGTGGACCAGATTCTTTGTGGTTGTTTTTTTCTTCTTTTTCCAAAAATGCCTGTGGAAGTACCCTGGAAAATCTTTCTGGAATCAGACAACCCTGTATCTATTATCTAACAGACTCAGATTCTTGCTGTGTAGATGCAGTTTAGATCTGCACAGTGGTATCTTGGGTCAGCAGAGGGAAGTCTGCAATGGTACTAACATGCATATGTGAACCAGACTGTGTTTCACAGAGCAGAGCTGTCAGACTAGAAATAAGGCATCAAGATGCACGTTCTGGGCAACTTTAATGATGCTCCCATGGATATTCTTAGTACTGTGTTAAAACCCCCACCTGACAGCACTTAGGGCTTTCAGAAAAGAGTTGAATGTTTTGTATGGCTTGAATTGCAGGCCTGGGTTAAGGCATGAAGGTAAGTAAGAGATAAATAGCTCCACTCCTAATTACTCCATTTTGATTATTAAGTTTCAGTAGCATTTCATAAATATCAGATTGCACTATTATCTTCAAGAGAGCTGTTTTCCTGAAATTGCTCAAATCCAGCAACCAGCTCTGAAACTTAACTTTCACATTTTAATTAGTCAAAATGCCTCTTATTTATTGAAAAGTCGAAGCCCAAGCAAAGATCTAGCTACTGGTAGTAGAGAAGCATTGCTGAATAATGTTCTTACAAACATATCTTATTGTTTTGAGCTATTAAATGCTGATATAGTAGTGGCCTGCAGCATGCCTAAGCAATAAGGCATGATCGGGACTCTCCCAGTGTCTGCTGCCTGGGCTCCATTGTTGGGGAGTTTTCTAATCACAGCGACTTCCAAATATATTACCCTAACTGGCATTCCCACATTATGATAGTCACCTGGGTTGTTTATTTTATATCTGTTAAAAAATTACCTTGCCTCTTAAGCCAAGCAACCTCACATCAAATATTTGCAGGCCTAAACAATTAAAAGAAAGAACAAAGATTACAATGTGCATATTCTGCTTTGGGTATTGCAGGTTTTTGTTTCATTATTTCTTGCCCTCAGCTCCCTCCCTCCGGGGATTTTGTCCCTCTTATATCAAGATTTCTTTCACCTCAGTCTGCAATAACACTTTCTTCTTTTATTTTAGATTTTTAAAAAGCTGTCTCAAGAATTTTGGTGTAGCTCCTGATTCAGCTGCATTGATGGTAGTTGAGAGGGGAATACAAACTGAACTCAAGTGCAGCTCCACTTACATTTACTTCCCCTGAGAGAAGAATTTCCAAAGCTGCCAGTGCAAAGGATTCTATAAAGTTTGTGTTTGTAAGAGCAGCCCTTCATTATATTTTATTCTTTTTGAAATGATCCAGAGTACTATGAAAACAATCACAGCTTCCAAATGTGGTGGGTGGAGTTTGTCTGTGGGAGCCTTCCATGAGAGCTTTCCTTTTTGTTTAAAAATAAACACTGATATCTCTGAATAAAATATCATGACTACACTGCCATTCTGTTTATAGACCTCTCTACAGGGACTTTCTTCTGCATGGAGACAATCTGTGAAAATCATTGCTCCCTTTTATTTAAAGATGCTGGGTCACCTCTTTTCCTTTTATATCTTTATTTCTATATCTGTAGATGTAGATGAGATATAGAGCTAGAGGTTGTTACAAATAGTCATACTGGTAGCTATAGATATAGATGTGAATAAATTCAGTCTGAGGGATGACTAGTGGCCCCTCACAGGAATTTCTGACTTTTGTGTAGTGTGTACTCTTGTATAGGACGTGACCATACTTTCACAAATTAGATGTAATTTTGAGTGACAAACTGTGTCATTATTATGCATTTTTTTATTCTGCAGGAGTTCATCGGCATCAAAGCTACCTGTAAAGTTCTGGGATTGGTGAACTGGATGAGGAAAACTAGGGAATAGATTTCTATATAAGCACGTATTCTGGGTATATGAGATCAGGTCAGGGGTAAGTGAGAATGTCACTACATTTGCATGCTTAGATTAGCTAGAACTTCAAAAAAAAATTCTTACGAGGGAAGACTTCATGGTGAAAGTTGCATTTCAAAAACACTTTGAATGAAAGTAGAATTGGTGAGGTGAAAATTGGCAAGATAGGCCTGCATGTGGTTTAGGTAAAAGGTCAAAATTAGAAATGTTATCTAGAAACTTTGGAGAAAGTACGCTATTTTAAAGGATGACATTTTTCCTGAAGGTCTTAATGCTGCCCTCAATCCCACTCTTGCTGTCCCTGAGCAGGAGGAGTTGCATTAATGTGGAGTCTTGTAAACCTGAGGAAATTGAGGATGGTCTTATGGGCGAATGCTATCAGAGAACACTTGTTAGCCTAAGAGTAGCAGAAGTCACTTCACCCGTCCTTTGATCAGTCCAGCTCCTTCTTTCTTGCTTTTCCCGATGTCCCAGAAATATCATAACAAAATAATTGAACATTTTCTTGAACTCTTCTCCCACTATCATTTCCTTCTTCCCTCTGGTACAACTCTAATCTTCCAGTTGTTAATTCATCTTTGATCACTTCTTCTCAGTCGTTAAGTCATTTTCTAACTTACTAAGCTATATAAAATATTGAATTACTCCAATCTCATTTTTTAGCCTCTCCTATTCCTCAGCGGCACTTGGTTCCATGTTGGAAGCTTCTGTATTTTCTTTTGTTTCCATCTTCACATTGGAGGAGGTAGAGATTACTATACAGCAAGTAAATAAATAAATAAAATTAACTAATAAAATAAATAAATTAAAATTAAGAGAAATTAAGATTTCTCCTCAACAGTGGTTTGTCTCTACACTTTCCCTTATTAGTTCGTGCTGGAAGCAGTTTGGGTTGATGTTGAACAGGAAAGGGAGACTGTACTATTCTCTTGATGAATATTGTCCTCTCAGGGTTCATATTTATGAAGAGAGGTGGGGTGCCCAGATAATTAAGGTAGTACTGGAGAAATCAAGGGTAAAGTTGAGATAGAGTCAAGTCCAGAGCAGAGGGACATTCTCAGGAAAAGAAAGTTACCTAATACTCATTGAGAATAGTCCAAACCTCAGCCTAAATTGAAGGTGATTCTGTGATGTGCCAACCTGACCAGCCTTTATTTAGAACAATGGTCCTTATTCTTCAAGTTCCCGAGAGCGTTGGCTGCTGACAGCTCACAGCCAGGTCCCTCTCTGGGCACTGACTTTGGCAAAAAGAAGCAGCCTTGCCCAATATTACACACCTTTTGTGAGAACAGCTCACACTCAATGACCAGTTGATATGAATCAGTGTCTCCGGATCTGTTTTCCAGGAAACCCTAAACTCCGGCATTTGTGTTCCAAAATTAATATGTGACAATATGTTACATTATAAATCACAGCGAGTCGTGCCTTGCTTCCACACAGGTTGTAAAGTAGGATTTAGAGAATGGACACACATAATGCTTTTCCTGTAAGACATTGGACGTGAAACCATAAAGCAGTGATGCCCCACGTTTCAGGGCAGGGAGTATAGTAATGTCAACACTGAGCGCCACAACCCCATATCCCTGTTCAAATTGATAAGGTGACGTCTGTTTGGAGTCCTAGCCCTAAGCAAGAAGTGACTCTTCCAGCTGAAACGGTTTGAAATCCTCTCGGAGAGCATGCTGATCCGAGTGAGAGCTGACACAAACCACATGACTTTAACACAGAGCACTTGGTCTAGAGTCGATGAATTATGGCATCACAGAGACACTCAGCACAGGGCAGCGTTATGGGAGGAAGGAAAGTCTTCCACAGAGACCGATGAGTAATTACCTCACAAAGACTGTATTTTGATCAAGGACACATTTAGAAGATTAAGATATTGTGTCACAAAGTGACCTAAGAAAACTCAGTTGTGTACAACTGTTAAGATATTTTAGGTGATCATGTAGCTGCCATTTCCTATACTTCCTAACCAACCAATAATGTAAGCAAGTGTCAGATCAAATTCGACCACTCACAGAGACATATATTAAACAATCATGTGTTGGCAAGTAGGCATAGAACATTTCAAACAACTTACTCTATAAGAGGAATGAAACCTCAGTCCCCTATATTTGTAGGTTCTATTATCATACTTTGCATTGGAGGGTAACTTGAAGCAGATATAACAATATTCTAGAGACCAATGGCTGGACACAAGACCATTAAAGGATCAAGCCTCAGGCATCATCCCTGTGGCTACGCCCTAAAGGGCTTGTTAGGATGTTATACTCTGTTCATGAGAGGGTAGCTTGTCTCTGAAATCATTAAGCCAGTCCACATAACTGAATAGCATTAATTTTACTAGAGAAAGATGATTTCCAAAATCCATTAACATACATGTCAAAGACACCAATTTTACCAGTGAAAACCCCTCTTTGAGAATGGATTAAGCTAAACAGCTAAGCCTCTATGTTGCTCAAAGTTATGAATTGCTGGAGTGATTATATTAATCTGAACCATAGGAAATGGACAATATTCAAGCATGTTTGATCAACAAAAACGGCACCTGGGAGTATCCTTTCTAGTTAGATATTGACTGCCCCTTGGAGTGAATTTATGATTAGGACAGCTGACCATCTCCAAATAGCTGTCACATACATAAATAACCTATGCCAAGATACTTTTAAATAAATTCTAGTCCTCATATGAAATAACAATAAGGGCATTGGAATACAGAGCAGATGTTCTTGATAGTCCATTTCTTGTAGAGATCTAGGAAGTAGGAGAACCAGAAGAGCAGTAAAACTGAGCCACAGCAGTTTGCTTAGTCATGCCTCTGGTAACTATCGCCAACCTGCTGGTGAGAAGAAACTGAAGACCACCAGAGATCACACGCACTATCTAGGGTTTATTGTATGTAAGTACTATCTCATTAAAGAAAGTGGGATGAATCAATCTGAATACCGTCTTTGATTATCTCCATTAAGTTCTGGGTTAAAGGAGCCCTTCCCAGTACTTCCTTGGGTAGATAGCTGGACCTATCTGACTATCACAATAAGGGGCCCAGCTCCTGGACCTCAGCTGTCATATTGTGGCTTTGGATGTAGAAAATGTTAAACAATAGAGCAATAGAAAAAAAGGAAAAAAATTAAAGCCCTACGGTTAAGAGAATGTAAAAGTTAATACTTTTTTTAAGACCATCAAATAGTATTTTTGAACCATAATTACAGGTATAATAAAAACTCCATCAATAAAATAGACATAACAAGACTCACAAGACCACCATTTATTGATTTTGTAAGCATTACACTAGTATATTTGATGTGCTTGGTGTCTCCAAGCATTACTGATCCAAGATTCTGTTGAAGGTTGGAGAAATGATAAATCAATCTTGAGGACTGTGACATTTGTACGCAGTGATTGGCCTTTGAACATCATTTATATCTCAGAGAGAAAACACATTTTAGTACTAATGGCTAAGGATTGGATAGGTACATATCCATGTGAAAACATTTCTAACAAAAAGCAATCTAAGGGAACATCAAAGTCGTCTTACATTTTGGAAAGAGCAACTTCCAAAGGAATAGCACCGCTTTTCAAATATCTCTTTGGTGCTTATTTTTGGTATTTATTAGGCTCAATACAAATATGAATACATTTTAATAATCAAAGTACCTGGCTTTATCAACATATTTTTCTCAAACTCTGTGAGTAAAGATCTCCGAATAGAGATTATGAGAATCATAATTATTCTTATCCTTTGTTCCGGAATTGCTTTCTGGGGAGATAGTTTTCTCTGAAAGATGTTGAAACTAAAACCCAGAGATATTAAACAAATTGGTGAAGGACACAGTTCCTTAGTGGTTTTTTTTTCAACATGCCATGGATCAATAAGCAATCTTTCATGGCTCAACCCCTTTTTGCTGCAAGAAACTATTCAGATAAGGGGAAAAACCCAAAATATGTATTGAGTACCATGTATGTGTTAGGCACATTTTCATATAAATTTAAAACTGCTTATTATTTCTAATTTTGTCAACATTGACATTGTGATTCAGTGTAATTCAATTAACTTACCTAATGTCATAAGATGGCAGGGAACTCCCCATTAAAATCTAGTTATGTCTGACTCCAGAGCCCATACCCATTCCATCGATTAAAAATTTCTCGGGCTTCCCTGGTGGTGCAGTGGTTGAGAATCTGCCTGCCAGTGCAGGGGACACGGGTTCGAGCCCTGGTCTGGGAAGATCCCACATGCCACGGAGCAACTAAGCCCATGCACCACAACTACTGAGCCTGTGCTCTAGAGTCCTTGAGCCACAACTACTGAGCCCGTGTGCCACAACTACTGAAGCCCGTGCTCCACAGCAAGAGAAGCCACCGCAATGCAAAGCCAGTGCACCACAACGAAGAGTAACCCCTGCTCTCCGCAACTAGAGAAAGCCCGCGCGCAGCAACGAAGACCCAACGCAGCCAAAAATAAAATAAGTAAAATAAATAAATTAAAAAAAAAATTTCCCTTGCCAAAATAAATAACCTGTGTCACCAGTTGCCTAGGTATGCTAATGTCAATCCTGTTTTTCCTCTCCCGAGGCAGCCCTCAGCACTCAGCAAAAGTAATATCTGCTGTTCTATTTGACTCTCCTGCTCTGATTCTTCCATAATGAAATATAAAGAGTGGGAGCCAGGAATGGAACTGGATAGAAAACAAAGCTCAGTGTATTATTTGTGGGACCAGTGCCTTGTCTAAAAGCTGCCTTCTCCAGCATCCAAATAGGTTGCACACCTTTTAGGTGCTCAGTGGACTTAGAGGCGGTGGAAGCCCTCAGCATCTCTCATCAGGGCCCCCAGCCTTCATCCCTGCATTGTCAGGACTGCTCTCAAGACCGGAAAGGCCAGGACCAGTCGTGGAGCCATTTGAGAGCATAAGTCGGCCTTTGGCTTCACGCAGTGAGGGATTTGGTCTTTGTTCTCCATTTGGCCCTTCCGTGTGGCTGCAATGATGTGGCTCTACCAACTTCAGGAGGGAAACAGGACGTTCAGCTACGTTAACAGGCATTTTCTTGCTGGCCGGTGCTGCCCATCAAGGGAGATCCAAATTAGGCCAAACCGCTTTTTGATCTCCTCCCCTTTTTTTTAATGTCAGGAAAGATTTTTTTCTTCCTTTTCAAGTTTCTTATTAATTTTTTCTACTTTTCCCATAACTGTATTTACTTGTTTATTTTTCTTGCTTGAACATTGTGGATGAGGTTTTGCTTTTAAAGTGCTATAGAGGTTAAGGGGTGGGAACAAAGGTACGAAATTATTTTCTCTTCTAATACGACAACAACACAAATCCTAACAAAACCTTTTCTCTTTGACACGGTATAATGAAAAGAAAGTGGCAGGACTGAGTTTTGAATGCTGCATCTGCCACTTAAGAATCACATCTCGGACTCTCAAATTTTATTATTTCTAAAATGAGGAAAACTACCTTGTAGAGTTGTTAAGAGCATTAGAGATGATAAAGGTATTCATCACAAATACCTAGCTTGTGCTCAGGGCTCAGCTAATTATGGCTACTGTTATTGACCTACTACTACTATTGTTATTTTCTCCACTAACCCATTAAGAAAGTTTCTCCGCTAACCCATTAAGAGATTTGTGAAATGCAAAGCCTTTCGCATGGTATCCAGCTGAGATGGAGGAAGACACCCATGGCTGCTATAGTCCAGGAGGCTCCAAGGTGCAGGGTCCACGCTGCAGGGCCAGTCAAAACTGCTCTCCCCAGGCTCTGCTCTCTCTTCCAGGTTTGCAGTTCCCAGACCATCCACTTGGGTAATGGAATGATATGGGACTTAAAGCCAAAGTCTCTTGGCTGTAAATAGTCTTTGAATTACATGAGCAAGAAAGTGCAGGGACCTGAAGCTGGTGTTCCTGCTGTATTCTGGAGCCATTGCATCCTTCACACAGTGGCTACAGTGAGATTTGGAAAAGTTAGTTCCTGTCACTTCCTTGCTTAAAGCCATCCCCACTTAGTATAAAACGCCAATTCCTCATCATGGCCTAAAAGTCTTTATGTGATATGGCAACTCCTGTGTCTCTAAGAGCATCTCCAACATAGGACACCTTGTTCATCCTGGTCAAGTCACCTCTTTCCTTCTCTTAGGGACTTGGCTCATCCTGTTTCCCCCCAGAGTGAAATGATCCGTCCTCTGTGCTTCAAACAGCTGGTCCTTCTCAAACTCCATATTTTGTCTCAAATATCACTCATCCCAAGAGAACTTCCATGACTTTCTCTTCAAAGGGATCCCTCTCCCCACTGACAATTCCCTATTATTATGTCATTTATTTTTGCAGTGTCATTCTTCTGAAAATGTAAAATTTACATTTATTAATTGTTTTCCCTACATGGTCTAGAATAAAGCATTTGAGGGCAAGAACCACCACATGCCCAGCCTAGTACATAGTGAGCTGGCAACAAAATAGTTGTGGATTAATTCTATATGCCTGGAATGTGAGTGTCTGAGGAGAGATGGCAAAAGATGAGACTTAGGGAGAGAGACGACAGAAGTTAGGTCATAGCAGGTCTTATTCTATACAGGAGGCTAAAGATTTTTAAATTTTCCTTTTATCTTTCTCCCCCGCCACAAATTAGAAGTTGAAGGACTTTGAATAGATGAATAGCATAGTCATATGTATGCAATATCTTAGGTATATGACTTGTTCATGGATGGGGCAGTAGTAGAGTGGATAAAGCAAAAGTGATAGAACCAGACATTTAAAAAATGCAGACTTCGTAGGATTTGGTGATTTCTTTGAACAAGAAGAGAAGATAGTATTGGAAAATAATCTTTGATCGTGAATTGTTGAACACATACAGAATTCTATTTATTTCTATAATTGATTTAAAATTAAGATTTAATGACTGATTATCTCTAAAAGAGAGAGTCATATTTCATCACCTATCCAGACATAAGCTTTTTATATTTTGAATGTCAGCTTTAGGGCTAATTTTAAGAATATATAGGAATTCACATGTATATTTTAAACTGATCTAAGATCATATTATTTCAAACAACCCCACAAACTCAGCTTGAGTCATAGTTCAGATTCATACCTTTGCATTAATTTGAAACTCTATTATTTCCCTTCAAAGAACTATTTCAATAATTCATTACTAAGTTCTGAGGCCAATGTTACCCTTCAGAAGTCTCTATGTACAATGGAGTCTATTATGACAGAAATGTTCTACAAATTTTCTGATGCCTATTGCTTACGTTTTAACTCTTTATCTAATTATCTCTTTCCCAAATTTATAAGAAAACACACTTGAGCAAAATAATCAGATACACAAAACAAAAAATGAACTTCTGAGAGAAAATTCCAGGTTGAAAAAGCTACACAGTCCAAATTACCTCAATACTCCTTTTGACTCTCCTTCTCTTTTTGCACTGTCCCCCTCTTGGTTTCACAGGTTCTGTTTTAGAGGTGATTATGGGTGAGCTTCATAGATGAGTCTAAGAGAGGATGAAGTATAATTCTAGATCACCATGGAGCTCTGCTACAGCAAAAGAGGTTTCTTTTTTAAAATTTTTTATGTTTTTAACATCTTTATTGGAGTATAATTGCTTTACAATGGTATGTTAGTTTCTGCTGCATAACAAAGTGAATCAGCTATACGTATACATAAATCTCCATATCCCCTCCCTCTTGTGTCTCCTTCCCACCCTCCCTATCCCACCCCTCTAGGTGGTCACAAAGCACTGAGCTGATCTCCCTGTGCTATGCGGCTGCTTCCCCCTAGCTATCTATTTTACATTTGGTAGTGTATATATGTCCATGGGACGAAGTGAGAGAGTGGAAAAGAGGTTTTAGATTCAAGCCAGGGAGCTTTGAGTTCACCCAGACATTAGTCACATGGAGGCTCAATGTGCGACTTGGACCTGAACAGAGACCTGTTTTATTTAAATATCGGTGAGCTTATTACCGTGACTCCCTTGAATTGCTATCGTTTATATTATGTTTCCCCTTCCTTTGTTTCCATTCTTTCCCTGACTGAAAACATTTCCATCTTTGGTGTGTAGAAAATTCAAATTTTTCTCAAATCAAAAGCTCTTGCCCCCCAAAGAAATACCCAATACATTCATATTTTGTGATTGAGGGCAGAGCTTGGTTTTACCTTTATAGATCAGTAAGTGTGGCCTACCTAGAGATTGTGACATCTGGTACATTACTAACTCCTGCTACTTTCCCAGGTAATCCTTGATAACTCATCCAATCTGATCTCCCAAGTTTCCTCTACAAGTGGCAAGCAAGTCTACAGATGGATAATTACTTTCAGTTTAGGGTCATAATTACATTAAAGAAGGACAAAATTGTAATCTTGCTTTTCAATGATTTACATTTCCCCCTATTCTATATGTTACTTAAAACAGATATTCACCAAGAAGGCTTTTTTTTTCATCTTTTTAAAATATTATTTCTTATAATAAACGTGATATATATCTTTATATCGATGTATTTGGAAATACAGGGAAAAAGAAAGATATCACCCTAAAACTCTCTTCTGGCTTTACATCTTCCACTTTTGTAGACCAATTGAACCTCTTCATTGGCCCACCTTACCCCAGCTTCTGCCATTTTCCTGGACTTGAATTTCTTGTTCCTTCTGCCTTGAATGCTCTTTCCTCAGAACTGCATAAGCCTAGTTAATTCTTATATTTCAAATGTTAGTTATAAAATTATTTCATCAGCATGCCTTTTATAACTATTCTATTTGACTATCGTCTCAAGTTTCTCCAAATTTCTCAATTTCTCAAGAAAAGCCAGAAATTTGGATTTTTATGTGAAGATTTCCAATTTTGAAAGATTACCTAATGCCATCTAATTTACACTTAAAAAAAAGTACCTTACAAGCCATACGAAATTGGCCATCTGCTATCCATATTTTGCTCACTGGTGACCAATTTGAGATTCCGATTTGCCACAATCAGTATCTATCTGGCTTATTTGCTTCTTCTCTAAAGTTATCTCTCATTGGAAATCATGTTCCAAGAGAGCAGAGACCTTATTTGTCATGTTCTGTGCTATTTCCCTAGCACCTGGTATGCAGCAGATATTCAACTGATTGGTTGAACAAACGAGTCTCAAAACCATAAAATAAAATTTTAGTATCTATACATTCTCTTTTCCTGTAAATAAACGCTAACAACAATAACAATATGAATTTTTATGGTACACATTTTTCTTGCAACTTGGTTTCTCACAATTTATCAACTACAATTTTCATCCAATATTACTGTATATTCTCCTATATAATAGACTCTATAATACCAGGTTTAGCCGCTATGTAGAATTGCCAGAAGATTCGCTGATTCCCAGCTCCCCGCTCCCATCACTCTACAGGTTCTCAACATTTAGGTGCACTGTGAACATTATCCATTGAACTGTGTTTAAATTGTGGTTCCTCTTGAGTCTTTTTCAGGTGCCCACATTTCCCTTTTGAGGCTGGATACACTTCAGGGGGACAGAGCCATGGTCTGGAAAGATGTGTGTGTTCAAATAGAGTAAGTTAAGGGATAGTCGTAGTGTGGTTGGGTGCATTGTTGACTGTCATTTACAAAACAAAACACAACCTGCGCCACTTTTGGAAACTTGAATTGAAGTTGTTGACCAAGAGACCTGGGTTTTTATCCCTGCGTTGCTACTAACTATGCAGAGAGAAACAACCTTTCTGGCCCAATGTTTTTTGATCTGCAAAAAGAAATGAGAGTAAATTCGATCTGAGGCACCTCACACTCATTCAGAGGGTTATTATCAAATAAACCAGAAAATAACAAATATTGACAAGGATATAGAAAAATTGAAAGCTTTGGGCACTGCTGGTGGAAATTTCAAATGGTATCATGGAAAACAGTATGAAGATCCCTCAAAACATTAAAAATAGAATTGTCCTATTATCCAACAATTCCACTTTGGGATATATACTCAAAAGAATTAAAACTAGGATCTCGAACAGATATATTTGTACACCCATGTTCACAGTAGCATTATTCACAATAGCCAAAGGTGGAAGCAACCCAAGTTTCCACATGGATGAATGAATAGATAATTAATTCAACCTTAAAAAGAGATGAAACTCTGACACATACTATAACACAGATGAACCTTGAGGACATTATGCTAAGTGGAAGAAGCCAGGCACAAAAAGACCAATACTGTGTGATTCCTCTTATATGAGGTACCTAGAGCAGTCAAACTCACAGACAGAAAGTAAAATGGTGGTGACCAGGAGCAGGGGGAGAGGGAGGCTACAGAGTTATCGTTTAGTGGGTTTAGAGTTTTAGTTTTGCAAAATCAAAAGAATTCTGGAGATGGATGGTGATGAAAGTTGCAAAACAATGTGAATGTACTCAATACCACTGAATTGTATGCTTAAACATGTTTAAGGTGACAACTTTCATGTTATGCGTATTTTACCACAATTAAACATAATTTTCTTTTAAAGGAATTCCTTTATTTTTATTTATTTATTTATTTATTTATTTATTTATTTTTTGCTGTGTTGTGTCTTCGTTTCTGTGCGAGGGCTTTCTCTAGTTGCGGCAAGCGGGGGCCACTCTTCATCGCGGTGCGCGAGCCTCTCACTGTCGCGGCCTCTCTTGTTGCGGAGCACAGGCTCCAGACGCGCAGGCTCAGTAGTTGTGGCTCACGGGCCCAGTCGCTCCGCGGCATGTGGGATCTTCCCAGACCAGGGCTCGAACCCGTGTTCCCTGCATCGGCAGGCGGATTCTCAACCACTGCGCCACCAGGGAAGCCCCAAACGTAATTTTAAAAATTTTATCTCAGGATTCTTCTTGTTAGAATGTTTTATAATTCTAGAAGCTCTCGTAAAGACCATGCAGAGAGCTACTTGCAGGCTCTTTCTTTCTTAGACAGATAGTCTCTTCCCTAAAGGAAAATCTGGCTCCGTGGCGGGGCTGGGCAAACAGTCCCCAACTTTGGTCATCTATGTCTCCCAGTTCTGGGTCCCAGCAGACCAAGGAGATTTTTAAAAATTCTGTGCACGAGAAAAAAGGAAATAAATCAAGTGTTCCTTGTTATTATCTTTTCTTCGGCTTTCCAACTGGAGCTTTATTTTCCCTTTCCCACATCGACTAACACATTTCCCGGCGCTCAGCCGCACCACCCACCCCGCAGGATCATGGCTATTTTCGTAGGCATTTTATCCTTGCATCTCAAAGAATCAATCTCCCCTCTTCTTTCTGCTCCTCTTGCACATATAGTTCCCCTGAGCTGTGTTCAGCTGTCAGCCTCGGCGATGAGCGGCACCGATTCCCCGAGTTATTAGGAAGCCCTCGGAGCGTCTCTGCAGCACAGATCCTGACAGTTGAACACCCATGA
Organism: Eschrichtius robustus; assembly: GCF_028021215.1. Lineage (NCBI taxonomy): Eukaryota > Metazoa > Chordata > Mammalia > Artiodactyla > Eschrichtiidae > Eschrichtius > Eschrichtius robustus. Next base: position 66,626,907 of record NC_090832.1, on the reverse strand, counting down.
TCAGCTGGCTCAGTGGGGAAAGAGAGGGGAGGGGACGAGAGCTATTCATTGCAGTGTATTTATAACTTGGTCCTGAAAGCAAGGATGGCGGTGTTCAAATAGGAGAAGGTGAAAGGACATTTTATCCTAATTAAAAAGGTAATTAAGTAACACACCGAAGAATTTAAATCAGTGGCTCTTGGTTTTTCTGACAGGTGTGATGGTATAACTACCCAGAAACCTTTCTGGAACAACAAATGTTGCTTCTTACGCTCTGTTGCTTGCTGAATGGCCAACTATGGATGAGGAATTACAGTAGGAATTCCAGGCAAGAGTGTCTGAGATAAGTAAAGGTCCCTCTCAAAGGAAAACAATGCATAGAGGCATGAAATCTCCAGCTTGCCAAGATTAAAACTCTGTGCTCAAACCACCACCGCTGCCAACACTCCGTGCCTTTCCTTGCGCCCGATCCAAGCTTCCCCTCTCACTCTGAGCCTAACCTAAAGAATCTTCTAGTCTATCCATTAGCCACTTCTTTTTCCGCTACCTGTTCTAACTCGTGGCAGTTCCTGGCGTGCCCTTCACTGGGCTTTTGTTTCCAGATGTATTCTGATTAAATGCAGTTTTATTATTACTTATGTATTTGTTTATTTCAACATTTGATGCTATATCTATCTTCCTGACTATTGATGTCAGCATCAAGTCCAAGTGCATGGTAATTCCCAACGAACTGCTGGCTAGATTTTGAAAACTTCGGAAGTCCCTTATAACTTGGCTCAGAGTCTTGAAATAATCACTTAGTTGTGTTTTGCAAATAAAGTTATTTTAATCAGTTGTATCTGTAAACTTCTGATTGTTATAAAGTATCATCAATAAATTATTTTTTACTTAATGCTTAACTCAATTCTGGGTACTTGTTATGTTAACAGCATTGAAATAGTTATTTTCTTTAGATTATTTCTATAACAAATGTATAATTATCTTCAAATTTATCTGAAGAAATTGTACAACATATAAAATAGTGATGTATATATATATGTATTCATATACATGTACACTTTTACATACATATACTACTACATATATATACATAAGTGACTTTTCTTTCTGCAAAGAAAAAGTAAGACTATATATATGTTATATATATATAATATAAATATATACACAAACATTGACAGATTCAGGATAGTTATATACAACAAATATTTTATCTTATGCTTTTAAACATGAATATATGGAAGAACCCTTAAATAATCAAGATGATATGACAATAAGATCTTAATGTGACTTACCAAAACAAAACCCAACCAAAATATTTGCAAAAGAATTATTCCTACCAAATGATAATCCTCATTAATTTGCATGTACATTCTTTGGAATGATTAGGTAACCAAAGAAAAGTTGAGAGAATCTTTATTATATTTCACTTGTTTCCTATAAGAATCATAACATGCCATACAAAGACTTCGGGTTGATGAATACTGAATTTGTACGTTGCCTAAGAAAAGAGTAATATCAACAGTTCCAGTCTCACCTAAGAGGACTTACAAAATAATATATATATATATATAGGCAATTCTTATTATTTGTGGTAGTGATGTTCTATACATTGCCGTGAACAGTGAATTAGTGAATACGGAACCATTGCTCTTAGGGGAAATACAGAGTTAGGTTCCTGTGAGCCTCTGGTCACAACATTTTAATCAACTGAGTAATACATAACCTTGTTTTATGTATTATGTTTCTGTTTAAAGACACCTTATTTAATATGTATTGTTGATTCATTACCGATGAATCCACAGCTAACAGCACTATAACTCATGCCTGAACAAAGTTTATCTGAGATACATATTTTCTCTGAAAGTCAAAACATAGCCTTCTTGGGCTTAGGAACACTAGATAGCACTTTAGTGCTATGCTTGGAGACCATTTTACACAGCAAAATCACCAAAAAAAAAAGCTCAAAAATGTGAAAAACTGGCACTAACTAGACCTTGGAAAGGACACTTGTTGACAGAATAAGAGCTGAAACATGGCAGAACATCGCCTTGTATGACCTTGGCTGGGAACATGTGCGTCGGGCAAATTTTTCGCTACTCTATGCAAGAATACAAATGACCATGAAAGCCCTATGAGTAGTGATTTGGGGATTACAAATAAGTTTTTGCAAATATGGAATCCATGAAAAATGAGGAACAGTGGTACCTCCTTGTAAGTTTTTGGAAAACTATCAAATTACCATAATGAACATTATTTTTGTTAATACAATGAATTGTTTTATTCACCCATTTATAATTATTTTGATTTTATTATGAATGCCAAATTAAAACTAAGAGAAGATAAAGAATATAAATATTTGACAAGTGAAGATCATTGATCCGAATAAGAATCGAAGTTCTCTTGGATGTAATTTCGGGTACCGAATTGATTCCAACTCCTTTGTCAGTAACTACATTGCCTTTTCATTTTCATGATAGTTAGAAAGTCTTTTGAGAAATATAAATGATTTTTATTTTTACAGTAAGACCAAATATCTGAATGGCCTCAGTGGGCACACTTGGAATATGGAGATTTCAGGGGTTTCAGGGGGCTGAATCTCCCCATATCTTTAAAATGAGCAAGCTTACTGAGTTTACATGTTTAACAGGGAACTATTTATGATTTAAAAGAGACATTAGTAATGCTCTTGTCAAGTGCTAGACTCAATCAACATACAAATTTTTGAAATAATAAAATATGGGAAGCTAAATCGTTAAAGATATTTTCAATGATTGGTCTTTTAAATCCTCTGATTCCCAGGTAAAGATTGTACAATATGGTTACATATCTTTCATGTACAAAAAAATTACACAGATACTCAAATATTTTTTACTCTATAATTTACATAGTGATGACAAAAGCATATTTTATGTTTTTGGAAAAACGATTTTATTTGAAGGGTCCAAAGGTGTATATACTTGGGATCATGTAACTATTGGGAACTTGGCCTTGATTCAGTTTCTTTGACTACTTCCATGGATTATAGTGTATGGGTCATATGTGAGTGTGGCTCATGCCTCCTGCTCCACAGATCAACATATTAGAGGAAATGTCATTTAGGAGAAAAATAATGTTTACATTCTTCTCTGGCTTTTTTTCGATAATATTTGTGCCCTGAAAGATGCTCCTGATTTTTTTGCCAAAACCTGGGAACTAGATAGAAAGTCTTTTTTTAAAAAAATTTCAACCTTGTTTTTATTTTTTCTGAACTTAATTTAAAGGTAACGCTGACATTTTCCAAAGTGAAGCAAGCAGAACTTGCACAGGGCATTTCTTTCTCTCTTGCCCAGCAATCTCCATAACAACAACAAAAGAAGACATTAGACTTTCTAAACTCGCAAGTACAAATATTGGCAGTTTTCAGTGTTGTTTTTTTCTTCTCTGCATCTCAAGCTTAATGAGGGTGAACAGTAGTGAGTTCATGAGCTTCTCCAAGTGAGCCTAGAGGGCCGAGCTTATCCCTGATGAGCTATTCTCTGAAGCTCTGGTGTTTACCAAATGTGCCAGATGGATAATGTTCATTAATGAACCTGAATATCTCGAAGCAGAGCGATTCTTCCTAATATTATGATGCTTTAATGACACTTGTAATAAGACCACCAAAGACTACCAGCAGCTAACAAGTACACATTTCCAAACGTAACATTAGTAAATGTTTGAGTGCAGCAAAATCCTAAAACTGGTAGATGAAAGTGTGCTTACTTTGCCTCCTGAGGACCTCAAAAATGAATAAGTGATGAGTAAGACAGCCCCGAATGCAGCATTGAGACTGGGAGAAAATGGGGCAGCTATGGCATTTCCAGTGATTTGCATTTAATATGTAGAAAAGGGAGCAAGAAATGAACTTAGATATAGAAGGGAGCAGAGACAATAAAGAGGGATAAGAATATATCAAATTATATTCTTTCATGAGAAAGAAAATGAATTCCTGTATAGTATCCCAAGAATCATCATAAAAATGTCATTGAAGTGCCATTGTCCGGCCCAGATTCTATTGACCTCCTTACACCAAAGCATTGCCCTGGGACTGCCTGTCTGCTTGTGACATTGCTTTCTTCTTCCTACACAACTCCATGGTTTTGTTGATCACTGAGTGTTGAAGTCAGTCCTTCGCTAACTTCATCGAGACAGAGAAAGTACATACAACTTTTCTATGGATCTCCATGGAATTCCACAGGCAGCTTTCATATTCTTGAGCCTGTGTTGTCATGCTTCAGTTGAATATGATGGTTTCTTTTTTATTATTAAGTAACCAACATGATATGACTTGGAATCTATGTCTGTTCTTTTCTCCCCACAGCAATTCTTACTGTAAAAATACTAAAAAATAATAAATCTAATTTCTGCTTTGCCATAAAAGGAATGGTGAAATGTTTTCTGAAGGATAAGAAAGGACATGACTATTAATAATGTGTAAGATAGATTTCATAATCTTCTTCCCATTTTACTTATCCTCTTTGAAATAAGATCCATTGTACCTATCTTTCATTCATTCAATAAATATTTATCGAGTGCCTATTCAACAGAGTAATGTGTGGTTGACTTGTAAATTATTTATAGTAAACTTTTATTATAGACTACAAAAAGCAGTCAAGCAGCAATTGCACATTCTAAAATTTAATTTCTCTTAGAAAATAAATTACTATCCACCCAACTTAGTGAGGTTTTTACATATAATTGTGTGTGTAATGTTTTCTAAAATGAGACAAACTACGTGTTTCTTAAAAATGAGATACCTTTCTTTCTTTCCTCCTTCCCTCTCTCTCTCTTTATTCTTTCTTTGTCATCTCTAATGAGCTTTCTTGCCCGCAGATACCAGAAAACATTTATAAAACATTTCTCTTTTCTCCTTATGTTATATGAATTTGAGCTCTAATTTTTACTTCTATGAATATCTAGGTAGTTACTGATTGAAATACACTCAATACAAATACTACTTACAGAATATAGTTGATCTAGACTCTCCAACCCCTGCAACCCACCATTCTACTCCCATCAAAGTGTGTCCTAATCAAGGAAATCTCCTCTGAGCCTTCCATGTGCTACCACTAAAGACTATAATTATACATTTAAAGTTTATGGAAACAAAGATTAATTAGCCAAATAGTCTATTATACTGCTCCGCACATTTCCAATCTTAAAGGCAGCTAAAGATAACTAACAGCTGTTTTTATTATGCCTTTAGTAAATAAAAATAAGCCTAAATTTTGCCCACCATGATTTTGCAGTAATAATTACATTCAATAAACATTTTTTACTTAGCAAAGAATACTAACCAAGGTTATGATTTGGGAGTAGATTTAAAGACATAAACACTGTTTATGGATATACATTTTGTTCTTTCTTGTTATCCTTGCTTCTAAATGTAATACCATCCCCACTAGTTAAGATTCTAATTTTTGAGCTCTCAGAGAAACGATTTAAATCATGGTAACTTACATCTAACTTAAGGTATTTGTCCTGAAGTTTTAAAATATTTATTTACTAAAAAAAGAAAAAAAAAATTATTTACTACCTCAGTGAACAGAAATATGAGTCCTAAAATCCATTGTCAAATATTGTATAACTCCATTTCTAAACCCTATTTTCCGTAATGTGGCAAAACATTGCCTCTAACATAACTTCATTTCTCACAACGCTCTTCATTAAGTTATACTTCTTTTCAACTCAGAAAATCTAGGGCAGGGTGAAATTTTTCCTTGCTCCCCACTGCCATGCTTGTGGCTACCAGTTTCTCCTGGTGGAGCCATTCTTTCTGTCACCAGAACCTGCCATGTTTATACTGATGCCTCTTTAACATCCCACACTCTCAAGTTCTTAGTGTCATCTCCTCAAATGATCTCTTATCTCCAGTCACTCACCCACTGGCAAAAAAACCCCATCTCACAACTGCAACAATAGAAAAAACTTATTTGCCAATTTCTTGCCTTGAAATTCTTTTTCTGAGGACTCGTTTTTGTGTTCTTTAGCTATTTACCACTGAACTTTTGTCTTAGAAGGCCTTTGATTTTCAATTTTTCACTATTCCCCTTGATTATCTTGATTTCTCACATCCATCTTGATTTCATGTCCCTTCCTTTCTGGTCTGAGCCATGTTCCCCGTCATATTCGCTATTTACTTATGACCAATAAGGACTGATTCACTGTTTCACTCTTCTGCCATTCACAACCAGATAACCCAACATTTGGTATTCTCTCCTGTCTGCTTCCTTTGTTCCGCAGTACTCACCTCCCAAGTGTGTCTAATACAATTATGTATAATACTTTGCTTATACTCATGACATTCTGATTTCAACTTCAGGTCTGCTCTTTATGGAGTTTCTCTTGTCTTCTCACTTTTAAAATTCTTAGATTCCCACTTTAAAGATTCCTATTCAGAGAGTGATGAAAGTTGATCCAGTAGGATTTTTCAATTTCCCAATACCATAAAAGGAAGCACTAGCTAGCACTTCACTAAAATCCATTTTCTTTTTTTCAGGACACAGCTAGGATCTATTCAATATTTTTTTCCCTTCTTTTGCAGTTAGCTGTATCCTTGTCATTGAATTCTAAGCAATGGAATATGAATGAAAGCAATATGTGTTATTTCTGTATAAAGGCTTTTAAAAAGCAGGTGAAAGAGAACGGATTATGCCACCCCAATATGTGCCATTTGACTTGTGAGCTGAAGGCAATAGACCCAGCAGACTCAGGATAATCTTCTTACCTCCCCTTAACTGCCTAAAATAATTTAGTAAAGGGGCCTGTACCAGGAAAAGTGGTTATAGCACAGATAACTTTTTAATCTGAAAGACTTACCTGCATGGCAAAGCAAGCATTTATTTACCAAATATTTGCTTTTCTCATCTTCCTGTGAATTGTCTTCTTCTCCTTTAAAACCCCAGACCCTATCTATTTTCTTAGCTCAGGATGGTATATAAACCTCAATTGCCTGACTATCTTTGAGTCTCATATTTTTACGGGACTGCCATACATACAAACTTAAATTTGTGTTTCTCCCATTAATCTGCTTTATATCAATTTAATTATCAGACCAAGCAAGAACCTAGAAAGGCAGAAGAAAAATTATTTTTCCTCCCTTACACAGGTATGCAGGCTGCACCTTCCTTTCCCTTTCTAAAGACAGATGCAAAGGACAATGAGGTCTTAAGGGATGGTAGATCCATTAGATGGAAAGATACTATATCCCCGAATCTCTACATGCAAGGTATACACCTGCTTTGAACTTTTATGTGTATGATAGATTATCTTCTTTTATGTGTGTACCATTATATTTTTCTGCCTATTTTCTGACTATTAACAAAACCCTAAGTAATATCTCATTTATTAACAACATATTGAAAGAAAAAAAAGGGTGTCTCAAAAACTTTAAATTTTCATTTTGTACTTTAGTCATTTGTGTACTTGTAAAACTTTCTCCTGCTAGATTTTATGTTTCTTGGTAAAAAATAGCTCCTTGGACCGTATCTGTTTCATTTCTAATAAATAGTGATATATCTATACTGTTCAATTAGAAAGAAAGAATATTATGTTCTATAAAAATTATATGCAAATCCTTTAAGATTATATGTTAAGAACTGGCACGACCTTCATTTTAAACATTCAATGAGAAACGTGCAATAAGGGACTCCCCTGGTGGTGCAGTGGTTGAGAATCTGCCTGCCAATGCAGGGGACACGGGCTCGAGCCCTGGTCTGGGAAGATCCCACATGTTGCGGAGCAACTAAGCCCGTGTGCCACAACTACTGAGCCTGTGCTCTAGAGCCTGCGAGCCACAACTACTGAAGCCCGCGAGCCTAGAACCCATGCTCCACAACAAGAGAAGCCACCGGAATGGGAAGCCCACACACCACAACGAAGAGTAGCCCCCGCTTGCCGCAACTAGAGAAAGCCTGCTCGCAGCAAAGAAGACCCAACGCAGCCAAAAATAAATAAATAAAATAAATAATTTTATTTTAAAAATGTGAGATAAATTATTTTAGCCTAAGGTAGTATCCATGAAGGGTATCAGATCCCAAAACTGTATACCTGGAAAGTGCTTTATTTCGTCATTTACTCTTTGTCATCTGTCCTAATTATCATGATTTAATAGCCACTTACCATTCTTAAAAATCATTAGGAATAATTTTATATCGGCATTGGCTAGGTTTCTATCTATAGCGCTGATCCAATTAGGAATTATATTAAACTCCAACAGGCTATTATACTTTATAGAAATCCTGCAGCAAGGCACCTGGGTTTCTGGTTTATATATAACTTTGCACTCTGTTTTTTTGGTAAATGAATTCACTTGGGCTATGTATCATTAAGGATTTTGTTTATGAGGGGTTTAGAGAGAAATAGTCAACATAGAGTAGCAGTGGCAGGTAATGAAACAAGTCATGAAGCATATGACAACACAGCCTTGAGAACCAGCTTATGGATGATCTGCTATCTGTGAGCCCTCTCATCTAGTATTTGTAAACACATAGCTGGCAAATCTTCCTGTATTTTTCAGAGCTTTTATTGATTTACGTAGGAATAACAAATAGGACCCATGACAGGCATTCTCCTAAAATGATGTCGATATCATAAGGGAATAAAAAGTGTCTCTTGTTTGGTCTGATTTGGGGCACAATACCCTTAGGATATAAAGAATCAAGTGCCTCTAAAACAAGCCTCTATTGACCACGCTGGAAATAGGAGGAAGACTACTTCTAGTAACGAAATCATCCTGGAAAATTTGAGATTAACAGCTCATTGACCTGCTATTAAAGTCCACTGCTGGGAATTTCTTAGAGAAATGAAGTTTCATTGTATGAGAAGTTAGCAATGACACCACGAAGGGAACTTGGCAATGGGAGTGGCCGAGAGGAGACGATTCTTATCAAAAGCCAGGCTATTAGAGAAATGAAATTGGAGCTACACAAAGCTGAAGCTACACAGGTGAGGGGTAATGGGGCAGAACCAGGTGCCACCAGTGTTGAGTTTCAGGCAGTTCCCCTCCCATTTTACCTGGATTCGCAGAATGTTGAGCCAGTGTCAGCTTGCACTTAGAATGCAGTTGAGCATAGTGCTAGGGAAAGTCAAACCGACAGTTAAGAGGAAGCAAAAGTTTCAGGGTCATGTCTCAGCTGGGTTTTAATTTGTTCTCATTAGATACGCTAATACAGCAGAGCATATAGTGGTGGTATTTTTTTTTTTCATTCTTTCCTTTTTTTTTAAGACCATGAATCATGAATATTAATGCAGTTCTGTTCATGTTGCCACAGAGTTTACAGGATGGTGGCAGACGGGGGGACGTGGGCTACCATATTATCATATTTTTGGATTTGTTTAAAGAAGGTTCTGGATACAGTTCTCCGAATGCAGCCGGGCGAGCAACCCTGCTCTCTTTGTGTTACATAATGTCCCATCTGTGCTCAGGGAGTGTGGCCGGATGAGAATGCCATCAGGTGATGCTTCGGACTTAATGGTGTTCTTTCAGAGCTGGAGCAATAAACATTAAGGGACGTTAACTGTATTCTTTGCAGGGGTGCAATAAACATTAGGGGCCCTCTTGTACCCTTTCCCAAAATGTCGTCCAAGTCCAATCTGGGGAGTGTTTTGATAGCCAGTTCTAATTTCAAATCCTCCCTCCCATTCCATGGGTTTTGAAATTGATGAACTGGACAAACACACAGGCATTAAATTAATAGGCATATCTCCACATAACCAGTTTCTGGAAAGATACAGCAGTGCCTATTACTCACCTGACTCATCAGGACCCTAATAGAACAAAATGAGGTGAGCTCAGTGATCTGATTGATTTTCCTAAGATGACAACTTTTGATAAACTGGAGCTACCAGTCACTGAGCTTCAGGAGCAAATGTTTACATGGTACCTAGAGACGACCCATGGGACAAAGGGTTCAGTTGCCTTGGAGACTGAGGAGATTGTGGGATTTCAAATCGAATCAAGCATGAAGTGATAGCTCATGATAATCCCCGACTCTGTATTTCATCTACATATTTCTGCTTTTGCTTTTTTTTTTCTCTTTTTGATGAAACTATATGCTAAAATAACAAATCTTCCCTGTCCGTAGAGAAACCCACTTTATCACTGGTAACGTCAGATGGTCAACATGCTGTCAAGGAAGAAAGACAGTCGTTTTAAGATTATTTTTTGAAGATCTGCTCCTGACACATTCATATCGGTGAGTCTTTAGATTTAGTGGTTTTGCTGGAATTAATAATACACTTGTTTTACTCATTTTGTTGTACTAATTTTACTGTCTTCTCTTTGCTATCATTCTGTGTGTCTCAGGTGTCAGGCCTATGAACTGGTGTGTGGTAGCATAGCATTTAAAGTGAGAATCCTATCATTTCTTCTATTGTCTATTTTGCCATAGTTCCTCATAGATGTGATATTTAGCTAAGATAAATTTAGCACATAGAAAATTTATAGAGTCATCATCGCCAAGAGCAGACATTATTTGCCATGCAGAAGCTTTCCAATTTGAGGCTCTAAATAAGGAAAATTAAATGAACATAAATACAATTAGATGTTATATTCTGAAGAGTTTAAATAACCTTAATACTTTACTAATTTAAATGCTAGTCTTTACTCCAGGTTGGAAAGTTTTGGTGTCTTTTTATTTAACTGGAACTGTCACTTGCTACCAAAAATAGGAAATGAGCATGTGAGTAGATCAGAGCAAAGAAAGAAATAAATTCCTGTTGATTATTATATTTAACACTGTGGTTTCTCGCACAAAGACATTTAATTTCAAAGTATTTGACTTGGCCACAGCCGTAATTGTGTATAATATCCATTATCTTTTAATTGGAATTATCTTTCATCTTTGGTTACATTTATCTGAGGATCCCTTCAGAAAGCCCACCAGAAGCACAAATTCCAATTTGTTCTCTCAGCTTGACTAATGATGAAAAGTATCAGAAACGACTACTATGTGTTTATAAATCACCTCTTTTATCCTGATGCAGTTCTGGGATTTTTATACTGTTAAGTATTGTTTCTCTGTGGAATAGAAATGCAAAAATAACAGCAACAAATTTCAGCATAAACAATGGCACAAAGTAAAAAGGAACAAAAAGTCCTTAAAGGAAGCATCACAAAAGCAAAGTGTGAAAAGAGAACAGCGTAAAATATCGATGAGGAAATATATTTCCCCAAGATAAAAAAAAAACCAAAACTGAGTCAAAAATAGTCCCCGTTCCCTTAGCATCTAACAGTTCTATTCGGAAAAGCATAGAATCTGTGACACAAAAGCAAATATATCTTAATTGGGCCCACTTTCATCCTCCCGCTACCGTTTCTTTTTAGTCACATTGAATTTGTCTAAGCACACTTGTTTACGTTCCTTTGCTATCACATTAGCATTTATTTAATTTTATAAAGTAAGAAATATGGCCGGTTTAAAATGTGGAAGACACAGTGGCCAGGAAACTTGAGGTCAGCTTGTGGAATGAAGCAATAAACACACACTTCTCGCTGTGAAGTATAACGCTTAGATCATAATGGGCTACCAAACAGCCTCGATTAATTAAATCATTCATCCAACAATTATTTATTGAGCACCTGCTGTGTGTCAGGCAATCTGCTACGAATTCACAATGAAAAGTGAACAGGGCAGAGCTCCAGCTTGCTTTTCTCCCAGCCTTTATCTATCTATCGTAGCTGCTCGCTGCCACCTCCACTGACCTCTCCCCTGCATAGGTTTTCCCCATCCCAGCTCCCCCTCTTTCCTGAGCTCTGAGCTGACATAAATAGGGACAGTCTACGACCTCCATGAACCATCAACACTATGTTTCCCACAGCCTCTGAGGCTGAATATTGAATCACTGAGCACCTCACTAATGTTCGCGGGGCTCCTTCATTGTTTCCTGTATCCCCTTTATTGTCAACTGGACATGATACCTACAACTACGGGTGAAGAATATGGGTACTTGGGATGTTTCAGAGGCTCCTGTAGCTGCAATTGGCCTGAGCCTCCAGACCCCACAGGGAGTACTTAGGTGGGTCTACAGGGCTTGCCGTAATCAGATTTTGCCTTATTGGAACAACAGAGGCAACCTCCTCTGCTGCCAACACTGGACTCTCCAGTCTAGGACTGGTGTCTTTCATTCAGTCTCTTCACATCCCACCCCCAGCTGGCTACCTTCAATGTATTCAGATAGATACAACCAAACTAAGTCCACTACCCCTCTGACTTCACTTTCTAGAAGCTGTGTCTCTCAGCCCCAGCGCAGCATGGAACGACCTCTTATCTCTCCATCACAGCATGGGTCAATGTCATCTCCTCTCTCATCTTGTGTATTGATCTTAATCTCTCTTTCTTTAAAATGGGAGTAATACTTGGCATAGTTTACTTTTCACATATTACACTCATAATTTTTTATTCGTCTTTCCCATCCTTTTTTTAAGATGCTTGACAACATGTTTTTTTCCCCAGATCATAACTCATAACCCTCCATAGTATTTCCATGTTGACTGTGTACATAAGCCTTAGTTCCGACCCAGAAGTTTCAGCTGGTTACTCTATCTAATAGCAGAGTCCCCTACAATGGACTGCAGGACTTCCCTGAGCCCTTGTTTTTTGGGAACCAAGGGGTTGGATGATGAACTTCTGCCTAATTTTCCTCTGCTACGGAACGTTACCTGCACAAGAGTATATTTGTGTGATCTTTCAACCTCTTTGTAACTCATTGTTTCACCTTGACATCCCTGGTGCTGATCATGGGCTGAAGTTTGCCAGGCTTCAGACAGAGTCCAGAGATGTTCTCTCTTGACTCTAATTTGCAGCCCAGCTCTACTCCCCAGGGCAGTCACTAATCGACCCGTCCACTAAGTCTTTTTTTGACCCAATGTGTGGGTCTTGTTTTTAGTCCCAGCTACTCCCTTTTTTCTACTTGCTTGATAGCAGATAACCCAACCTTGTCCAAATCCTAAAACACATGCTTCTAAGCTGCACAATTTTTATCATCCCCTCCGCTTATATAGAGTTGCATCAGTTAGGATGCTTTCATCAGCAAAGAGTAAACTGTGACTCAGCTGGCTTAAATAAGGAAAATTTATTGCTTCACATAACATGAGTCTGGAGTAGGATAGTTCTAGGTTTGTTGAATTCGGCCGTTCAATGTTGTCAGCAAGAAACTGCATACTTTCCATCTTTCTGTTCTCCCTCTATGGCACGTGAGCTAGTCCTCATGGGGTAGGTTGCAAGTTGGCTGTCTCCGTTTCAAGTATCAGTGACGTCAGAGGCATAATGAACATTAATGGAATGTTAATGCCATCACATTTTCCTCCACGAGGAAAACCAGTCCCAGCAGTTTTTCAGAAGGTATCTGCTAGAAACTCATTGCTTAGGATTGATTCTTACATCCACGCTTAAATCAGTTGTTGGTAAAGGGAATGGTGTGGTGATTGGCTTTGATCAGTCATAATTCAACCAGTAGGTCTAGGGAAGAAATGAGCCTCCCCCAGAGCACGATGAGGCCCAATGAGGAACAAAACTTCTGTCATCAAGAAGGAAGGGGAGTCATGCCTGTTGGATAAGCAGCCGTGTAAGCTGGCCATGTATGTTACATCTGCTTCCTCACTGCCCAAAGGTACAGGCAGGGTCCATTCATGCCAGCACTTGCTAACGTGGCTACCCTTTGACACCGCCCCACGACGCGCTAGTAATCCTTCCCCTGCCGTCCTCTCTCAGAGGCTGGGGAGGAAGGCGCAGGCGGTTATTCTGGATGGGAGCAAGTTTCCTGCTTCCTTATAATAACTGTATTGTTAAACACAGCAAAAGGCCTGTTCCCTTTCTTAAAGTATTTCATTTCTGTACAGTGACGAGGGAAGAAGGAGGTTTATAACGAGTCCAGTGAGTGAAGCACGGAAGGAGGAGAAGGGTGAGAAAATAAACAATAAATAACTCAATATTTTGGTTTTATCTCTAGCTTCTAGTACCAGGCCTGGGACTTACTGAAGACTTGAGAAATACTTGTGGTAGAAATAAAGTGAACTCTATAGAATTCCAAAGCAGGCTCTCACCATTTTAAAATTAAATTAAGTAATCCAGATTTGACGGAGTTTTCAGCACTAGAGTTACTGAAATTCACAACTACTCATAAATAGAGTTGATTGATATTAAATAGGGGTGAGTCCTTCTGAGCCATTTGGACACCTGTGTTCACCTATAGCCACTGTTTCCCTTTAGAAGGGAGCCTAGGAATTAGAAGATTTTGAGATAAGCGTGGAATCAAATGATTCTGAAAGATGATTTGCTGCGTTGAACCATAGGAAGTATCGATTAACTCTCCCACCCTCATGTCATAGGGAGCAAAAGTAAGTGGGTCATCATCTCAGCAAGGAGAACATCACCAACTTCAGAGTAAGAGGGTGCGAAAGAGGCAGTAGAATTGGATACATAACAACACGGCTGTTCGAGGTCAAAGCCTCATAGATTGCTGCACAATTAAAATTTTTTTTTCCAAATAAAAGCTATATTATTTGTTGAATTTACTGATTTTTAAAAATTTACTGATTTTTTGAAAAAAAATATTTACTATCTTTATATGTATAGAGGTATGTAATGTATGATAGTTGTGTCTAAGGCTGTATTATCAAAATCTTTAAACACAAAGGAAAATTGAAAAAATGGCACAACAAATACCTATAGTCTCTCCACCTAGGTTTGGCAATAGTTAACATTTTGGGAAATATGCGTACATAATCACACACACATTTGCTGTGCATTTGTATGCTGCAGAATTATAATACTCATATGTTTCAACATGCTTCTCCTAAGAATAAGGGCATCTTTCTCCATAACCAAAATGCTATTTTCATATTTAGAAAAATCAACAACAATTCCCTAATGTCATCCAATATCCAAATCATACACAAATTTTCCATTTGGCCAACATAGTTTTTATAGTTTTTTTTCCCCCGAGCTTGGATATGTTCATATATTGCAAATGATTACTATGCCTCTTAAGTCTGTTTAACATTTTCCTCCCCAACTATCTTTTTATTTTTTTTTTGTCCTTTGAAGCGTCTAAGCCTGTGGTTTTGTAGCACTTCTCATGTTTAAGCTTCGTCTGATTATGTCATCATCATGATGTTTGTTTCTTCATCTCCTGTATATCTTGTTAACCAGAAGTTAAGTCTAAAGTTTTAATTAGACTCAGATTAAACATCATTGTGTATACATTATATTGCATTACTTTATAAGCTGCATAATTTCAAGTTGTCACACTATGAGTTATGTTAAGTTTGAATGTTTGGTTAAGTTATGATTTTCACATTTTCCTATTGTTAAAATATAGTTTTAAAAATTATTTCATAGATACTATGTATTGACAATTTTCCAGTATCTAATTTTTGTTATTACACTTGCTTTTAAAAATTAATCCTTTTCATTTCATAACACATCACCATGAAGTCATATATATACATATGTGTGCATACATATATATATATATATATATATATATATGGCAAGAGAAGTTGAAATTTTACATGAATAAGTCATTTCTAAAGTATGTTTAAAATGTTATCTATATTTTTATTCTCTAACATATTAGTGTAGTAACTTTATCTTTTAAAATAGCTCTCTTGCATTCCTGAGATTAACTTTCTTGTTTTGGAGAAAACATTAGTAGCTTTCACAGTTTTTCATTGATTTGTGGATATAATTTTCTAACAAGGTGTCCAAGTTAAGTAAGTGGGATGGTGCACGGCTCAGCCATCTCATCCCAGCAGGAGGGGTTTCATTGAGCAGTAACCACACCTGCTCAATCTGTTGAAATACAAATTATAAAGAAAAAATTGAAAAGTGAGTCGGTATTTTAGCTGGGAAAATATATATGATTTAGATTCTAAGGGAAATTAGCTGTAACCAAGAGAAAAATAGAAATCTAAATTTCTGTATGAGAAAGCTAAAACCAAGAGGGCTGTGGGATCCTCCCTGTGAGATTTCTCCATCATTTAAGTAATGTGTACACTTCTATAAAAAACTACTGCTCAAATAAATAAATTCTCAAACATTTTAACCTGTAGCTATTCAACATTCTGTTTAAATAATGAGATTTTGCCTTTTCTTTATTATCTTATCATTTGAAGGGTCTTTTTTCTCTTCTATGGAAAATGTATTATGGGCATTAGAACTACAAAATCAAAAATGCAAAATTGTGATGCTGTTAGCAAATAGTCTTGATGTGCCTGGGAGACGTGAGTTGAGGATGAAAGCAGCTTATGCAGAGACAATGGTTTTTTTGACTTCCTGGCTGCACAATTCAGCCTTTGCTTTAATTTTTCATCAGCTGTATTTGTCATCTCTGAGGGTGAACATTATACAAAGTATAAAGTAAGAAAATATGGGTGGAAAATTTCTCTTCCCACCTTTGTCTACATATAGCTTTTTAAGGGTTTTTTTTGGACTCTTGTATAAGGTTTGGCAAGACATGAATATACTTCTTCAACTGTAATAAGGAGCTTTGCTGGATATATTTTATCCTTAGGCATGGCAGCTACTTTTCAAAACATTCCTTGTTGTTGTACCTGTTATAACCTTTGTGACCATAAATGTTCTTTGCTTGATCCAGTTTTTTCCGTGCAATTTTCTGAGGCTTCAGCACAGACATGGTAATACATTTAGCTGCAAATCAGTGGACTTTCCTGGGGCTGAAGCTTCACCTCTGGAGTGGAGGAAATATAGGTTAATTAAGTTTGCCAATTACAACACATTTGCTGTCTGGGTCTTTTTGTTCCCTTTTATAAACATGGGGGATTTTAAGAAAAAATATTTGACATTTGACAATAAGGTTGAATATTGAGCAAGGAACCAAATGTTAATGATGATGTTTCCAACTGGTCAAAAACTTTAAAGCACATATTATGTTCCATGCATTATTAGTGTCTAAATTACTTATAAACATCCTTAAAATCTTTCCAATTTGGCATGATTTACTTCCATAAATCTTCTTGTAGAGAAGAGAGATGGTTTTCTTTTCTTTTTCTTTTTTTCTTTTTTTCCAACAAGATTGTTCCTAGTGTGCTATGGAAAGAGACATCTAGCTTTTATAAAACGAATACAAAAGTGCTTTGTAGCAGATGGCACTTGCTGAGTAAGATCAACCACACAACACTTAGTGACTTAAAAGAATGATTTTTTTAGTTCACGGTTGTATGGATTGGCAATCGGATCTGAACTCAGCTGGGAGGTTCTGATGCTCTTGGTTCGTGTATACATGTGTACATTAGGGTAGCTGCCGTATCAGCAGAGATCTGGCTGACAGTTGGCTGGGATGCCTTGGTCCTCTTCCAGATGGCCTCCCACCATCCAGCAGGCTAACTTAAGCTTGTACCCACGGAAGGGTTACAGTGTCCTAAGAATACAACAAAATGCATAGCCTCCTCCTGACAGGTTCAGAATTTGCATATCATTTCCACCAAAATAATGCCCAAGTCCAATTTAGATGCAAGGAGTGGAGAAATAGATTCTGTCTCTTGATGGGAGGGATCACAAATAATTGTGCCATTTTGCAACCCTACCACATACCTAAGAAAGCAGAGGAATTTAAAGGATTCTTTTTGTGAATATTTTATAAAATACTTAACATATAGTGTGTTACCAGGTTCTTTTCACCATTTTTATTTCTGCGAACAAGATGTTTATATGTTAAAATTCTAAAACTAAAAATACCTGCTACTTTCATAGTCATGTTAGCTTTGCGAAGTATTCTCACCTTATTGTGCACTTAAATTTCCATAAAAAACTCATGAGATAAGTGAGATCATTATTGTTGAAATTGAACACCATTTCACCTGCTTTTATTCTATGCTCATCAAAATTTTAGCTACCCTTTAAGAAAACATTCCCCTAACAATATCCCTTACACTTGACCCTGAAGTATTTTCTCTTACCTTAGATAGGAATAGCATCTTTAGCAGAGTAGGGAAAAAAATGACTAGAACGTACATAGCTAACTTAAACGATTAGATAATTGAATCTTACTATATACAAGAAAAATAATTAAATTTAAGTATCATGAGCAGTAGTTGGCTTGCTTGGTATATTTGAAAAAATGGTAGAAGACAAATTTATATGGAAGTTGATCCCTTACATACAGTTTTCTAACTCTGCATCATTCTAAATCAGAAATTATTGTTTAATTGTCTTTACTCCTAGATACAAAAAAGTTGTGAAATCAAGTAACGGGTCCATCAAATTCATTATAATGTCCTTATTACCGCCAGGTGATTCATAAATGGTTTTCAATGAGTAGAAGTTCTCTTAATATTAAACTACACACATTAATAATGGTACGATATATGCATATCAATTAGCTATTTTATGTTAAATGTTCTCACGTTTAAGAACAAATCAGGTTTATTTATTATGGGTCAGTCTGTTATGGAAGATATAACTTTATTTGGTAGAGTTTAAATAACCCAGGAAATCAATCAGATTAATTTGGGCAAGGTGTATAGTCTTATACTTCATCATTATTTATTGTATTACTTATATAAATATGCTTACTATTTAAAGTAAATTTTATTAAAATAAATTTGCTTTGAAAATTGAATATTTAAAAAATATTCTATTGAAAAGAATGAAGCTACAATACTACAAAATCAAGACGGGAAATCTGTGACTCTAAAACATACTCCTACTGCTGCTAATAATAAAATAACTCATTGGAGAGTATAAATAATCAAGTGATAATTACTCATTGAGATTGATTTCTAAATATTCTTTTGAAAACATTTGGTGTAAAAATAGTTTGTAAATGCCTTTTATGAAAAAGAAAGCTTTCAAGATCAAAATGTTTGGAATACGCTGCATACCATAGTATTTTTGGGGGCTTCAATTCTCATTAGTATATCAAAGTTTTCCCAGTTTAATACAGTAGCACTTAACTTTTTGGACCACGCTACTTTAATAATATATGGTAACATAGTTCCACTAAACACATTTTTGTAAAATAGAATTACAGAAGAAAATTTCAGAGTTATAAAATACTTTAGATATCAGATAAATTGATTCAATATGTTCTGAAAATTTGTGGGGTGACAAATATCAAATACAAATTCAATTTGAATTGCTTTATAGAAATACATATTTTTTTATTTTTGAAAGGCCTTATTTCATCTCCTTCATTAAAGATTTGATAAACATATTTCTTAACACTGGCTTGTAAACCACATAAAAAGTTAAGAAATATCATTACAGTCTGTTTCCACTGTGATTTAAATGACAGTTGAAGTGGTTGTTAAATCTGATGAAACGAAGGTCTGCCTCTGGGAGTGGCTCATGGTTTGAAAAACAATTCTAAAACATTTTATGAAGACACACTAAGCACACGGATATGCTTTTAAGAGACAACTACAAATTATGTATTATTCCTGAATGCTTAGAAATTACTGTTAGACATATTTTAGAGTATTGTGCAAAGATGCAAATAAAAACGCGTTAGTACACATTATTATGGAATTTCAGATATTATTTATATTGTTATCTATGTGAAAAATGCTATTATAATAAGAGAATTTCAATTTCAGCAGCATGGTGGTTTAACAAATATAAATTACATCTAAATGTATTGTTGGAAACAATCCCACTCTTTTCGATCTTAACTTTTCAATAAATCCAATATTCTCCATTTGTCTACACTGATATGAAAGATTGGCAGAGGCTGGAATTATATTGTTATGTTTGATCCAAAGTTATATTTAGAATAATTGTGTGAATTCTTCTATTGCTATAGTTATAGTAACATATTTCCTTCTATTTCTAATGCCAGTTTTGACAGACTGACTGTGTCACATCAAGCAGGCCACTTTTCTTTATTATTTCTATTTGTAATGGAACTTCCAATAAGTTGGAAGTATCACTTGAGTATTCTTGGGATTGATAAAAGAACTACCAAAAAAATTTGAATATATTTGGTTTAAAAGAACCCTAATATCTAGAAAAACTGATATGTGAATTCCCATTTAATCTTTTCTATATATTTTAGAACATACAACATATTTATTTAAAAACCTCACATGATGTTCCAAATGTTAGAAAGGATTGCTTATCAAACACTAAAGTTCTATTTAATTACAGGATTATATTATCCTTTGGGGTAGCAATAATAAAGGACATTAAAACAAGAAGTGCAAAAGTTTTTAAACTGAGGTATTTTTGTTTCCTAGTTTCTAAGTAAGGATAGTTGGAAAACTAGCTGATGTGCTGACATTCTAACACAAGGACTATGGCAGATTTTAAGCTGATCAAGACATCACCACAAATGAACTTATCTACAAAACAGAAATAGAGTTACAGATGTAGAAAACAAACCTATGGTTACCAGGGGTAAGGCAGGGGGAGGGGTAAATTGAGAGATTGGGATTGGCATATACACACTACTATATATAAAATAGGTAACTAATAAGGATCTACTGTATTGCACAGGGAACTCTACTCAATACACTGTAATGGTCTATATGGGAAAGAATCTAAAAAAAGTGGATATATGTATACGTATAACTGATTCACTTTGCTGTACACCTGAAACTAACACAACATTGTAAATCAACTATACTCCAATAAAAATTAAAAAAAAAAAAAAAGACACCACCTGATGCGGTTGTGCTAATTAGATAGACTGGTGTCAAATAGCCAAACTGATGAATTTATATGTGATGTGGAAGTAAAATGGATTTGTTTCAGGCAACGTTCTGTGTGAAACCTTACTTCCTAAATCTGTTACTCTGAGTGTCAGAATCTTGACTGCAAACTGCCACTTTGGTCCTCCTGGTTCGCATTCATTTACTTAATTAACAGCATCTTAAAGTTTCCTTCCTTCCTTCTCCTTTCTCCCTCCCTCCTTTTTTCCTTTCAACTTACGACTTCACAAGGAGTGGAAAAGTATCAGCAGAAGAACTAAACATTCATTACGGAAACAATAATTCACAGTGAACTCTAATAAGACCAAACATGTGATGATCTACTTAAAATAATATGTAGCATAGTGAAAACTAATATTTAATAGAATCAAGAGCAACGTAATTTAAATATTATCTACATAGTATTCATTGATATCTTGGGGCAGATATTTCAGCCTATTTTAGTACAATTTTTACCTTTACAAGAAAGAAAGCAGTTTAAATGTTTGAAATGGCAAAGCTCATAGGTCAGTCTGAAAGAAAGTATAAATGTTGGCCCACAGTAAAGAAGGCCTTTATCCATAATAAAAGAAAAACTCAGTTTTTGGCAAATTGGTGAGATTCATTTGGGAGTGAAAAGTCAGAAACCTGCTTCTGTACATTTTACTTAATCTGTCCCCTAACAATATTTCTGCGTAGGCAAATTAATGATCAAACTTTCTGTGAATATTTCAGAATATATAGACTAGGTACCATTAAATCATATAATTCACAATTCTACTTAACAGGAAGAAAAATCATGCTTCTCTGTTCTTTTTCCTCTGCTCACTCTGCCACACCCATCTTGCTAATTAAGTTCCTCAACCTTGAAGATAATTGCACTAATGATAGTGCAAATTTTTTTTTTTGGAAGAAAAAAATTTGAGGATACATTTATGTCATATTAAATGAAAACAGCACTTGAGAGAATAACCTTGAAAAGCACCATAATATTTGCTCTTGCTACAGAATAAGGTCGTTTGGAGAAAGAGATGAATGCAGTTGCTAGAAAGAAGAAAGTCAAAGTATTGGTAACTACTGATAGCCCTTGAATTTTTGTCTATGTCTCTAATTAATTACATACAAGCTGATAAAGACCACATGCTTTAATGTCTTAGGTTTTGAGATTTTTCCGTGGGAAAATAATACACAAATTCAGTTACTCTTATTTATGTACTAAAAATATTTAGGATTTTATAGAATGTTACCCTAATCTGAAGATTAAATAAACCTTTTGAAAACAAAGCAAAGATCATATGTAATAAGGAAGTGTAGCTGATTTCTCACATAGATTATCTTATTCAAATAGGACTGTCCACATTCAGGAAGAAAATAAAAATCTGGACAAACTTTAGGACTCCAGGTTATTTATTTCAGTAAATCAACAAGAAACATTGTGTAGTTGACTATTCTCATTACTAGATTTTCATTAGATGTTTTAACCTAAAATGATTTGATGTTGAACTATAATGGATATGTGATATACTTCAAAAGCAAAATCGCTGTCTCAGTATAAAATGATCATAAATTGAATTGACATAGGTCCATTCTTTAAAACACTTAGCATTGTCTCTCCAGTAATTAACAAAATGGTAATAAAATAATAATCTTTAAGGCCTCTGTCTCACATTTCGACAGAAGTCTACAACAGTCTTTTTTCTGCTCAGTGGTAACAAGTTAACCGCCAGCCCCTAATCTGTCCATCTAATCTTTCACCCTGTGGAGATTCACCAGCAATACGGCAGCAGACTGGCTAATACTAAGCAGCCAAAAACACAAAATTAAACAAACCAAAGATTTAAATCTGTGAACTATGAAGTTGATATTAGCAGACTACTGTACAAATAACCCTACTGGCTTGGAGTAAAGGACAACTGGTGTCATTGCCCCTTTTCTTCCCTTGTTGCCCTTGTGTTCCCATCCATCCAAATCTCTACCCTCCACCAGATTCCACATCTAGTATTTCCGGAGACTCTGAGATTCATCAAGTTTCAATGATTTTTGCAATTAAGGATGACTTCAAATTTGTTATAGTTTTATCTGACTACATATTCTGGAAGATTCTGAAGACAGTATTTTGCGGTCGGTTGGTTAATTGGGAAAACAGCAGATACCACAGAACTGTTTCATGCCTCTCCAAATGGCAGCCTTCCAGAAGTACGGTGAGGGGGTTTATGGCCCCTAATAAATCAAGATTATCAAATAAAGTTGAGCATTTGTTTGCAAACTGGTTCTGAAAACATATTCAAATATCATACTCTACATCGAATATTAGTTTGGAAAGAAAACAAATGAAGGAATACGTATCCTATGTCTAAATATCTTAAAATTGCAAATCAAAGTAAAGAGTGTTTTATCCTTCTGTCTTGACAAATATACCTTCAAATTGACAATATCAAAAAATTGGTTGAGCTATGATATTTATATAACAGAATGCCAACAAATATAAAGACAATTGAACTCTGTTTCTGTTTTTCATGACTAGCTATCATTAAATGGGTTGGTGGCATTTAAATAAGAACTTAAGTAATAATAAGGTAATCCCATAAATTATGTCATGTTATTCCATAAAATATATTTTTCTTGCCTTTATTTCAGCAAAATAATCTTGTTATAATAAAGAACTATTAAATGCACTACTGATATTAAGGTGTGCATTTTGAATACAACTGTATTTTCTTTTTTAATCTTTTAACAGAATGTAAATGAAAGCAAATGTAAACATGTAAGGAATGTAAATTAAAGTAAATGTGAGAAATCAAATATTATTTTCCATGTTAGCCAAAGTAAATTTTCTCTTAAGTATTCAAAATTTTATCTATGCCAAACATAATTTATAATTACTGAATCACAAATTATGCAAACAAAAACTTTAATTTTGGCAAAATTAATTAAATTTTATATAACATGTTTGTACAAATAAAACCATTTACAGTTCTAGTGTCTCTGTAGCTGGCATTGTTAACAGTTGGCCCCATACTTCATGCATGTTAAATCCACAACAATAGACATGCAAATTCAAGAATAATAAGAATTATTTAACATGGCAAAAAGTTTCTCAGCTGCCTTGTACATGATGCGCTAATTTTTTAGTGTTCTAGAACCATGAATTGGAATGTGAACAGAAGCAAGAAAATGGGTACTCAGCACTCCTGGGAAACAATCCTTTGTCATGCAAGAATCTCTTGTATTCCTACTATCTGAGAGAAGGATTTGACAAGTTCATTAATTTGAATTTTTCTTACCTAAGCACATCCACAGCTCAATTATCCTGCCCTCTGAAGTACTGCCCGTCTCTAAATTGAGCCACAACCCTTCACTGAATCCAAACGTGGTTACCTCTTGATGGGAAGAAATAGGGAAAAAGAAGTGAAGCAGGGTAACCCTGGAGCCTGAAAGATGTTAGTCACCAGAGAGCACGTGTAGGTAGGGTCCCAGGCCGTGCTGCGTGCTGGTGCTGACTGCTTGACCCTGAGTGAGAGGGGCGTCTATAGTCCTCAGTACATTTTTTTCCCCTGGGTTTGTGATCGTTGAGACTCTCTAAAGCAGTGGTCCCCAACCTTTTTGGCACCAGGGACCTTTTTTGTGGAAGACAATTTTTCCACAGATGGGAGGTGTGGGGTGGCACAGGCAGTAATGCCAGCGATGGGGAGCGATGGGGAGTGGCAGATGAAGCTTCGCTTGCTTGGGTCTTTAGTTATACTGTATCGGTACATAATTCTATGACAATTGAAATGGCTTTCTAAGGCAAATGCAAACAGTGTACAGAAGCAGTGTCGTAAATGTGAATACAGGTATCTAGGTATATACATGAACATATATATCTGTATATATGAAGTCTATTTATACTTATTATCAAAATGTGTTTCTTTTTAAAGAAGTATTGCTTTAGGATCAAGAGAGAAAACTACCTGGAAAATCAGAAATCATTGAGCATCTTCCTTGGGAAGAAATGGTAAGAATAAGAAAGGAGATGGGAGTAAGAGAAGAAAATGCTTCTCATTGCAATTGTACACTAATATAAAAGATGCGGTAATAGAGCATTTGAACCGTGAGTTTAAAGGCAATACAAACAATTCCACTAAATTTATACTCATTTACCTTCTTCTCTTTTAATTTTTTAAATTTATTTGATTGAAGTGTAGTTGATTTGCAATGTTGTATTAATTTCTGCTGTACAGCAGAGTGATCATTTATACATATATATATATATATATTCTTTTTCATATTATTTTCCATTATGGTTTATCACAGGATATTGAATATATAGTTCTCTGTGCTATACAGTAGGACCTTGTTTATTCATTTAATATATCATTTACCTTTTTCTTAAGCAGATTTGTACAAGTATATAAGCATTTTACTCCTCAATTTTTGTTATACAAGAAATAACTATGATTGGAAATATAGGGAAACTGCTCAGAAGCATTTCTGTTTGAAATCTAATAGGAAAATATAGGTCTTGGTTTTTAACGCTTATGGTATTTATCACATGTGCATTTATACCAACAGTATATGTACACGTGCAGGAAATACTTGAAGAGGAAACTTCTTCAAGAATGTCTCAGCTCCCTCCTCAGCAGAACCATGACAGTCTCTTATCACCATCAATGGTCCTGGTCAAAGCAGAATGTGGCATCCTTGTGGGAGTAATGCAAGATCATAACATTGTAGCAGACAAATCAGATGCAAAATCTGCCTTAGAACTTGTCGGGAATTTACAGGTAGGGGTCAGAAAAAATTAAAGACCTATTCTCTGAACCTAGCAATGCAGTTTTGCAGGGGAAAGGGAGCTTGAGGGAAGAGTTAAGTGAGAGATAGTCATGGGAAATGGCAAACTAGCTGAAATAAATGAGTTAGTGAATCTCAGCTGGACTTAACCTTTTCAAAATTCTGTAATCCAAGCTGTATTTTTTTTTGTTTTTACCTCTAGGTTTATTCAGTCTGAAAGCATCCCGAGATCTTTTGGGGATGATATTTTTGGGCAATATTTGCACGCTCATGCGGCATCACAAATAAAAAATAATTGTTATATTGGGGAAATAATAATGTTATATTGGGGGAAGCTAAGCATTCAAATAGGTGATCAGGGATTAGCTGCCTTCTGATTATAAAGAGGGCTCTTAGAGCTTAATCCCCAGGAGCTATTTGCTCCAGTATTTTTAATGGCCCTTAATAGCTGAAGCCTGCGTAGAACACATATGCATGTATTTATATTTATATTGATACATATTTTATGTATCAATTTCTATTCCCTAGCTGGAGTTTGTGCTGTGAATTACTATAGTACTCTTTTGTCTAAAATGTAGTTATCTAATTATGTGTTCTGGGAGGTGGCAGAGCTAGATTCATAGAGCACCAATTCACAAGCATTTAATTTTTGTTTTTAATAAGAGACTATGAGAAAAGGGATCTTTCTCCCTCTGGAGGGCGTGTGCAGTACTCATGCTTAAGTGGTACTCTCAGAATTGGAATTTTCTTTGCCAGTTCCTCTGGGTATCTCATTAGGTGTTTCTAGTACTCCAGGACTGTTTCTAGTCTTCCCTCCGGTAGGACCCTTAAAGGAATCCTGTTAGTAAACCACAGGCTAAGAACTCATGCAATGTGAACCTAAAGTAACTATGTAACATCAAATAATGCTAGCAAGATGTGGTCTTTAATTTTTTTGAGAGTGATACAAACCCCTGTGAAGTCTCTTTTTCAGGTTCACTAAGCTAGTAATATCGTGAGCCCGCACGATTCAGCCCAATAATCTGGTAGAATCAAAGGAGCTGATGGAAGCTTATGTGATTGGTAACCAGAAAAAGGATGAAAATGGGCCTGGATGGGAGCGGGTCAGCCCCCCTCCAACGTGCACAGGCCTTAAAAGATTTGAACCGCACAGTCATCTGTACTTTACACAGCTGAGTGTTACATGTCTCTTTCGATAATGAAGGCTCGGTTAAAACTACGTTTTGGCACTCTGAGAGACGAATATAAACCTATTTAAACTTGGTGTATCTAACACTCAATGTCACGTTTTACCCATTGGCACGCATTTATCACTTTGTTTCCCAGTAAACAACTTGTAACTCACCGGTTACTTTGATTGACAGCAGCCTTTGGCATTACTTAGCACTCATGTACTGTATTGCGTGGAGTCAAACTTTCATGGTAATTGGCTTCAACCACAACAATAATAATAGAAATAATCACTCCAGAGTTAATTTAAAGGAGCCAAAAGAAGTAAGTCAAATACGAGGACAATAAATTATGGGAATTTCTCATTTAAGTAAGTAATAGGTTTAATAGCTTTCTCTAGGTACTGAGATCATTCAATTGAACATCTGCTTTCCAGCTGTGTATATTGATATATTACCAGGTTTTTATTCCCCTCTACCCTAAACGTATCCATAAGTTTTTAGGAGTTTCACTACCTGACTTTTTGACAAAGCCTTGATTGTGAAAGATATAAAAATGTCAAAAATTCTGGAGGACGTATTATGCCCAAGGTATTATTTTTCAATTGGCTCCGAAGACAGATGTCCATGAACAATTAAACCATTCTCCAGTCACACCTTGTTCCAGCTGGGATCAGAGAATTAAAAGGAAATAAGCCCTCCTCATTTACTTATTGCTGGAGTTCCTATAGTTTCCTGACTGTTATTAGAGTTTTATTAAATAATTTTATCAATGCAAAAGGTGTAGTGTACATTGCTTTAACTTCTGAAATTGGCTTTTTGATATTAAATTTAGTATTTCTTCTCTTACAATAATTCATATACTGAGCAACTACTTTCAGAGAAAGCCCATTAGATGGAGATTAGGTTATCTTAAATTTGCTAAATCCCAAGTCAAGTCTTAGAGAGTTTAGTCATAAAGTACCACACTGAAACAATCTGTACTAAAAAAATGTGAGCCTTGCTAATCAAAATGGTTGTAACCCAATATCTTGTCTAATAGGACAACGTGGAATGTGTTCTCCCCTCTCAACAACAGCAAAAATCCCAGATAAGATGTTACCTTCTTCCAATCAGCCTTTATCGTTACTGTCACCATAGCAACTAAAGAGCGTGGAGTTGCAGCCTAAACAAGGGACCAAGTAACATAAGCTTGTGAGCCACTGCATTATCAGTGTTCATAAGATACTAATTCAAAAAACGCTCAAGTCATACCCACAAAGAACAAGCTGTTATTCTCTTTCCCTGACCAAAAGTATGGTTAATAAAAGTATTTCACCATGTTCTGGGCTTTATGGATAAAACAGCTTAAGAAGTGGGATGATGTAACCTGAGGGGACCATGTACCCATCTCAGTCCCAGGACTCAGTTCACAATGGCAATCTGCTGGCTGGCAAAGTAATATCAAACTGAACTTGAGATTTATTGATTGATCGGTTTAATTTTATTAAATGACCCTAAAGAAACACAGGTTGCTTTTTTTTTCTTAACAATATATATAATTAGGAGAATACTGTATATGAAAATCTGAAGTAGCACAGATTTGACTGCTCCAAATGAGTTCTAAAATAGACCCTTGAGCCATCACAGCTTTTCAGATTCTTAAAGGAACATCATAATCTGTGAGATGTTTTCAAAATTCTCTACTTTATTATTTTTCAAAGAGCAATAAGTTTCTAAACACTTTAGAGGCATATCTGAGGAGAAAGTTTAACAGTAATAATAATAATAAAATTAATAATAGTTAATGGTACTTGCATACTTATACCACTTGCCATATACTATGTCTTTTAATTCACACTATTGTTATCCCCATTTTACAGAAGAGCATATTGAGTCACAAAGAGAATAAGTAACTTCTCAAGTTTAGGATGAGGCAGAGCTAGGATTTGAACCCAGGCATCTGACTCCAAAGCCTGCTCTCAACCACTAAGTTCTGTTCAATTTTTCCTTTGTGTTATGCCCAAAAGGCCCAATAGTGTAGCTAAAAATACAAATGGATGTATATTTCTTGATCCCCTTTCATCACTATTTATTGAATGTGCTATCCTTTCTCTTATGTTTGCATCTTCTTCATGTCAAATTTATGTCTAATTTAAGTTCTGTGACCTTTACGCCATTCTTGGCAAGATTCATTTAGGTTACCTTCCATAAACTTTTATTTTTAAGGGGATAACCTCTGAACTCTTATAGCTTATAATGTCTATGCATTTAATACCTAACATATCCAATCTAATGTTATGCTTTAGCTCCTTAAAGACAGCCAAGATTTCCCTCTCCCCCACCTCTCAGAAAACAGACCTCCCCATGGAGAGGATATTACAGGCTGGATTATCACAAGGTGCCCTGGTCAGAGGGCTTGTCCCAGAGGTAGCTTAAAGCCACTGAATTTTTGGTGATGAACACAAACCAGAAACGAAGGCAGCGATTCCTGAGGGTAAAACTTACCATGAGTAGGAGGGAAGCAAACAGGCACAGAGCAGCTCCATTCCAGCTTTTCACACTGTGTGACAAGAAGAAAAAAACCATCAGAGTCAGGGATCGGATGCATGGGGTTTCTTCAACAGGCAGATAACAAACCTTTCTCTGTGGTTGACTGGGGACACGTAGCGTCAGAACCTGCAGTCCCTATAAAAGCAAGAGACCCCCAGTCTCGTGGGAAGTCAGAGAAAGAAATATGAAGGTTCTAGTTATATGTTGTAGGTCTGTTACCATTAAAATCATATAGTGAAGTAATGTATGAAGTCAATTTGCTTCTCTCCAAAATTACACAAAATTCTAGCTGCATCCCCAGACACTCAACACTTTTTTTTTTCTTCCCTTTACAATCAACTAAGATGCATTTCATAAGTAATACAGTAAATGAGAAAAGGCTTTGTGCTTTTACCTAAAGGGGTTACTTTTCTCCCTGCTTAAAAAATTCTAGAAACATGCTAAGCTTTTCTACCCAAGGTAACGGTCATTCTAAGACCTACAAGGGTTATTATGGGGAGAGAGGACCAGCCACATCCAGGATCAACAAGCGAAGCTTAGATGCAGATGGACGAAGAGAAATTAACAGTTCATTAAGCCCCGAAGGTTTTGCAACTTAAATAGCAAATGAAATATGAAGAGTTCATGTAATTACAACACAGTGTGACAAGTTCTCTGTCAAAAATGTGAGTACAGGGTACAAGGAGAACTGTCATTCCAGCCAGAATGGAAGAAAGAGGGCCAAGGAAGGAGAAGGCAAAGCAAGATCAGGAAGGGTTCTTGGTGAATATAACATCTGAGTTAAGTTTTGAATAATGAGAAGGAATTTACCAGCCAAGGGGCTGGGTGAGAGAAGTGATATTCTGCACAAAAAAGTCAACATGGCAATTTCAAAGATCCTTAAATACTTTAGCGTGGCTGGATGGTAAAACTTCATGAGTCAGAAAAGTCGAGTCTGCAGACTTTGGCAGATGCCAGATCACCAGCAGACGTGGCTTTGTTCTGGAGTTTGAATTTTATCCTGAAGGCATTGGTGAGCCACGAAGGGGTTTTAAGCAGTGAAGTCACAGCTCTTTAGCTTTTCAGAGGTTTGAATTTTTAATTCATCTTTCATCAAGTGGAATATCAAAAGGATCAGAAACCAAACCAGCCCGGGGCCAAGAAGACCAGTCACAATAACTCAGATGGGAAATGATGCAGCTGACAGAAGAGAAGCTGTGAGATTCAATAAGAAGAGATGCGGTTGAGCATGATTAAGAGTCCATATTGATGGGACTTGCTTACCACTGGGTTGGGAGAGGGGAAAAAGCAACAGATTGGGGAGTGTAGTGGTGGAAAGCCCCATTAGTCCTGGGACACAAGGTTTTTCTGGATCCTGAGTTACCGAGCTCCTAATCTCTAGGTCAAAGTGCCTGTAAGTAGAGGTGGCTCGCTGTGGGCAAATTAAAGAATGAGTGGTAATGATGGCCAGTGTGTTCTGGGGAATTCTTGAGAGGTTAGCCAGGAGGAGTTTTAGCTTCTCAGAAAAAAGGAGGAAGATGAAGATGGCATCTTTTTTCAACACACTCTCCTTCTCGTGCCTTTTGAGTCAGAAGGAAGAAATTGAGCCTGCAGTCAGCATTCAGCTAGAGGTGTAGACCCTAGGAATAATCCTGCTGTGGTCCTTCTGCAAAAATGTGTATTACAGTTTTAAGTACCTTTTCTTCCTTGCTAGATTTTTCAGAGTAAGAACTGTGTCTTATACCATAGTAGTTCTGGAAGTGAGCCAAAAAAGAAAAAAAAAGCGTGCTGTGAGTTAAATAAGACAATCTTCTCTAAGGATGGTGAACTCACTCAGCATATAGCAATGTTAATAGGGCATTTCTTTGTCTGTGGGTCTATTTCTGTTTTATATATAAGTTCATTTGTATCTTTGTTTTTTAGATAGAAAACAAACTTATGGTTACCAAAGGGGAAAGGGGGGCAGTGGTGAGGGATAAATTAGGAGTTTGGGATTAACATATATATATTCACTACTATATAGAGAATAGATAAACAACAAGGACCTATTGTATAGCACCGGGAACTATATTCAATATCTTGTAATAACTTATAATGGAAAATAATCTGAAAAAGAATAGATGTATATAAAAATATATATGAAATATATATTATATTATATATAATATATGTAACTGAATCACTTTTCTGTCCAGCTGAAACTAACACAACACTGTAAATCAACTATACTTCAGTAAAAAAAAATTTTCTGTGCTGACACACACAAAAACATACAGCATTTCTAAGTTGTAATCATTCATAGAACATGTATTTACTGAGCACATAAAATGTGCTAGGCGTGGTTCTGGGGATGGAGGATATAGCAGTGAGCAAAACAGGAAAAATCTCTTGTCTTTCTGGAGCCTACGTTTCAGAAAAAGAACAGATAATAAATAAGCCAGTAAGTGCATAGCATGTTAGATGATGGTAAATGTTGAAGGAAAACATGAAGCAGGAAAAGGGGACAGAATATCAGAAGGTGGCTGCAATTTTATTTTATTTATTTATTTTTAAAATTTTTATTGGTGCATAGTTGATTTACAATGTCGTATTAGTTTCAGGTATACAGCAAAGTGAATCAGCTATACATATACATATATCCACTCTTTTTTAGATTCTTTTCCCATATAGGTCATTACAGAGTAGTATTGAGTAGAGTTCCCTGTGCTATACAGTAAGTTCTTATTAGTTATCTATTTTATATATAGTAGCGTGTATATGTTAGATAGAGTGGCCACATCTGGTCTCATTGAAAAGCTGACATTTGAATAAAGATCCAAAAGGGGCTACGAGCAATCCACACAGATACCTGGGGGAAGAACTTCCGAGTAGAGAGAGGAGCACGTGCAAACATTTTGAGATGGGAGTTTGCCCAGCATGTTTAATGGCCAGTGGGGGCAGAAGGTGTGTGAGCAGAGAGAATGAGAGGAGGAAAAGTAGGCCATGAGAGCAGAGAGATGGTGAGTAGCCATATCAGATAGGCTCAGTCATTTTCAGGTAAAGACTGGCTTTTATTCTTAGTGAGACGGGAGCCCTTGCACAGTTTTTCGCAGAGGAATTATATGGTCTGACTTATGTTTTAACAGGATCACTCTGGTTGCTGTGTTGAGAATAGGGCTATAAGAGGGAAGGCAGGGGCCAAAGCAGAAGAAAAATAGGAGGCTTTTGCAATTATCTAGGCAAGAAATGAAAGCAGCTCCAAGCTTGGAGCAAGATTATGGCAGTGTAGGAGGTCTGTTTCTGGATATACTATTAAGGTTCTGGATATACTATTAAAAGGACAGAAGCCCAATTCACAGAAGAGTATGTGGTGACTGGGTTTGAAACTGCCTTAGTTCCCAAGACCAGAAATTGCAAGATCTGAGGTTGGCAATCTGGAGAACCAGGAGATCTGATGCGTAGGTCCAGTCTGAAAGCCAGCAGACTCAAGACCCAGGAAGAGCCAGTGTTTCAGTCTGAGTCCAAAGGCCAGAAAAGACCAATGCTGGGAGACAAGCCATCAAACAGGAGCTCCCTCTCACTCAGCCTTTTTGTTCTAGTCAAGTCTTTAATTGATTGGTTGAGTCCCATCTACATTAGAAAGGGTGATCTGCTTTGGTCAGTCTGCCTAAATCGAATGTTACTCTCATCTAGAAATACCCTCACAGACACACCCAGCATAATGTTCAGCCAGATGTCTGGGTACCCCATGGCCCAGTCAAGTTGACACATAAAATTAACCATCACAAGACCACTCTTTGTCACCTTGGCACCTATATGCATCTCCTTAAACCATACTTAGGCTCCAAATAAGGACAATAACAAGGTCATAATTTTACCTAACATAATACAACTATCTTGTGTACGACAGAAAGCACACCAACCCCTTTCCCAGAAGAGAAGGTAAAGTCCTTGAGTAATGTTTATTCTTCTCCTTGACATTCCATAACTAATTAGCAGTACTTACACACTATGATATAAAGCCAATACATCTTATGTTGCATGATAAGGGAATACAGAGGGAAGAAAACAAACATATAACTTCATATGCACATGCACAGATTCACAACAAAATAAGGAGGAAATACCCATAACAGTTACAGTCCTCATTTCTGTAACTGGTCACATGGCCCATAGCTGATATTGATAATTACCTTCTTCCACTATTCATTCTGTATTCTCTTTGCCTTCTACAAGCACTTCAGCTGGTTGTAATTCTTTACCTGGTAGGATGACTCAAACCTTCATTCCTAAAGAGTCGGGGCCATTAGCAGTTCTGCCTGAATTGGGTTGTTATAGTTTTCCATTACCTTAATCCTAGGGCATAATAATACTAGAGACACCATAAGGGATCGCCTACATTCCAGACATACTCTTTCTTATTTTCATTGTGGAGTAGGAGTCCAATTTCCCCTCTGTATTCAGAATTAATCGCTCCAGCCAGCATAGTAAATCCCTTCTTTGCCTGTTAATCCAAAGGCATCAAGATCCCAAAGTGGCTGGGCTGCAGTCTTAATTTCTAGTTCAATGGACTCATCCTTGTGTCTCGTGACAGAAGTTCCTCCCTTTGGAGCTGAGACCTCAAGGCCAACAGGGCATGCAGTCCTTGGAACAGGAAGCACACATTTTGCTAGTGGGGTCACTAGGGGGAATAGTGAGTGGTGCCACTCTCATTTATACCCATGATTCCTGGACCTCGAAGCCTGGCTGTGGGTGAAGCAGGACCATATATCAGACACTGATTCAGAGCATACACAGCTTTCTAGAAAGAATCTTGCCCCAACTCTTCAAGGTATTGCCACTCAGCTGGCGCTGTAACTAGGGCTTTTAAAGGCCATTCAATCATTCTATCAAGCCAGCTTCTTCAGGATGGTGGAGAATATGGTAAAATAGTGAATCCCCTAAGCATTGGCCCATTGCCACACTTCTTTGGCTATGAAGTGACTTCCCACTCACTCAGCCTTTTGTTCTGTTCAGATCTTCAGTTGACTGAATGATGCTCATCCACATAAGGGAGAGCAATCTGCTTTACTCACTCCACCAATTCAAACATTAATTTCATCTAGAAATACCCTCACAGACACTCCCAAAGTCATGTTTGGCCAGATGACCAGGCATAAAATTAACCATCACAGCAAGCTTTGGTCTAGCCTAGCTTCAAGAATGGATGGATGTGCACAGAAAGCGAGACTGTCAACAAAACAAAACCACTTCCTCTTGAATGGGAGAAGATATTTGCAAACCAGACATCTGATAAAAGGTTAATACCTGAAATATACAAAGAACACATACAAGTCAACATCAAAAAAAAAACACATAAACCCAAACAACCCAATTTTTAAAAAGGAGGCAGAGGACCTCACTAGACATTTTTCCGAAGAAGACATACAGATGGCCAACAAGCACATGAAAAGATGCTCAATATCATTAATCATCAGGGAGATGCAAATCAAAACCACAACATGATATCACTTCACACCTGTCAGATGGCTATTATCAAAAAGACAAGAAGTAATAAGTGTTGGTGAGGATGTGAAGAAAAGGGAACCCTTGTGCATTGTTGGTGGGAATGTAAATCAGTGCAGCCATCCACCATGGAAAACAGTATAGAGGCTCCTCAAAAAATTAATAATAGTACCACCAAGCAATTTCACTTTTGAGTATTTATTCAGAAAAAAGAAAAAAAATAACTTGAAAACATGTATGCACCTCTATGTCCATTGCAGCATTATTTACAATAGTCAAGACATAGAAAAAAATCTAAGTGTCGATTGACAGATAAATGGATAAAGAAAATGTTTTATACATATATATATAATGGAATATTATTCAGCCATAAAAATAATGACATCTTGTCATTTGTGACAATATGGATGAAACTTGAAGGCATTATGCTAAGTGAAATAAGTCAGACAGAGAAAGACAAAAACCATATGATCTCACTTATGAGTGGAATCTTAACAACAACAAATGAGCTCTTAGATGCAGAGAACAGATTGGTGGTTACCAGAGACGGGGGGAGAGAAGTGAACAAAATGGGTGAAGAGAGTCAAAAGGTACAAATTTCCAGTTATGAAATAAATAATCCATGGGGATGTAATGTACATTATGGTGACTATAGTTAATAATATTGTATTGTGTATCTGAAAGTTGCTAAAAGCGTAGATCTTAAAAGTTTTCATCACAAGAAAAAAAATGGTAACTCTGTATGGTGACAGATGTCAACTAGAGTTATTGTGGTGATCATTTCACAATATATACAAATATCAAATCATTACGTTATACAGATGAAACGAATAAAATGTTGTATGCCAATTTTACCTTACAGAATGGCTGTGCGTTTAAGCAGACCTGTCAAACCACCTTTAGTGGGGATAGAGTTTGTTTCAGAACAGCCTCTATTCTGGAATTTGGGTCCAAGCACTACCTTAAGGTCACAGTATGGAGTAGATTAATAAGTTAGAGAGAGGATCTCAACATTTTAGTGTATCCTGTTCTGTAACCATAACCCCAGGGCAGGACAGAATAAAGAATGTAGGAGGTCAGAAAGGACATGCAGTCTTGCACCCTGGGAGGCAATAGCAATAAACTGAGTAACGCATTACCTAGTAGAAGAGGCTGTATCTCCATACTTGATACTGAATGCAATATGCACAATGCAGCTAAATTTTTTTGATTTTTAGCACAGGAAGGATGTTTGAGTCTGAACCTATACAATGGTTCTCGAAAATATAGTACCGTAACCTTTAGATGCTGACCTTGATGTTACGTTTACTGCCTTCTTGGCACCAACCTCTGTTTGATAATCTACCAACAGATGGTCAGGGTATCTTGGTATGCTTTCTAGTCCCTTGTCTCTTTGTGCATCATTTGACAGGATACTTCTGAGGCAGCAAAATTCAGCTGACGACGCTGTGGTTCATTGTTTCCAGCAATGATTTGGCTTTATCTAGAATTTTCAAATTGACATATGACTCTAATCTTATTCAACCTGATTCTCAAACAATAAGGATGTGACAACTCTGTAAAGTTTCAAGATCAACTGTTGTCTTCTTTTTTTTTTTTTTTTTTTTTTAAACTTTGGGTTTATTTATTTTATTTTATTTATGGCTGTGTTGGGTCTTCGTTTCTGTGTGAGGGCTTTCTCTAGTTGTGGCAAGTGGGGGCCACTCTTCATCGCGGTGCGCGGGCCTCTCATTATTGCGGCCTCTCTTGTTGCGGAGCACAGGCTCCAGACGCACAGGCTCAGCAGTTGTGGCTCACGGGCCCAGTTGCTCCGCGGCATGTGGGATCCTCCCAGACCAGGGCTCGAACCCGTGTCCCCTGCATTGGCAGGCAGATTCTCAACCACTGTGCCACCAGGGAAGCCCAACTGTTGTCTTCTATAGTGGGCATTTTCAGAATGTTGTCATGCCGTGGATAGTAAACAGGAATACTTTGAGAACTGATTTCAAAATGTTACGAAGGTTTGTAATCTTTTGAATTGAATGCACACAACTGAACAGTATTTTAATACTAGAACGCTGTATTCTTGTCAAATACAAAAGTATTAAGAAATGTCTCATTATTTATTTATAGATAAATGGTGCCACACAGATTTTTATCACAATTTTTAACGGTAGTAAATTATTAGTACTTGGTATAGTTTCATTGTTAACATCAAGAATAATGGAGAAATTCAAAGCCAAAAGTTGTTTGGGTTTTACACACTATAATGGAATATTTGGTAGTTTATAAATGATTTCAGAGCCCTTGTAAAGAAATATCACAGAAATAATTTGGCAATATGGGTTGCAGCGGTTGAAATTTCACATCATTTGTCCTGAGACTTCAATTATTTTTTACCCTGATGAAATATAAGAAATGTGGATCAAATTTTAAGTACAAAGATGATTGTCACAGCATTGTATGTAAAAACAGAAGTGGAAAGTAGCTTTAATTATTGAATATTTGAATAAATTATGGCATATTAAAATAATGAATTTTAATGCAATGAATATTATAAATCAGCTACATAGTGTTTCCAAAATATTGAAAAATGAAACCGTAAATACAATTTCTACTGCATGTGTGTGTGTGGTGTGTGTGTGTGTGTTCATGCAAGGAAATGTAACAAAATGTCAACAATGTATCTTTTTAAAAGGAATCCATGTGTTCAGTCAGCAGGGAACAATGTATCCTTGATGGTGGGATTATCAGTGCTTTTTAGTTCTTTTTTGTTGAATTTTTGCCAGTTTCTACAATGATGCATACAATGTGATTAGAAAAAATCCATAATAGTTAAAAAAATAAAGCAGAAAATAGTTTGGTTGTTAATTCTGTGCCATTAATAGAGTCTTCTAAAGTGTGTATTTCCAGGGTACTGTCAAGTTGTGGGTAGTAAACAGGAAAATTGTGAGAGTTGATATAAAAATGTTATGAAGGTTAGTTATCTTCTGAGTTGAATGCATACAACTGAAAATTATTTTAATACTAGAGGGTTATGGATCTTTCGATAATAGAAGATTTTCAATCTCGTTGATAGATGAATAGATGTACCTAGAAAGATCTGAGTTTTACTTACTTAAGAACAAGTCTTATTACGATATTCTAACAAACCATAAAGATGCCTTCTCTTATGTACTATTTAGGAATTTAATAATTAAAATGAGTAAATATTGCTCTCTTTTGAAGTTCCCATAAGAATTAAGCAATACTCCTAGTGATTTAATCAACCTACCTTCTCAGTACCTTCTGAATTTGAATGGCACTTGCACCAGAGTCCGAAAAAAGAAAATATACAAACATACAACATTGACTGAATCAATAAAAACCAAACAGAGAAAATTATTATCTTCCCTCTTCCCCGTGAAGTATCAGATATGACAACAAAGGCAGACATGATGACAATTTATATGAAGGTTTACACATGAGAAGGCATCTACTAAACCGAAGACATATGAATGACAAACATTCTTATCACATCAGCCTCAATAAGAATTTTGCTCTATGTAAAATACACATATCGAGAAATGTTTATTGACAGGATGTGTTTCTTTATTTAACAAGTCAGGCAATCATTTTATTCCAGTCTTTTTGTATAAAGTATGGAAGTACTTCATTGTCATCATTTAACCATTTTCTAAGGTTTCTTTGTTTTATCCTCATTATTGCTTGATCAGATTTTCACTTCAGTGAATTCTTCAGTGGAACCCGACAGCCTAAGTAACATTAGGAAGAAATGAATCTCTGATGCTGGCTGTCTTAAGTCTTTGTTCTTTATGAAATGTATAAAAAGAACTAGGGGAATAATAAGTCAAAGTTTCAACTCCACTTCTTTCTTGTTAGATGCATTTGATACAAAAGCTTAGTAATCAAATGGGTAAAGGAAAAAAAAAAATTAGTCCTAAAACTTTTTAAAAGTAAAATTGAAAAAGTGTGCTACATTTGTAAGTTTTACCAAAAAGAATTCTTCCAATTAAAGACCTGGCACCATTCAAACACAAGTCTTTTTTATAACTCTAGTGTGTCACCATAATTTTGAGGCTACTCTGGTTCATTAGTTCACAGTTTCAATGCTACTGACACCATTAAGCAGACTCATGACACCAGAATGATTTACTTAATAAAAAGCTTTCTTTTTTCTAATAAAGTATGTTTGGTTATATATTCCTGAAATAATTTCTTTCTAAATTGTATAATCATAGTAATCTATAGCTTAAGTCAATTAAATTTAATGAAAGCAAAGCCAAGCTATTAAATGATATTAAAAGATTTTTATCAGTTGAAGTGGATCAGACCTAGAGACACGACCTAACTCCTAAGAGATCAGGCGTCTGCCCAATGATTTTCTATACCTTGTTTACATTATTCAGTGTAATTAATAAAAACATGTATTCTATAAAATAGATTTTCATCTCCCATCCCATTTATCAGAATATGGTTGCAGAATTAGGAAAAGACGTTTGTTGCAGGATGGTCTTGTGTCAGAATCCTGTGATGGCCCACTGGTCTCATAGGTTCGATAAAGCCTCTCTTTGAATATATCTTTCTGTTTATAACATTAACATGACCACAAACACCATTTATTAAGCACATAATTATTTCTACGTGAGATAATAGAAAATATATATTATTCTTTGCTCCCGGTTCCTGGAACAGAAATCCTAAAACCCTTGTCATTTCCTGGGAGATAGGAGTGTCTTCTGTTCTAATGAGACAACTCTGCGGGGCAGGGGCTCCAGGATGGCTCCTGAATGAGGGCTGGTCGCTGGAAAGACCAAGACATGGTTAGGAGCTTGAGATTTTCAGCCCTGCCCCTCATTCTCCTGAGAAGAGAAAGAGGCTGGAAATAGAGTTAATGATGGCTCATGCCTATGTGACGAAGCTTCCATAAAAATCCCAAAAGCTTGGGGTTTGGAGAGTTTTCAGATTGGTGATCATATCCATATACAGGGAGGTTGTTGCACCCCAACTCCACAGGAACAGAAGCTCCTGCACTTGCGACCCTCCCAGACCTTGTCTTATGTGTCTCTTCATCCAGTTATTCATCTGTATCCTTCATCATATTCCTTAATAAACTGATAGATATAAGTATCTCCCTGAGTACTGTGAGCTGCTCTAGCAAATCAATCAAACTTGAGGAGGGGGTCACGGAAACTTCCAATTTTTGGCCGAATTTGATCCACTGTATTACACGCAACATGCCTCCAGTATAGCATAATATCCCTTAACGTAGGGCATGAGTGGTCAGTAACCTAAGGACTTACGACTTGAGACTGACATCTCTAGTGTGTGTGTTGGGGAGTAGCCTCCTGGGATGAGCCCTTAACCTGTGGGATCTCCGGGTAGACAGTGTCAGAACTGAGTTAAATTGTAGGACTCCCAGCTGGTGTTGCAGAATTGCTTGTCGTGGGGAAAAAGAATCCCACACACCTGGTGTCAGAAGTGTTGTGTGTGTGGTAGTAGTATGAAAGCAAAGGAGAGAAACGCAGGTGGAAAGAGGAGTAGAAAGCTGAATTTTTCCCAAGCAGTCTGGGACTGCACTCATCTGTTTTCAGAGAAGTTGAAGTCTGTAATTGCCCACAGTAAGAGAGGACCAAGCACTGGCCCGGCTAGCAGGTACTCCTCTCAGTAGAGTTGCTGAGAAGCATGTGGGCTTGGACAAGGGATCATGGAGGTGAGGATGGTTCTAGGAAGCAGGGGTTGTCAAATAAAACTGGCAGCTCTCTCACATGTCAGCAGCCCTGCACAGAAGCAGCTGGAGGTCCTAGTAGGAGATCTGAAGCAAAGGGGTAGAGCAAGATCCCTCATCAGAAGCTATGAAAGGATTAGAAGAGGGCAAGTTAGATGAGTGAGTGACAGGAGTCTTAATATAAATAAGTAATTAGTCATTGTATATTGACATATTTCCTATTGTATATCAAAGTAAATTGAGTAGATATGACACTTACTATCTCAGAAAAAAATTACTTGCTCTTAAAAACCATGTTGACTTTAACCTTAAAGAAAACAAGAAATCCAAGTTGGAGAAATTGGGTTTGCTTTAGTATTCTGAGTCATAAGGGGTTGCAATATGAACTAGAGTTATAGTAACCAGGAAATAAACAATTAGTCCAGAAGTTCATATAAATTTTTAAAAATATATTTAATTATTATAAACAATACAACACAGCCTTATATAACATTAAAATTATGGATTACAAGTTATTGTATTTTTGTGTGTATGAAGAAATATAGCAGAGTAACTGAGTTTGACTTAGCTCCTCTGAAGCTTTTATCTCATGTGTAAAATTATGATACTAGCTGTCCTATCTAACTCATAGCTATGAGGTACCAATGAGAAAATGCACATGACAGCAGTGGAAAACTCTAAAACAGATGTAAGTAGGATGCTAAAGATTCAGATTACTGTGAATCATTTGCCATAGATGATGTTGGAAATGACATTCCTGGGGTGAAAAACAGAGTTCGAAGGATCATCCTGAATAAATGTTTTTAATGATGATGATGATGAAGAAGAAGAAAATAGTTTTCATTTAGACATTATCACTGATAAAGATAATATTTTATTTTAATACAAACATTAAAAAATCTACACTGCAGTGTAATGCCATTTTTAAACTAATCTCTAAAGAAATTGATATTTTTCCGAGAGCAGTTAGTTTTAAAAAATTAATGCAGAAGTTATTCTGGATTGGGGGTGGGATGATGGAGAGGTCACCTTCCAGGGGATGTGTCTGGGCTCTTGAAGGTAGATCCTGAGATAAGGACTTTGCGTGCAGGGAGTGTGTTTGGGAGGGAATCCCAGGAAGCACAAGTTGGAGGTCGGGGGATGGACAAGAAGTGTGTAACTACTGTGGGCAACGGGGGCTCAATTCATCTGCAGACCTTTGGAGGAATCTTGTAGAACCTTCTTCAGAACGGTCCCTCACAGACAGTGTTTGTCAAGATTCTCATGAGTCTTTTTTTTGGTGGTTTCACCTGGATGTATTAAATCTCTGCTGTCTACAGGCTGCCGTGCACTTGGGCTCTGCAAATTCCCATGGCACTAGATAAAGCTCCCAAGAAGAAAAACAGAGAAGTGCAGGAGCTAAGGGTAGGAGGCTGTCAGCATGTATGGGAACTGTTCACTTGAGCTATATCTGAACTTGAACTTTCGCTGAGGAGGCATGGAACATATTATCAGGAAAAACTCATGAGATAAAATACCCCAGGTATTTTTTTAAAGGGAAAATTATGGGGAACGAAGTAATCACATATGAACGTTTACCTCATTTACCTATAATTTCCAAAAAGAAAAATTAATATAGTAGGAAAACTAGCTTTTAAACCAGCAAGACCTGAGTACAAATCCTAACCCTGCCTAACTGTAGCTCTGCAACCCTGGCAAACATATTATTTTTTATTCCACCGTTATTTCTTAACAAATACAGTAAGACAATGTAAAACTTCTCTGCAGCTTTTTATCCCCGCTATGAACCGAATTGCATCTCCCTAAAAATCATATATTGAAGTCCTCACCACTGCCACCCCCATGTGACTATATTTGGAGACTGAGCCTATGAAAGGGTGTTAAAGATGAAATGAGGTCTTAAGGGTAGTGCCCCAACCCAATAGGGCTGGTGCCCGTATAAGAAGAACAAGAGACACCCTAGCTCTCTCTCTCTGCCAGAGGAGAACACAGTAAGAAGGGGGACATCTACAAACCAGGAAGAGTCCTCACCAGAAACCAAATTGGCTGAAACCTTGATTTTGGACTCTTCTAGCCTGTAGACCTGTGAGAAGATACATTTCTGCTGTGTAAGCCACTCAGTCTGTGGTATTTTGTTATGGCAGCCCAAGCAGACTAAGATATCCCCCTTCTAAATCTATACATGTGATATATAGAGTATGGTAGTGTCTTAGTCTGTTCAGACTGCTAGGAGAAAGTACCACAGACTGGGTAGCTTATAAACAACAGAAATTTATTCCTACAGTTCTGGAGGCTGGGAAGTCCAAGATCAAGGTACAAGCACAGTCATGTTCTAGTGAGGGCTCTCTTCCTGGTTCATAGGCACCTTGTTGCTGTATCCTCACATGGTGGAAGGGGCTAGGGATCCCTCTGGAGCCTCTTTTTTTTTTTTTTTTTTTAACCAATGTTTTCTTCTAGGTTTATTTGCAGAATTTATACAATTTTAAGCTTTAGGTCTGTGATCCATTATGAAATGATTTTTTTTTCAGGTTTTAAAATTTATTTATTTTTATTTATTTATGGCTGTGTTGGGTCTTCGTTTCTGTGCGAGGGCTTTCTCTAGTTGCGGCGAGCGGGGGCCACTCTTCATCGCGGTGCGCGGGCCTCTCACTATCGCGGCCTCTCGTTGCGGAGCACAGGCTCCAGACGCGCAGGCTCAGCAGTTGTGGCTCACGGGCCTAGTCGCTCCGCGGCATGTGGGATCCTCCCAGACCAGGGCTCGAACCCGTGTCCCCTGCATTGGCAGACAGACTCTCAACCACTGCGCCACCAGGGAAGCCCCCGGAGCCTCTTTATAAGGACACTAATTCCACCCATGCGAGCTCCACCTTCATGATTAGATACCTCCAAAGGCCCCATCTCCTCATACTTTGGGGTGTTAAGATTTCAACATATGAATTTGAGTGGGGCACAGGCTTTCAGACCATAGCAAGTAGTTTTGACCTAAGTGGGGGAAATGATTTTTGCTTTAATTTAGTTCTATTTGTTTATGTATAGGCTACTTCAGAATTATATCATCATTGCCACTTTCTACTAAATTACAGTTTCTACAAAATTGACCTTTTCAGTTGCTACATTGTTTTTTGTTTGCTTGCTTTTTGTTTGTTTCTTTTAAGAACCACCTTTAGCTTAATTACCTTTTATTTTTATTTTATTTTATTTGGTTTTTTTTTTGGCCACGTCACACGGCATGTGAGATCTTAGTTCCCTGACCAGGGATTGAACCCACACCCCCTGCAGTGGAAGCGCAGAGTCCAAACTACTGGACTGCCCAACTTTATGTTTCAAATACTGTATTTATCCCAGCTCACACACCCTTGAATAGTTCAGATGCCTACCTCTGTGATGAGATGTGGTTTTGTTTAATCTAAGATGCTTTAACACTGTAAGAATTTACTTTAACTTTGTATTTTATGAATAATATGTTGTAGATTTGCAATCTACAGAGAGTTCCTGATTTCCAAATTTTATCCCTACATCTATTTTCACTTACAGAAGCCTCACCACTAACTACTAATCAATTATATAAACACGTATTAAGTAACCTATAGGTGCTAGGTCCACTCACAGGTAGTAGGGATACAGTGGATAAGCCCCACCCCTCCTACCTCCCACTCCACAGTTTAGTGGAACATAGAAATGGACTATTACAGTTCAGGGTAATAAATAAACGATAGAATGATTAAAATGTTGCTTTTTTTTAAGTGAAGCACACCTGGGCAGAAATAAATCTCTTCAGGGCAGAATCTGCAATGTGTGACATTGGCCTTATTTTCTCATGCTGGACACAGAAACTCGATACTAAATAGAGTCAACCCTGATTATAGAGGTTGGAGGAGTTTCGCTGGTCTGTATGAACGTCTGTCTTTTCCCTTAGGGCTTTGTAAAGGTGACAAAATGATTTGTTGAGGATGCATGAGCACACACTCTGCAATGACAACCGTTTTATAGCCTCCTCTACGTATGAAATACGCATCCACAGACAGCAAGCTGGAAAGGATGTACAGATGATCCTCATATCCGCGTCTTCACCTCTCTCAATAGGAATAGATAATAACTCTAAACCAGTGCAGCCACAGGGAGAAAAGATC
The DNA here is from genome assembly GCF_028021215.1 of Eschrichtius robustus. NCBI lineage: Eukaryota > Metazoa > Chordata > Mammalia > Artiodactyla > Eschrichtiidae > Eschrichtius > Eschrichtius robustus. Next base: position 66,582,489 of record NC_090832.1, on the reverse strand, counting down.
CCCTTCAGTGCGTCCCACGTGGCTCCCTCCCTACGCCATCTGCCTTGACGTGTGCACACCAGTGCTTGGAAAAGACCTCTAGAGGCCCAAGGCACAGATAAGCTGTGGATACCCACCTCCTGCATGGACACTATGCAATTCAAATGGTCACTAGAGCTAAATTCTAAGAGTTAAGAAAAATTCAACATGACCTTATTTTTCCATGATCACTATGACAATGCATTTTAAAGTTTTGTTGGAGTATATTTTATATACCATAAATACACCCATTGAAAGTGTACAATTTAATGAGTTTTCGTAAATATGTGGAGTTGTGTGTCCACTTAAAGGACATTTCCATTGCCCCCAAACATCCCCTCATGCCCATTTACAAGCAATCCCTCTACCAGTCTAGCACTCTCAGCCCTCATTAGCCCTTGATCTGTATTCTTTCTTTACAAATTTGACTTTTCCAGAACTTTATAGAGATGGAATCATATAATATACAGTCATTTGTGTCTGTCAATGCAGTTTTTGTCTTTTTATTTTTGAAATAACTCTAGATTCACAGAAAGGTGCAAAAATAGTACAGAGAGGTCCCATTTATCTTGTATCCTGTCTTCCCCAATAGTAACATCTCCTGTAATGATAGTACAATGTCAAAATCAGAAATTAACATCGACACAGTGTGTGTATAGTTCTAGGCCATTTTATAACGTGTTAGATAACACGTAGATTTGTATTACATGTGTAGATTTTGTCATTTTGAGAATGTTGTATAAAGGAAATTGCAATATGTCAATTTTTATACTTTAATTATGTGCAAGTTTATTTCATATTAATTATACCTCAAAAAGATGTTAGAATGGGGTTAGGCAAAGCACTTATTTACTTGAATCAGAAGGACTTTGTTTTATACTACTGAGGCAGTAGTGACCACCTGGACATAAAATCCCTTTTGCTCAGCTCCCCATAGAGCAAGGTTGACACAGGTTCTGTGTGTAACAGTATAATACATAAGTATAATGATTATTATTTTATTTATATTATTTTTAACTAATATAAAAAATATTAAGGAGCGATAGACATAACAACTTGTAAAACTTGTGACAATAATCCTGCAAGCCAGTTCAGAGCGAATGCACTCCTGTTTACTGAACCATTTCAGCAACATTCCAGCAACCCCACAGCAAGGGTCAAGTCCCACGGGAAAAGTGTCAGGTGAGGAAAGGTGATGGAACACAAGATTCCTCCCCTGGTTTTCCCCCTTACCAGTAGACAGGGGAGCAGTTATGGTAAAGATACAATCGCGCTCATCCCATTACATTTCCCTATAGAGTGAGTTATTTGGATTTGTCCATAGTGTTTTTCAATGTGTGTCTTTGTATAGATATTTAATGATTGCTCTAGGCATTACATTATACACACAAGACTTACCACAGTTTACTAGTGTCATCGATTCACCAGTTTGAACAAAGTCTAGAAACCTTACCTTACTTCTAGTCTCTTTACTCTTTCTCATTTATAATACAATTGTCTTAGCTATTAGCGCTAAATACATTGAGAACCAACATCAAACAATATTATAGTTTTCTAGGTTGTTGACTTCAGTATTCAGTCTGGGATATATGTATGCATATACACACAAATGTATATATATATCACATATATTTTATATATCTCCTACATATGTTTTATATATTTTATATGTGATATGATATATATTATATTTGAAATATATATTTTACTTATTTTTATACATATAATTTATATATTTCAGGGTTTTTAACTGTTGTCAGTAAGAGGAATAGGAAGAAGTGCTTCTTCTCCATCTTGCTGCTGCCCTCTCCCATCACATTTTAATTGTTTTGTGGGTGTTCATTTTATCTTTATTAGCAAATGATTATAGAATCTTAGAATTTTCAGGCAGGGGCATAAATTTCATAAATTCATTCTAAAAATACAGCACAGCTTTAGCAAATTGAGTTCAATGCTCCTGGTCCCTGGTGCCCAGGAAGGTTCTGAGTATATTGTTTGACTATACCTTGGCCTACCCTCACTCTGACTCTCCCTTGTTATGGGCCTTAGTCTTTGTTCATGCATGTGCTTAACATACAGCTTTAATTACTGAGCCCCAAGGTTTCATCACTGCAGAAATCTATACTCCACTCCAATCGACATTTCAAAATGTTGTTTGTGATTGTGTGAGGTGACACCTCCATGACTTTTTTCTTTCCGTGTGGTCTTTTTTCTCTCTGTGTGATCACTTGAGTAGTTTTGATAATTCCCCAGGAGAAAGTTTTTCTTGAACTGTATCTGCATAAATACACCTTACTCTTTCCTTCCTCAGCTGTTGCCCTTGGCGTTTCCTCACACACATAGCCAGATCCACCTGTCAGTGTCTTAACCTCTCCTTCTCTTTCTTCTGGGATCAACCCCTTTCCACATCCGTCCTCTGCCAAGACGTCACTGGACCAGTTCCAATCTGAGCTTCATTCACTCCCCATGTCCCCTGCCTGTCACTCTAACTGCCTTTCTCTTAACACCCCCATCCTCTCCTCTGCTTTTCCCGCCTCACATTATTCACCCACAGCAGGAAAAGAAAACGGTTCCAAAGTTTTCATTTTGAAAAGGTGAAACGTTCTTGATGCTGGATTTGGTTTCCACCTGCTCCCACTGAAGAACTCGGCAGGAGGAACAATGTCTTGATATTCCAACACAAATCCCTAAATGGGGACACAGATAAATCTGGATGTTGTGGTGTATCAGGCTCTTTGTATTTCTAGCACGTGTTTCTTTCTTCCAGGATGTTTTCCTCCTTTAAATAGACTTATTTAGCAAGCTTCCAAATTTAACAATCACTGATGTAAATTATACTAAAAATACATTCTGACTTTTAAAAGCTGACTTTTATAAGAACAATTTGAGCCTAATTAATTTATGTTTTAGACAATGAGATTCATAATGCGGCTTAATTATTTGGTTATTAAAGTGTTCAGGTTAATAAAGGACATCTTTTCTAAAAATAATAACACACAAGTCAGAGATGAGCAAATACAATCACATATTCTAGAAAGGGGATTTCAGGGTGCAAGCTGCTGGCCTGTGCCACTTCAGTAGGGATACAAAGATGTTTGACTGTCTTATGTGGACTAATGCTCAGTTTATTGGAAAATTCAAATTAAAGTTTTCATTCCTTATTCATAAAATCAGAAAAAGTAAATAAACTCTAACTGCATGTATTATTAGAGAATATGCAAAAGTATTTAGAAGTTTATATCTGGAATCTCATAAAACATATGGCCTATTATTACATGTAATCAACTTTATTGAAGTTAATACTTATCCCCATAAACACCTATTGAACAACACGTGTTATGAATAGATTCACCAATGAGGTGGTTATTCATCCTGTTCTACAACATCAGTATTACAAAAAGTTTCCACTGTGTGTTTCAGTGAAAGAGAATCTTTAAAAAGCCTATCACCAAATAACACAGTTTTAAATAACTTTGGCTTCAGCTCTTTGTTTTATATTTATTTGGGGGCTATTACGCCTTGTTCTTCAGTGCTAGAATTGTACTTTTCTTATTTGACATGCACTGTCTCACCTGCTACTGCAGGTAATTACAGAGTAGAATTCCTGAAGTCCTCTGACCCCTTATTAGAATGTACATTCTCTTCCACCCATCAGTCACCAAGTGTTCACTACCTGCGGAGTCTTGATGACATAACTCAGTTCTGCATGTTAAATAGTCACTTTAGTCGAGTTAAATTCTCATTGCATGACATTCTGGACTGCTGATGAAAGCTGGAAGTAGTGGTACTTCCATTATGGGGTTTAATAGTATGGCTTTTGACACAAAGCAAAAATAAGTATTCCAAAGTTGTGCTGCATGGCTATTTTCTCTCTTAAAAAAATAATCATCTGACAGTGCAGTATTTTCTTGTCTCAAACACCATAATAAATAGGAATTTACCACAGTGGTTAATATACTAGCTCCTTGGACTGAGATACTGAGGTTTTATTTTTGACTTCTCACCAGGCATTAGAACTGCCAGGATATTTCACTGATTAAAACTTGATTAATCAACTGTTAACTTGTCGGATTTTATTCACTTTGGCAAGGGCACTATCCATGAAGAACAGATGAAAGAAATACTAAAGAAAATACTATTTATAGCCAATCAGATCCTTAACCAACTCCCATCTCATGTAGTAGACTATTGAGCAGATTTTTTTATCAAATATTTCTTTGAGTGAATAATACCACAGACAAAGGAAAAAAATAATCTTTCATATTTAAATTCAAAACACAAAATTTTAATTTTTTGGTGTTGTAACATCAAGTAATGTAATGGCATAGATTGCGAGAGAGGACGATGTCTTGATATAGGAAATAGACTTATCCAATAAGTAATTTCAAGTAAAAATATTACTCAGGAGGAATTCAATGGTTAAATAGCAACTACAAATGGTGGGAAAGTAGCTGTACACCACAGGTTCTCACTACTAGAGTGGCAATGTCATTTGTGTGTGAATAAGTAAGTTCGTGAGACTCCTTGGGCAATTAGCACTACACTGTCAAGTTCACAGTGACCCAGAGCATGGGAAGGTCTAAATTAAAAGCTAAAATTCACACTCATCTTTCAAACCATGTCGCAGCCTTCTTTTCTCAACCTGATCCCTCCCTCCTGCCCTCACATTGTTTTTAGGTGACAATCCCACAGACATAACAAGTGCTATCATTTTGTCCATGGTCTTCAAGAACTGTGTCTTTTTCCTGGTGAGTTGCCTCATTTTGGCACTACTCGTCCTTGCTGTACAATATCTGCTTTTTTAATCTCGGCTCCATCACTAGTAACAGTGGCCCTTTCTAAGTTTGAACTGCCATTCTGGGTTGCTTAAATCAGTAGGACTTTTCCTCCCCAACAGCCCTTTTCTATTTGAATTTTATCCTTGTAGAAACCACATACATGTACAAAAATCAGTATAATATTCAAGACTTATGGCCAATTTGTTCATAGATATATGTAAAATCAGTTATGATATTAAATATATATAGTCATTTTTAAGAACATACAATGTTTTGATATTATTGTCTCCTGTATGCTGTTTTGATAGTGACAGCCAAGGGATGCTTCTCAAGCTACAGCTACAGCTGTCTGTGGATATTTAACTTTTGGTTGTGTCAAACAGCACGTGCATAAACTCATCTAATGTTGCCTTCTACAACCCCTTGTCCCCAGAAGAGTGGGAGATGGAGTGGCATGGAGATTCCCTGGCTGGAAGTTGTGCCCATCACATGGCCAACTAGGAGGGGATCAGTGCCCAGTAATCAAGGGGGTGAACTATGTGCTCAGATTGACAGGAGCTGAGGGAGTCCAGGAGGCACTGCTCTTTCTGTAGCAGACCTAGCAGGTAACACAGCACAGTGTTCTCATCCTCAGAGAAAGGAGTCATCATCTCCTCTTACGAGACAAGTCAGTTGTCACCAGGTTTACCTGGTTGGTTGACTCTTGGCTCCATCCAATCAGTGGAATTCAAAACAAAGATTAGAACCTAGAGGAATATTGTTTATTGCTTAGGCCCTCAGGCTTTACTAACTTATTCAGTGGCCCAGGGATCTTAGAAAAAGAGTCTCATTACATAGTTCAAAAGGTGTTGAGTTAAACACAAACCATGAAGGATTTTCTTAGGATTTCATACACATTGTTTTGGACCATCAAGGGCCATTAGTATATAAAGAATATTATAGAAAACATTCATGTTCTGCTTCCTATATGACAAAGGGTCCATATTGTAATGGTTTTACTAGGTTTGTTAAGTTTTTCAGTGCATTAAAAGAAAGGGGATTTGTAGTAACAGGGAAAAGATATCCTATCTAGGTGATTTTAGTCTTCTTCTACTAATATCCAAAATATGGTTCGGAGGTCTCACCTTAGGTGTTGCTGTTTATCACCATGAGGCAGAAAACAAGGGATAGAACTATGTAGGCATTGGTAAAAGTGAGAAACTACAAAAAGAAACCCCTACCAGCTATGTATTTTGTGATCATCCAATGTTTATACCTATTTTCTCATCTGGCTGATAAGCCAGCTCAGATAGGTGCTTTAGAAGAATAAGTGTCCTTCAGTTGGGGAAGGCGGCATGTGGGTTCCATTACAAGAGTTATTATATTCCCTAATAGGAGTAATTCCGAAGAAGAACACTCATTTGGATGCATTAGCTATGTTGTGTTGGATAAGAAAAGTTGACAACATACAGTACATCATTAAAATTGACTACAAGAAAAAAAAAAGCCAAAAATCAGTGAAAGTTGCAACACTGGGTTGAATTAAGAATTTGGGTAGGGGAAAAATCCTGATTTTTAGAGATACAAAATTGGTAGATTTAGAACACAATGGCAAGTAGAGAGCACACCTGTGGCAAAGTAAGAGATTTCAAGGACATTGAGTTTAACACAGGGTTGTGGCACTATGGCATTGGAGTGTGGGCTCTGGTTTAGAAGGACAGGTTGAAGGCTGATTCCTGGTCCATTTAGATATATAATACTTAATTCACTTTTCTGAATCCAGCTACCCTTTACCCCTTTAAAAATATTAATGTGATCCATATTTCAGCTTACAACAGACACAAAACTTGCCCTATATGTTAAATAACATATGGGGAAAAAAGAGAATATTAGAGACAGGTCATGCACTAGAAAGGTGTAGGGCACAGTCTAGCTGCTTTTCCAGTAATTGAAAACTGCAGCAACAGGGAAGTTTTTGGCCTTTAACCTCATTGAAAATATCACAATGAGTCCTCATGACGCAACCTAAAATTAGAAGTTCATGTGCATTTTTAGTCTGTGTCTGATGGAATCAAACCTTTCTATAATACAAGACAACCCACTGGGGGAAAGCCATTTGGTGCCTTCCACATAATATTCAGAAGTGTAGGTCCAAAAATACCTTGGCTTAAATATTTCCTATTGCAAACACAAAGGCTTCTAGCAGAGAGACAAGGTGATTATAGACGCTGGCATAACGTTGAAATAAAAAGATTTACAAATTATTGCTATTCAGCACCCCAGACTGAATGGGCCCTTCAATTTCAGGAACTCTATACATTTTAAACATAAAAGAAGGATGTAAAGACTGCTGTCTTTCAGGGGCTAATATTTGCAATCAGTTGAGAAGACTTAGCACATTAGTGAATGAAGAGTCTGAAATAAAAGCTATTGTCAACTCGATTATCTTTTTGATGTACACATGCACAGGCTACCTGGATGGCCATGATCTAAAATGAATGTAGTTTCTCACTGAAAATTCACATCTTCACTGAAAATTTACTTGATAAATATATATTTACATCCTTATTTAAAAGACTGTCGGGTAGAAAAGATAAATTCTAGTTCTATTCTGCTTCTAAGTCAAAACTTTTAGCAAAGAAACAAAGTGTCAGATCTGGGCTCAACTAAAGATATGCAATAGAAATGTGAAAGTCAAATTAATATTTGTAATTTATATTATCCAAAATTTTGAAATAGAAAAATTATTACAAACTTAGAAGTCAGAGAGCCCTGTGTTTTAATTCTACTTAACATTTATTTATCATCTGAACATCTTATCTGTTAAAATGGGAATGATGAAAATGTCTACCTTGCAGAGTTTTATAAAAAGTATATGAGCTAAAGATAAGACATTTAACACAATGCCTTCATCTTGGTAAGGAAATGTTTGCCACTTCTGCATGAATATAGCATTTACAGCATATTTTGATTACCCAATTATTTATTGAATTGAGTTATATTACCATCTTCTTGGAGACACAGATGATACTAATAACACCAGAAATTTTAGTTCAAATAAAAAAGTGATTCCATATATACAATGGAATATTACTCAGCCATGAAAAGAAATGAAACTGAGTTATTTGTAGTGAGGTGGATGGACCTAGAGTCTGTCATACAGACTGAAGTAAGTCAGAAAGAGAAAAACAAATACAGTATGCTAACACATATATATGGAGTCAAAAAAAAAAAAGTGTTCTGAAGAACCTAGGGGCAGGACAGGAATAAAGACCTAGACGTAGAGAATGGACTTGAGGACATGGAGAGGGGGAAGGGTAAGCTAGGATGAAGTGAGAGAGTGGCATGGACATATATACACTACCAAATGTAAAATAGATAGCTAGTGGGAAGCAGCCGCATAGCACAGGGAGATCAGCTCTCGGTGCTTTGTGACCACCTAGAGGGGTGGGATAGGGAGGGGGGGAGGGAGACGCAAGAGGGAGGAGATATGGGGATATATGTATACATATAGCTGATTCACTTTGTTATATATAAAGCAGAAACTAACACACCATTGTAAAGCAATTATACTCCAATAAAGATGTTAAAAACAAAAAAAGTGATTAGGACTGGCAATAAAAGTAGAGGAGCACAGTTAAGGGATTTCCTGATTGACTACTGTTTAGGCAGATGGGGATTCCAATATGGCACAGTCTAAAAAACACCAAAACAATGGCTAACAGGTGAAGAGAGGGAACTATATAGTCTATACTTTCCCAACTGAATGGAAGCTGAACATTGATACTGTTTTTCTCTATCTCTGTATTAACATTAAAGAATGCAATGAAATTGAAATGATATTGTGGCCTCAGTCTGTGTGGAAAGTTAATCCCCTTGGCAACTTGAAATGGTGAATGTTGCCAAACGTATCGTAGTTTCAGTATTCACGGTCTCCAACCTCAGGATTGGGGAAATCATTTAGTCCATGTGTCTCATTTGAGAGATGAGGAAACTGAGACCCTTAGGGGGCATGTAACTTGTCCAAAGTCATACGTTTGGCTGGGGGCAGGCATCCTGTCCAGGGCACGTTTTGTTTTACAACCTGAAGATACAAGAGTTAATCCCTAGGTGCTAAATTAATGACTTTCAATTTGATGTCCTCTCATTCTTTTGGTAAAGCCTCATTGTTTTATGTGTATACCTAGACTACCATACACTGTTTTCTATAAAATATTAGTAAATGTTTCTCTTCCAGACAAATTAACTCTCTCCTAAATCCTGGAAAATGGAAATTCTTTTCTTTTTTTTTTTTTTTGGCCATGCCGCGCGGCATGCATGATCTTAGTTCCCCCACCAGGGATCCAACCCGCGCCCCCTGCAGTGGAAGCTCTGAGTCTTAACCACTGGACCACCAGGGAAGTCCTGGAAATTATTTTCTATTACTCCATTAGAACTCATCTAACAAATTCAGTATCTGAAAAAAAATGAATATGAAAAAAACTTTCCAAAATTATAAAACATCCCTAGGACAGATTTGACTTGAAAAAAATCATATCTTCCTTTTTGTTATTTCAGGATTCAAATTAAGGCAGAAAATACTATTGGGTACAATATGGTGGTTTCGATATAGCACTTTTCCTTGGGTTATTTTAAAGATGATTCTGGAGATTTCAGGCATGTCAGAAAATAAAGAATGAAATTAATGAGGCAAAAGAATAGTCAACAAATACTTTTATATTTTAGAACCAGAGGAAGGGCTGAACTATATTTTATGGGGCTCACCATCAGGCCTAAGATGAAGGCAAAAGGAAGAGAAAGGAAGAGAGGCACAGAAGGAAGCACAGAAGTGGTAGGGGGAGAGAGGAAGTGGGGCAGAGAGAAGAGAATTGTGCGTGGAGGGGAGGGGTGTGCTGCCCTAGGAGGTGACTGCAGCTGTCACTCAGGGTTACCACTGCCCTAACTTGCCTACATGGATCTAGCTTAATCCTCTACAGCCCCGCTCCCTTTTATTTTTTTGCTGTCAGAGACAAAAAATTTAAAAATCAACAAAAAATACAAAATAAAGGGAGAGAAATTTTTCTAGATAGATTCCATTCTACAGAAAAGTTAATCTTTAACAGGATTGAAATACAGGAGGATTTTTTTAAACGTTTCAGGTAACATGTATTCTAAAGCCACTTCAGATTTTATAGTCAGAACTTGCAGTTACAGGGAGAAGACACATGCAGTACAAAGTAAATGTAAAATGCTACCAAAACTACTTTATAGCAACTGTTTTTTAAAGCTTTTTTTGGAGAACTGTTTTACTCATGTCGTTCTGCCATGTGGATAGAAAAGTAAAATTAAAGAGACTTTGTTCTTAAAAAAATAAAGTTGATTAAAATTCCTTTGACTTGTTTTCTTTCTATGGATCTTAAAACTTCAACTAAAGAAAAAATTGAAAGATGCCATCTGTATTATGCTTTAAATCTTTCTGCCTCTAAAAACCAGTGAATTTGTTAATTTCCTAATTAATTCTACTGTTTTAACTTTATAGAATAGTCTTTGTTTATATTCATGCACAATTGATGCATTCATCTCATAGTTTTTAACTCACAAGACCATTAACATAGGTCATTGGGTAAAACCTATCTGCAGACTGGCTGGTGTCATTGGTGTTTGTAATACAGGGGGACCTAGATTTCTAAAATGCAGCTTGGAGAGGAAGCTAATCCAGGCTTTTGGGCAAGAAAAATAAAAAGAAATATAAGAATAAATAAGGAGACAGGAAAGTATCAGTACATTACATAAATATTACTAAGAGCAAACACCTTCTTATCAGCAAGACCTGGAAGCAGAAATCCAGAGTTGTGGACTCTTCCATACTAAGATACATTTAAAATAAAAATAGATACATCTGACTCTACTGCTTCAAGTTACATCTAAATGTTCCCTTAGAATCTCTTCTATAATTAAGACTGTCCCTTTGTGAGCTAATAATATTCATTTCATAGAATTTTTACCTCCAGTACTGAAGAAGAAAGTGACTCTAATAATTAGTATCTAGAGTAGACATAAGTTGAGACCAATATTTTTTATTTAGTTCAATTAAAGACAGAAGGTCTCTCCATCTATCATCTTAGAGACCACAATACTATTACTTGAATTCTTTTTAATGTCAGATAAGGAATTGGAGCTTCAGGATACCCTTCTACTTTCCTTGGCTATATAACCAAGTTGCAAAGTCCACCAAGAAATTTGGCGTGAACTGGAGTTTCTCCTCAAACCGGCTAAGACTGGAGTAACAGGAAAGGAGCAGGTCAAGATGAAGGAGGCTTTGCAGAGCTGCACTCAGACACCCACACGCCTGTCCGCGTTTTGCCTGGCTCTAGTGGAGAGCGTTATTAATCCTCCACTTTAATAAGAACCAAGCTTTCGCACAAGACTTAAAATAAATCTTCTACTCGTGTCCCCTCACAGCATTACTGCAATTTCATATGCTTCCATTAGACCTTACAGCTGGTAAAAAAAATGAGACATTTCAAGGCTATTGAACACAGTGAAGCAGGGCAAGTTAGTTAATATGGATTTTTCCATAATTCTGGCAGAAAAAGAAATCATTTGTGTGTGGACTTCATGTTCTCCCTAGCTTTATGGATCTACCTAAAAAAATATTTTCTACTTGCTTATTTCGTGTATGAGAATATAATTATAATTTTTTTTCTCCCATGTTACCCAATCTAAAGTAGATTCTCCAACTATTCTTTCTCAATGCCTTGCTCTGATCATTTATAGAACTTAATAAATGTTTGATGGCTAAATTGACACATTCCTAGGTCTTTATTCCAGCTTTTAAGTAGGAAAAATTAAACTACTATTCTAAGATAAGAGTTTATAATAGTTTGCTGTAAATACAAATTCAAAGCTAATATGAAATCACTGGAAACTGGAAAAAAAAATCCCTTTATAACATTTTGGTAAAATCAAAATGGATAGCAAAGTAAAATGGGTACATTCCAAGTGAGCGAGAGGGGACTTCAGTTTTATTATCTGTGTGGTCAATATCAGCAACTGACTCAGAAATAGGCAATGTGTTCCCTTAACACTATGACCTGATTTTAAACCTCACACATCAGAGACCTGAAGAAGCTGACTGGAAAGAATTCATGAAGCCTGGGGTGACACTGAGTTCTTTTAGGAAAGATGAATTATGAAACCTACCTCTCTGCTCCAGTATGGACTCCTTGTCCAACAAATAGCCTTCCTTGCAAAATTTGAAAACAAATTTTAAAGCACTGAATTAAGCAAGGAAAACAGAAGAAATACTATCCACGTATTTTGACCTCTGAACAGTTAAGACTGTCTTGAGTACCCAAGCTTGGTTATGCTACATTTTCATATGTTCATTCATTCATTTGTTCCCTGACCTTCTGCTGTTCACTAAGGATCTGGTAGAGAAAACACAGAGTATAAACTTTCTCCCAGAGGGTTTACTCTTAAATAAGAGGAGAAACTCCCTCTGAACTCTTTGGTCAAGGAAACTTGCCTTACATCTGAAAGGAATAGAGATAATCTCCATGCAATTGCAATCCATTCACAAAATGAAAAATGAAATCCATAGTTAAAATACTGATGATCAAACATGGATTTTCTTTGACTTTTCATGGAATTATTTTGATATTACTTGGGGCAAAATTTAGGGACAAATGGAAGATGAGAGGAAAACTAGGAAGAGACTCAGCTACATGTTTAGAGAGGGAGGGGTTCGTACTTGGACTCCTCCAACTAATGTGGGTAAAGTTGCGAGTCTGCTGAGGATGAAGTAGAGAATGAAAGGACACAGATAACTTCTCTGTCTATTGAGAAAAGAGTTTAGTAATTAAAATTGCAAATTAAAATTATGTTTGACAATGATTCATCTTGTTTGGAAGCTAGAATATCTATGCAGTTATTATATGGCGGAAAAACAAATAACCCTGAGTGTCATGTTTTTGAGTAATAACACACGAAGCAGTCTTGCGTACTCTGTGTCTTGTCAGGGACACCACAGCTTTTCAGAGTGTCCTCTGCAACTACACTGACCACGTTAGCTAAACTTTCACATCATCAACATTCAATGTCAATCAGACACAGACATGCCGGCTTACCCAGTCTCTTGGGTTTTAATAGCACAATTTAAGAGAACAGAAACAAGTGCTTGCTTTATTTTTCCCATTTTTTAATTTAAAAAATTATAAATTACATAGTTAATATAAGCTCAAGGTAAAAAAAAAAAAATCAAATAATAAAAGCATGTAAAAGTAAAAGGGGAAAGTTCTCTACCTTTCCCTAAGAGCCTAATTAAAACCACCATTAAGAATTTGGTGATTATTCTTTCAAAAGGTTTTTCTTTGCCTAAACATACCTGTGCACATGCATTTATAGAGAAGCTGTAAAAATAACATATACATACATATACACATATATTTTAAAAGTTTAAATATGCCATTAGCATCTCTCTATATCATATATATCTCACTGAGTGTATTCTATTCTATGGATGTTATTAAATTCCTGTTGATCTACTAACAGACAGGTGGTTTCTATATTTTCACTACTCCAAGCTATGCAGCAGAAAAGACATCATGGGTCAAGAAGTGGCTTTTCTCAGTAAAAAAAGAGGCATATTTTTTAGTTTTCTAAGTAATTATGAAATTACTCACTAGGAAATTTGCAGAAATTACCCTTCCACAATAAGTATATGAGAATACCCCTTTCTATGCTTTCTCCCAATGTTACCACAGTTTAATAGGTAAGACCTGAGTTATCCTTGCTTTTATTTCTTTTTATCCAAAATAAAAATGGCTATGATTTTTATTTGGTTAGTAATTAAAAATTACATAATACAGAAAAGTGGAAATGAGTTTATAATTTTTTCCCAAAAGTATAAAATCCATTTCAATTGATACCCAGGGTAACCAGTATTAACATTTTGGTAAATTTTAGTTACTTATAAGTTTATAAATATATAATATAGTTTATTTATACTTTATAGGTATTCTCTCTCTTACTCTCCTCATTTTAATTAAATGTAAATGTATTAAATTTGCTCTATGGTAAACTTTTTGTTCAATTTCTTCCTTCTACTAGTTGGTAGGATTGATTTAAGACTAGGGAACGATTTCTCAATAACCAATATGATGTTGATTATTTTACTTAAAATTAATGCTTTTATAACAACTTTATATGGTTATGGAAGCAATTATCAGCATAACTACTCCTTAAGAGCTCTTAACATTAATTGAAACTATCAGAATACCTGACAAAAGAGGTTTAAATCATTTAGATTCATTATCTCACATTTTAAGAATTCAGAAAGTAAATATTTCCATGATTGGTTAATCTATAAGCTTCTGGTTTGGCTTCTTTGAAAAATCCCTTAGCTTGACCCCCATGATCCTAAAGATAAACTGCCCTGTCTCCAGTTTACCCTTCTGCAGGCAATCTCTTTGGCAGGCAAGAAGGAAGGCGTGCTTTCTCCTAACATTGTTCTTTTTATCAAGGTAGAAGAGTCCTTTCTCATAAACCAGAGGGAGAGTGATCTCTGAGATCCATGCCTGTGCTCCAGCTACAAGAGGTTGGTAAAATGAATGGCCTTTCACTGTCTGCAGTGGCACAAGGTTCTTTTAACAAGGGAGGAAGGGGAAGAGTGGACGATGGTGATCAGCCGTGTCTGCCACAACTCAGAAGCCTTCAAGAATTGTAAAGTATTCGTAGCTAGGACCATAGTATAGCCACATTTCTCTTTGCGGTACGCTATTTTACTAATTGGAATTTTTATCTTGATTTTTAATTCCTTGACAAAACCTGCATGGGCATGAGCGTGTCCTTAATTCATTTAAGCTACTCCAGGTAATTCTCAACATAGATATGATTGTAAATTCAATGTCAGTTTGTTTCAGTGATTTTGAACAAAAAGGGACAACATAATATATGGTAATAAACTTGAATTTATTATTAAGATAGCAAGTGCGCTCTTTTTCTAAAATAAACCAGTGATTTATCATTTCAACATGAAAGTGAATGTCAGTTCAAGAACTTGCATTTATATAGACATAATCTGAAAAGTCTGCAATGCCTTCTGTTTCAAGAATGCCTGTTTTATTTGTTGATGTTATTTTCATATATAGTTTCCATCATACAAATTACACCAGTAAGTGATATGAGATCTTTTATGTGTACTCTTTAAGCTATTTTTGGAATACATCCAGCTTTCTAGGGTGGAACACAGTAACAACTCATTAAATAACAAAGCAACAGTAGCCGTATAATATTTATTGCATCCTTACTCGGCACCAGGCACTCTAAGAGCTGTGTGTGTACCATTTCATCGGAGCTTCACAACAACAGTCTTATGTGGTAGGAGCTATTATTATGTCCATTTTACTGATGAGGAAACTGAGTCTAAGAGATCAAGTCATGTGATGAAGAAACTCACAAGGCCACAGGTGATGGAGCCAGGCTATCCTATATTGAACCCAAGTGATCCAAATGGAGACCCCATGTTCTTAGCTCCTGCCTTATGCTCCTCAGGGTTTTAGAGCAGGACTTGCTGACTAGGCATAACTCACAGGTACCAATCTGTGAATCATCACATTAAATCACAGCTGTGGACAATGTTATAAATTTTTAAAATTTCACTTTGGACATGTTTCAAGGGCAATTTACATCATATGGGTCACAGTTAATGTGTAAATTTTAATGATGGTATGAAATTGGAAGTATAATTACTCATTAGCCAACCACGCTTGCCAGAATTAAGAGAATTCCCAGAGAGATAGCTTCATATGAACAGGATCTGTGATTTTTGCTTGAACTTTGGGAGTTGCTATCTTTTCCATCCCCTCTTTTGTGTTACCAACAATGCTCTGCCCACTGGGTGCTCCACTGTGACTCTCGTTCTGATCAGAAAGATGAGTTCCTTTGATCATTGTTGTATATATGTGGGGACCACGATATTGTACAATTCTTAAAAGCTGCATTCAACTTGACTTTTAACACAAACATCACTTTGAACCAACGAGAAACATAATATTGTCCAGCAGACAATAGAATTTCCCTGCATCCCCAAAGCAGGTGTCTCAGAAGTGTGTGTAAACTCGAGTTTTCCCTCAAGCAGCTTGAGAACACTGCTGAGGCCTTTCTTTTAAGCCTCTTTGAAGTCAAAGAGAGTTTGCAACTGTTCGCGACTCATTGTTGTGAAGCAGACGAGGACACCCCATGCCCACTAATGACCTGAAGCCACAGACCCAGTGGAAGAGTGGAGAGCGCTCTGGATGATGCTTGCTTAGTCAACAGCTACTGCCTCTCACAGAGCAGCACAACTAAGAAGGGGCATTCAAGCAAAGGGAAACCCAAACTCAGAGATGATACTGAAAGCAAAACAAAGATACCCTGCCTGGAACCTCTGGGGCCATATAAGTCCAGAAGTGCCCCACACAGATATGATTGCCACACAGTGAAATGTTTACCCCTAGAATATTTTCACTGCAAATACTACAGAGGGAAACGTCTCCCATTACCACAATCCGGTATGCAAATAGAGGGCTAATTTTAGGCCAGAATTATCTATTATGGGTTTTGGGTTTTATTTTAATCTTTATTTTTGATGTCTTAAAATACGACCACATACTGAGTCCGTTAAGGAATCAATACTCAAGAATCTCAGAATGAACAATTAGAGAGATAAATTCTAATTTGATTCCAATAATCACTACAAATATGTAGCCATACATATGTGGATGTATATACATATAAATATAGAATTATAAAACATTTTTTTGGTGTCAGAGACCTATTTTATACAACCTTAAAACTCTTATTCACTTAGTACTTATATTCTTCATGATTATTAAGGTACTGTTATAGGTTGGATTATTCCCCCCCACCCCCGCCCGCCCAAATTCTTGTGTTGAAGCTATAACCCCCATGTGACTATTTGGAGACAAGGCCTTTAAAGTGGTGACTGAGGTAAATGAGGTCGTAAGTATGGGGTCCTAACCCAGTATGACTGGTGTTCTTATAAGAAGAGGAAGAGACCTTGGGGATGTGTGCAAACAGAGAAAAGGCCATGTGAGGACACAGTGAGAAGGCAGCCATCTGCAAGCCAAAGAAGGAAGGTCTCAGGAGAAAACGATCTTGCTGACAAGTGGATAGTGGACTTCAGATCTTCTCCAGAAATGTGAGAAATAAATGTCTGTTGTTTAAACTACCCAGTCTATGGTATTTTGTTCCGGCAGCTCTAGCAGACAAATGCAGGTATCATTACTTCTAGGCCCTACAGGTTTTACTTTAAGCCAACAGTTATACTCTCTCCATTTGACTTTTGAGTTCTTAAAATACAGGAATATCAGGTTAGAGCATAAAATGAAAGGAATCTTAAACATCATCTACTCCACCAATCTTGTTTTACATATGAGTTGACTATGGCTGAGAGAGATTGAAGATGTACCCAAGGTCTTACAATCAATTGGTAGCAGACCACGTGTCTTAATTCAAATTCAGCCAGGAATAAAGCAAGTTGCCTCTTGTTCTTTGGCGTCTTTCACATGATCTTCAGCAATGAGAGAAGACAGGCTAATCATTTCAAATTGCTCACTTATTGCAGTTTTTATGGTCATTCCTAGTCATGGGTTTCCTAGGGACACACAGAACAACAAATGGTTCCTGAAATCCATGTAATGTTGTTTCTTTTTAAAAACTCATGTGGCTTGTTTCACACTTTTACATAAGTTATGATTGCTTTTACAAAAACCCTCGTACTGCTCCCTTTTAATCTTTAAAAAGTAATAAGCTCATTGAATTGATCTGGTTTAATTTTAAACTGGTACTTCCAAGTGGCAGTACTTCTTTAACAAATTTCTTGTCATTTAAAATAGACTGTTGATACTGTGTCATCAAGTAATAATGTAGGATAGAATTAGTCCTTTTCAAATTTTGCTGCCTTTAAATAAAAAATTATATATGTTAGATATGCCTATCAAAAAAGATGTATCAATGTATGAAAATCACTGTATCTTTACAAATATTTTCTCAGCAAGCAGAACAGTCCATTAATCTAGAACCAATTGCAGAGAAACTGTCTACATCCATGGGGCCACAGGAGTAACATCCTAAGTGGATTTCCAGACTTATGAAAATGAAAAATAGTCAGTTTTATTCCTATTAGCTTGCCTTATTTTCTTAAACTACTCATATTCTTTATTATACACATTGCTCAAGTCTATCCTACAGTTACAAAGTGGAAATAAAAGAGCACAGAGGCAAAATGGGGAGAAAATATAAACTGTGCCAACCCCTTATCATTTCATCTGAGGCTGTAAGTGAGAAGGAGTTATGTATCTCTTAAAATAACCCTTTTTCAAGTCACGTGTAGCTCCTGGGGAAAATCTGTAAAGGAGTTGTGATCTGATTCATACCCCTGAATAAAAAGAAAAATCTTTATAAAATAGTTAATTGATCCATTTCACATATTTGTGTGTGAGGCTGAATGAAGCATAATGCTGGAAATGAATCCACTCTTGGGGCAATAACACCCATAAGTCAGACTGGCTCACTTTATTACATGTAACCCATTCGGTGCCCTTGTGGAATCTGTCATCTGTCATATTTTCATCCAAACCATTAACCACACTGGTAGATAACAATTGCATCCCATAAAACAACTTGTGCAACCTAGATGAAGTGCTAAAATTCTGTCCCATTCTCATACTGCAGACATAAATATATACATTACAACCTCCTTTCCCCCACTGCCGCTACGTGTATCACCAGAGTCTGCACTGGTCCTCTCCCTGATGAAGAGCATCATGCATAAAAGATGCTCTTGGTGGTTCCCCAGAGCTTGGCAATTATCTTTTGTCAAAGCTTTGATGTACTGCAATGACTTGAGATTTCTTAACTCTACACTAAAGATTCCAAAATCTTACGTGAATTAGTCCAACACTTCATCTTCTCTGACTTTCTCATTCACTGTCCTTTTGGTGCCTAGAAAAAGACAAATTCATGTTCCTTTCAGGAACTTTGAATGTATCGTTCCTTATACTAGAAACATCCTTCTTGACATTTAGGGCTTAGCCATATTTCAGCTATGTAAGGGGACTTTGCTGACCACACAATCAATAGCAATTCCTTCTCTCCTTCTTTAATAGCTTAACATTTTAACCTTAGCAGTACATACTACTAAATGAAATTATCTTGGTAATTCCCCTGCTTACTTACTTATTCTTTATCCCCCAGTTATATAAATTTTAAAAGAGCAGAAACCTTGACTTAGCTATTCATCACTATGTCTACAACACCATAAACAATGTCCAGTACATAATAGTCATTCAATAACTACTTGTGTAATTTAATAAATTAATAAAAAACAAATACTTTGGAAACTATCTGGACCCCCATTATCCTGATAATACTTAGAAAAATTTCCAAGATTTTTACGTGGATAATCTTGAAATGGTTATTCTAGGCACATGACCTGGTCTTACAGAGTTACTGAAAACTCTAATAACATTTTCCAGTTTTCCATTGTCAAAATAACAGAACCAATTTGTCTGCCTTTTAGAGGATGATTTGGTTTCTTGGCCTGTCTATTTTGGGGGTTACTTATCACTGTATCTATTTTTAGGACACTCGCTAAGAAGTTCCAAAATCATTTTTATTAAAAAATTATTGGATTATGAATATAATGACTTTTAAATAAGAAAATGTAGGAAAATGTGCAACAGAAAATAAAAGTAATATCTATTAGAGCTATGCAAAGACAACTCTTATGAATTTTTTTCATATATTCTGACAGACATTTATTTCTGTGTGTGAATACATATATTTTAGTAAAAGCAAGAACAAATAAAAAAAATAAGCCCTGGGATTGTCTCCTGACTTCCCATGTCCTAGTTGGGAAGAACAGTGGAATCTCTTTCCCAGTCATTGAGGATTACAGAGTTTCCCCTCTGCAGGCAGGGTGTTGTG
The DNA here is from genome assembly GCF_028021215.1 of Eschrichtius robustus. Classification (NCBI taxonomy): domain Eukaryota; kingdom Metazoa; phylum Chordata; class Mammalia; order Artiodactyla; family Eschrichtiidae; genus Eschrichtius; species Eschrichtius robustus. Next base: position 66,562,744 of record NC_090832.1, on the reverse strand, counting down.
TACACATAGGGAGCACAGAGAAGACAGGTAGCCTGTTCTGGTAGCCTGGGGGTATTCCCCCAGGAGTTCTGTCTGCCTCGTCTCTTCAAGGGACAATCAACAATTCCTACAACAGATTTCAGAAGGTAAAAGAGCAAACAGTATGGACTGGATGTTGCCTTGGAGAGAAAAGGGAGGCTTCTTCCGTGCAGCCCTGAGCAAGAGCAAAAATTGAGGCCTATAAACCATGCATCTAAATATTTAAGTTATAAATCACGTTAACAAATGGAGAATTCATAAAGGTCTATCATCACCCTACCTCAGTGAAGATATCTTGACAGTGACTTGGAAGACCAGACTTGCATTTAGGGTTCTCAGACTCCATGGACTTTGCTCTGACATATTGCAACTTGGTGGGGGGGAGGGAGCTGCCAGCCCTGACCCACAGCTGCCACATTCTCTTCACACCCCTGCCTCCTTCTCATGCTAAAAGACGCTTTATATGCACATATATGGTCGCTCCCGTCCATGTTACCAAATTCTACCTCCACCCTGATCCCCATCCTCCAAAGAACTGTGCTTCCCCATGTAGGCCCTACAAGTGGGTTCACAGCTGTTTCACCAGAGAGTGGCGGGGACCTGTGTACCAGGAACTCGGTCCTGAATGAAGGGCTGGGCTCTGAGTGGATGTGTCCCCTGGGCCTACAGATCCCTTACTCTGTGGATGGGGGTGAAGCCACACAAGGGGTAGAATAGAGTCCTGTAGGATGTTCAGCCCAGGGCTAGGGTCTCTCCTGCCCATAACCCTGTGATATTACTATGGACTCCAATAAAGAGCTACCTGAGGCATATATTAAGAGAATCTGGAGAAGAAAATTCTTATCTCATTTTGCTCCCCACTCGCTCTCCTCCCAGAAATCCCTGCTCCCCCTCCCTCTAGGCCCAGTCACTGGAAAGCCAGGGGCAAAGGCACCCCCTGAGGTGATGCAGTCCATAGGAGCCCCCCCTTCACACAGCCGGTAGAGAAGAGTGAAGCTGGATATCTGGGGGCAAACTGAGGATGTCTCCAGCCCAGGTAATAGGGAATTTAAGAGACAGTCTGATGATCTAAGGAAGAAATAATTTTTCCAAATGGGCCTTTGCTTTGGGGACCCGGCCAATCCCTACCTATATACACTCCTAAGAAGAGCATCTTTGTAAATAAAATGTTCTGCTCGTGATTATTTTTTAAGGATGTATTCGTAAAAGGCTATCTTACCCAGAGTGTCGTGATAGCCTCCTGTCAGGACTCCCGGGCTCCCCTCTCGGCTCCTTCAAATCCCTTTTCCACTCCACACAGCAGCCAGAGTGATCTCCAAACCTAAATTAGATTACATCACTCCCTTCTCAAGATGCTTCAATGGCTTCCATTAGCACTTAGGATAAAATGTAAAATCGTCATCGTGGTCAGCAAGGTACTGTGTGACCTGGGTCTCATCCCACCTCCTCTCAGGCTCCAAATTCACCTGGTGCCCCCCTCCTTCTGACTTGCTGCTTTCCAGCCATACGAAAAGTTCTTTTCAGATTTCTGAAAGCTCCCTGCTTTTTCTTCCAAGCCAAGAAATGAAAGATGAGCAGAAGAAAACCAAGAGAGGAAGAGGGCAGCCTGCCTATGGAGCACATATGTTGCGGGTCTTTTGAGCAGAATGCAATTTTCGTTTTTTGCTCTCCATCCTTTGCAATTTTATTCAGTGGGATTAACTACCCGCCCCGAGATGAGTACTTGGGCTTGCCTTGAACTTTTCAGGCCACTTTAAGATATTAAAAATTCTTCTAATTCTTCTTAGTAGTGGAAACAATTTTATTTCAGTAGTTAAAATGTCTTGTCCCATGTATATCAGTCAGGGTCCCACCAAAGAAGCAGAATCGGTTGGCTATATGTAATAAGAGATTTATTGAAAGGACTCCAAAATCTGCAGGGCCGGCCTTCAGGAGGGACCCCTCAGACAGGAGCAGACGATATCTTTCACAGGTGGAATTTATTTTTCTTCAGGGAAACCTCAGCTTTGCTCTTAAGATTTTTCAGCTGATTGGATCAGGTCCACCCAGATTATCTGGTGTAATCTCTCCTACTTAAAGTCACTGAATTGTATATGTTAATTACATCTACAAAATATCGTCACAAAAACACCCAGATGAGTATTCTGAGAATGACAGTCTAGCCACATTGAGACATAAAACTGACCCTCACACCACATACGAATTGAAACCTCAAAGTGGCTTAGTGGTCCCTCTGGTCTTCTCCCCCACTGTGGCCCTCCTTGCAGGGGAGGTTCCTCCTTTTAACCTAACCTTATTTTCTCTTATTTCTCTTATTCTCTTATTTCTCTTTTACTCTTATTTTCTCTCTCCGAGCTTCTTCCCACACCCACTTCTTCCTCTGTGGCTTTTGACCCCATCAGTCAAAATGCTTTTTTTACATAATGAATACTTTGTAAAACTTCTTTAGCTATTCTGAAATTAAATTCCTAGATGATGTAACCTACCTCACACACAATTGAAAAAAATTCTAACTGTGATATAGAAGAGAAACAATACAAAAGTGATTCATATTAAATGCAACATAATAAAATATGTAAATGCTTGGGCTTAGCTTCACTAACATCTCGAATGAGGAAAGCACGGGTTTGGAGATCTGTAAAGAATCATGGTGAATGTGACTGCTCCAAATACAGAATGATACAGGAGTGTTATACAGGTGAATCATTAAATATCATGAGTGGCATTGAAGTGATGGTGGCAAACCTGTTTTCTACTCACTAGAGTATCTTAATCGCTATGAATCACTATCGTATTAATGCCTCAACTGGAACTGACTCACAGTCATTCTTGTTTGTGTCTATTGTCTCAGTGTAATTTTTAATAGAGGATCATTTCACTCTCAAAAGTATCACCCAAATTGCAGTGTGATAGAACAGCATGTTCAAAGCAGTACATGGCTAGATAAAAGCATTTCAAATGTGGGACTAAAACAAGGCCAGGGTGACTGGCATGTAGAAGAGTATAGGATCGTGATGCAAAATGGATTCAGAGAGGTGGGGAGAGTTCACCGATGCAAAATCTTTCAGGTCATCGTAAGGTGTTTTGTTCATCCACAAAGCTCAGTAAAGCCTTCGAGGTGTTTTTAGTAAGGACATGACGTGTAGAGATTTACATTTCAAGAATATAATTCTGGGGCTTCCCTGGTGGCGCAGTGGTTGAGAATCTGCCTGCCAATGCAGGGGACGCGGCTTCGAGCCCTGGTCTGGGAAGATCCCACATGCCGCGGAGCAACTCGGCCCGTGAGCCACAATTACTGAGCCTGCGCGTCTGGAGCCTGTGCTCCGCAACAAGAGAGGCCGCGATAGTGAGAGGCCCGCGCACCGCGATGAAGAGTGGCCCCCGCTTGCCACAACTACAGAAAGCCGTCACACAGAAATGAAGACCCAACACAGCCATACATACATACATACATACATAAAAAGAATGTAAGCAGACAAGAATAGCATTTAAAAAAAAAAAAAAGAATATAATTCTGCTTGCCTTTGGATAACAGATTGTGAGGAACTTCAGCTTGAACAGCTAGGCACTTGCTGAAGTAGTTGAAATGAGAAATGATGCTTTAGGCTAGGGTGGTAGTGATAGAGATGGAGAAAAGTAGATAGATATAAGTGACACTTTGAGGAATAAACAGACAAAGCTTGGTGTTGGATTGGACTTGGGGAGCCAGAAGGGGAGTCAAAATGTTTCCTGGTTTTCAGACTTGGGCAGTTAGATGTATAGTGGTGTATTCAGTGGGAAAGGACACATGGTGGTGGGCCAAGGTGCTTTAGAATTGGGTGGAGGAGATCATGAATTAGGTTTTAGATTTTTAGATGTGAATATGAAGTACTTTTTATATAACCTCGTGGAGAAGTCAGAGCAGTGACATAAATCTAAGAAATATGTGTGTATAGGAGACATGATGAATGGGGTTGCCTTGAGACAGAGAAAAGTGAGAAGAGAAGACCCTAATGAATATTGTGAAACACCAAGGTTAAATGGCTAGGCAGAAAAAAAAACAATTCTAAAGGAGACAGAAAACATACAACCAGAGAGTTGAGAGGAAAACCAGAAATGTGCAGTGCCATGGCAGCCAAGAGAGGAGAGACTATTATCCGAGACAGTGAGATGCATGGCTTTGGAGATCATAAATTCTAAATAAGGCTTCGTGAGATTAGCTCTGAATGGAACCAGAGAGATAAGTTGGGACTAGAGGGAAAGTGTAGTCAAGTTGGGACTGTTTTTGGAGGGGGAGGGAGGAGAATCACTTTGAGATGAAGAAGTGAAATATAGTTCAACACCGAGGTTCACTCCTGAGAAAGTGAGAGGGGAATTAGCCTTAAATAGGAAGAGGGGACTCTCTTTTACAGCAACAAGTATATATGTATATAAGACGGGTGCCATTGTGCAGGTGTGCATTTTTATTACTGGGAAGATAAAGGCTGAATGTAATGGTTTCTCTTTTTTTTCTTTTGAAGTGGCAGATGAATTGAGAACTGGTAGAAGGGCAGAACAAATTTTGAAAAGAGAGGAGAAGGTTTGAAATGCAATAGGACAAGTAGGTGGTTTTAAGTATCTATCAGAGTTTTGTGATCATAAATACACATGGCTCTTCCCCCATCCGCACTGTGAGATCAGTGAAACCGAGCAAGACCCATGGGGGCTTCCGGGCACAGAAGCCCTTCTGTGTCCCCTTCCCTGAGTTCCAAAGGACAGGTTGAAACAGTTGCTAATCAGGGAAGGAAGGGGATGCTGAGACAAGGGAGAAGCAGTCAAGAAACAATAGTGCAGTCTTGGGGGCAGGGTCCTGGTTCCCCCTCAAGGCATATGCATAACAATATCTTTAAGCTCTTCTGCAGAACTAAAACCTCCACCAAATGGAAGATGTTAACTATTTGATGAAGCACTCTTCTTTCCAGAGAAGGTCACAGTTCGCCCATCCTCACCTGATGCCAGATGATCTCTGGCTTGAAGGAACGTGGGTCCTGCATGCATCCTGACCCTTATCAGCAACCTGGCCCCTGGACATAAGACTCCTCATAGGACCCCACGCCTGGAGTGGGACGCACAGTTCTGAGGGCATTAGCCCTCTGTGGCCGCTTTTGCCTGGCAAAGCAATAAAGCTATTCTTTTCTACTTCACCCAAAACTCTGCCTCCGAGATTTCATTCGGTGTCAGGGTACCGAGGCCGGATTCGGCTCCATCAGGAGTGGGCAGAGTGGGGAGGCGTTCTGAGTGGAGTCTCCCAGAGAAGCAAGCAGAAGACAAAGGGTCAAGGAGTTGGGGTATTGACCAAAGGGATATTGAAATAACGCACCATGAAACAGGAGTCAGATAATTAGGAAAGTGAATTAAAAAGGACTGATGGATTGGGAAGAAGTAGGGACAATCAACTTGATCTTCATGAGGTTAAAGAAGGGTCATAGTGAGAGGCGTTGAACACATCAACTGGAAGAAGGGGTTGTAGACAGAGTCTGGGGAAAACCTGTCTGAGAGGTCCCTTGACTTTCTAATCTAAACTGGGTATCCTTTATAATGCTACATTCTCATCATGTCTTCTATTTCTCCTTTATTGTTCTTATCAGTGCTTGCAATTCTGTGTGTGTGTGTGTGAGTGTGTGTTTAATTTAAGTTCTGCCTTTCTTATTAGACTATAAGTTTCATGAAGGTGGAAACATTACATATTTCCTTTTCTACACTGAATCTCTAGCAAGTCACTCATTGCCAAACACATAGTAAGTGTTCAATAAGTATTATTGAAATTGAATACATTCTCTAATGAAAAAATGACGTTGGGTCTCTGGCTTAAATAATATGACCATTTTTAAGGCATTTAAAATATTTTAAAATCCCAGACAAAATATTTGGGTCAAGTTCACCTTCCCACCATTAGTATCAGAATGTCTAAGGCCAACTTCTATATACTGCCTACACGTGCAAAAGACACTCCATCCTAAAGTTTTAAACATATAGGAATAAACAACTTCTGCAAAGAGTGAGAGTATACTTGAAAGTCAAAAATGTTGGTGATTATGCTTATTTCACTAATGATGGCTGAGATGAAAATTCTCTGAGAGCCCCAGCTTCTGGTAAATAGTCTTAATTTATAGTCCCTGCATACAAGGAAAAGTCTCAGAATCCATAGTCTCTAGGTTGTTCCCAAGGCCTGGTGTCAATTCAGATATACACTTTGTTGCTTATATGGTGCATAGTGATATTTGCCTTTTGATGTGATTTTTTTTTAACCTTAAAAATATGCTGCCCTGGGAAGAAAAACATTTTCTTAAAAATCCTAGCATCTGGATTTTAACTACATGCTCCTTTTTTATTTCTGTCTGCAATCATACTCACAGAAATGACTGAGCATTCTGCCAAGTTTTATTTTCATGCTTCTTAACTACCTAAAGAATGGATTTTATTGGGTCCATTTTCTGAATGGAGATACTGCAATTTAATGGAGTCATTAAAAATAGATCTAATTTTGTAAAATAGGTAACCATGCAAGACTAAAACAAAACTTTTCCTAGGTAATAACCTTTTTAATGCGAGTAAAGGGAGTTTTGCTATTTTTTTTTTAAATCAAATCTCTGTATAGGATTGGGACCGTCGTTTTGTATTACGCAGCTGTGCAGTGCACTCATGTGGGTGCTCAATAAATACTAAGTGAGCATAATAATAATAGCCTTCCAGTCAAAGAGTCAAAAGGAAAACATCAATGCAAATATAGAGTGCTTGATGCTATGGTTTATACAGAGGTCTGTGTTACTCATAACAACAGAAATGGAAACATCTGCTAGGAATCTGCTTCAATACTAGAGACAAAAATAATAGAGCCATTGTTTCTGTGTACAATTAATCTGTTATTTGGCTTCCTTTGAGCTGGTAAGGGGATTACAGTGGCAAATATTAGCTGACCACTGGAATATTCAATAAGTAGAATTGCATTTTTGTTTTCCATCTATAAGAGCAATATGCTTTATTTATGCTGCTGAAAGGAGGTAAACCATTAAGGCAATCCATCGCTCTCAGATTGGTAGACAATTACGTGGAGGTATTCTTCTGAGTCTGTAGTATTTTTATTTTATTTTTTGAACTTCGTAATTTGCGGCATTCTTCTCTTCTGCTGTCTGACAGTGAGAGATTTTAACTGTTCAAAGATAAAATCTCCAAAAATATTGGAGACAAAGAAAGAAAAAGGAATCTAACATCTCCAAAAAAAGTCTAAACACTGAGTTGAAATGGAGACTGAAGATTATAATTAAGAGACAGATTTTCATTTTGATTTTAATCGATGATGTGTTACTTAGTTGATACTTTAATTTAAACTACAGTATTTCGCACCTACATGATCTTAGGTTCTGTGAAAATGTCAGTGCAATCTACCGGGGAAAAAAGGCAGATAGCACCTGCAGTAATCATTCCATTTTTTTTTTTTTTGCCTACGTTTTCCCTCCAAAGTTCAAAGACCCCTCTGTCTTTGATGGTATTGTAAGAAAAGCAGGCGAAGACACTCTCTGCCTGAATTTTTCTTTACCATGCCTTCTAGCCATTCGATGTTTTGATCTGTGTTTCCATCTGAGCTTTCTAATATAGCGACCCTGGCATCTAATCCATCCAGTTTATTATCTATTGAAATACCTACTGCCTGAAGTGAATTTATTTTGGCAGCAATGACTTCTGAAAGAGATGTATTTTGTTGTTTTTGTGAAAGACAGGTGAGTCTGAAGATTCCAAATTCACTCCCTGATGACAATCCTTGGCCTTTTCTCAAGGCAAACTTTGAGAAAAAGGAAAAAAAAAAAAAACAAAACATCGTGATTGCATTTGTTTTTATTTGTCATTATAAACTTGTTTTGTCCAGAAGCCAGAACTCTCAGAGGCTGAAAATAAAAAATAGGAACGTGCATAAGGAAATCAGGTTATCAGAACAGAAAAGAGGCAGATTCTCAAAGCTCCCTGGGGACACATTTTTCCTCTTTCGTTCTTACTCTCAGTGTTGAGTTCTTTTTAACCTTTAGAATTTAATCTGTGAAAGATTATGGCTGTATCAAGCTTTGCAGAAACTGTACTTCTGAAGTGTTTGCATGTTTTGTATTTTGATGGTTTACTTTCTGTTACATCCACCCGAAGCTGAAATAGAGGAGAGCATGAGGGATGGAACTGTGTAAAAGGAACATCCGAAAGGTCAAAACGGCAAAATTTATTTCAATCTTTTACATAATACACGTTGCACCTTAAAACTTTCGCTTCTGCCTTTGTGCATTACATTGCAAAACATAACTGTGGTATTCTTTAAACTAAATCCTCTTTTGCACATAACTTGAAAACTGATTTGTTAATGGATGCTTTCACTTAGACGTTCACTGCTTAATTTCTTTTTCCTGCTCATCACCCAGATTCGGTTGTGTTGTGAGTAGGCACTGCTTCTGTGTGACAACTGGTCAGATAAGACGTGCCCTATATTTAGTTTTGGTCTGCGCATGCTGTGACTTTTTGGTACCAACCATGAAATGCCATTTGGAAAGCGTAGGATGGGCATTCTTTTCCCGATGTGATCATCTATAAAAGATATGCCTATCTGATGATTAAAATTCTTTTGTCAGTTTTGGTGACACCTGAGTATATTATTCAATCTGGATGCGAAGGAGCTTATTTATATATTCCTTTGGTGAATAAATGAGAGGAATGATGTGTCTAGAAATTCCTATTAAAAAGTTATAACTTAAATATACATTAATGATGCATGTTGTTGACATATTTCACATGGCTCACCTATATCACCCCATTTCTTTGGCCTAGTTCTTGATAAGAAGAGGATTGTGTTTTGTTATAATAGAGGTGGCATCATTACTAATAAAATTGTACCTTTTAAAGAATTGATCTCATGGTTGCTACTAGAGTTGTTTGCAATTCTTTGTCCCAGGACTTGCACTACCATATAGTAGACATTCTAATACATATGAGACCATGGGATTGAAGACAATTGTTTGCCAGTAATTAAATCTATTTAGATGTTGTTTAAGATGTATTTTTATTCATTCATTAATTAATCTATTAATTCATTCACCTGTTCCACATTTAAAAATGCATAACTTGTTCTAGATGCGCACTATGATACAGGACTCCAGGAAATTTGCCAGCTCATATAGGAGAGAGATGATTGAATGATACAATGAAATAGGATAGTGAAAAAGAATAAAGTTTTTACTGAGTGGTTAGACATTCAGTGAGTCTGTACTATGGGTGAGGAGGGGTGGTGAGGGAATAGGAAAGGGCCAGATGATGAGGCCCTTTACCTATGAACTGAGATGTGTAGGTTTTATCTTATAGGAGAGTGGTTTCCAAAGTATGGTGCATGGCCCCCGGGAGAGCACAAGTTGATACACGGGTGCCTTGTCTCATGTTGGGATTCGCTAGAGGCAGACCCGGTGACAAACATGTAATAATTCTTTTGTGGGGAGTAGTCCCAGAAAGCAGGAGTAAAGAAGCAGGGAAGTGAGAGATTGAAGGGAAGGGATTCCATGAAGAATGCTTCATTAAGCAGGTTACTTCTGTGCACAACTGGTGTTAATCCAGATGGGGCCTCTAGGAGGCAGTGCAGGCTATGATTTATGCTATCTCAAATGAGGGGCTAGAATGGATGCAAGTAGAGATCATCATACTAAGTGAAGTCAGTCAGAAAGAGAAAGACAAATACCATATGCTATCACTTATATGTGGAATCTAACATATGACACAAATGAACATATCTATGAAACAGAAACAGAATCACTGACATTGAGAACAGACTGGAGGTTGCCATGGGGGAAAGGGTTGGGGGAGGGGTGGAGCGGGAGGTTGGGGTCAGCAGATGTAAGCTTTCCCATATAGGATGGATAAACAACAAGGTCCTACTGTATAGAAGTGGTCCCCAACCTTTTTGGCACCAGGGACTGGTTTCATGGAAGACAATTTTTCCACGGACCAGTGTGGGGACAGGGGATGGTTCAGGCGGTAATGCTAGCGATGGGGAGCGATGGGAAGCAGCAGATGAAGCTTCCCTCGCTTGTCCCTTGGTCACCGCTCACCTCCTGCTGTGTGGCCCTGTTCCTAACAGGTCACGGACCCGTATAGGTCTGCGGCCCAGGGACTAGGGAGCCCTGCTGTATAGCACAGGGAATTATATTCATTATCCTATGATAAACCATAATGGAAAAGAATATAAAAAAGAATGTATATACACGTATAACTGAATCACTTTGCTGTTCAGCAGAAATTAACACAACATTGTAAATCAAATATACTTCTATTTAAACAAAAAAGAAAAAAAAATGAGGAGCTAGAAAGCTGATAATTATTCACCAATTCCCATCAGTCTTTGGTCAAGAGTTGCCCCAGGGAAAACATGAATTCCTTGGCAATTCTTGTGTTCCCCATACGGAGGTCGTGCAGGCTTTAGCGGCCAGAGAAAGCCCTCAGGCAATGAGCGGCAGATGTTTGCAGCTGGAGTCGTGCATGATAATGTGTCTTAAAATGCGTAGGCTTCCTTGATAGATACTACAGAGATGGGAAGAAAATATTAGGGCTCCCATTTATATTTCTTTTTGTCTGAATAATAGACTATGATTTCATAAGCAAGTTGGCACAGTCCATGCATTTGATCTTCACTTGCAACGGCCCTGCTTTTACACAAGTTTGTCACTTCCTCCTGACCCAGAAAGACAACACGCACTATTGACAGTGGGGCTCTCATTATTTTGTTTATAATTAATCAATCTTTACAAGATGGCAAGATAGTTTGAAATATGTTTGCAAAAAACAGATTGAAATAATACCAATAGTTGGAACACAAATGAACAGAAAAATATTTCTAGAATAAGATTTTACCCAGAGTTATTATATAGGGTCAGCCAAACATCTTTGAAAAATGAAGATTATTTGAAATATAAATTTATATTCACCATCAGAAGTAGGAGTAGATATTGAGGCTGGCAGAAATAATGAGTTCATCTAATACATGGTATAAGAGTATTCTGAAAATTCAGTGGGAAAATGGAAATAATATTTTCTAACTTGAGATTGGGGATGAAGAGGTAGATTTGGTATATCATTCTACATGGTATATCATTATATAAAATACCATTTTATAGATGAAAATTAAAGCATGACAGTCAATGGAAAAACCCAGGGAGAATGTATAGAAACAAGAAAAGAGGATCATGAATAACTTGATCAGTGTTCCTCAGAGACACAAGTAGTGTGTTTTTATGGTTTATCAAGTAGTACACGGGAGGTTTGGTTGTTTTGGAAAACAAGAATTTTATTTACAAGAATTTCATTAAAATAACGGAAATTTTCACAGAAATGGCATTGAAGGGATTCAGAATATGTCATCCCAAAGTATGCCACTTTGGTGTATTGATTATTTTAAATTAAAGGTACGTAAGAAACAGCAGTACAAGGACACTCTGACACTCACTTGTTCTGAAAACAGGAGATAAATTTCCATGTAAAATGTTCCCTCCCTGTACCGGAAGGAAGACATTCTCATGACCGGAGACAAGGAACCTGGGGCCAAGAAATCTTCACAAACAAACCTTATTAAACTAACCCTGAACTTCCTAGTTGCTTCTTCACCAATCACTACTCCTAACCTACACCCCTTTGTCTTGTCAATTCTTCACAAATGTATCGTTTCTTGGTCTAAAAGTATAAAAACTTCCTGCTCTGGTCACTTCTTAAAATCTTCATTCTCTTGTGAAGGCTCCTATGTACATGTAAAAATTCAATAGAATCCAGATGCTTTTCTCCTGTTAATCTGTCTGATGCCAGTTTAATTTTAAAGCCCAGCCAGAGACCCAAAGAAGATAGAGGAGATTATTTCCTTTTCTACAAAGTCTGAACATTAGGAGCTTCAGTATTACACATTTGTTTCAAAGACTGTATTAGTCCCTTACCTCTCCTTACATTGAGAAAATACAGCTCACTTGGGTTTTGCTAACATTATCAGGCCATGCTCATTTGTTGTTGTTGTTCTTAACGTTTTTATATATTTATTTATTTTTTTGAATTTTTGAATTTTATTTATTTTTTTATACAGCAGGTTCTTATTAGTTATCCATTTTATACATATTAGTGTATATATGTCAATCCCAATCTCCCAGTTCTTAATGTTTATATTTGAGTTAGTATGAGTTCACGCTATACCCCTATGGTAGGCATAATTTTAAAATGGTTCCTAGAGATGCCCTGCCCTAATCTCCAGAACTTCTGAATGTCTGATATCAGTCCCATGATAATGTAATGTTATAAGGCACTATGGAATTTAAGATGGAGAGATTATGCAGGTGAGCCTGATCTAATCAGATGAGAGCTTAAAACCAGAAAGCTTTTCCTGCTGCTGGCAGAAGGAGGAAATCAGAGAGTTGCAAAGTGTGAGAAGAATTTGACATGCTGTTGCTGGTGCTGAGGATGAAGGATCCACATGAGAAGAAATGTGGACAGTCTTAAGGAGCACTGAGGACCCTGGCCACCAAGGAAACAGGAACCTCAGTCCTACAACCACAAGCAACTGAACTCTGCCAACAACATCAGGGAGTTTGGAAGCAGATTCTTCCCCAGAACCTCCACACAAGAGCCTAGCCAAGCTGACACTTTGATTTCAACCTGGTGGGACCCTATGCCTATCAGAACTTCTAAGCTACAGGACTGTAAGATAATAAATAGGCATTGTTTTAAGCCTCTAAATTTGTGGTAATTTGTTATGAAACAATGGAAAATTATATAATCTCTAATTCACAGTAGTGAATATTTAGTTCAGTGAAACAAACTAAATATTAGATTCTATATTAGAATCCTGAATGGCATCATACACATTTTTAAGTAAAGAGGACTATGTCAAGTACATAGATTGTGAATTTATATATGCTGGCACAGTTGAATCCGTTAGTATGATAATTTTGCATAGCAGCCAAAAAATGTGTTTAAGAATTGTCAAGATGGATATCTAAAAAAAGTCAATTTTATCGGGTCAGTATTCCATTTACTCCCAGTTCCAAGTGTTATGAAACTTTGCTAAGAGGAGACTTAAACCACTGAACTTTTTCAAAATTCAAAGTTAAGCATAATAACTTCTCCTGAAAAGGGTCAAGTTCTTCTAAAACAAGTGCAAAATCATATTTTTCACTGGAAGAAGGGCAGACTGATACAGAGTGCAATCCTCATTGAGGGCAATGTGTTTGATGAGAAACTAGCAGTCTTAAATCAACTCCAATCGAGGTTGCATAATATTTATGTATACAATACAAAAGAACAGTTACCCTCACATGCCTCTGAGCAGATATTTGACACTACATTTGGGAAAATCCAGTGATTTACAGTGTGAAATAGCTCTTGCCCAATGGATGGTGCACATACAAAGGAGAAGTGCTTTATGATTTTTTTTTCTTCCATTTGTGACTTATAACCCAGGCAAGAAGATAACAGTTGCTTTGTGTGCTTAAGATTATAAGTCACGGTGAAGCCTGGACAATATACTGATGAAGCATAAACTACAGATGCAGAAAGAAAGGGTGTTGCTTTGTAAAGAGTAGAGGTGTCTTCAATGCTAATACACATATAGCTTGATTCACCAGGGAGAGTTTGGTAGTTAGTAATTTGCACTAAATCTTCATCCAATTGTGATAAAAATGTAGCATTATACATAAGATCAAAATAAATGTTTACCCTAAAACTTGAACAATAAGCACAAGACTGTGATTTTACCTGTTGAATTACGCTATCGAAGGAGAACTTCCTCATGATAACATTGATAATATTAGAAATTGCTTTTTTCCGTGATTTTAAGTGACTTGACAAAGGCTCCTGCCTCAGTGATGTATATTCTGGAGTTTGACTACCCAGGCTCCAATTGTTTTGTCATGAAGAATATATTAAAAAGCCACATCCAAGTGTTTTAGAAATAGGAAGACACTTTACAGAGCTGAATTCTACCAAATAGTGGTTTGGAGATTCTTTCACTGCTATCATTCAACAATTTTGAGATGATTTAAAAGGTGACATGTCTTTTAAATAGCATCTGACAAAATTCTATAAGTAGTTTGAGTGAGAAATTGCTTGGTCAATATTAGACCTGTTTATCAGCATTCCTGGAAGAAGACATTGACTCTAACGTGATGGAGAATTTTCTAATTTGGTAAAAATATAAAATAAAAAAAGAAACCATGCTGTATATATGGACAGTGTGTGTATATATATACATATATGTATATGTGTATAAATATACGTATATACAGATACATATATGTACTTTATAAACCAACTTTGTATGGAGTCAAACCTACAACTTAAATTATGTTTTTTGGATGCATTGGATAAAGTCTGCATTACAATTGCCTCACTAATTTGAAGAAGTTATTACTTTTAATTTTACATATTACGTTTTGTTTTATTATTGAAAGTTCCAATGAATACTTTAATTTACTTAAAATTGAGGGTCTGCTTGTGCACCTGAGGAGAAGAGTTTTTTGGAAGCACTTATCTAACTGATTTAAGAAGAGAGAAATAAATGTTCACCAAGGCAGGGGCAGAACCAAGATAAACTGAGGTACAAAATTTCCAGGAATTAGCCAAGGGAGGTGGCATGTCCAACGTTATTTAATTGATAATAATCAGTTTTGTGTTTTAGCCTGTCTGTAATACACATGATACATAAGATTCTTTGTTTTCTAGCATAAAATTTTCAGTGAATTCTCTCATGCTATAAGCATTTATTCTTTTCGGGGAACCAGCTATATGCCAAAGGCAAACTATTTTATTTATTTATTTTTTATCATGGAGACTCTTTCTTGTTTATTTTATTTATTTCTTGACAAATGGTCTTGCTTTCCGATATTTCTGGGCATGTCACAATTCTAAATGATTGGTAAGCCATCAGAATCAAGACCAGAAAAATCGCCAAGCCGTGTAAAAATGCAGCGATTGTAGAGAAGGCTAAATAACACAGTACAAACAGCGTCTCCATCCTGGGCAGTGTGTTCCTCCCAGGTGAGGCAAGAGGAACAAACAGGCTTTTTAGAAAGAACAAGCGTTGTTCCCATTGATGTTCATAATAAATCATCATGCAGGAGATTCTGTCAATAACACACTGCCCCCAGTCGCCTCCTGCCTGCAGCGTTGCGCTCATGCTATTGCAATTAGATGAGCTATCAAAGCCTCACGCAGTCAAAGAGAGTAGTTTAAAGAGGTACAATAACAGGCGATTTGCAAACAGCCCAAACCTTTAGCTTCTTCCCCCTTTTCCAAAAGTGTGCAGTGAATTTACATTAACACCTGTTACAGGAGATAAAAGAATGGATTTGCACTGCAAGGAGAATGCCAAATCCTCCTATAAGAGTGACTCATTTTCCTATATTACAGGATGTTATGCTGAACTGGAGGCAGCAAGTTGCATGCAGTACACTGGGTCAAATTTGGATTTTCAAAAATAAAAATGGCATGACAACATTTCACACACAGAACTCAGAAGTCCCATCTCTCCAAATATTTTCTACATAATCACCAGGTTAAATCCACTCTGTGAGCAGGTTATTTTTATTGCCCAAGGATAATTTACATCAGTATACTTTTTACTACATATTCACTCAGATTACTATGACATCTAAGGTTTTCTTGCTGCTAAATTCAATTTATTGTGGAACATAAGGGCAATTAAAGGATAGGAGATGACATTATATTACATCAAAGTGAACTACAGGAAAAGGAGTGCGTACTGCTAGTAATTTGGTGTACAGAAACTTAATTTCGAGTACTTTCCCCATGGTGGAAAGGCAGATACTATTGATATTTCTAACAGCTCACTGTGTGCCATACACTTTACTCAGATCTTAGTGACTAGTTAAGAGCTAACAAATTATTGATTGGGGATTGGAATGAATAAAAAATAGTAACAAACCAAGAATTCTCAAAGTCTAAAGAATACCACATATATCACAAAACCCCTGTAAGAATTTAAATAAAGTCCTGAAACATCTGTCTCCCTGATTCCCCTACATATTTGGATGCTGTATTAATTTTCTATTGCTGGGTAACAAATTACTAGAAATTGAATGGTTTAAAATAAGACATTTATTATTTCAAATTTTCTGTGGGTCAGAAATCTGGGCATGGCTTAACTGGGTCCTCTGATCAGGGGCTTTCATAAGGCTGCATATTGAGGTGTCAGCCAGGGCTGGGATCTCACCTGAAAGCTTGACTGTGAAAATATCCACTCCCAAGCTCACAGCATGGCTGGTAGCATTGCAGTGCCCCCAATGTTGTTGGATTGAAAGCCTCAATTCTTAATTGTTGGATGGAGGTCACTTTGGTTCTTTGCCACATGGAGCTCCCTAACACGTCAACTTTATCAAAGTCAGCAAGGGAGAGAGTCTGCTAGTAAGATGGATATCACGCTGTTGTCTAACCGAACCACAGAAGTAACATCCATTACTGTTGCCCTTATCTATGGCTAGATGAAAAGCACAGGTCCTGTTCACACTGAGCAGGGGATAATGACATAAGAACATGGATACTAGGAGACAGAGATTATAACTGGAAAACATTTTAGAGTCTGCTTGCCGCAGTTGCATTGCCCCTTAATACGACACTTGGATTCACCCGCTATCCTCCACTGAATTTGGTGTCCTCAAATGCAGTTCAATTTCCTTCGGCTCAATATACAGAGCCAAAGGTCACATTATTTGACTGTGGCCTGGGGACTTCCCACTGTTCTGTACAACAGATCTTTGGAGCTGTGCTGCACTATTTTCTCACCTATCCTCTTGTACAGGTCAGAACTGCATCGTGATCTGCAGCTCTGTCTGTCTATCCCTACTTACCCTGCTTTATCCTTCACAGATCTTTTCCCCACCCCTAAATATCTTACATGTCTTGACAACATCCGCTTCTCATAACAACTGAACTAATACACAGGTATACATAATCAAAAAAACAATAGTTCTAGGGAAATTACAGTGATCAGAAGTATGGCTGAGCCATGATAAACACTATACGTAAGTCACAACCAAGGAAGAACTTTCTGCAACTGACTACCCTGTCTTTCCTTTTCTTTTAAATGTCTTCTTTTCATATATGTGTCCATTTGATCAGGGATCTTGCATATTCTCTTAATTATTTGTCACACTTCACTTAGATTTTTCTAGGGTCTGAGGTAGAGGGGTGGTGAGAGGGGAGAGAAAGAGAGAGAGAGCAAACAGCAAATTGCTTTCCTTCTTTCTCTTTTTAGTTATATGTGTATACATTAAAAAAATTCATTGCCGTACAATATAACATAGTATCTTCTCACCTCTGTACACAAGGTTTTAATTGCACAATTATTAAAAGTAAATTGTTATGCTATTATCATTAAATTTTTGTGACACATGAAGATATCATAATAAATACATTCAGCCCTTTTCTGTTAAAGTACCAACAGTTTCAAACTTTTTTCATGTCCTTCTTATGAACAGATATCATGTCATTACGCTCATTTTATTGAAAAACAAAATGGACATACCTAATTGTTAAAGTAAGAGTCAAATAGTATCAAGAATAAACTAACTTGCAAATTTCAAGAGATCCCAAACTGATATATTCTGGAAGATCTTTACAGAGTAATTGTCCCTGAATTAAAAATCTTGAGTTTTGTTCATCAGAATTGAGTCCTCTTCTGCACAAACAGGAATAATAATGCAGATTGATGGCTTGAATGATAAAGTGCCAGAACTGATACCTTGTGGAATCTCTATTTGTGGAGTTTCTGAAAGCTGCCCTCCCACATTCCTGCGAATAAGACCCACACAGTATATGCGGAAACTTCCCTCCTGGGACCGCTGAGAACATTCCCAAATGCCTGCCCATCTTTCTACTGAGCTCTATTTTTCTAAGGTTGTGTAATTCATTTTGTACTTGAGATACTAATGTTTGGTTGTTAAATTACCTTGTCAATTTCTTTCCCCAGTTTGTTGAGTTTTACCTTTGCTCATGATGTCTGATCATAAAGAAGGTTTTAAAATTTTCATCTATCACACTTACTACCTATTGCAATAGGTTCATGAATGAAAAATGTAGAGAGGAATTTCAGATTATCTGTTATTTGGGGGAAGGTTGGAAAAGGGAATCTGGGAGCCTTTGGCTGTGTCTGCAATTTTATTTCATCAGATAAAAAAGCTGAGGCAAGCATGCAAAATGTGATACTTTTTAAACCTGAATGTTAGAAGTACAGAGTCTATATATTTTTCTGTAAGAATTTTAGAATTTATATCATGGCTATGGATAATACATATGTGTATACACACACATACATGTGTACGGTGCTAGTACGGTAAGTCCCCTAGATGTGAACCTTCAAGTTGCGAATTTTCAAAGATGTGAACGTGCGTTCGCATGTACAATCATGTTAGTTCACATGTCTGGCGTACATTGTCATGTGCATGCATCCTCTACAAGTGGTTGTGCTTTTGTGTACTTTACTGTACAGTACTATATAGAGTACAGTAATACAGTATCTTTGTTTCAAACCCAGGATGTCTGGAAGCAAGCGTAAAAGCAGCGGTGATGTAGCTGGTACTGCTAAGAAGTGCAAGCTGTTGTACTGTACTACTGTACTTTTCAAGATACTGTACTGTAAGATTAAAACTGTTTCTTTATTTTGTGTGTTTGTTTTTTATAAATTATTTGTGTGAAAAGTATTATAAACCTACTATAGTACAGTGCTATATAGCCGATTGTGTTAGTTGGGTACCTAGGCTAATTTTGTTGGACTTACGAACGCGTTCTCAGAACGGAACTCATTCTTATGTAGGGGACTTATTGTAGGTGCCATGTCACTCTCGTTCTGTGCCATTTTGGGGCTGTTTCAATCAGGGTAAGAGTAATGTGAAGAGATCTGGAGGAGATCAGAGAATGTGGGGAAAGCATCTCTTTCTGTGATTCAGCATTGCCCCACCGTAATCAATTCAGGTCTCTAAATTCAGGCTTCCTTCATTTATCCTGTCAAATGTAGCTCTTTCTAATTAAGAATACATCCTGGAAAAAAAATGGGGATAAAAGAGAAGGGAGGCAAGGACTTTCAAAGAGACATTTTAAGGAGGACATCTGAGAATGCATAAAACACACAATAATGTTTTTCTGAGAATGTGATGATAACACGTTTTATAGCCACTGCTAAGAGGCAAGTTAAAGTCCGCAGGGAATAAAGGTAGAAATTTGGCTGCAGATGTTTGAAGTTTTTTGAGGGAATATGATTTACGTGTCTAAAGTGCAATATCAGGGACCTGACATTATGCATAAAGGGCAAGAAAAGGGATGAAATGTCATATTTAAAGAGCAACAAGATAGAAATTATGCTGCTAGCTTGATGTATCTAGGTTGATCGCCAAGACCTGATGTAAAGGAGCAGGAAGCAAACTGAAGAGAAATAAACATCGCTCCTTTTAGAATGAACCTAAGTGGAAAAAAAAGTGGGATGGGCCAAAATTAAACTTGGGGGGAATGTGGTCCTATAATGTAGAACAAAATGCAAACTAAGATTTCTTCATCATTCATTTAAGAACAGGCTGTAAAAAGGATATAACTATGATAAAAAATATTTTCTTTGGGCTTTATTAACTTCCCATTCACTCTGACTTAAAATAAGTTCCATTTGTTCTCTCTGGTTATGTTAATTTTCAGATGATTGTATACACCTTAGATACCCAATGTACAGCTTTTTTTGTTGAGCTATATTGCCATTTTTATTTTCCTGTTTGGTTTTTCAAAAAATGTTAAAATTTAGCCTTCTTCAACTTTTCACTCCATCTAATCCATACAAATATTCCGGAGGCTAAAGAACCCTCGGAGGTGGACAAAAGAATGTCAGCTTGTCATCACTCATGAGGGTGATCAAAGGCGGCCAGATGCTCCTTTAACCTTGGATTGCTTACACACAGTTTAATAGTTGATTAAGAGCACAGTGTTGGTCTGTGTCCCCAGATATTTTTAGTGGCTCACGGCAGGAGAAAGTAATATTGGGTAATAAGAATAGGAAATAGAAATGTCTAGCTTGACTACCTCTTATTAATTATAGCACTTCATATATATCACACTATATATGTGTATGTGATGTAGGTAATAATCAGTCTTTCAGTCAATCAATAAGACAGTAAAGTAGATCCTAAGACTGGCCTTCACTATAATAGTGTATGGATTTCAGTTATACTATTCTTCCTGTGTCAGGCTTAGGAAACTTTAAAAAAAAAGAAGCTAGTAAGTGGTGCGGAGCAGAACAATCAAGAACTTTCAGAAGCAGGTGTTTCGGATCCTCTGATGTAATTCTGACAATCACGTGTCCTAAGATATCTTCCCAGTGTTTTCCAAGTTCGCCATTAAAGGGTTTACAATTGTCTTCAATGTGCAAAGCGAAAGTGAAATCAATGATAATATCTCTGAGCCATTAAGGTAGAGAGGATATTGAAAGTTGAAAATGCACTAAAAGGGGGGGGCAATTGAGAGAAAAATGATGGATTTTATTGCCTGATATACTTTTGTCCCTATGGATTACTGAAAGGACCTTAAATAGTTATTCAGTTGAGACTTATGCCTAGAAAATCCTTTGCCAAGAAAACTCTGCTTTTAAAAATATGAAATGATGGAAAATAGTGGTAGTGCTAAAAAAAAAATATCACTTTCTCAAGTTTCTGGCTTTACATGAAAATGAGTTTTGGGTGGTGTAGAGGGAGAATGCATAGACAGGAAGTGAGAAAAGATGGAAAGGAATCTGAGAAGGAAATGGAAGAGGTTATTTTCCTGTTGGGACTTGGCTTAGGAAAATAGCATTTAAATTATAGTCATCCTGGGTAGGGACTTATCTAATTCTGCATTTGATGTCACTTTTCTTTCCCAGAGGGACATATCTAAACAGCTCTTAGAAAAAAAAAAATCTTGTCTCATGGGCATCATCTGGAAATTGCCCTGTTTGCAGTCCAAAATGCAGAGCCAGGATTCGGTGAAGAATGACACAGCTACCCAACCACTTCAAAGCTGGATGGGGTTGAATCAATGCCACAACAAGAGGTGTTAACTGCTCCAATCGAAGTTGCTTCCCAGGGCCTGCAAACACTGCTTTGTTTTCCCTGCCAATCATCTAAACAATACTATTGCCAGTCACATTAATTTAGACAGGTCTTTTCAAGGGGAGTGAATGGAGCAAATCCAGGCAAACAGAGTGGTATTAGCTCTTTCCCTCACAAAATCACCAGGAAAAGCAAAGATGCAATTAAAAAAAAAAAAAACAAAGTATTTCAGCGTAGGTTCCTGCCCTACTCTTCCATCAGCTGGATATTCTGCCAGGGCAGAGGTCAGGCCCGGCTCCTCTGAAGCTGGATCTGTGCTGGGCTGAGGAGGAGAATTCAAAAGACGTGCATGTTATCACAGCTCTGGGAGCCACTCTCAGTGAAAGGATAATCTTTCTTACCTCTTTTAGCACATCTCTACGCTGGTGTTCTATGTTGGCATCATCTGTTTTCAATATGCTTTTTGGTGTTGATAATCAATTTCTCACCTCTTTCTAGACTCTACACAAGTCTAACTGGATAGTGTTCCTAGATCATGTTCCCCACTCTACTTCCTCTTGGCATTGGTCATACGGTTCCTGCTGCCTGAAATGCTTTTCCCGGAACGTGTGGAATCAAATCTGTTCCTCAAGCTCAGTTCAGATGTCATCAACCTTCAGAAGAACCCTCCCTAATTTCCACAACATAATGTGCTAGCTCTCCTTTCTCTGATACCAAGTTTGAATGTCTCTTAATGTACTTAGGATTTTATGCTTCCTACTTGTGTGATCCATTTGATCCCTGTCTCCTGCTAAACTGTAAGATCCCCAAGGACACAGAGCCTTGACTAATTCACCTTTTTATCTTCTGCATGTTGTAGTAAATCAACTTGAACAAAGCAAACTTTCAATAAGAGAACACATAAGTAGTAGTAGTGTTTACACTTAGATGGTGCTTAATAAATACCTTGTATTCTAACATGTCTTAAGACATATAATCATCACAAAACGAAGAGATTGGTTCTATTATTAGCCTTATTTTACAGTCAAGAACACAGCAGCACAGAAAGATCTCAGAATTTGCCAAACTCCCACAGCTATTATATGGCAAAGCTGTACATGTTCAAACCGTGGCAGCCAAATTCCTGCATCCACGCTCTTATACCCATGCTCTCCTGCATCTTGTTTTTGAATGAAGGAATGAATATTTTAAAAAGCTTATCTGTATTCTATTTATATATATTATATATGTATATATGCATACAGTATTTATATACTATTTAAATTCTATTTTACCGTTTAACTTCTCCTTTCTTTCACATGTACCAAGATCACTCTCCTTTTTTTTTTTTTTTTCCTTCCTGTATTAAAAATTGAAGCTTCAATCCAAGGAGGCTATTGACCTTTTTTTCTTAGACTCGAGGTCTATAGACCAGTGGAAAACTCCCTCATTTTTAAACCTTTTTTAAAATATAATATTAGACTCACAAAAGGTTACAAAAATAATACAGAGAGGTCAGATGTACATATCGCCAAACTTCCCCCAATGGTAACATCTTACATTGCTATAGTACGTTATCAAAACAAGGAAATTGATACTGGCGCAATCCCATTGACTGCCTCCAGTTCTTACTCCAACTTGCCAATTTTTTCATGCACTTATTTTTTAATCTTTGTGTATAATTCTAAGACATTTTATCCCATGCATAGACTAACCATCACCACAATCAAGGTGTAAAATTATTCCATCACTACAAAGAAATTTTCACATGCTATACTTTTGGAGTCACACCCTCCCTTTCCTTCCCCATCCTCTGACAACCACTAAGAAGCTCTCCATCTGTATAATTTTATACCTTGAGAGTGGATGGACTCATACAGTATGTACCATTTTGAGACTGGCTTCTTTTTTCTCTCAGCATAAATGCTTTTGAGATTTTTCCAAGTTGTTGTCGTATCAATACGACATTTCCTTTTTTTCTGTTAAGTAGTATTGCATGGTGTGGAAGATTTACAGCTTGTTTAACAATTCACTCATTGAAGGGCACCTGTGTTGTTTCCTTTTTCGGGCTATTACAAATAAAACTGTTATGAATCTTCATGTATAGGTTTTTGTCTGAATGTAAATGTTCATGTCTCTATGATAAATGCCCAGGAGTACAAATGCTGGGTCATATGGTAATTATATATTTCACTTTCTAAGAAACTGCTGAATGATTTCCAGAGTGGCTCTTCCATTTTACATTCCCTCCAGCAATGGACTAGATATCACATTTTCCCACATGTTTGCCAGCGCTTGGTATTAGAAGTGTTTTTTACTTTAGCCATTCTAATACATATGTAATATCACCTCACTCTTGTTGTAAATCTGCATTTTGCTAATGAATACTGATTTTGAAATACAGTTCCATGTATTTATCTGCCATCCATATATCTTCCTTGGTGAAGTTTACGTCTTTTGCCTATTTTTCTAATTGAATTGTGTTTTTCTCTTACTGTTGGGATTAGACAGTTTTGTGGCTCATCTTTCATCCTCTTAACTGGTTCTTTTTCAGAATAAAGTGTTAAATTTTTATGAAGTCCAATATATCCGTTTTTTTTCTTTCATAGCTCATGCATTTGGTGTCATATCTAAGAACACTCTGCCTAACTCCAGGTCATGAAGACTTTCCCCTATGTCAATTTCTAAAAGTTTTATAGTTTTACATTTTACATTTAGATCTATGATCTATTTAGAGTTAACTGTTATATAAAGCTGAGGTTTAGGTCGAAGTTCATTTTTTATAACTATTGATGTTCTGCTGTTTCAGCACTTTTTGTTAAAACAAATATCCTTACTTCTCTATGAATTTCTTTTGCACCTTTTCAAAAATAAGTTGGGTGTAATCGCATGATTCTTTTTTTGTCACCCACTATTCTAAATTGAGCACGTTGCAATGAAAGGAAATGTGGGTGTTGGACCTATTCTAGCATAAATACTTAGTCCAATTGGAGATGGTCCTCCTAAAGGTGTTGCAAGCATAGGAATTTGATACAAAAAAAAGTCCTCTTCAGAAAGACCATTATCTCCTTTCTGCCCATCACGTAGTGTGCAATGGTCTATATCATAGAATGACTAACCTAGACACATCCTCTCACTCTTTGCAAGAACACACTTGACCAAAAATTTCAAAACAAAACAGCAATCCATGATCCACAAAAGCCAAAGCAATGAGTGTAGGACTAGAAGATCCAAAGTCACTTGTTCTCAGGGATCTATATAATGGGAATCATAAGATCATCCACCCTGGGAATTCCAGTAGTTAGGACTCTGCGCTTTCACCACAGGGGGCCCAGGTTCGATCCTTGGTGGGAGAATTAAGATCCCACAAGCTACGTGGCATGGCCAAAGTAATAATAATAATAATAAACAAAGAGATAGATCCTACTTAAACAAAAAAGATCCACCACCCTATCTTTCTCACATTACTGCTGTAAGGCTCCAATGAGATCGTGTGAGAGAAGGTAATTTATGGAGTGTAGATCACTAAACAGAAATAGAACACATTTCTAATAAGGACACTCATTACAACCCTTCCACTTCTAGATAGACCCCACAGGTCCCCAGGTGAATAGCTACTATCTCAATATTTTGTGCCCTGGGACTTGGGTGGTAGAAACACTGTTTTCACTATATCTGCATTTGACCATTGCCAATGGAGTTCCAACCAGACAAACATATGTTTCCAGGAAAAAATGTCTGTCTGTCTATTATATTACTAAACGCCAGCCTTTCTTGAATTCTTCATTTTGTTCATCAATTATTCCCCCATAGGAAAAATAACTACTCTTAAATTTACAAATGTTAAAAAAAATGTAACGTTTATTTGGCTTGCTTATTAGTTAAATAATACATGTAGTGTCAAAGAGGAAAGAAACATATGCCCTTGAAGGTCTTACTGTCTAGTCCAAGCATGTGCCATTGCCCATTGGGGATGAGCCATGCCAACCCCAGGAAGGGTCAGGGAAGATATGCTCCTTCTCAACTAACATATTTAACCTAGCCATTATGAGTTCACTGAAAGAAAGCTCTGAATTCCTCAATCCTTAAAAATCAAATGAAAACCTTGAGAATGTCACATAACACTTACAATTGTACGACAAAGCATGAATGCCTTATATTCATTCATTCAGCAATCACTCATGGAGGACTTATTCTGTGCACTCTTGATCTAAGGTCTTGGAATAAAAAGCACAAGATACATTTTTTTTTTTTGAAAGGTCATAATTTAACTCTTTTATTTAAAAAAAGGAGCTAGTAGTAAGATAATGCATGGGAATGTCTGTTTTGCAAAAAGTGTAAATTTCTATATAAATAGAAGATATTGGTTTGATTAAATAATTGAGTTATGGAGAAGTTTTCACTCATAGAATTGGTTATAATCAGATTAGCAAGAAATACGTTGTCAAGGGAAATGAAACTAGACTTTATAAGAGCATTTATTGAAATATCTGCTATTCTTTTGTTTAGCCTTAGATCTTAGTTAAGATTAAAAAGCCTTTGAAAATTATCCAGAATAGTTAAATTTTGAGAGCAGAGAGACTCAGGCTCAGTTGATAAGCCTGGTCAGATTAATTACTATAAAAATAAACCCCCAAATCAATTATTTTCTTAAAAATAAATCAACTACATTTTGAAAAGTTTTATTGACTGTCTCAACTATGAACCACTTTAGTTCTAAAGGTGTTTACTGACAAATTACTTTCTTACCTAACTCTAAGTTTTTAAAAAACGAAAAGTCTCTATTATAAGGCCATTCGGTGTGGTTTAGTGATCTGTGTGTCCTACTATTAATATAAGAAAGCAACATCTCTTTTTCCCTGGTTTGCTTTCCTTTGGGGGTGAATTTAAATTCAAACTCTGCATCTCTTTTTTGTTATTCCATATGTGTTCATAGAAATCACCCACAGAAGCACATGCTATCCAGGTGCATGGAGAACTTGTAGAATGCTCCTGGCCTTCCTAAACACTGCTTAGGTACAGTGTGTGATTCTGCATGTGGGGGGAAATGAACTTTTATTACTTCCTGATGCCTCATCATTGTCACTTTAATTTGCTACATCAGATACATACTTCCCATGGCTGCATAATCCTGGAGAATATAATTTCCTTTCCATATCCCATCACCTGGACAACTTCTTATAACAGCTTATGGTTCTAATAGACCTAAAGTGCCCATAATCATACGGGTTAAAACCCTCCCTGGAAATGACTTTGAAACAGTCTCAGATAAAGCGTCCTCTGAGTGGTGGTCTAAATCCCTAGTGTAGCCATCTTGCTGGTTTCACTAGGATGCAGACCTGTGGAGACAGTGATGGTGCCGCTGCAGATAAGCAAGATTTCTCATTGCTCAGGGGTGTCACCTGAGATGCTCATAATTCAAACTCAGTTCCTCCTGGATGTTGTCCTGTGTTTAGACATGGTAACAGGAATCCTCAGTGACAGTCAGGCCCAGATTACCTCCATCTGCTGGGCACTTCTGTTTATTATTTTCCTTATCTCATGTATATGCTCTTGAATTTCCATAACTGCCACACTGTAAAGCCTATCTTCTAGATAGCTATTTAAAATGTAAAACTGATGATCGACCTTCAAGATGACAGAGGAGTAAGAGGTGGAGATCACCTTCCTCCCCACAAATACATCAGAAATACATCTACATGTGGAACAACTCCTACAGAACACCTACTGAATGCTGGCAGAAGACCTCAGGCTTCCCAAAAGGCAAGAAAATCCCCACGTACCTGGGTAGGGCAAAAGAAAAAAGAAAAAACAGAGACAAAAGAATAGGGATGGGACCCAGCCCAAGAGGCTTGTCTGCTCACCCACCAGAGTCGGCGGGGGCTGGGAGCTGAGGCTCGGGTTTCGGAGGTCAGACCCCAGGGAGAGGACTGGGGTTGACTGTGTGAACACAGCCTGAAGGGGGCTAGTGTGCCACAGCTACCCAGGAGGGAGTCCGGGAAAATGTCTGAAACTGCCTAAGAGGCAAGAGACCATTGTTTCAAGGTGCACGAGGAGAGGGGATTCAGAGCACCACCTAAACAAGCTCCAGAGATGGGCGTGAGCTGCAGCTATCATCACAGACACCAGAGATGGGCATGAAACGCTAAGGCTGCTGCTGTAGCCACCAAGAAGCCTTTGTTCAAGCGCAGGTCACTATCCACACCCCTCCAGGGAGCCTGTGCAGCCCGCCACGGCCAGGGTCCCGTGATACAGGGACAACTTCCCCAGGAGAACACATGGTGCACCTCAGTATGTTGCAAAGTCTTGCTGGCCTCTGGGGCCGCAGGCTCCCCCCACAATCCACACCTTTCCCTCCCCCTAGCCTGAGTGAGCAAGAGCCCCCTAATCAGCTGCTCCTTTAACCCCCTCCTGTCTGGGCAAAGAACAGATACCAGAGGGTGACCTACATGCAGAGGCGGGGGCAGATCCAAAGCTGAATCACAGGAGCTGTGCAAACAAAGAAGAGCAAGGGAAATTTCTCTGTGTAGCCTCAGGAGCAGCAGATTAAACCTCCACAATCAAGTTGATGTACCCTGGATCTGTAGATTACCTGAATAGACAACGAATCATCCCAAAATTGAGGCGGTGGACTTTGGGGGCAACTGTAGACTTGGGGTTTGCTGTATGCAACTGACTAGTTTCTGATTTTTATGTTGATGTTAGTATAGTTTTTAGTGCTTGTTATCGTTGGTGGATTTCTTTATTGGTTTGGTTTCTCTCTTCTTTTTTTTTTATTACTTTTTAAATTTTTAAATTTTAATTATTTTTTTTAGTTTATATTTTAATAAATTTATTTTATTTTTATTTTATTTTATTTTTTTCTTTCTTTCCTCTTTTCCTCCCTTTTCTTCTGAGCTGTGTTGCTAAGAGGGTCTTGGTGCTCCAGCCGGGTGTCAGGTCTGAGGCTCTAAAGTGGGAGAGCCAAGTTCAGGACATTGGACCACCAGAGACTTCCCAGCCCCAACTAATATCAGTCAGTGAGAGCTCTCCCAGAGATCTCTGTCTCAATGCTAAGACCCAGCTCCACTCAATTACCAACAAGCTCCAGGGCTGGACACCCCATGTCAAACCACTAGCAAGACATGAACACAACCACACCCATTAGAAGAGAGGCTGCCTAAAATCATAATAAGTTCACAGACACCCCAAAACACACCACTGGATGCAGTCCTACCCAGCAGAAAGACAAGATCCAGCCTCATCCAGCAGAACACAGGCACCAGTCTCCTCCACCAGGAGGCCTACACAACCCACTGAACCAACCTTACCCACTGGGGGCAGACACCAAAAACAATGGGAACTACAAACCTGCAGCCTGTGAAAAGGAAACCCCAAACACAGTAAGTTACGCAAAATGAGAATACAGAGAAAAACACATCAGATGAAGGAGCAAGGTAAAACCCCACCAGACCATACAAATGAAGAGGAAATAGTCTACCTGAAAAAGAGATCAGAGAATGATAGTAAGGATGATCCAAAATCTTGGAAATAGAATGGAGAAAATACAAGAAACGTTTAACAAGAACCTAGAAGAACTAAAGAGCAAACAAACAATGATGAAAAACACAATAAATGAAATTAAAAATTCTCTAGAAGGAATCAATAGCAGAATAACTAAAGCAGAAGAACAGATAAGTGACCTGGAAGATAAAATATTGGAAATAACTACCACAGAGCAGAAAAAAAGAAAAAAGAATGAAAAGAATTGAGGACAGTCTCAGAGACCTCTGAGACAACATTAAACGCACCAACATTCGAATTACAGGGGTTCCAGAAGAAGAAGAGAAAAAGAAAGGGACTGAGAAAATATTTTGAAGAGATTATAGTTGAAAGGTTCCCTAACATGGGAAAGGAAATAGTCATCAAGTCCAGGAAGCACAGAGAATCACATAGAGGATAAATCCAAGGAGAAACACACCAAGACACATATTAATCAAACTACCAAAAATTAAATACAAAGAAAAAATATTAAAAGCAGCAAGGGAAAAGCAACAAATAACATACAAGGAAATCCCCATAAGGTTAACAGCTGATCTTTCAGCAGAAACTCTGCAGGTCAGAAGGGAGTGGCAGGTCATATTTAAAGTGATGAAAGGGAAAAACCTACAACCAAGATTACTCTACCTAGCAAAGATCTCATTCAGATTCGACAGAGAAATTCAAACCTTTACAAACAAACAAAATCTAAGAGAATTCAGCACCACCAAGTCAGCTTTACAACAAATGCTAAAGGAACTTTTCTAGGCAGGAGACACAAGAGAAGGGAAAGACCTACCAAAACAAACCCAAAACAATTAACACAATGGTAATAGGAACATACATATCAATAATTACCTTAAATGTAAATGGATTAAATGCTCTAACCAAAAGACATACACTGGCTGAATGGATACAAAAACAAGACTTGTATATATGCTGTCTACAAGAGACCCACTTCAGACCTAGAGACACATACAGACTGAAAGTGAGGGGATGGAAAAAGATATTCCATGCAAATGGAAATCAAAAGAAAGCTGGAGTAACACTACTCATATCAGGTAAAATAGACTTTAAAATAAAGAATGTTACAAGAGATATAGAAGGACACTACATAATGATCAAAGGATCAGTCCAAGAAAAAGATATAACAATTATAAATATATATGCACCCAACATAGGATCACCTCAATACATAAGGCAAATGGTAACAGCCATAAAACAGAAAATCAACAGTAACAAAATAATAGTAGGGGACTTTAACACCCCACTTGATCATCCAAAATGAAAATAAATAAGGAAACACAAGCTTTAAATGACACATTAAACAAGATGGACTTAATTGATATTTATAGGACAGTCCATCCTAAAAACAGCAGAATACACTTTCTCCTCAAGTGCTCATGGACTGTTCTCCAAGATAGATCATATCTTGGGTCACAAATCAAGCCTTGGTAAATTTAAGAAAATTGAAATCGTATCAAGTATCTTTTCTGACAACAACACGATGAGACTAGATATCAATTACAGGAAAAAAACTGTAAAAAATGCAAACACGTTGAGGCTAAAAAATACACTACTAAATAACCAAGAGATCACTGAAGAAATCAAAGAAGAAATAAAAAATACCTAGAAACAAATGACAATGAAAACACGATGACCCAAAACCTAAGAGATACAGCAAAAGCAGTTATAAGAGGGAAGTTTACAGCAGCACAATTCTATCTCAAGAAACAAGAAAAATCTCAAATAAACAACTTAACCTTACACCTAAAGCAATTAGAGAAAGAAGAACAAAAAAACCCCAAAGTTAGCAGAAGGAAAGAAATCGTAAAGATCCGATCAGAAATAAATGAAAAAGAAATGAAGGAAATGATAGCAAAGATCAATAAAACTAAAAGCTGGTTCTTTGAGAAGATAAAAAAAATTGATAAACCATCAGCCAGACTCATCAAGAAAAAAAGGGAGAAGACTCAAATCAATAGAATTAAAAATGAAAAAGGAGAAGTAACAACTGACACTGCAGAAATACAAAGGATGATGAAAGATTACTGCAAGCAACTATACGCCAATAAAATGGACAACCTGGAAGAAATGGACAAATTCTTAGAAAAGCACAACCTTTCAAGACTGAACAAGGAAGAAATAAGAAATATGAAAAGACCAGTCACAAGCATTGAAATTGAAACTGTGATTAAAAATCTTCCAAAAAACAAAAGCCCAGGACCAGATGGATTCACAGGCGAATTCTATCAAACATTCAGAGAAGAGCTAACACCTATCCTTCTCAAACTCTTCCAAAATATAGCAGACTCATTCTACGAGGCCACCATCACCCTGATACCAAAACCAGACAAAGATGTCACAAAAAAAGAAAACTACAGACCAATATCACTGATGAACATAGATGCAAAAATCCTCAACAAAATACTAGCAAACAGAATCCAACAGCACATTAAAAGGATCATACACCATGATCAAGTGGGGTTTATCCCAGGAATGCAAGGATTCTTCAATATAGGCAAGTCAAGTAATGTGATACACCATATTAACAAATTGAAGGAGAAAAACCATATGATCACCTCAATAGATGCAGAAAAAGCTTTTGACAAAATTCAACACCCATTTATGATAAAAACCCTCCAGAAAGTAGGCATAGAGGGAACTTACCTCAACATAATAAAGGCTATATATGACAAACCCACAGTCAACATTGTTCTCAATGGTGAAAAACTGAAACCATTTCCACTAAGATCAGGAACAAGACAAGGTTGTCCACTCTCACTGCTATTATTCAACATAGTTTTGGAAGTTTTAGCTGCAGCAATCAGAGAAGAAAAAGAAATAAAAGGAATCCAAATCAGAAAAGAAGAAATAAAGCTGTCACTGTTTGCAGATGACATAATACTATACATAGAGAATCCTAAAGATGCTACCAGAAAACTACTAGAGCTTATCAATGAATTTGGTAAAGTAGTAGGATACAAAATTAATGCACAGATATCTTTTGCATTCCTATACACTAATGATGAAAAATCTGAAAGAGAAATTAAGGAAACACTCCCATTTACCATTGCAACAAAAAGAATAAAATACCTAGGTATAAACCTATCTAAGAAGACAAAAGACCTGTATGCAGAAAACTATAAGACACTGATGAAAGAAATTAAAGATGATGCAAACAGAGGGAGAGTTATAAGATGTTCTTGGATTGGAAGAATCTACATTGTGAAAATGACTCTACTACCCAAAGCAATCTACAGATTCAGTGCAATCCCTATCAAACTACCAATGGCATTTTGCACAGAACTAGATCAAAAAATTTCACAATTTGTATGGGAACACAAAAGGCCACGAATAACCGAAGCAATCTTGAGAAAGAAAAATGGAGCTGGAGGAATCAGGCTCCCAGACTTCAGACTATACTACAAAGCTACAGTAATCATGACAGTATTGTACTGGCACAAAAACAGAAATATAGATCAATGGAACAGGATGGAAAGCCCAGAGATAAACCCACGGACATATGGTCACCTTATCTTTGATAAAGGAGGCAAGAATATACGATGGATAAAAGACAGACTCTTCAATAAGTGGTGCTGGGAAAACTGGACAGCTACATGTAAAAGAATGAAATTAGAACACTCCCTAACACCATATACAAAAAAAAAAAAAACTCAAAATGGATTAAAGACCTAAATGTAAGGCCAGACACTATAAAACTCTTAGAGGAAAACATAGGCAGAACACTCTATGACATACATCACAGCAAGATCCTTTTTGACCCATCTGCTAGAGAAAGGAAAATAAAAACAAAAATAAAAAATGGGACCTAATGAAACATAAATCTTTCACACAGCAAAGGAAACCATTGACAAGACGAAAAGACAACCCTCAGAATGGGAGAAAATATTTGCAAACGAAGCAACTGTCAAAGGATCAATCTCCAAAATATACAAGCAGCTCAATATCAAAAACACAAAGAACCCAATCCAAAACTGGGCAGAAGACCTAAATAGACATTTCTCCAAAGAAGATATACAGATTGCCAACAAATACATGAAAGGATGCTCAACATCACTAATCATTAGAGAAATGCAAATCAAAACTATAATGAGGTATCACTTCACACCGGTCAGAACGGCCATCATCAAAAAGTCTACAAACAATAAATGCTGAAGAGGGTGTGGAGAAAAGGGAACCCTCTTGCTTTGTTGGTGGGAATGTAAATTGATACAGCCACTATGGAAAACAGTATGGAGGTTCCTTAAAAAACTAAAAATAGAACTACCATACGACCCAGCAATCCCTCTACTGGACATATACCCTGAGAAAACCATAATTCAAAAAGAGTCATGTACCACAATGTTCACTGCAGCTCTATTTACAATAGCCAGGACATGGAAGCAACCTAAGTGTCCATCAACAGATGAATGGATAAAGAAGATGTGGCACATATATACAATGGAATATTACTCAGCCATACAAAGAAATGAAATTGAGTTATTTGTAGTGAGTTGGATAGACCTAGAGTCTGTCACACAGAGTGAAGTAAGTCAGAAAGAGAAAAACAAATACCATATGCTAGCACATATATATGGAATCTATAAAAAAAATGGTTCTGAAGAACCTAAGGGCAGGACAAGAATAAAGATGCAGACGTAGAGAATGGACTTGAGGACACGGGGAGGGGGAAGTTAAACTGGGACGAAGTGAGAGAGTGGCACTGACATATATACACTACCAAATGTAAAATAGGTAGCTAATGGGAAGCAGCCACATAGCAAAGGAAGATCAGCTCGGTGCTTTGTGACCACCTAGAGGGCTGGGATAGGGAAAGTGAGAGGGAGACGCAAGAGGGAGGAGATATGGGGATATATGTATATGTACAGCTGATTCACTTTGTTTTACAGCAGAAACTAACTCAACATTGTAAAGCAGTTATACTCCAATAAAAATGTTAAAAATAAATAAATAAAATGTAAAACTGCAGTGTCCTGAGTATTAAGTATAAATTAATCGAACGCATTTAAAGAAGTCTTAAAATCATGCTGTATTTTAAATGGTATTACTAGGTGTTTGTTTACAAGCACCTTTAGAAATGCAGTTTATTATTTTTAAAGTGACATTTGCGTTTATTAATAGAACCAGTGACTTCCAATGTGTAAGGTAGATGCTGGCATGTCAGTGACAATATGTCATAAATGCTGTTTGGGATAAGGCTAGCCACTCCTTTAAGCACTACTCATGGGGGCAGACAGTTAGGTGTGAACACGTAGGTCAAAAACCCAGAAGCAAGATGAAAAATACACACAAAAGACAAGAACCAAGTGTACAGGGCACAAACACAGAGCAGTGCGCGTTCTTCCATCCATAATCTCACGGGGTATTTGATGAATCATCTTATTCAAGTACTTGACTTATGCTATTAAAAATCTCTGATAAAATTAACTGATCAGAACTATTATTGTGTATAACCGATACAAGCCTTTATACACAAATTTTAAG
Organism: Eschrichtius robustus; assembly: GCF_028021215.1. Classification (NCBI taxonomy): domain Eukaryota; kingdom Metazoa; phylum Chordata; class Mammalia; order Artiodactyla; family Eschrichtiidae; genus Eschrichtius; species Eschrichtius robustus. The sequence continues at coordinate 66,528,635 of NC_090832.1, read as the reverse complement.
ATTCTAGGGAGAGCAAACGCAGTAAACATACATCCGGTTTTTAGATATTCAATAGAGAGGGAAATGTTGGTGATGGGCTGATGAGGGTAGCCTTGAGAGGTAACCGGGGAGCTGGTTATCTAGTGATCTAGTAGTAAGAGAAAAGGGATTTGGATAATACAGACTATTTCAATTGTATGAAGGATTAAAAAAAAAATGAAAAAGAGCTTCTTGTAGCCAAAGTAAAAAGTAATTTTCCATTTAAGTCAACAACTTAAATATAAGAATATTACTCCTAGAAGTTCTCCAGGTTTTGATTCAGAGTTCTGTATTGCTAATTTCATTGACAAATATAATATTTGGCAGGTGGATAAGGATGGGACAGGGGTAGGGGCTGAGGAAATCCTAGAAGCAAACAGCAGGTGAAAATAACATTTGGGAAGCTTGTGTAACAACAAAAGCTCGACTTGGGGAAGATCTGTTAAAACCTTCCTCCAAAATTTCAGGGTAAAATGAATGAGTGGAATAGTGGTCAGTAGCTTTGCCACAGATTAGGTAGTTTGAACCAAATATGATAAAGTGAAGTACGTTCTTAGCAGCCATAAGGTACAAAACGATTTTATGGAAATAATTTTGTACAAATGAAACTATTGTATCTATCTACTTACCAGGAGAAATAGTCAGGCTAACATTTATTACACTCTATAGATCACACTGAAATCAAAATTCTTAAGAATTTCCTTGTGACTATTCCTCTGTTTCTGCTGCACAAAGGTGTGGGGAATATTCATGGCATTAAAGTCAATGAATCTGTAAATTGCTTTGCTTCTTAGCACATGAACTACATGACTCTAGACTCTTGTGTTTTGTTAAGACAGCACAGTATTTGCAATCAGCTGTCTGATGACTATGGCAGAGATACAGTTAAAGACAGTGGAAAATAGACTGGAGCCAGTGCAGTCTACTGTTAGAGCATTTTATTGCCTGAATATGTTTTTGTGCTTTGGTACTTCAGAGAGGCCTGTCACCCTAGGAAGTCCTTTGCTTAGGCAGACAACGGGATCCCAGTGAAAATAATAGCAATTGCAAACTAAACTCTGGAGGCTAGGTTAATTTTCACATGACTCTATTGTATATTGGTATTTCAGTAAAAGAATTGCTGAGTTCAGATTTTCTCAACTGAATTCTGGAATTGGGTTGCTACGATCAATTCCTCAAGAAAAGACATCTTTACAGAGATTTAATGCAGATTGACACATGGAACACAGAAATATATCTCCACAGAGTTTCTCAACCTCCTTGAGCTTATATATAACCGAGTATCTCCAGTGGTAAAAATAAAACAAAATGCAAATTCATCATGGGCACAGTAGTTTTATGTACAAATCAAACTGATTTTAAGCAAGAACATCTGTGCAAACAAGATTGTAAAAGGTAATTTCAAGGCTACAAAGGAAGAGAAAGTATGTTGATTGGATTTTAAAATAGGCATGTTAAATGTGCACACCTACTGTAATGTGAGGTGAATGACATAATTTAATGAGTTTAATGAAGATTTGCAGAAAAGCCTAACTAGAGAAGTATTTTTTTCCTTGTTCTTCAATATCGATGTTAAAGAGTATTTGCGGGGCTTCCCTGGTGGCGCAGTTAAGAATCTGCCTGCCAATACAGGGGACACGGGTTCGAGCCCTGGTCCAGGAGGATCCCACATGCCACGGAGCAACTAAGCCCATGTGCGCCACAACTACTGAGCCTGAACTCTAGAGCCTGTGGACCACAACGACTGAGCCTGCACTCTAGAGCCCATGAGCCACAACTACTGAGCCCACGTGCTGCAACTACTGAAGCCCATGCGCCTAGAACCCATGCTCTGCAATAAGAGAAGCCACCGCAGTGAGAAGCCCGTGCATTGCAATGAAGAGTAACCCCCACTTGCCACAACTAGAGAAAGCCCGTGTGCACAGCAATGAAGACCCAACACAGCCAAAAATAAATAAATAAAATAAATTAATTTAAAAAAAAATAATAATGTGAAATAGATAGCTAGTGGGAAGCAGCCACATAGCACAGGGAGATCAGCTCGGTGCTTTGTGACCACTTAGAGGGGTGGGATAGGGAAAGTGGGAGGGAGATGCAAGAGGGAGGGTATATGGGGATATATGTATACGTATAGCTGATTCACTTTGTTATAAAGCAGAAACTAACACATGATTGTAAAGCAATTATACTCCAATAAAGATGTCTAAAAAAAAAGAGTATTTGCAAGTGAAGAAATGTCATATGATATCACTTATATGTGGAATCTAAAATATGATACAAATGAACTTATTTACAAAACAGAAACAGACTCACAGACATAGAAAACAAACTTATGGTTACCAAAGGGGAAAGTGGGGAAGGGATGAATTGGGAATTTGGGATTAACAGATACACACTACTATATATAAAATACATAGACAACAAGGACCTACTCTACTGTGTAGCACAGGGAACTCTACTCAATATCTTATAGTAAACCACAATGGAAAAGAATATGAAAAAGAATAAATATGTATATGTATAAAACTGAATCACTTTGCCGTACATCAGAAATAAACACAACGTTGTAAATCAGTCATACGTCAATTTACAAAAAAGGTAATATGAAAAGTTCATTTTTTTCCATTCAGACATTTAACTGAGAACCTACTATGTGCCAAGCACTATACTAAAGGATACATGTTAGTACTGGCTGACTCCTGTCCTCCAGGAACTGACAACATTGTAAAGAGACATAGGAGTAACTTACTGCATTGGGAGGAAAGAGGAAATCATGAGTTCTCTGAGAACACAGGGTAGGGACATCTAAACCATCTCACAAAAATCCAGAAGGTTCCCAGCTTAAATACTGGAACTGAATTTGGAAAGAGGAGTAAAAGGTTATGACTTAAAGAAGATACAGGTTGTTTCCAGAAAGAAGTAGGAGTACATGCAAAGACACAGAAATATGAAATAGCATGAATATCTGGGCAACTGCCAGTGGCTGGGCTCTTCCCCTTTCTCTGAAAGTTCTTCCTCCAGATGGAGGAATGCTCAAAGCAAATATAAAGATTGAGAAGTGCAGGAAGTGGAGGGCTCAATCCAGGTGACACTGACATTGAGTGGGAAAGCAGAAAAGAGGCCAAGGAGGGCAATTGAGAAGGAATGGCCAGAGAAGTAGGAAGACAGGAGAGAATGGTGTCATAGAAAGTAAGAGTAGGGTATGATTGAAAAAAGGGGAAGTGCTCTATAGCCTCACATGCCACCAAAAGGCCAAATAGGTAAGGATAGAGGATCATAGCTGAGTGTAAGATGACAGAGGCCAATGCTGGCCTTAAAAGTCTCAATGGAGTATTGGCAGATATGGTTAGATTGCAGGATATTGAAGAGTGAATGGTAAATGAGAAATTAGACACAAGTTTGGGAGGTAGCTGTATATGTATGATAAGAGGGATTTGGGCATGCTGATATAATGTGGGGAACAACCAGAGAGAGGAAAAATATAAAATACAGGAGAAGGAGAAGAAGATAAATGTGGCCAGTTCCTCCCAGATGCAGGAGGGGATAATAAGCAATGTCCACAGAAAGGTTGGCAATGATGTGGGAGAAGGGACAGCTCCCTCATTTAAACAGAAGAAAGAGGTGACAGGCAGAGGGCAGATGGAATATGTCTGCTGAGAACACAGAAGAAAAATGCTTTTCTAAACTTTACATTCAATGCATCAGCACACAACAGATAAACCTCCTTGTTACCAGACTACAAACTTCGGGAGTTTCATTTCTATTCTTCTCTGCACACTTAATTTTTTGCCTGATTGAATAAATAATGATATTATCAGCTGATGCATACCCTGTACACTTTATCTTCTTTTAAACAATAGTTGATTTTCATCTAATCTTTGAAATGCTAGCCTTTTTTTAGATGGCTTGTAGCTTTTCCTGTTTGTGAACAGACTTATATGTTCAAACATAAAAATAGCACAATAGTCCTGTCATGGTGAAAAACAAAGACCTGCATTAAATTTTACCTCTTTAGTATAAAAAGTAGAGCCATGCTAAAGCTTCCAGGACTATGTAAGCTGGATATACATATAACCTGACAGTCCCGAATCCATCTGCGTATTCTTGAAGCACTTCTGTCTGTAACTTTTATTCCTAGCAACTTTTCTGCTGGAAATGATTAAATAAAAGCTCATCAATCATCTAAAATAGATAAATCAGTATAATTCAACACATAATTTAAAATACTTTCATATTTAATGCATACCAATGACATAGCATAACATAATCATGGTAGACTAATGAAAATCAAATGAATTTTCATCAGTATTTACCAATTAAGATTTTTTAACAAAATGCATAAAATTTTTGATTAGTAAAGAAGCCTATGTAACAAGGAACACTGTAAAAGGGAAAAGAGTAAATCTATTACACAACTAGGTGAACATATCTTCCAGCAAGTTTCTATAGTTAAATAATGTCTGCCATGGAAATTTTCAAGGTGAAGACATTCTTGTTGCAAAAGTGAAGACCCCTTGCATCTCAAAATTTTGGTTTTGACGATATACCTCTATGTAGAGGTTTCAATAAACCATGTTTAGTTATCCTGAGTCATAAATAGGCCAAAACTTATTTTTAAAAATGGTTAGTACCTCTCCCAAATGCTCCCAAGAAAAATCTGTTCTCATGTTCCAGAATTGCTTTGACTCTTCAGCATAATTGGACTCCACAAGAGCAAACAACAACAAAAAGCATAACACATATCAGTATTTTCAATGAGTGTGTTGTTAGTTCTTCTTTTAAAGCATGTGACCTTGAAAAAGTAATTTAAACTATTTGGATCTAAATTCTCAACATGCAGAGTGAGGAATTGAATGAATGTCTTTATGGACTCTTCCACCCTGAAATTAGATGGACCTTTAGTGTGCAAAGCATTTGAAATTCATGTTAAGGTGGATTTCCCTAAAATGCAAGATACTTAAACAACCATAAGGGAGGAATCCTGAGCAACGTACCATCTCCTTGTGCCCACTGTGGTCTGCTCTCAGCTGCTTTTAATTCAGAGTTAGCAATAGACACAGAGCATTATACAAATCTTTGCCTTTGGTTTGTTTTTTCTGGCATTCCTCGAATTTTCTGAGTGCCAAAGCACTAGATAGTTGAATGAGATTATCCATCTAGTTCTACAAAGGCTGACTTGATAAGGAGCCTGGTGAATCAAGTGGGAAGGAAAATGGAGGAAATGAGGTTAGAGAATAAGTAAGGAGGAGATTACCCCTATTGTGCCCTCCAATTTTAGGGAAAAATAATCTAATCGGTTTTGTAAATTTTTATGAAAGCTAACTTCATTTTCAATTCAATATAACACACTGAGCAGATAAATGGACTTCCGTTCCTCCTAAAACCTCACTAAATGATACTGCAAGTATAAACAAAAAGTGATGAAATCATAACAGTACTAAAAACAAGAAAAAAAGATTATAGTAGGAGGGGAATTTAATTAATTTCTGATGGGCAGAGAGCAGATGAGATCATGTGTGTAGAGAAAGCAGGGTGGTAGTGGGGCAGGGTCATTATCAGTTTATGAAAGAACTTGTCACAGAATAGCTGGTTCTTCTCCTCTCTTTGCTCCAAACTAAAGCCTTGAAAAAATGATTTTAAAACAAAGTTAAATGATAGCCTTGGGGAAGCCTATGATGGGGTATTTGGACTGAATTAAAGAAGCCCGTTATAACTTGTCTTGAATCTTTACCATGGACCCAATAGGGAAACATCAGAGGTACCAGCGCCCAAGAGAGTAATACTTAAATACCCCATCTCCAAATGAAAGTCTTGTTTAATTTGGCAATTGTGAGGTGATCCAAATATGGGTGGCTAATCCTTGACCGTGACTCCTAAAGGGAAAATTCTCTGGCTACAAGACCCCATCTACTTGCTCGGAGCCCAGTGTGAACTCTCCCACAGAAAAGAAAAAAAACACAAAACTTCTGTTTGTTTGTTTGTTTGTTTGTTTGTTTGTTTTTAAGGGAGAAAAATGATTTAAAAGAATTATATACTAGCTATTTAAACTAGTCCAAAGACTTTTGGATAAGATGAACTGTTAACTATGGATACTCCACTAATTGAGAAAAAAATGGCAAGAAAGAGAAGACCAACTGAACAAAGAAGACAGCTCACACCAGAAGAAATTAGAAAAAACAAGAAACCAGAGAAACATTAAAACACAATTCAAATGAGATGTTTAAGAGAATATTACTTTCATGCAATAAAAATAACCTAATAAAAGACAACATATGAGTCACAGAAAATGAAAGATATTTGAAAACTTAGCAAAATAGTTTTAAAATAATAAAATGGCTCACTAATTAGTCAAGTTGAAACTAGATTAATAATCTCAAAAATAGGTAGAATAATTCATTGCTAATACACATCAAAATGATAAAGAGATGGAATATGAACAAAATGTAAAGAGACATTTTGAATAAAATCAGAAAATCCAAAATACACTAATAGGATATATTAAATGAGAAAAGAAGAAAAATAGGAGGAGAAATGATCATAGTAATATTAGAAAAAAAAATTCCAAATAAATAAAAGGTATAGATAGATTGATAAAAATCACTATGCCAAGCATGATAAGCAGAAAGAATATGTGCTTTGATCATCTTGATGATACCTGAGACCTCCAAGTACAGTGCAGAAACCCAAAATCTTCCAGAGAATCAAAATGAGGTTGACACCAAGCTTTTCATTAGTGATTGTGATTGTAAGATGACAGCAAAATAAAATATTAAATTTCTAAGGGAGAGGTCTCTAAATCTAGAATTCTACTCCCAGCTGTGTCGGGTTCATTGCATGGGTCTCCTTAGATTCTTTAGAACCATTGTAGCCATCGGAGTTGTGGCAGACAATATGCATGCCCACAGTAATATAAACCTGGGACAGATTAGCTAAGCATGCATAGAGTTTTGGTCTGCCCATCACTTTCAGACTTGAATAAGAGATCTGCTTTCTTCAGCAGCTCCCTAAGGACCTAGGTGATGGAACCCAGCAGTGCAGGTGAGCTGTCTTCCGTCAGAGCAAACTGACTAATGAAAGAAAGGAGATAGGAGGAAGTGCCTGAAGATAAAATTGTCCCCCGTCTTTCTTCCAATGATCTGTTTTGAGTCATAGTTTGATGCACATGCAAAGTCTTTGCTGCGAGTTATGATGCATGTGGATTTGCTTTCCATTCCTCCTTGCCTCATCTTGATGCCTGGGCTCTGTTTTCTGGAAAACCTGGTCTAAGACACAAATCAATTAATCAAGTGTGACATCAAATAATTTCATATAAGAAAGTACCCAGAGTTTTATGTTTTGCACTTCCTTTAAAAAAATGCTCTTGAGGAAAAACTGTGCCAAAATACCTTTAGCAACAACAAAAATCAAAGAGAAAAAGATTCTATATTCAAGAAACAATAGAAATAACCCTGAAGTGTGCAGAAAAGAAATACCAGTGAGTCAACTATATTACACACATAGACTGCATTTGATACCAGTTATAACAGGAAGCCAGAGGAGTCCATGAACAATGTCTTCAAGAAGAAAATATGTTTAGTTATACAAACAGTATAATCTGGAAGATTTTAGTAACGAGAAGAAAGGCAGTTCAAAACTTGGACAAAAACAAAAATCTGTACATGATTCCAGCATTATGAAACAAAATAGGACATGATTTTGAATAATGGGTGGGGTAGGCTTAAAAAGAATACATTGGAGCCTGATGTTAAAATATTCTTTACAAGTAGCACAATTTTAGGGTCATAGGACTAGATTTACTTCATTTTGTGTCAAAATACTACTTGAGGTAGTGTATTGATAATGCATTACATGCTTTTTACTATCCATTATTTTAGAAAGGACCAAGAGAAAAAAGCATAAAATAATGGATGGTAGTCATAGAAAAGAAATCAAATCAGAATAGCTCTGAGAATATTTAAAATAAAGGTGACTGAGGTGAGAAAATACAAGGAAAAACCAAAGTGGAGAGAAGAGCAGAGGCCAATTTTCTTATGACTGGTAGCAGGGACTTTCAGCCAAGACTCACAAGTTGATGTAACTAAAACTAAGTTAATAAATCAATAAATTAAAGTATAAGCATATTACTTACATATTTAGAGACAACACTTAGAAGAATTAAAAATAACAAAAATCAGGAGTTGAAAGAGGGAAAAAATTGGTAAGTAGCGTAATTTTTCTACTTCTCTCATTTATACAAGTGGAGAGCTAATGTATATGTCTTAAAACACTAAATCAATAGGCAGATATGTACATTTTATTTACATTTACAGTGATAATCAGAAGAAGAATAAAACCGAAATTGTTTAAAAATTGTTAAAAAATATTATTCTGAAAGTGTGAGCCTGGAGTAAAGCAGGAGGGAGATTTAAGCTTTTCATTATATGTTCTTTTACATTGTTTAAAGTTATTTTTTTTTTTACTCTATTCACTAATTAAAGTGCCTTTTCTTTTAACGAACTAAGACATTTCAACTCTCCTGGTCATGTGGAGAATGAATTAGGAGAAAGGGTGCAAAGACAAGACATAAGGTATGATGTTATTTCAATAGTTAAGGTGAGAGATGTTGAAGCCTCAAATGAAGAAGTAGCAGTTGATTATCAAATACATGAGACATTTAATAGATATTAAGTGATTACTTATTTAATAATTAATTTGCAGTCGGGAACACAAGTGAAGAATCCAAGGCTACTTCTCACTAGAAGTTCTCTTGTGCCCTCAATCTAGATAAATAAGGAATTGAAAAGGAAAAGCATATATTGATTTATTGATAATAGTTATTAGAGGGGGAGAATGCAAAGAGTTTAGTTACTCCTTAGTGAATTTTGCCATTTGGAAAAAAACTCTTGAAACTTCAAAAACTCTTGAAGTTTCTATAAGTATTTAGGTGAAAAAGCCTGGAGCTCAGCTCTTATTTTAAGGTATATACTTGATGATCACAGAATATTAGTGGAAATTAAAAACTATACTAATAAAGGAGATTACTTTTAATATGATATAGTCAGGAGAGTCCAGTACAGAATCCTGGAGACACTTTGAATGTATAGGCATAAGAAGAAGATTCTAAGGGCGATAACATTTGAAGTAGTAATCACGGAAGAAAACAGGGAGTCAGAATTGGCCGGTTTCAAAACTTAGAGGGAGGAACAAACTTTGAATAAGAAGGAGTAGTTAAAGTCACAGGTAGTTAACTAAGAGAAAGAATGGGAAATAGCCACTAATTTTGGCCTGTCATTGATGATTTCATTATGAGGCGTGTCACTGGAATGACAGATATTCATGAGTGCAAGACGAATGTGTGTTGAAAAAGTAAATGAGAAGTACTCAAAGAGCTTGATTTAAAAATCAGAAATTAATAGAAATGATAGAAATACTTCCCTGCTTATACACTGAGGGAAAAAGAGCTAATACTAACAGAGAAAAAGGAATAGGGATAGAAATTACATAAGTGAAAAGGTGATAAAACAAGGCCAACAAGAGACCATGAAGGTGACATTTGGCCCACACAGTAAGGAATCACCTTTGAGTTATAGGACAGACTTCTTTTTCTCTGAGTCTCATAGAAAAGAAGTATGGCTGCTATTGTGTGGATAAGACTTTGTAGTTTTGTATTTGAAAGAACTTATCTGTAATAGCTTAAATTTTCTTAATGCTACCAAAGACAAGAGCAAGTGTTCAGCCTTAGGGAAGAAGATTTGGGACAGCAGTGATGGAAAAATTTGCTGATGGAGAAATACGGATGTTTGGACTATTTCCTCTGGGAAAAGGGAAGTGAGACTGTCCAGCATGAAGTCTGAAGAATTCAAAGCAAAAGAGGACCCAACCAGGACCATGGATACCATATTGCTAGTGACAACTTGACAGATCATAAAATTTTGTACTATGACATTCTGCAGTTCAGCTGTAGGAGTGGGAAGGTGGGTAGCTGAATTCTAGGTTCTAGATCCGGACTGCAGGACCAGTGAGGAATCACGGAAGCAAGGATGTTAAGTATACTGGCAGGAAAATGGTTTTGGGGATGCAGTACAGATTCTAGTTTGAAGATGAATGGAAGCCAAATGAGAAATATTGATAGACTGAGAGAGAAAAGAAAATTGAAGGACTGAAGATCTTCTTTAGGCAGAAGATGTGCAGTGATAATAAGGGATTGAAAGATAAAAAATTCTGGAGAAAGAATGGAATATATAGCATTTAATATTTCAGAGAAAGAATGTTTCCAGATGATGATTATGTTGAGGAAATGGTCATGAGAGTGTGAAATAGGAGTTGAGTGGAGTCTGAGTTAGTACTTGAAAGTGAAAGATTTTGAGATGGCTGTCTTGAATGTGTTTTCTACCAAGATGTTGAAAGCTCTAAATAAAATGATGCATGTGAACTTTCTTGATACAAAATAGGTATGCAAAAAATAATCTTCTGTACATGGTAAAAAGAATTTCCAGTATTAAAGATTCACAGATATATTAAATGTTGTAGGAATGCACGTTAGTTGCTATAGATTACATATTTGCATCCCCTCAAAATTCATTTGTTAAGAACCTAACGCCCAAGGTGATGGTATTAGGTGGGGTCTTTGGGGGTGATTAGTTCATGAAGGTGGAGTCCTCACAAATAGGATTAGTGGCCTTATAAAAGAGGTCCCAGAGAGATCCCTTACCCCTTCAGCTGTGTGAGGACACAGCAGGAACTCAGCAGTCTGCAAGCCAGAAGAGAGCCTTCACAAGAATCTAACCATGTTGGCACCCTGATCTTGAACTTTCAACCTACCTCTGGGACTGTGAGAAATAAATTTCTGTTGTTTATAAGCCCCAGTCTGTGGTATTTTATTATACCAGCCTGAGTGGACTAAGATATATTAGTCTTAAATAGTCTAATATCAATTGAGAAATATAAAAATCAGAGGAAACGTCTGTTGTCTACCCTTTCAAACTGGAATGGATAGAACAGACATTTCAAAAATTTCATTGAAGGAATAAGCTTTTTGCCTGAAACAATCAATTTATACAAAAAAATTCTACAGACCAGTATTTGCCAAATCTCCCAACCCAAGTTTTCTATTTCAGTGTTTAGAAGCAAATTTAATTCCATTTCTAATTTTACCTGAAGACAGTGGAGTTTGGTTCAAGTTGCATTGACTATCTAATGATTACATTGTATCTTCTCAACAAAATTGTAATATGTTTTGCCACTTTTTCCACACAAAGATATACTAGGAAGATTTGAAAAAATATTCAAAGAAATTGCAAAGAAGCTTTTATAAACTCAAAGGAAACTCTATGTGAATACTTTCCAGCACTTTACATTTTACATCTTTATCTCCTTAAATTTTACACCTTTTCCAATGCCTCTGAAAGCCATTTTTCATTCATGCATATGCTGATTATCAAAATGTGTGTCACATTCTAATAATCACTCTTTGAATTCTTCAAGACAGAGGACTAAAATATTAAAATTAAAAGTTTTATCTCAAATGACTACATGTATTGCTGTGAAAGTTTAGAATTTTTTTAAATTCAGGCTTGTAATGATTTGACTTTTACTATTTAAATGACTATTGAGAAAATGGAGTGGAAGGTTAAAACTTATCTGATACATATATACTGCTTAAACAACAAACAATTCAGAAGAAAATTACACCTGTCTTCTTGATAGCAGACTGCGTTCATGAATTTTTCAGAAGGTGGGCTTGATGCTGTCACTGAATGGCCCCAGCCTACACTGGAGGTTTGCAGGTGGAATCATAGGGAGTAAATGCTCCTATTCAGTGAAGATATTATTAATAAACATTCACTCCTCAACTTCTTCCACTCCTTTACTCCCATTTTGACACATCAACTGCTCATACCTTCCTTTTTTTTTGTTAGATTGTGAGAATTTTAGTTCCAAGGACAATTTTTCAAATGTTATCAGTGACTGAAAACAAGTGGTTATAATGAAAGTGGATTTGCAATCTTCAGTCTGACATTTATAGCTCTGAATGCTATAATTATGAAACCATCCATGTGTGTGCTTTCATAACATATTATGACAGAAGATTACATTCCAAGTCAAGATTATTCCCCAGATCTGACTTTTCTTCTTTTTCTCTCCACAATATTCCAAATTAGAATTTGGCCAAAAAGAAGCCAAGGAAGACAAAAAAAAGTCTCCATTCACTGAGAGTAGCTTGTTAGCATTTTCACTGCTACTAATGTGTTGCTGCACAACTCTCCCCATTTATAATAATGTTTATTGTGGGCAATATAGGAGGTATGATAATGAGATAAGGGTCAATTCTCCCTGCACACATCCATCAAGCACCCGCCATGAAAATGTTACTATAAAGGAAACAGTGTTATTGGGCACTTTATCCACCAGATATTAAAACATGACATTTTTTTAGTATCCCATTTCAAATCTTTAATCTAGGAACAAGCACTGCCAAATGGAACGCACAGGAGGACTACCTTAGGGTTTTTGGAGCATGTCATGTCACATATGTGCCATGGTGGAGAGAGGTTGGGTGAGTGAATGTTTCCCATTGAACTTTGATAAGCAGTGATCATTTACACTGTCCTTTAATTCACTAATAGGTTTAAAAGGGGAATTCAAAGTTAATCGTGAAACCGTCTGGTATAGAGTGGATTAACTCTCAGGCAGGTTTTAAAATCCCCATGTGCCCAAATACTGGAAAACAGTGTTTTATTTGTGTGTGTGTGTGTGTGTGTGTGTGTGTGTGTGTGTGTGTGTGTGTCCCTTTAAAAAAATCTGATAATATGCTCTGGGGCAGAAGGAGGAATCAAATAGTTTAAAAGAAAGAGAAAAAGAGAAACTACATATTTCACTGAATAATATTTCTGGGTACTAGATTTTTGTGGCACAGACCTGGAGTTTTCTCTTCAAAAATTCATCCCTTATTCTACAATATTTTTACCTTAAGAATCTCCCAGTTTTGTTAAAGATGTATGTACAATTCCTGCCTGTCTGTGTGTGTTTTGTCCTTGTTGTTCACTACCCCTCACACTAATACATATTTTAATTGCTTCCAAATTCATATTAATAAACACATGAACCATGTGGAAGAATTGAAAGAGCTCCAAAACTAAACAAAACTTGGGTTAGAAATCTCATCTCCACAATTGGGAAAATCCACTTTTCCCCCTTGTTCCACCAGGAAGGCTCTCTCCAGATTCCCCCAAGCACTCTCAATCTTCTCTCTTCTCCCAGTTTTCCTCATAAGGTCATCACATGTTCAAACCCAGCATCCTGAGTGTCCCTGTTTGGGCTGTGCCATCTGGTGTCGTTAAGAACAAGGAAGCACTGTTCTTCCTGGAGTGCAATCAGACACTTTATGTTACTGCAGCTGTCATCCCAGCACTGTGGCTTCCTGCCATTATGGCTGCAGGGGCTACCTCTGGCTCTGGGAAGATCAACATCCCTGGAAGAAGCCGGTACCTTGCACACACAGCCCGCCCGCCTTGCTCTGGACAGCTGGTTCCAACACTTGGCAGATGGATACAAATCACGATGAAGTCTAGTCAGTCGACATTATTTCTCAGTTGGAGGGATCATGGTTCTTTCAATTTTTGGAAACTGTTTGATTTTCTTGTTCCTAAGTAGCTCAGCCATTGATGAAACAGACTTCCTAAGGTTCATTGTGTGTTGGCCAGACCTGTGCTAAAATTCATTGTCCACATCCTTCTGGACTCAGGGACAAAAATCTGCTTGAGTTTTGGGGAGACCCTGTTGTCCAAGGAGGGCCTAGAAACTTGGAGAACTCATAATCCCTTGATTCCAGGGCCTCATCGAATGTATAGAAATGAGGGGAGAGAGCAGGTATGGAAGAGAAAATGAACTTATAATTCCCACTACCGGGGCAGCCATGGACACAATCTGGGTTCTAGAGGTGCAGAGTAGGAGCTGCCAGAGCTGATACCCTTCTCACCAGATGATACAGTATTTAGAAGATATGATACTTACTTTGCCCAGATAATTTGTTAACAAATAAAACTTTTACAGAGCTTTTTGCTTATGATGGATTAAGAGATTCTAGCCTCTTTTCCATGATCTCACTTAAAAAAAAAATATACAAGGGCTGGATATCCCCACAGTCTCAGAATCCCTAGGGAGTAATGGTACTTATTCAAAGGCTCTCAAGCCCCATGTGGCTCTTGCATAAGCTCTTCAAGTCCTCTCATTTCCATACAAGAATACTGTATTATTCTAGACTCCACAGGGATGACATAATCGTATAGTCCTTCCGGGGAAGCACTGGTTGCAAATGAGGCCATGACATCACATGACACAGATACCATGTGTTAGATCAGTAGACTGTCCCAATTCCAGAATTACAGATTGCTTCTAAGAAAAAATAAGAAATATATATTTATGTATAATCCTTTCATATTTTGTGAATATCAGTTGTTTTATTCATTGTTTATGGGCAGCTGATGGAGGTATGTAGCCTGAATAATATTTTTTAAATGCCAAATTTCTTTATCCCTTAGGCAAACATGGATTTTGTTCATTAGGCATATTATAAAATAGGGAAATTTTCACTGGATTCTACTTAAATAAAACCCAGTTCATGTGATAGGTAAGACAGTGATATTTCTCTCTCTCTCTCTTTTTTTTTTTTTTTTACTTTTTTGGATTGCAAAGCAATTAAGAGGAGGCGATAATTTGTTTCACAAGTCTAATTTCTGGCTATGTGATGTAAGGAAACAGGATAATTTTCCTTAAAATGTCAGATTAAGCAATCGGAAGCAAATTTAAAATTTTTTCATTAAAACTGGGCACTGGAAGAATAAAATTTTAGAAATGAAAGCATTCGAAATCCTTAATGTTTTTGACAAGCCCAACCCACACGTCATAGATTGTGGTTCTCTGGAGACATTGGCTGCTCAGTTGAACAGCAGCTTTTACTTCTATTTTTTTTTTTAGCCTAAAGATTGGCTTTCCAACCAGAATAATTATGTTAACAGGTAGGTACTCTATAACCAAACACCCAAAATGTACTTCCAGAGAATTTGAATCTCATATAGTGTATGTTCAAATTTTCTGTCTTGTGGCACAGTGAAAAAACAGTCCAACTATGTTTGCAAGCAACACTTTTACGTAAAACCAGAGCTTTTTTTTTTTCACTCATTATTTGCACCTCTCATTTGAAACTCAGAAATGACTTTACTCTGCTAGTCAACATTCTAGATGGGCAGGTAGAACTTCTTTTCCTAGCAATTTTTTTTAGAAGACAGAGAATATATTTTATTCTATCAGTTTTCTATACAGCAGAGGGTATAGTAAGCAAGCAATCAAATTATTTTAATTTAATAATTAGGCATACATGGTTGGCTAAAGGAAGATGTGCTAAGTGGAGTTTGGTGTTCATTTGGATTCCCACATGCTAATCAAGAATTTTCAAGTAACAGAAACCCAGTGGCGTATGAGTGTGTTTCGTGTTTGGTAATTGCAATCATTGTTGCTTTTGTTGTGGTCATCCGTTTACAATGCTTGGTGTCAGTTTATTTATCTCTTGTAAAAATAAAATACAGTGTGTGTGTGTGGAAAAAAAAAAAGAAACCCAGTGGCAATAGCTTAAGCAAGAAAAAAAGGTGAATACATTTAAAAGATGCAATTAAAAAATTTTTTAAGGCTATAGGTGAGTCTCCTAGAACATAAGTACAGAAATGCAGCCCAGATGCTTAGTAGGAATGGGAGAATATCATCAGGAGAATGGGCAATATTTTTTTTTAATCTATTTTTTACCTTTATCTTTCTATCCGCCCCCTGCTTTATCTTCCTTTCTTCCTACAAAACAAATTCCTTTGCTTCTCATTCCCTATGACAAGCAGAAGATAATCACTCCGCTATTTTCAATTTACTTCTTATTTCAAGAAGTCGGTTTAGAATAATCTGGAATATTTCAGCTCAGTTTAAAACCCCAAGAGAAGGAAACTGGGAGTCCCACTTGGGCCAAGGAACCAACCCTGGTGGCTGAGTGGGACGCGAGTTGATGGTCCAATAATACACCTTGAATGCTAAAGGGTACTGGGCTGCCCCTTCCTCCTCCCCAAGGTGCCTTCCTTTCCTTAAAAGCCAAACACCCTTCCTCTAGGGACAGCTCATTTTATCAGAGAAAAAGTGGCTAATTTGTGCTCAAATTCATGTGAAGCCCATAATACTAGCTTGGCTTTCTCTGTTTGATCTAAATAGAATGGCTAGCAAACTCTAAGCAGAAGATAGAAGTTAGCATTCTGGCTAGGTACTTGTTATTTTTCTAAACGCATAGACCCAGGAATGGAAGCTCTTATCCTTAATCATCTCATGAATTATTTTTTAAAAATCAAGATATCGGTCTCACTTAAATTTAACTTAGGTTAAATTAAGATGTAGACTTTTTTTCACTTTAGTATCTATTGAATTACTGACAAAAATGTATAGAGAAATCCATAATCGTAGTTCCTACGGTTGTTACTATTTGTGAAATTGAAACGATTTTCCCTTGACAACTCCCTTATAAGTTTATTTATTCTCTTGCCAAATAATTCATTGCACCTCAAATATGTGCCAGGCACAGTCTGGGGGACTCAAAGTTTAAAAATTAATAAAACAAAGATCTCATCTGCATGAAGTTTACACTGCAGGGGAGGCCAATGACAATAAAAATAAAAACATGTAAATAAATGGAATACATTAGTTGATATAAGCACTAAAGCAGGTTAGGGATTTAGGGAAACAGCATGGGCGAAGGGTTGATAGCGAGAACAGAAAAGGGACAGGGTCAGAGCTTTATAGTACATGAAAAATACTCTGGTTTTTATTATGTGTGTGACAAGAAGCCATTAGACGATCTGAGCAGAGAAGTGATACAAAATAACTACTGCCTTTAGTGGGGCAAGATTGAATGATGGGTGACCTGTTAGGTCATTGCACTATTTCATTTCGTTGGTTGGAGATGCTGATGATTTGGAGTGAGCTGGAAATAGGGAAGATTGTTAGTTGCTCTTAGGTTCAGAGCCAAAATGGATCTGATAGCTTTGGTGTAGGGTGTGAGAAAAAGAAAGAACACAGGGATAGGACCAAGGATTTTAGCCTGAGCTACTAACAGAATAGAAATTTTATTTACTGAGATGAAATAAACTGGTCCAAGAGCAGGTTTTGATGAAAGTGGAGAAACGTATTGGATTGTAAGTGGCACTTAGATTTGTAAGCAAGTACCCATACGCCTACTAATTTGACATGAGAGTGAACTATCCACATTAGCAATGAAAATTTGTGGAAAACAAAATTCAGTGTTATAAATAGTAATTAGCATTAAAAGCTATTAGAAACAAAATAAGAAAACTTTTTTTAAGATTTAAAATGTTATCTGTAATTGCCACTGCTTAAGATGAAGTAGGCTTATGCAGAGAGTGAGGGAAGTAGTGGTTTTTACCGCACTTAGTAACCTAAGAAAATACTAATTTTTAAGAGATGCCTTATTTTATCTTCTGAACTCCATAATTTTTTTCCCACCGGGGCACCTGCATTTTAATGTTTCCTTCTTATTGTAAAAGACCTCTCCTTCAAAGTGAATCCAGCCTCTTTTTGCTGTTCCTCCCAGTTCCCCAGGATTTAGGTACTGCCTGTTGGTCAGAGCAGATGGAGATTTTGAGAGACAGGAGAGAGGGCATCCAGTGAACTGCAGGCAGGTAAAAGTGTAGTTGCTACCCAGTTTTAACCAATTGTTGCCATTGGAGAGTGTAAGGATATATTGTAGCCAGTCGTTCTAATTTTATGAGAGAAAATAAATCTATATATTTTTAAAGAAAACATATAAACTATCTCAATATTTAAATGTAAGCTGAGTTTTAAAAAGCACTGTAAAGACTAAACCAAACATGCTAATTTCAGCCTCTAAACAGTCTGTAGCATCTGCTATAAATTGGTGCCCCTATTCCCTCACAGAATGTTGATTCCCTGAGTGCCATTAACATCCATTGAACGTTAGCAAAAAAACGAAAACAAACAAAAAACTTAAGGATTAAATACATTCTCATTAAGGAGTGGATGGTTTATCCCTAGAGGAGAAAATGTGCCTAAAATCTCAGGATTACAATGAAAGGAGGGAGCTACATAACTAAATGGTTAAGATTCATTGAACAATTTCATGTGTCACCATGCTAATTTTACCTACATAATCTCTTAAAATCCTTAAAATTAATGAATCTAAAAAATTAAATGGCTTTTCCAAGGATATATGACTAGTTAAGTACTGAGCTGGGCTTTATAAATAATAAAATTAGTCTAATTTCAAGCCCCAGATATATAACTACTCTGTGCTATTGCCTCAAAGAGATTTAAGATATCTGGTTTCCATATTATTTCAGCCATGTTATTGATATTTCATCTAATATGTTTTCTATTTTGAACTCAACAAATATAATTTTATGATTAGATTGTGGACTGCTTTTCTGATAATGGCTTTGCCTGACTCTATAGCACCTCCTAGTAAGGTATTAAGGAGTTGCTTTGCTATAACCAAAGGTTAAAGTGGTGGTATGAGGGGTGCTTTAAATCTGGAAAAGGCTTGAAGGGGCTTCAGAAACAGATGCTTTGATTTTGAGACTTCAAAGTAGCCGTTTTACTTCAATACACCTCAGAACCTGTCCTTTCATTTGAGTTAGGGTCTGAAATTAATGGGTCTTTCTCATCTGCTCCTTCTTCTTTGTAGGCAATAACCATAAAGACCACGTTCTTTAGCAACTGAAGTTGCTTGATTCCGTTTATGGGTAAGTAATTCTCTCCTCGCTCAGCTTTTGAATTTTGGCTTTTCCAAGCAAGTGAAAAGTGGAACAAACGTTTTGAGATTTTCCCTTAGGAAACATATTCTTCCATACAACAATTATTTTTTTGTAGTTGTTTTGAAAGGTATTATTATATGAAACACCACTACATATCACATATATGTATGTCTGAAAGAATATTTAAAAATTTTTAAAAGCATATGTAGCCAACACCTAGGTTAAGCATTGGAGATTACTAGTACTTAGAATCACCATGTATGCTTCAATAATTGCATCCTTCACTCTCCCTACTACCATACTCTTCTCCCAAGAGATAACCACTATCCTGACCCTTTGCGTTACTCACTTTCTTACTCATAGATTTAGGGTCTGTCTAGAACTAAATGATATATTATTTACTTTTGCCTATTTTTTAAATTCATACAATGGAATTATATTGCATTCGTTCACGTATGACTTGCCTTTGCTCAACGTTAGTTTGGCGATTTAGACATTTAAACATATATGGTGTACTTCATTCACACCTTCATTGCTTTATAATGTTCTATGGTATGGCCCTATTGATCTGTTATATTCTGGATGGACCTTTGGGTTATTTCCGTTATTTTGCTATGAACACATACCCAAGCATATGTATGCACATATGAGTGCGTATGTACCATGAACACACATGCTCAGGATGCCAGCTACAATTTCTCTAGCTTTTAGAATTGTCAAATTTTCTATGTAACAACGTTCACACAATGGATGGACCAACTTACCCTCTTGCCAACTGTAGTAAGATCTTCTTTGCTCTACGTTTTCATTAATACTATATATTTGGCAATTTAGTGGGCGTGAAATGGTATCTTATTTTGGTGTTAGAGTTTGCTCTGGTTGATAATGAAGTTGAAGATAATTTTTCCATTGAGAATCATTTTCTTCCACCTAAATTGTATGGGTTAGAATTTGCTTTAGCAAGGGTTTGTTACCTTTACAAAAACATTTTGTTTTTACCTATCTGAAAAAATCTTTACTCTCATTATTGAGAGGTGATTTCATTGGGTATAGAATCCTGGGTGGAAATGATTTTCCCTCAGCATATTTAAGAAGGTATTTCACCGTTTCAGTCTTTCCTTTTTGCTATTTTCAAGTCACTACATAGTTCAATGCTGTTTCTCTGCCCATGGTCCATTCTTTTTTTTTTTAGAGAGAGTCTTTTTTTTATTTATTTATTTATTTATTTTTATGGCTGTGTTGGGTCTTCGTTTTTGCGCGAGGGCTTTCTCTAGTTGTGGCAAGTGGGGGCCACTCTTCATCGCGGTGCGCGGGCCTCTCACTGTCGCGGCCTCTCCCGTTGCGGAGCACAGGCTCCAGACGCGCAGTTGTGGCTCACGGGCCCAGCTGCTCCGTGGCATGTGGGATCTTCCCAGACCAGGGCTCGAACCCGTGTCCCCTGCATTGGCAGGCAGATTCTCAACCACTGCGCCACCAGGGAAGCCCCATGGTCTATTCTTATTCGTGTGTTTTAAGGATAGTTTCCTCTTTTTTTTGGTTGATGTTGTACACTGTATTAATATATGTAAACGGTGCATTAATTTTTATTTATACTGATTAATTTTTTGGACTTTTCTGATTTTGAACTTGCTACCGAGTTAAATATTAAATATTCTCTTTGAGATTCTATGATCAAATTCTAGAACTTTAATTATTCACACATTAGAATTTATTAATCTAATCTTATGTTTCCTAGCCTTTGTTTTATTAAAAAACACGTTCTGTTTCATATCTCCCTCTATTGCATTCCTAAGAATATTTTGCATATGTGCTCTCATTCACTGAATCTCCTATTGGTGAATGTATTCATCATGTTTTAATTGAAATTATTATTTTAAAAATTGTTCTGAAGTTTTTATTTAGCTCTTTTTCAAATCTGTTCAGTTGCTTTTAATAGTATTTTGGTCCCTACTCACATTTTAAGCTTTTAAAAATTTCTTTAAATTTGCTAAATTTGTTATTTATTTTTTATGTTTGATACTGCCAATATCTGTGGTGTTTCAGAGTCTAATACTTCTGTTGGTTGTTTCTACTGGTTCTCCCTTATAGTGAATTATTGCCTTGCATGTTTTATAATCTTTGATTATGAGTTTCTGGTTTTTCTTCATATCTGCATTGATGTTGAGTTTCTCTAGAGAAGGTGTGTATTTGTTCCACAATCAGTTGATGCACGGCCTACCCAAGACCTTGTTAAATGAAAGTTTAGGCTTGAAGTTCATTGCATGGTTGGTATGGACTTACAGTGTAAATCTGTACTTTGGCAGGCTTGAATATTCTCTGTAGAGATATTTTCTCCTCCACTTATCACCAAGATCAGAGTCTGAAGTAAGTTAAGGTAATCTGGGCACCTTAGGAGCAAAATTTAAGCACTCACCAGAACGACTCAGAATAAATGTCTCCTTAAGAGAGAGGTGCCTTGCTTGTCTAGCCCTAACCCTGACCAAATCAGCGCAGACAGATCACTCTGCTGTCCCTCTGTGTCGCACAGGTAAGCTTTAAGCTTTATCCTCTGTTCTTTATGCCCCATGCAACCACCAAAACAAATATCCAAAGTCTCCACAGTAACCTACAACCTCCAGATGCAAGCCTGCTTTAGAAATTGCCCACTGTACAAGGTTACTATTTTAACTCTACTTTTGGCTCTGTTTATACATATTCTTTTTAAAATAATATGTGGACTGACATTTTAGTTGTTTCAATTAGGATTGCTATTCAGGCTACCCAGTATGCCATACTCCCAGCAAAGAAAATCAATTTTGCTCCATAAAAGTAATTTGATAATTGCATTGTTGAAGTAGTTCTTAAAATAAAACATTGAAGAGAAATATTACCATACACTTATAATAGGACTGGAAAAATATATGCACTTTTTACATTAAAAGAAATATACTCAACTCTGTGTCTTTTTACCATGGTTTAACAAACAAAATCAGTCACTGCATGCATAAAACTGATACTTATTTTTTTTTATCTTTAAAAGCAAAAGGTGACTATGAAACACCAGTCTGCTCTATGATTAACGAAAATAATTCTTCCTTTACCCTTCCAGGCGATTTAAATGCATTTAAAACTAAACCTGCTAATGAAAATGAATATTTATTTGGAAAAATAAGTGGAAGAGGTTATGCACAAACCTGGACCAATTCCAAGTGCCCTAAATTTGGGGGTCATGCCTTTGATCCTATGATATTGTGATTTACAATTAAAAAATCTGTATTTGGTCTTGTCCATTTCTGACACAGCGCTCCTAAAAGCCTTGGAATTTCCTAAGTGAGGAGGACCAAGATGTCTTTTGTTATGTTAATGATGTGACTTTTGGAAAGCACTTAGGTAACCTAAGGGTAGGGGTTGGTTGTCTGGGAAACATTCAGTCCCTCCCCCTGACCTCTGGGAAGGGGAGAGGGGCAGGAGATTGAGTTCAATTCACCAATGGCCAATGATTTAGTCAACCCTGCCTAGGTAATGAAGCTTCCAAACAACTCCAGAAGGATGGGGTTTAGAGAGCTTCCCCATCCTGGTAACCGGGACGGGTTGCGGGGAGAATGGTGGGATCAGAGAGCGTAGAAGCTCCACACTTCCACACACTTTGCCCTATATATAATATTTCTTCCATCTGGTGGTCCCTGAGTTACATCCTTTTACAATAGACTGATAATCTAGTGAGTAAAATGTTTCTCTTGAGTTCTGTGAGCCATTCTAGCAAATTAATCAAACCCAAGGAGGGGTCTTTGGAACCTCCAATCTACAGCCTGTGGTCAGAAGCCCACAACCTGGACTTGTGATTGACCTCTGAAGTGTGTGTGGTGGGGGGATGGTGGCCATCTTGCAGGACTGTAGTGAATCGGATGTATTTGAATCTGATGCTATTTCTGGGTAGAAAGTGTCCAAATTGAGTTGAATTATATGACACCCAGCTGGTGTTGCAAAATTGCTTGTTGGTGTGGGGAAAAAAACCCACAATGGAATTTTAATTGGTGATCATGAATATTTTCTTACCCCTGTATTATTCTTGCTTGAATTGCCTGAATGAGTAATGAAGCTTTCATAAAGTGAATAATTTCCTCCGTTCTTTGCATGAGTATCATTTTGCCAACAAGAAGCTAGTGTTTTAATGATCTTCTGACTATGGACTAGCAAATCTTACCCCACAGTGTGAGTCTTGAATTATCAACACGTTGATATTTTAAAGGAGCAAATAATTCAGACATGGGAAAGCCAGTAACTTTGTTTGCCAATTAAAAAGAAGCATACTGTATAAACTAATGATTTATTCTTTAAGGCCACCATGGTGACTATTTATAGGGTCTAAATAGTTCCATTGAGACCAGTAAGTAGTAATATATCTTCAAAAGTTTCCTAAACCATCAAAAAGCATTGGCACTCAGAAAATGTTTCATTATTTGCCCAAATACAAAATATGCAGGCACCTTGCATTTTTGTATTTACTGTGGTTAAGTTCCACCTACCTGGGTTTGTTTAATTTGCTTAAAGAGTAAATGAAATACGATGTCTCCTTTAAAGAAAGAATCGTGACTTATGACCATTAAAATGCTCTTTCAAACACCACCTGAAACACAAACCTCTCAAAAGCCCTTTGGTCCCTAGATTGTCAGTACATTAAGTCTAGACCCAATGAAGAATCACAGGCTTCATCCCACTGCCTGTTCACTAAGGGCAAAAACAGGTGCAAGGCCTACATTTCTGGCTGCTTGGAGCCTTGTTGTTATTTTTATGAATAGTCTTTGCATCAGGAAATCTACAGGGATCCAAGATTTTCCTTGAGCCCAATCAAAGGATTAGTGTGATTCAGGCAGAGATTGAATCAGCATGGAAAACTGTCCATGCTGAGTTCTATTAGAAGGTGCTGCTGAGTGAGATTTGTTACTAATCACAAGGCAAAATTACAGTCTCTTGAAATGAGAAACCAGGAAACAAAATAATAAAAGTCATTTTAATTATTAAATGACTGTTACAAATTATATGCCATTTATCAGTGCCATAATGAAATACAGTAAGTAGAAAAATATCTATATGTTCCATTCACTATAATTTAATTTTGTCTCATATATTATTTTAATGATCCTTAAACATGTGACTAACAAATTGCTAATTCCCTTCAGCCAGCAATATCTATATTTTAATACAGATGTACCATTTTTATTAACTTTAGTTTAGTTTAGTGCCTTGTGTTGACTGAAGAACACTGAAAACTCTGAAAGGTCTTCTTTACAAGGTCCAAGTTATCAGTGCCTAATGATGCTAAGTGAGGAATTGCTCCTATTTTAATAGAACAATCAAGGCCTGGTGTTTCCATTATCTTTCTTCAGACACTTCCCATCCATGCTATTGTTGTGCTGATTAGCCAGCATTATTTGTAAAGACTTTGTAAATTGTAAGTCAGAGATAATAGGTGAGTCTTTCTTGTTATTTGAAAACTGAACGTGTTTGATCGTTTTTGAAGTTTGTAAAAACTATTGAAATGTCAATATCATTTTACAAAAAGAATGACGAGCTGCTCTACTCAGTACAATTGGATGCAAAATGGCCTTTTTCCTAACACCCTTGAGAACTGACCAAGTACTAATATTACCTGGTAATAGCTGTTTGGTTTAAATTTGTTTATGTTTAAAATTTGATCTATCTGTCTATCATCTATCATCTATCTCTCTATGTTTTTAAGCTCCTGAAATAAAACTTTTGACCATGTATACAAATTTTCAGGAAATAGAGTGTAATTAAAAATGTCAAATGACCTATTACTGATTAATACTTGATATATCCATGCTTTTCTAAGGCACATAGAAGTGGGACATTATAAACATAGTTCATGTTTCTAAAGCTTTCATATCTAACCAAAACACCCTGTAAAATAAATACGCCCTATTCTACTCTTAATATTCTAGTGAACACTTATTAAATGCCTACTACCTGCCAGGCTAAAGTCACTTCTACAAGATGAAAATGCTTAATAATTAATTACCCGAGGAATATGCAAAAGAAATCTGATTTTTTAATTACAATTGGAAGATTCATTCTCCAAAAGAAAATCATTTTAGTAGAAGGAAGTGTTAAAATTTATAGAGTTTTTTAAGATAAACTAGAGATTAATTCAGTACCTTCTCACTGTAGGATGTGTTAGGATAGATAACCAGTGAAAAGAAGAGTGTCAGGTGGTAACTGCTGCACTCTCTTGAATCCTCCTAAAATACTGCATTTCATTGTCAATCTAAGACATCTATTTTTGGTGGGGATAATATTGCAGTGGTGTTGCTTAGTGTTAAGGCAGGCTGACAAGTAGATGTGTTTTCCTTTTGTGTTTCTCTATCCTGAGAAGACAGCTGATGATTTTCCCTATCCTCTGGAAAACTCGTAAAGGAGGTATGCTGAAAAGAGAACGGAATAGAATTAACTAATGGCACAATGTTCATAAAGAAAAAAGAAAAAACAGTATTACTGTCCCATTATTTAGAATGTTCAAAGCACAACTTAGAGTTGGTTCAATCTCCTTCTAACTGAGGCACACAATGGTATTAACATTATTGATTTACCAAATAAGGTTCATCTTGGTTTTTTTACACAAAAAGGGAAAAAAATGCTATCGGCTAGAGAAATAATGCTTAGAGATGATACTTAGCGAAAATGTATTGACAAACAGAAGGCCGAATGCAGAAAGGGAAAGAAGAAGCAAGATGGCATCATCATTGCAGTTATATAAAAACTGAAGCATACAACTTTTGAAAATTTAGACTTTTGAAAAAAATGTGCAAGTTAAACACACTGGCTATGAAAAACTGACGAGGCCTAGAAATATTGGCTTTCGTTAGTTTATAGTAAAATAATTCATCTAGATCATTTTTATATTTGCTTCAAATAAAATTAAAAATAGCTAATTTTTGCAATTCTATCACTAAAAAGACACACAGAAATGATTTCAGTGAAAGTTTGGCCTGTTTTCTTTAAAAAAACCCAACACTATCACTAGTACTTTGACTTTTCTGTGTAATCTATAGTAGAATTCATAAAAATTAATTTCTCAGATCATTAGTCTGAAGATAATTTTTAATATATTAGCTTGTACTTTATCTTTTAAAATTTATATCCCAACTACAGAACTTTAAAATTCTTTATTACATTATATATATATATATATATATATATATATATATATAATGGATGTGGCAGTGTGTGAGTACATGTCTGTGAGTATTTTTCTCAAGAAGGCTTTTCTGTTTCTGCAAGTCTCCATCTTTTATAGATTTTCTTTGTGTTCTCCTTACAAAACCTAGAATAATGTTCTATAGGCAATGTGCTATTTCAATTGCTTTAAGAACATCAACATAAATAATAATAGCTAACACTGAGATGGCCCCTAATATGTGCTACAATGTTCTAAACACAGTATGTGAATTACGCAGTGGGTAATTGCTATAACGGTTCCAATTTTGCAGACGCTGAGAGGTTATATAACTTGTCCAGGGTCACATTGCTAGTAACTAGGAAGGCAGTCTGGCTCCAGAGTAGGTAGGTATTCTTTTCTTTTTCTTTCTTTAATTCCTTCCTCCCTTCCATCCTTCCCCTCTCTTTCTTTCGTTTTTAAAGATCTATTGAAGTATAATCAGCATACAGTAAACTGCACATTTTTAAAGAGTACAATTTGATAAATGTTGACTTATGCATGTATCTGTGAAGACATCACCACAATTAAGATAATGCAAGTATTCATTACTCCACAAAATTTCCAACCTGCCGAATTATAATCCCTTCCTTCCATTCCTCACCAACATTTACCCTGCCCCCATGCCAAGATAATCTCATTTGCTTTCTGTTAAATTTATTCTTATTTTCTGGAATTTTATATAGATGAGCTATACAATATGTACTTGCTTCTTTCACTTAGCATAATTATATTGAGATTCACCCATGTTGTTGTATGCATTAATAGTTCACTTCTTTATATTTATGTGTAGCATTTCATTGTGTGGCTAGTCCACTGTTTGTTTATCCAT
This sequence comes from Eschrichtius robustus, assembly GCF_028021215.1. Lineage (NCBI taxonomy): Eukaryota > Metazoa > Chordata > Mammalia > Artiodactyla > Eschrichtiidae > Eschrichtius > Eschrichtius robustus. The sequence goes on along the minus strand of NC_090832.1, from coordinate 66,501,778 downwards.
TCACTTCTTGATGGATATTTGTTGTTTTCCAGTTTTTCACTCATGCAAAGAAAATTACTATGATCATTTATATACAAGTATTTGTTGTGAACACATGATTTTATTTATCTTAAGCAAATACCTAGGGGTGAATGGCTGGATTGTATGGCAGGTGCATGTTTAACATGTTTACCATTTTAAGAATCTGCTAAACTGTTTTCCAAGGTGGTTATACCATTTTACCCTTCTGCCAGCAGTATATGAAAGTTCCAGCTCCTTCACATTCTTTACAGCACTAGATGTGCTCAGTCTTTTTACTTTTAGCTATTCTAATTGATAGGGAGTAGGATCTCATTGTGGTTTTACTTGCAATTCATAGTGACTAATAACACTATACATTGTTTCACATGCTTTTCTGCCCATAATATATCTTCTTTGGTGAAGTGCCCAAATCTTTGCCCATTTATTATTGGTTTGTTTGCTTTCATATTATTGAGTTTTGAGAGTTTTTAAAAATAGTTCCTGGATATAAATTCTTTATCAGATATATGATTTGCAAATATTTTCCCAGTGTATGGTTTTAATTTTCATTTTATAACAGTATGTTTCAAAGAGTAGATATTTTTCATTTCAATAAAGCCAATTTATCAATTAATTCTTTTATAGATTATGCTCTTGGTGTCTGTATAAGAGGTCTTTGCCTAACCCAAGGTCATATGATTTCCTCATATGTTTTTATTTTAAATTTTTATAGTTTTAGGTTTTGCATTTTGGTCTAAGACACATCTTGAGCAAATATTTGTACATGGTATAAATGGAGAGTCTATTCTTTTAACATCATTTGTTGAAAAGAATTTTCTTTCTCAACTGAATTTCCTTTGTACCTCTGTAAAAAAAATCAGTTGTTCATGTATATATTTCTGGATTCTCATTTCCATTTATCTATTTGTCTGTCTTCACACTGATGCCACACTGTTTTGATTACTATAGCTTTATAATAATCTTCCAATTTTGTTTTCTTTCAAAGTAGTTTTGGCTCTTCTGGAATCTTTGCATTTTCATATGAATTTTACAGTGTTTGTCACACACATACAAAAAAAATTCTCCTAAGAATTTGATTGGGATTTCATTTGTATCTATAGCTCAACATGGGAAGAATTAACATCTTTACAAAATTGAGTCTTCTGAAGCATAAGCATGACATATCTTTCATTTATTTCATTCTTTAATTTCTTTCAGCAAAGTTTTATTGTTTTCATCGTAGAAATTTTTCACATTAGCTTTTGCCATAAGCATTTCATATTTTTGATCTTATTGTGATATTTTAAACTTTAATTTCTGATTGTTGGTGTTTAGAAATACCATTGATTTTTACATATTGATCATACAACCTGAAACCTTACTAAACTTACAAATCAATGTTTGTAGCTTTTTTATAGATTCCATCACATTGTCTATATAACTAAACATTCTATCTGCAAATAAAGACAGTTTTACTTCTTTCTTTCTAATGTGATACCTTTCTTTCTTTCTTACGTTATTTCACTGGCTAGAATCTCCAGTACAATGTTGAATAGAAGTGCTAAGAGTGGATACCCTTATTTTGATTTTACAGGGAAGGTACGCAATTTTTTACTGTTAAAAACTACTTTAGCTGTAGATTTATTATTGGCTCATCTGTTTATGTAGGCTGGGAAGTCAAAATCTGAAGGACAGGCCAGCAGACTGGAGACTTCAGGAAAGAAAAACACTCTCACAGAATCACCCAGAATAATGTTCGATCTACCAAGTGGGCACCCTGTGGCCCAGCCCATCACACTTTCTTTGTTATGAAACTGTGCTGTTCTCTTTCCTCATGAAAATGAAATTCCTGGCACTCAAATAATTAGGTAAATGGGAAAAAATTTGAACTCAAAGTCGGATATCAGGATTTTAGTTCTATTGTGCTTCTGTTACCTCTGTGACGTAACTAGAATTCAACATTAGACCACATTCAAGGCTTTTATACTTACCCAGGTGATAGCACACCTGAACATCATGTTGTACTCTAAGAAAAACTATGCTTTGTAAATATATTAAATTTAATTCCACTAAATAGGAGCTATTTCTTTCAAAATAAAACATGACTCTATTATAGGTTAGTGAGGTTAAGTCATCACCACAAGCAAGCAAATCCCAGAATAATCAAAATATTGAAACACATATTCATTTTGATAGATGTATTTTATTATATTTTGCTGTTTGACCATTCACTGTTTACCAGTAATACTAAAAGATAAATGATAGCAGGCACTGTTTAAGAAAATAAATATGGGGACAAACATAAAACTGAGAACATTTATTCGTTAGCTCTTTTTCCCTTATATATTTGGAAAAGACTGCTATTATTTGAAGTGGGAGTGTCTATCTTAGCCTAGCTCAGGGACCATTTGGAACATAGATTGAAAACAATAGAAAGAAATGATTTTTTTAAGATATATTATATTTCTTTCTTGAACAAAGTCTCTTATAAACTAAGATAATAGAAAACATGAAGTAATTTTGCTTTATTATCTTTTATAGATACCCTTTCTGAAAAATGTAATTCAAATCACTGTTCTGCAAAAAGAGGGCACTGAGAGACTCATGCTTTGAATGTTCTATAGAAACTCTATTAACTCTGTCTTCATGAGTATAAATGCTCTTTTTTTCTGTTTACCCAATTTCAGAAAGGGTGGTTGTTGGAAACTCAAAATGTTTAAGTCCAGTTTTATATTTGAGTTAATTAAAATCATCTTTTACAACTCACATTTCTTAACTCTTCTGTTAATTCAAAGTATCTTTATTGCTAGAAAAAACGCAAATAGAAGGCACCAATGAAAATGCAATTGATGTATTTAATTAATATACTTTCTCTCTGGCATTCATTCAAGGAGGAGTTTTGGTAATTCTTAGGTGAAAAACAATAGTCACACTAGTAGGGAGTTTCAGCTTTTCTGTCAACATCATGGGCTACAACTTAAAGCTGAGAAGCAGTCCTTATGTCTATCATACTTCCACTGCTATGCAGTCCTTTTCCACTGTCTACAACTGCTTATATGTGCCTAATCTGCATGACGTTGTCCTTGGCCCATGAACACTGAGCACCATGAGGTTTCTCAGGATGCTCTTTCCAAGCATTCGCAGGGTGCTTGGAACACTTGAGTTCTTTACTGAGCTCAGAAAGGTACCCCTGGGATTCTAGCACTTAACAGATTTCCTTACAGCATCTGCTCTTCCTATGAAAAATACTTGCCTTCGTGGAGCTCTCTCCATCGTCCACTATCCATCACACCCATCATTTTGATCATCATTCCTTCTCCAACCTTCCATTTTGCCATTCAAGGATAGAAACCATCTACTTTTTACTGACTTGTTTTATTTTGCAAAGAGGTATGTCTTTAATTTAAGGAAAAATTACTTAGCATTTTCTTTGGAAAGTAGCATTTAAATTAATAGTAGCTCAGAATTAAAATACATAAATGAGGGTCCAGCTGGTATAAATAACAGGTTCCTGATGGAAAAATAAATGTGGAAAACCGTGCATTCAATTCTCTCTCACTGGTGATCTAAATTAATGGTGTTCAGGCATGTTGGTCCTTTTTATTCCTAAATTATTCTTTAAGAAACCCACAAATGGAGTTATAGCATCTTCACAGAAGTCCAGTGGAGCCAGCATGCTGTCTGAAGTAATGTTCTCACCTCTAGAGAAGGGAGTGGGTTTTTTTTTTTGAAATTAGCAAGGATGGCTTTGATATATTCTCCTGCCTGTCATGAAAGACTCCACTTCATCTGTCTTGTGTTCTTCCTGCCTGCTTCTGATTGATTTCATGTAATCCTGATGTGCTCTTTGTCGTTGCCCTTCATGAAGCCAATTTCCTGCAGGTGGTAGTTCATTGCTTTACCATAGTACAATGATATCTTGTGGTATCTTTTTTTTCCCCTCCAGTCAAGCTGAGGCATTATCTGCAGAGATAATACAAATATTTTCCCCTAGATAACATTTTAGATATGTCACCTCATTAAACCTCCCTAAGCTCTTTTGATAAGTTGCAAATGTTATCTTATCCACTCAAAAAATTGAGAAATCTAGACTTTGCAAGTTATACAATTTACCTTTAAAGTGCAGGAAAAGTGTCAGGGGTTGAAATGGTATCCTAGAATCAAATTCCAACCTTATTTCCCTTTTTCAGTTGGGCAAAGCTAGACAAATTTGTTCAGGAAATTAGCCATTTCTAAATGACAGAAGCCACTAAATATGGATTCATGTTCCTACTTATTCAAAGTCTGCAGAACTTACTGGATTCTGCCAACCCGTGCAGATTGCTTCTAACCCCATCATGAACCCAAGATGCCATTTTTCATAGTAGCTTCTATGGGACTCTTACTTTGTGAGAATACAATGATCAGCTCATAACATTGTAACATATCCATTTACACAAACTGCAATATAATTCACATTATTATCTTACACTTGTAAAATGAGCATAGACAGTGAACCATCACTATTGACCTAATGCATTTGAGTAATATATGTCTAAGGTGTGGGGTGGAAAAGTTCTCCCTTCTTCCCTCCTAGTTTCTTTGGCTGGTCTAATAATTAAATTGACATAAAACAGATTAACAGGAGAAAAACAAATTTAATTGCCTACGTAGGAGAGTCCCATAGACAATATGAGATTCCAAGGCAGTCAGGCAATTAAGGCTTATATACCATCCGAGCTAAGGAGAAGGGGGTGAGGATCTGGGGCTTTAAAGGGGAAGAATTCACAGGGAGACAAGAAGAACAGATGTTTGATAAACAAATTTTTGCCAGACCATGCAGATAAGTCTTTCTGATATACAAAGTCATCTCTGTTAATATCTGTCTTCCTGGTCCAAGTGCCCTATCTAAATTCTTTCAGGCAGTTAAAAGGAAGGTGAAAATCTTTTCCTACATTTGCTGGGTCTTACTTAATTGCTTTCAGCTCAAAACGAGCCACATGCCAAAGTGGCACATTTTTGGATGTTGTATTCTGCTCCCCCCAAATTATTTTGGTGATATCGTCAGTAACTTGAAATTCTGCCTGCCTCAAATTTCCCAAAACATGAAAGAAATATTTCTAGTTTTATAAAATGTGCAAGTGGTATAGTGTTAAACCAGTTCAATCATTAAGGTAGTTTGCTTTGATGCCCCTAAGCTTCAGTTCTGTTAAAGCTATTTGGTTTCCTTTTTTCTGCTACTAACTGAGTCAGCACTATTAGAAAAGCAATACTTTATTATTTTCGTCAAAAGCAAATTACTTGTTCTATTAGCTAGAATTTATAGGACTTAACTGGCTTATTTCAATATTTTATAGATCTTTTCCCCTAGAGTTCTAATTTTTGTAAGTATAGTGCTGTACTAATTCATTTATCAATAGATAGTTGGAAGCAAATTTTATGTAATTTGGTGTGTAATCTTAACAATTGGCTATAATCCACAGCAACCAAGAGAGAACATCCACTTATTTTATGTTTTTGTTCTACTCATTTCCATTGAACAAATTTTAAAATTCCTTATTTATTATATATTTTTTACTGTAGTATAAGGACTCGGAGTCATCAAACCAAATCTTCTCCTTTCACTGAAATTTTTTTTTTGCCTACAAAATATGTTAGACATTGAGAAGTACAACAATAATACAAACCAATGTTGTTACTTCTCTCTTTTCATGCATTGTCTGATTGGTTATGTATTTTCTCTGGGTTTGATCTTTTATTATTTCTTATAATTATGAACTCACTAGCATATTACCAAAGATCAATGAACTTATCACCCAATGCAGCATCACCTGGTAGTGTAGTGTACAGGATTTTTAAATTTATAATCTATGTACTAATTATTATTATAAATGATCACAAAAGTGCTGCTATAAAGCTAAGGACCTCGTTATTTCATATGTTAAAACTTCTTTATTAGTAGGTTTATTGTTCTATTGTAAGAATACGTATTTTAAAAGAAGTTGAAAATGTATTAATTTTCATTTTAAAAAATTATAAGAATGAATACAATCTCACTTTAGATTATGAAAGGTTATTCTTAAAAGAAAATTTGGTGGATAGAAGGAATTATGGATAAGAAGGGGGAAGGAGAAATGGTGGGAAAAAAAGGAAAAGGAAGATAGGTTAAGAGAAAGCTCTAGGGCTTCCCTGGTGGCGCAGTGGTTGAGAATCTGCCTGCCAATGCAGGGGACACGGGTTCGAGCCCTGGTCTGGGAAGATCCCACATGCCATGGAGCAACTGGGCCCGTGAGCCACAATTACTGAGCCTGCGCGTCTGGAGCCCATGCTCCGCAACAAGAGAGGCCGCGATAGTGAGAGGCCCGCGCACCACGATGAAGAGTGGCCCCCACTTGCCACAACTAGAGAAAGCCCTCGCACAGAAACGAAGACCCAACACAGCCATAAAAAAAAAAAAAAAAAAAAAAAAAAAAAAAAAAATGACTACAACTCTTTAAGGAGTGTAATTGGTTTCCATCTCTCAGAATTTAAAGTGCCCTTACCTTCCACTCAGGAATTTCACTTATTGGAATCCATCCAAAAAAATATGTACAATTTCACAAAAAAAAAAAAAAAAAAAAGAGAAAGCTCTACCAGAGGAGATGACTTTCCTAGGGAGAAGGAAGTAATTTACAAGATGAAGTAGCAGCAACAATTAACAAAAATGCCCAAGAGACTGTGTCAGCCTGAAGCAGGTGCGTATTAATCGTCTTCAATGAGAAAAGACCATCCAAGATTGTTTCAGAATTTAAAAAGAAGGAAGAATTAATTTTAAGAGGATAGAGAAAGATTTTTATTTCCCATATTTGGGACAACCTGAAGGAGGCAGAATAGAGGTAAGAAGGATGGTGAAGAGAGAATTTCAAAAGGTCACACAGAAAATGGTTGGCATTTTAAGTGTATTAATAATAACTAATATGACCTAGATTCTCTAAGGTGTGATTTTTTAATAAGATAGAGGTGAGCTATATACTTAATCCAGGTGGTAAAATAACAAAGGTTATCGTAAAAAGAGATATTCATAGACCCGAAACGAAGACACTTCTGCTTTTGTTTTGTTTTGTTGATTTGGAATATTTATTATTGAATAGCTGCTAATTAGACTCAGGAGCTGATATCTTTCTGCAAACATTCTCTCTACTATTCCACTAGGATGTGGACCCAGAGAGGAAGAAGACGATAGAGCAGACATGAAATATTCCAACATGATAAATCTTTTCCAGTCCCTCCAGCCAAAATATCTATAAATTTGAAAGCATCAGGATTGATTGCCCTTGATCTTCAGCCACTCTCCAACATAAAGGATATCACATTGAATTTCAAAGCCTCTCAAAGCTTCTGGAACCACAGTATTCCCCTTCCCACCATTTCAATGACTTGTTTTTACAAGCGTCTATTATCAAAGGAAAGCATGCCCTCAGACTAGCACAGGAAAAAGGCACCCAAGTGGCCAGGCAATTCCTTGTCTTTCTCCTTCAGTGTGAGATGTTAGCTTGGAGCTTAAGGAAGCACTGTCCTTTCTCAGAACACAACTTCTGTGTGCAACTTCGTTTATTTTCTACTCTAGCCTAAGCAGGCGCACCACCAGCAACTTAACCCACTAAAAAGAAAACAAACAAAACAATCTTTACCTAGTCTTCAAGTTTAAATGTTTTCACAGAAATCCAAGAACTTGCATAGATTCTAATCTGTTCACAATTTCCCTGCGATGTTTGGTTAGAATTAATACCAGATGCTAACTGTTTAATTATGATTGGCAAGGCTTGCATCCATTTTTGCTGCTTGAGGATAGGTTCAATGAATAAGAACAAATGATGAGAATTATGCAGGGCCATCCAGTGTGTTAGTGACAACGGAATGTCCACAGAAGGGCCTGTTTGTCAGTGCCCATTCAACTCTTTTGAATCTCCTCATATATCTAAATTATACCATTTCCTGAACGCCATTGAGTTGTATTAATTTACAACATAGCAGCAAAGTACTGTTTTGTTTTCATAGTCTTTAAATTGTTCCTAAATCCCTTCTTATTTTAGATTCTGTGGCTCTGGATTTCTTTCAAGATATAGAACCTAATTCTAGTATGTTGGGATTGGGCAGCTATGATCATGTTTAGCTTATTCTATAGTTTATTTTTTTATAGTATATTTTCTTCATTGACCTGTGTCCTAGTCTTTATTGCCTATCTTTCTATAATTATCTCCTCCACCCATCCCTCATTTAACACAGCAGTTTTACCTAACACGATGGTACTTTACTAGTTTCACTGTAATATTCTTGAAAAAAATTACCAAGCCTACACATGACATTTTTTATGTTGAAGCATCATTGTTATATATAAAGACAGAATAATGTGTTCTGCTGAGTTTCTACTAAACATTTTGAGGAATTCCAATATTTGACAGAAAAAGAAATGTCATTGGAAATGACCCATTCTATAATTAATTACTTCTGGTGAAATACCAACCAAAAGACCAACTTCATTTCTATATTAACAGTTTTCTAAGTTCAGGCTTATACATGTACAAATGTGCTCATCATGATTTCTATTTTGAAAAATGGTGTGTAATGTGTTTATGTTCATTGTAACATCCGTAACTTCAAAGAACCATATGAAAATAAGAATGTCTTTGTTTCTCTGTAATAGTATTGATCTTTTTCCTGAGGTAAATAAGAGACTTTCTTGGAGAGAAAGTGTATTTTAAAGGAAAAGAGAATAAGGTGTATAAACCTGCAGTGGAAGACCTTATAAATTGATCTCTGAAGAGACACAAACTCGATAAACACTTCTCTACCATAAAAGCAATTCTCTCACAAGAAAAATTCTGCACTTTTTATTTTTTTTGCTAAAAGTGCTACTGTCTCTATTCTTTATATCAAGAACACAATCCGTTATTTTTATCTCTTAGCCTTCTTTTCATCTTGGGTAGATGTAGGCTGATTTCATAAGCCATCATTTGAGTGTGTGCCTTATAATCTTCAGTATTCAGATTTTATCCATTAAGAATATGAAAAACCTGTGGGAAGGATTTAAAATATTTTTTCTCCTTAAAAAATTCTTTGAGTTTGCAACTCAGCAAGAGCTTAATTAAAATCAATGGGGAAATTTTTAAAAAGTGGTTAATGCAAGCTATTACTTTTGTTCTTTTAAAACATCTATTTCTTCACACTTTCCTTTTGTTCAACAAGCATTTATCGAGAGTGTACTCTTTGGGTTGACCAAAAAGCTCGTTCGGGTTTTTCCTTAAGATTTTACGGAAAAACCCGAACGAGCTTTTTGGCCAACCCAGTATATGACCAGCACGATATTAGGCACCGATTTGCATTATTGAACAAGCAAAGATTTTCATCCAATAGTCATATAAAAACAAGGCAAAAGTGGCCTGCATTCTCAAGGAAAACCTGTGTCAAAAGGCCCGAGACCATGGGGTTCTTGAGCTGCCCTACTTGAATCACGAGTTTGACTGTGGCTGTAAGAATTATTTCTTAAAAGTTGCAAGTTTCCTTTCTCATGTCTCCACATGGCTCTTCATCTGCAATAAAGCACTTATTTTATTACATCCATACTTGCCTCAAAAAAAGCAGATGTTTGCAAGACCATTATTGGATAAATGTTGGCTAAACAAAGCCAAAACAAGTCCTGCCATTGAGCTCTTCTGAACTTCTGGGCAAGGGTCACAGTGCTCTCGGGCTCATCTTTCCCATATGAGCTCATCCTTCAGCGTGTGTTACCTCCTTTAGGGGTGCAGGGTACCATATGGTGTGCAGAGCAAGTGCTGAAGGAGTGACAGGTAGTGAATCGGTGTTTCTAAACCTCGTCTGATTTTAATAGTTACTTGGGGAGACTTAAAAACACAGATTCCTAGGTCTCCCCCAGTTGCCACATCATAATCTCCTGGGATACATCTGCAAATCTGAATTTTTGCCAGCTCTCCCACTGACCCTATTGATCAGGCGTGTTTGTGAAACATTGTCCTACAAGGAAACCTGAGAAATTGTCTTAAATAGTTTCTGGAGTAAGCACAGTATATAAATAAAAAGTTTAAAGCCTGTTAGAGATGTTACATCTCAGATCTGAAGGATCAGATCAGGCCTTCATGGTCCCAGTAAAATTTAGCAGCTTGCAATTGAGGTGAAGTCTGTATCTCTTTCAAGTTTCTTATGAAGTAGGTAAATAACAACCATTGTACTTTCACAGGTACCGAGATATGGAGCCATCCTGTTTTCTATATCCAGTAGGGATGGAGGGGTGTAAGGTTGTGAGGGCAGGTCCCGTAGGAATTAAAAGAAAAGGCAATGAATTCAAATCTGATGAAAACTCAACATTCGTCTTCTCTGTTGCTGTGGACTAGGTGAAATAAAGTCATCTCTGGTGAATATTACACTGCTTTATTTTAGTAAAACTTTAAAATAATTTATAGAGTTTAGAAAATGATTTTGCAAGATATGTGGAGAAAATCCCTCATCACATACTCAAATCCTGCCAGGAAGAAAATTTACTCCAATAAATATAGTTATGGTATATCTCCTTTGAGTGAAAGTTACTTGGTTCCTTCCAGATGAAAAAGTAAAACCAAAGTCCCCAGTCCACTCTCTGGATAAAAAACTCAATAAGATTGTTAATACGGGCCTAGTTTGCTTATAAAATATGTACTTCTTAACAAACCCTCTTGGGATAGAAAATATCAATTTTAGTAATTCCTTCTTTGAAAAAAGTTAATACTTGTCTAGACACAATACTTTCAGTTTTAGAATTGTGTTCTATCAGAGTTGGTTATACCCAAATGCATCAGAAAAAATTACTCTTTTTCTCATATGTTTTGAAAAATATTTGTGACTTTCTGTATGCACTTTATATTCCCACTGTATGAGATTTTATAAAATTTAATAATTTTGTTCGTATATCTGCTATCACTATCTATACTTTTTATCCTTTTTACCTTTTTGTTATTTTCCTAAGACTATATTAAATCTGCCAGAGTTTTCATTTCTATTCAAGAACTATTTACCGAGGTTGTGAGAAGTGTCAGACACTGTACTAAGGCCCGGAGATACCACGGTGAGTAAAATGAACCCTCAAAATACTTTCTTGGTGCTGCTTCAAACTGAGAAAAGTATTCCAAGTTCAGAAATTTGGGGATTTATACACCTGAAAAACCTTGAAATGAGAGGAGCTTAGCATTAAAAAGAATCCTTAAAGATCAACATATAAAACCAGCAACCACCATAGAGCATTTGTTTAGCAGGGGTTTGAAGAATTTCCCTCAATAGTGACAATTCATTTTAGAAAATCCCAACTGTTACAAAATTATTCCTAATGCTAAGCCAAGATTGCTGTCCCTAAATATTCTGAGCATGGGTAAAAGTTGCTCATTTCAGGTAGCGTGGAACAAGCCCATCAGCTGTCTTTGATAACATATATGACTTCATACGCATGTTTCACAAGCATCTCTTCTTATCACTTACCATCTTTGTTTTTGATTATTAATACACTTTACTTCTTTCTGTCACTTTATTTTGTATTTACTAATTACTATATTTTTCCTAGCGCCATCATTTCCTATTTTACTACATCTATTGAAATGATTAATTATATTTTTATTACTCATTTCCCCCTTCACTGGTTTGAACATTTTACCTTCCATTTTTATTCTTTTAGTGGTTATATCTCTATCATTGGTGAGCTACATAAGAACCTTAGAATTACATTAACTTCCAAATCCATGACTCACCCTCCATTTCTATTAGTATTTTTCTTCTACCTTATTTTGAAATTTCTACATCAAACTGGAAAGCTTCTGGACAACAAAGAAAACAATAGACAGAGTGAAAAAGCAACCTAAGGAACAGTAGAAAATATTTGCAAATCATATATCTGATAAGGGATTAATATCCCAAATATATAAGGAACTCTTACAACCCAATAACAAACAAAAAAATTAAACAATTAAAAAATGGGCAAAGCACTTGAATAAACATTTCTCCAAAGACATATAAATGGCCAACAGGAAATGAAAATCAAAATCACATCACACCTGTGTCACATCACACTTGTTAGGACGACTATTATAAAAAAATATATATATATACACAAAAGGTAGGTGTTGGTGAGGATGTGGGAGATTGGTCAACTTATGCTCTGTTGGTGGGAATGTAAAATGGTGCAACTGCTATCGAGAACAGCATGGAGGGTCCTCAAAAAATTAAAAATAAAACTCACTTGCGATCCAGCAATCCTGCTTCTGGTATACATCCAAAAGAATTGAAAATAGGGTCTCAAAGAGCTATTTGCATCCTGTGTTCATAGCAACACTATTCACAGTAGCTGAGAAATGGAAGCAACCCAAAGGTTCATTGCTGATGAATGGATAAATGGTCTACACAGTCAACAGAACATCATTCAGCTCTGAAAGGGAAGAAAATCCTGTCATATGCAACAACATGGATAAACCTGGAGGACTTCATGCTAAGTGAAATGACCCAGTCACCATAGGACAAATACTGCCTGAATCTACTTATATGAGGAATCTGGAACAGTCAAATATATAAAACAGAGGGTAAAATGGTGATTGTCAGGGCCTGGAGGGTGGGGGAAATAGGGGCTTGCTATTCAATGAGTATAACGTTTCAGCTGTACAAGATGAATAAATTTTTGAGATCTGCCATACAACATTGAGCCTATAATTAACAATATATGTTTTATGAAGTTAAACATTTGTTTAGAGGGTAAATCTCATGGTAAGTGTTCTTACCACAGTCATTTTTTAAAAAACTGCAGATTGTCATTTTTCTTTTTATATTTGGTAACTTACTTTACTTAAAAATATGTTTATCTGTTTCTTTGCTCAATCGTGTTTCTTCTATTCTCCATCTTTTCTCTAGCTTCAGTTTCACTCTTGCTCATTGCTTCATCCTTCCTTAGTGGTTCTTTCAGGGAGGGTATGTGACTAGAAAAATACTCATTTTTTATGTACGAAGATGAATCTATTTTACCTTTATTCTTGACTAATGGTTTATCTCAGCTTAGGGTTTTATGTTGGTCTTTAGTCCTTCAATATATTAAAGGCATTTTCCATTCTCTTTTGGTATTTATTATTGTTGTTGAAAAGTACACCCTTGTTCTAATTCTCATGCCTGTGTAGCCAATGTGACTTATTCCTTTAGTAGCTCCTGAGATCTTCTTTCTTTGTATTTAATGTGTTCCCTCTTCACAACAGGTGTTTAGTGTGGATTTGTTTCTATAACCCTCTTGGGGCTCAAAGTTTTCTCCTTTCATTTTTTTATCTTACTTTTCAGTGTCCACCACTAGAGAATTCTCAGAAATTTTCTTATTAATATCACCTTTTCTCTGTTCTTTCCTTCTGTATATTCTCTTAGACCTATATTACCTCTTCTCATTCTTCTTTCCTACATTTGTCTTGACTTACTTTCATATTTTCTACAAGTTTATATGTATGGTGCTTTATTCTCAGTGATTTCCTCAGAACTATTTTCCTGTTTACTAATTTTCTTCTCAAGTGTATATTTGTCTGCTTTACCATTCCACCTTGATGATAATCTCATTCATTGCTTTGGAAGAACATTTACAATATGCCTTTAGTATTTCTCACATCTGCAAAATATTTTATGCACAAATTTTCATAATTTGTCGTTGACAACTTTTTCAGATAGGTAACAAATTGGGTAACATTTAAGAGAGAAACAGATATTGACCCAGAGATTATTGTTTTTAGTTAAAGTCTATGTATATTAGTGAAGTTTTTGAAATAATTATGGAAACACAGAGAATTTATTTGGGGATAATGCCAGATGTATTTTCCCCTGCCAGCTATTAACCCTCAGGCAATATCTCACCTCTAGGTCATTACTATAATTATAAGGCAAACATTTAAAAACAACAGAGGTGTAGTAGTATATATATATTTTGTACTTAGGCAATATTATCATAATTGGTGTGTATAGGGGATTTCTGGGACATTTTGATGAACTCATCACTCACACAATTGGGTTGATTAGATTATCTTTCATTTTCAATTCACATTATTATAATTAACTTGTTCTTATAAGTACTGTTGGGGTAATTTAAGAATATCAGAAGCTGCTTTCAATTATAAGCTTGTATATTGTAGCAAAATAGATTGTAAGTTTACTATTAAATTGAAAACACATCTTATTAGGAACATCTAATTCTGATGAAGAAAAGTGCAATGCGCCATTTATTCTCATCCTGTGGAGGTACAGATGTTAGAGAGGAAAGGGCTTGTTCTTGTTGAGTATTTCATCTCGTGTCTCAGTAAGAATATCTTATCTTGGACTTGCTTCAGCTATTGCAACAGCTGCTAGGTTTCTGATTGGGTTTGAAGCTCTGCCTCTGACTCCTACTAAGATAGTTTGCAGAATGAAGTCAGCAGAAGCCACCACACAATTAAATTGCTCCACAAGGTTGAGAGCTGAGTGATTGCTGTATGTACAATCTCTCATTTCTTCCCAACAAATTAACCTCCCACAACCTGCTTCTTACCATTCAGTCTGTGCTTCTGTTGCCTTCTGATGGGTAATTTGTAGCTTTTCCCTGGCATTCAGCCTAGTGTTATCTGTGAGTATGCTGGTACATTTGTTTGTATTCAGAATTTATTTCATACCTCCTTTAATATTAGTAACAGTATCTTTGAGTTGAAGTTTTATAATTAATAAATATTTATTGTTTAATGAAATGGCTTGCAGGGTATAAACAGTATGGGTCTTGGGGGCCAATCTGACCATCAAATGCACTGAACCTGATGATACTCTGTAAATAAACCATGCATTTAGAATCTGCTCTGCTCAGATTTTATTTGAAACCCATCTGTTTTAGGATTCCACAATCATAAAGTATCAAGGAAAACCAGGAACTGAGAAGAAAGTCAAGAAAATGACTAGAGGCCAAGAAATTAGGTCTATTGGACAGGATATTAGGTCTAGCGGACAATTCAACTAGCATAGGTGGGCTGGAAAGAGCTTGGTCACTGTGGTTATCTGTATACAGAAAATAGAGGCAGAGAGCAAATATTCAATAAATAAAGAGAAATCAAGGATGTTTCAAAATTGTCTCTGTTGAAGGGGATTTGAGGAACTTTGCCATTTTGGTTTTGTGTTTTGGTTTTTGCATTTATTCCTTAAATAAATGGGTCATGGATATCTCCATTTTTGGCAGGCTAAGTTCCTGCCTCTACTTTCCCATTTAAAATACCCCCCAATCCCAGGATCAATGAAGTCAGGCTATAAATTGTAGTCTATGTCTACAGAGAAGAGAGCAAGTTTATTATAGTAGAGACCATATGATTTAAAATAAGATGACCTGGACTGAAAGGAATCCTGGCTCTGCTCCTTACTATCTATGGGATCGTGGGCAAATCACTCAACTTTCCAATTTTTTCAAATATAAAATGGGAGTAATAACAGACAATTTGTAGGACTCTTAGCAAATTACTAAGATAAGTGCTAGTGCATTAGAATTATAAAAATAAATGTATAGTTATAAACTTTATGAAATGAAAGAACAATCTGTGGAGTAAAATATTTAGTGTTTTACAAAAGGAGGAAGTAAAAGATTTTTGCACATTGTACAGGTAAACCCGCAGAAGCTTTGGAACCACTTTTTCTGGAGATCATGAAATGTTGGGGATGGTTTTAATGCGGCAAACCTAGAAGGTAAAACTAGTTAATTTTTCAGATGCCTTTCCAGCTTTTTGTCTTTTATATAATTAATAGCATAAAATATTTTAATTTTTCCTCCTTGATGATAGCTATCATCTGAGGATGTGAATTAATAAATACTTTAGTAGGATTGTCTTGGTAGAAATAATTTCTGGAATTCCATGTTTTTTCCTGTCAAATTGTTTTCAATATCTAAGTTTTACATAAATACAAACAGAAGAATTATTTCCAAAATGCTAAACTCCATAGATTACTAGATTGGACACATAATGAGAAATATACCTTTGTTTCCAACAACTTAGAATGGACAGTCTCAATCTCTTTGTAATTGCAAGCCAGAAGTACACATTAATCAAAGGATTTCCTTGGCCATGGCTCTGGCTATAGATCTTTAGTAAGATTTAGGTAACACAATGATGGTAACAAACTTGACCAAATATCTGTCAGAGTCATGTCAAAATCTCCACTCCCCAAGATGGAAACCACCACTCTACATAGTTCTTTTGTTTCCCAGAAGAATACCAGCTTAAGAATTTGGGGTGGGGTGGTAGTGGGGAAAGGGATACCCATACTTTATCCAATATTACTGTTTACCAATATGGATACCAAATGTGTCCAAATGCCTTTCACTAGAGTCCCAGTGCTCCCAATTCCCTGGCAGGCATTATTTCTTCCCCTTCACAGTCTGCCACCTTCCAACTGCCCTGATGCTACCACTGCACCATTTCTGCTACTACACTGCAGCTGCCGTGGACGCCTCTCTTTGTGTATCTCTTTGTGGGATCCTTAGCTCTGGTTGGGCATACACATGACCTCAGGGTGGCCAAGGTCCTACTGACCAGCTTCCTAGAATCCTCTTGCAATGGTTGGGTCTTCCCTGGACTATGTGTGTCCTTCCGTTTGAGACAAGTCATGAAACTCTCCTGTTGAACTTCTATCCTATGCTTTTGCATAACCTCTGGTCCCAATGAGGTAACATGTTTTTGGGGAAATAATCCCCAAATTTTAAACTCCTTTTCCATATCTTTTCCTCTGAGGGTTATCAGTGGAGTCCACTTCCTTTTCTGTCCCCAACATGGATTAAGGCTCATTGTCAAAACTTTTCTGTCCATTACAGATTTCATTCACTGGATCTTCCTATTTGACTCCCTCCTCTCCAAATCACCTCACTGACTCTTGTGTTCAGGGTAACTCTTTTTACAAGTGTATCTATTCACTCTTAAAATTTATTGATTTGGAATTCTACATTTGCTGTATTCAGAGATACCTTGCTTACCACCAACAAATAACATGTCCTAGTTTCTCCCCAGGAAAATTTCTGCAAGACCCTATGAGGAGGGGTGTTCTTTGCTGAATTATTAGTTACTGTTTTCTGTACTAGTCTATGAATCACTTTTCAAAGATATGAATAAGATGATTTATTTGCATTGATTAATTTGATAGATATTAGCTTGATACCTACAAAGTGCCAGGTCCTAATTCAGGAATATAAAATGAAAAATGGATCTTGTTATTTTTTCATAATTACATAATGTAATTTTATTAAATAAGTGAGTCCATTGTTCTGAAAGAAATCTCTAGTTAATGGGATTATAGTTCACAGCAAGTGTTCCCTCCCATCCCCATCCCAGAGCGCATCTGTCTAGTCATAACTGATATTTTCAGGTCTCCGCTTACACTGCCAACAGTTAAATTCCATTCATCTGGCATGTGCAATTACACTCTGATGAAGTTTTGGAATTTCACCAAATTTTTTACCAAAATTGTCAACAAATGATTAACTGACTAATTCTTTCCAACACTTCTTCCTTGCCCTCTGACCTACCACCCAGGATGGTAACAAGTGGTGAAATACGGTAAGGGGCAGAAAAAACTCTGGGTAAGAAAAAAACTCTGTGTCTGGGTAAGCCACAGTTGGACCATCAGTCCCCATATGGTGCCAGACTGGGATGTGGTAATGCAATTTTGTTGATTTTCCAGTTCTGTAGCTCTACTTGTTGAAAGAATAGCTCCTATTATTGGAATTGGCAATCTTCCTTTTCTCTTTTCTTGCCAAAATACACACACATATTAAGGAGGGAAAATCTTGAGTAACATACGCCTTAGCATGTAAGACTCGTTCAGTTTTCATTTTCATTTTCTGAGTCCTTTTTTGAAGTAACAATTATCTCCTGTGCCTAGTTATTCTACATTATTTCATTAGCAGGTCTCATTATAGTCTAAAATTTTTGGCCTTGTCCTGATAGTGATGGCTACTCCAAATAGCACCATTTGCTGAGGATGGCAGCACTATAAAGTGGTATGGGTTTTTCTTCTGACAACATTAAAAGCATTTATCTATCTAGTCAGTGTATGCTATTCAAGAATTCTGAAGAGCTAACACTTATCCTTTTCAAACTCTTCCAAAATATAGCAGAGGGAGAAACACGCCCAAACTCATTCTGTGAGGTCACCATCACCCTGATACCAAAACCAGACAAAGATGTCACAAAGAAAGAAAACTACAGTCCAATATCACTGATGAACATAGCTGCAAAAATCCTCAACAAAACACTAGCAAACAGAATCCAACAGCACATTAAAAGGATCATACACCATGATCAAGTGGGGTTTACCCCAGGAATGCAAGGATTCTTCAACATATGCAAATCAATCAACGTGATAAACCATATTAACAAACTGAAGGATAAAAACCGTATGATCATCTCAATAGAGGCAAAAAGAGCTTTTGACAAAATTCAACACCCATTTATGATAAAAAGCCATCCAGAAAGTAGGGATAGAGGGAACTTACCTCAACATAGTAAAGGCCATATATGACAAACCCACAGACAACATCATTCTCAATGGTGAAAAACTGAGACCATTTCCTCTAAGATAAGGAACAAGACAAGGTTGTCCACTCTCAGCACTATTATTCAACATAGTTTTGGAAGTTTTAGCCACAGCAATCAGAGAAGAAAAAGAAATAAAAGGGATCCAAATCGGAAAAAAATAAGTAAAACTGTCAGTGTTTGCAGATGACATGATACTATACAAAGAGAATCCTAAAGATGCTACCAGAAAACTACTAGAGCTAATCAGTGAGTTTGGTAAAGTATCAGGATACAAAATTAATGCGCAGAAATCCCTTGCATTCCTATACAATAATGATGAAAAGTATGAAAGAGAAATTAAGGAAACACTCCCATTTACCACTGCAACAAAAAGAATAAAATACCTAGGAATAAACCTACCTAAGGAGACTAAAGACCTGTATGCAGAAAACTATAAGACACTGATGAGAGAAGTTAAACATGATACAAACAGATGGAGAGATATACCATGTTCTTGGATTGGAAGAATCAACATTGTGAAAATGACTCTACTACCCAAAGCAATCTACAGATTCAATGCAATCCCTATCAAACTACCAATGGCATTTTGCACAGAACTAGAACAAAAAATTTCACAATTTGTATGGGAACACGAAAGTCCCTGAATAGCCAAAGCAATCTTGAGAAAGAAAAACAGAGCTGGAGGAATCAGGCTCCCGGACTTCAGACTATACTACAAAGCTACAGTAATCAAGACAGTACGGTGCTGGCACGAAAACAGAAATGTAGATCAATGGAACAGGATAGAAAGCCCAGAGATAACCCCACGCACCTATGGTCACCTTATTTTTGATAAAGGAGGCAAGAATATACAATGGAGAAACGACAGCCTCTTCAATAAGTGGTGCTGGGAAAACTGGACAGCTACATGTAAAGGAATGAAATTAGAACACTCCCTAACTAACACCATACTCAAAAAGAAACACAAAATGGATTAAAGACCTAAATGTAAGGCCAGACACTCTAAAACTCTTAGAGGAAATCATAGGCAGAACACTCTATGACATAAATCACAGCAAGATTCTTTTTTACCCACCTCTTAGAGTAATGGAAATAAAAACAAAAATAAACAAATGGGACCAAATGAAACTTAAAAGCTTTTGCTCAGCAAAGGAAACCATATACAAGACGAAAAGGCAACCCTCAGAATGGGAGAAAATATTTGCAAATGAAGCAACTGACAAAGGATCAATCTCCAAAATTTACAAAAAGCTCATGCAGCTCAATATCAAAAAAACAAACAACCCAATCCAAAAATGGGCAGAAGAGCTAAATAGACATCTCTCCAAAGAAGATATACAGATTGCCAACAAACGCATGAAAGGATGCTCAACATCATTAATCATTAGAGAAATGCAAATCAAAACTACAATGAGGTATCACCTCACACCAGTCAGAATGGCCATCATCAAAAAATCTACAAACAATAAATGCTGGAGAGGGTGTGGAGGAAAGGGAACACTCTTGCACTGTTGGTGGAATGTAAATTGATACAGCCACTATGGAGAACAGTATGCAGGTTCCTTAAAAGCTAAAAATAGAAGTACCATACGATCCAGCAGTCCCACTACTGGGCATATACCCTGAGAAAACCATAATTCAAAAAGAGTCATGTACCACAATGTTCATTGCAGCTCTATTTACAATAGCCAGGACATGGAAGCAACCTAAGTGTCCATCAACAGATGAATGGATAAAGAAGATGTGGCACATATATACAATGGAATATTATTCAGCCATAAAAAGAAATGAAATTGAGTTATTTGTAGTGAGGTGGATGGACCTAGAGACTGTCATACAGAGTGAAGTAAGTCAGAAAGAGAAAAACAAATACCGCATGCTAACACATATATATGGAATCTAAAAAAAAAAAAAAGCTTCTGAAGAATCTAGGGGCAGGAAAGGAATAAAGATGCAGACGTAGAGAATGGACTTGAGGACACAGGGAGGGGGAAGGGTAAACTGGGATGAAGCGAAAGAGTGGCATTGACATATATACACTACCAAATTGTAAATTAGACAGCTAGTGGGAAGAACCCGCATAGCACAGGGAGATCAGCTCTGTGCTTTGTGACCACCTAGAGGGGTGGGATAGGGAGGATGGGAAGGAGACGCAAGAGGGAAGAGACATGAGGATATACGTATATGTATAGCTGATTCACTTTGCTATAAAGCAGAAACTAACACACCATTGTGAGGCAATTATACTCCAATAAAGATGTTAAAAAAAAAAGAATTCTGGAACATAGATTCTATAAAATAATATTAATCAATATGTTCTCTCTATCCTCTGTGTCCAGTTTAAGAAATCATGAATGTTTTAATATGTTTGCTTCTTATATCACGCATGCTTCAATGTCATTTCCAATAAACAAAGGAATCACTGTACTAGGAGGATTGGTTCTACTTATTTAAAGAATGAATCAGTTATTGACTGTTCTACAAAAGTATAAAACAAATTTTCTGCTAATAATTTAATGACTAGGTACACACACACACAGACAAACATGCCCACACATACACGCACATCCCAAGACAAGCCACCTAAGTTTTTATCTGAACCCAGAAGGAATTAATCCAGATTTTTGAAAGCGGAGAAGCTCATGGTGAACTCCATTATAAAAGTCACATTATTCTAACATAAAATAGAACTTGGCATTTGGCCTAATTATACTTTCCAAGCCTTTAATATTCTGCTTATCATTATGGATATTTAAATAAGGAAAACTACTCTGATAACTTTTGCCCTTTTTATGTTTCATAGTCTTCTTTGAATTAAAAAGAAATTAAAGTTTTCTCAACTAGAAGTTTTAATAGATAAATTAATAATACATAAAAATAAATAATGCTAAAACTTTTTCCCTAATATTTTAGAGCAAGGAAATTTTCTATATTAGGAAAAGCATCTAGTACTCTTTCCCAAATATATTTTAAGGAAGATAAAGTCCTAAATGAGTTATGACTCTATGCAGCTTTGAACTTTGACTTATTCAATCCCAATCATCTTTAAAAATTCTAGGGTTTTCTTCAACCTTTTCCTAAATATGATTTAGTATTACTTTAATGGATTTACACAAACCAGAGAGAGGGTTCCAATGATTCATCTCATTGTACTTCGTTATGTGCCCAGAGAATTACTAAATTTCAGATTGTCAGTTTGATTTATATGACAGAATACTGAGTCACTTACTTAGGTGTTACATTAACTAGACAGCCAGCTGAGATCAATGATTTTGACATTGCAGAATTACATAATGTTTTTAGATATCTATAATTTATTTTAGAGTTATTGAAATGAGATTTCTTTTTATCTTCTCTTTTCCAGGTTTTAGTTTTTAAATTTTTACCATATGAATTTATTACACATCAGGGCGCCATTCTATAATATTTTCAATTTGAATAAATTTTTAGAAAAATTTATTCATTTAGATATAGAGAGATTAATTAACGAATGGCTTAGGTGATGGAATCACAACACATTTTCTTTAAACAAGATGAAATTATCAAGGTGAATAAAAAGTTGCTAAGTTGGTGGGCTCAACCAAGGTAAGAATAAGGAGTGATTTTACTTCAGAGGCATAAACTAAATATGATTACTTTAATTCACCTATAATTGAGCATTTATTAGTTTTAATACATGGAAACAATAGATTAGGTCTGGTGTATTTTCTGCTTTGTTCTTTTTCAAGGTAAAAATGCAATTCTTGCCTTGGAGAACTCATCCTTTATCATGGTTTAATTATTTAGATCTCTATTATATGTGCCCATATCAATCATGAATTATTGGCTGTAATTTGATGATTTCTAATTTAACTTTTCTTACGAAAATTGGACCTTAAACTCAACACATCCAAAATTATACTCACCATCATCTCTTACATCTAAAGCAATACCTTCTACAGCTTTCATGGTATGCTTGAAGCACTCTTGTGTTCCCACCCTCTATGGCTTAAAACCTTAGAATCAATACCCTTCTCTCCCTCAGAACATCAAAAATGTTGCTAAGACTTACAAAATATATCTCTACTTCATCCCTCAAGCATATTTCCTCCACCCACTACTCTCCATTTTCACTTTCCTTTGACTGTGACAGTGGCTTTCTAAATGACTATTCCCAACATTGGTTTTTCTTCATTATATCCATCCTATATTCTGTGGTCAGATTAATATTTCTGGATCATAGCCCTGATGAGTAAATATCCAGTCCACTTGAGACTTTACGACTAGTCGTGAATTTACCTACCTTTGTGTCATTTAGGAAACAGTTATCGTAATCCTGGCACATAGTAAGCTGTTCAATAAACCTGCCTCAAATGACTAAATGAATGATGGAATGAAACCTCTCTCCACACTAACACATTCTATCATATTATAATAGTAAACGTATTACAGATAAAATTTTGTAAATGCAAAATTATAGAACCCCTCAATGCCTTGTTGTTTTGTTCTCTGTTATATGTTCCCACATCAAATACTGAATATGAAATTCTTCAAAGCTCCGGTAACATCTCTTACCTTCTCCTTCATGGTCTCTGTGATTGCTGCAGGCAAAGTCAGGCTCTGCACCCTTGTATTTTCCTTGCAATATACATTTTCTCAGGTTTTTTTAGTAGTTTGTTAGGTGTATAATCTGAGTGGCCTGCTTCTACTACTTTCCTGTTTAGTCATATTATCAGCAACTTCTGGATTCTACTGCAGAACACTCACCTTACCAGCACAAAACTGGGAACCCTCCTGCAAAATGACTCCTCCTCCAAAAGTTTTTCTGGATGTCCTCAAAGGTATACATCTTACACTTATTGAATCTAGTTCAGTCCCATCCCCAGATGATATTCACCACGATCTTCCTCTTCTGTTCCAGCTTACACTTAATACCATTTGAAGAAGTCCCACTGTTCATACCCACTTTGAGAATGACACTGAGCGTACCCTGCAGCTTCTCAAGGCTCTGAGGTCTTGATCCTCCTGTATCAAACTAGAAAAATATCTTGAGTCAAAAGTGGAAAGAATGACCTTTCTCTAACTCTGGGCCTTGCTTCCACCTGAGCTCTAATAATGCAGTACTGCTCAGGTGCAAAGCCTCTTGTAAAGATAACCCATTTCTCTTCTAGTCTTAACCCACTCATGCCAATAGAACACTTGCCCCAACAGAGCCAGGGCCAGCTGAACTTTCCTTAGACCAGATTATTTTCCAGAACACACATCCATGGTCTGCAACCTGTCAGGGGCCCATGCCGCCTGCCAACTTAGCTGCCTCTTACATCTCCAGAAGATGAGGCTCTCATCTCTACCTTCTGCAGTGTCAGCTTGATCCAGGGTATTCCACATGTTGGCTTCATTACTCAATCACATCTAGATAGAGTAATCCTTAACTTATTAGCTTGCTTCCCTTATCGCAAATCCCTTTCTTTCTCCTTTTCTCAATCTATTTTTTCACTAAGACTGTGCATGAATGGATGACCTATATTTCTAAGTGGATTTATCACTGGTTGGCTCCATATTCCTTCTGTATTGTTCACTCTGTTCAGCCTTAGAGCCTCCCAATTACCCCCTTCACCATTTTAGCAATAAGCTTTTTCGCTTTGTCTCTCCTTATTCCCCAGTAGACGACACTTCAATAAGTACAAGGAAAGCATCTCTCTCTTCTCCCTCCAACTCTCCAAAGCTTTCATGAATGTTCTTTCTCTTGCCAAAAGCACTCTTCCTATGCCTGCACCCAACTCAGAACCTATTCATCCTTGGCCTGAGTCAAGTACTATCTTCTGTGTGTTGCCTCTACTAAAGTCTCTGAGTGATTTTGATGTGATTTTGATTTTTTTACCTTCATGACTTTATTTTTATTCAAATTAAAAAAGGAAGTTCTGTGCCAGAGTTCACATCGTATGCCTCTTCTATATTGACTGCGACTTACAACGTGATGATATGTGTTCATTAAACTGAATGAAGTCAACTTGAAGTAAGACAGGGCAACTACTGGTCCTCTTTCAAAGCCTTTCCGCATGATGGTTATCCATCTTAAGTACACTTTCCCCATACTCTACTGTAGCTAATTAAAGGCATTTTTTCCTTTTTCTCTCAAGTTACTGTGGAATTTTCTTTCTTCTATGTTTCTATCCAAAGCACCCTTATGTCCATCTTATTGCAGTTGCCAGCCCTGCTTTGGAACACTTTGCCTGCTGAACCGTCTTTCCCAAAGGTCTCATCTCCTGACAGCAGGGACTGTTTTCCCCCTTGAAGTCCCTAGGAAATAGCAAAATATTTGGTACATATTTAACACACAATATGTATCTATTGTTTGTTAAATTCTGAATGAAAATAAGATATAGCTATTTTTATTGAATTATTGGATCACATTATATGTAGTGTATTATTGTATTATATATGTACTGTATTGCATTTTTTTATTGTAGAGATAAGTTTTCTACCTTCTACATCTAAAATAGGGGTGATAACATGATATCACTTATATGGGGAATCTAAAAAAAATAATACAAATGAAATTATATACAAAATAGAAATAGACCCACAGACATAGAAGACAAATTTATGGTTACCAAAAGGGAAAGGAGGGGGGAGGGATAAATTAGGAGTTTGGGATTAACATATACACACTACCATATATAAAATACATAACCAACAAGGATCTACTGTATAGCACAGGGAACTATATCAATATTTTGTAATAACCTATAAGGGAAAAGAATCTGGAAAAAAATATATGTATGTGTAACTGAATCACTTTGCTGTACACCTGAAACTAACACAACATTGTAAATCAATTATACTTCAATTTAAAAATAAATAAATTAAAAAAAATTTTTTTTAAACCCAAACAAGTGAATATAAAAAAAAACAGAAATAGACTCACCAATATAGAGAACAAACCAGTGGGGAGAGAGAAGGGGAGAAGGCAAGATAGAGGTAGGAGACTAAGAGGTACTAACTACTATGTATAAAATAAATAAGCAACAACAATATATTGCACAACACAGGAAAATATACTCATTATTTTCGCATAGAATTTATAAAGCTCCAAAGCTAATAGCAGCAGAGTTCTAAGAATATTCAGTACTTTCAGCAGCAGCAGTAACCTTGCAAGGGGGCCACACTGATGGAAATAAGATGTTTTGGGATGAACAAACTCCCATATTATAAAAACTTTTTGAGAGGTGGGAGGTTTGTTCTACATTTTACCTATCTTAATACACATGCAGTGAATGATTATTTAATATTTCTTCAGATTCATGTTGACTATCTTTCTCATACATATTTCTTTCAGGGCTTAAGAAAGGAGAGATCATGCTTAAACTATGTCATCTTCTGCCAGAAATAACTTCATATAAAGTCTACAAGACACCATATTAGAGGTTACCTTGGGAGAGACAGACCAAAATAATAAGATTCTCATGATAAGAATAAATGAATAATGTCTATGCTGCTTTCATTACTTTTGTTCCCTGTGACAAAGATAAAGTTAATTATTCAGAGATAGCAAAGAAGTCTGTTTATTGAATGTGACATGCTAGATGCAATTCTGGATTGCAGTATATTGTAATACTAAAGATCAAGCAACTTTTAATCAGAATCAAATGCAATTTTTAATTGAGCCCATTTATTACACACGTGAGTTGTATTGAAAATTCTCCCAAATCAAAACTCAGTAAAGATTATTGCAATTAAAAAGTGACTCTCATAGGCTGTCTTTTCCTTTTTGCTTAGATTCTCTTTAAATAAGTTACATTTTAAATCAACCCATTATAAATTATTTTTGTTAAAAGTTAGAATTGATTTAATGTGAACTGTATGCTTTTTTCATAAATTTGTCCTGTTTCTTTTTGACCTCTAGCTTGTTTCACATTCTTTGTCTTCACTAAAAAGTGTTCATTGACACACCGTGTCTAGATGATGCCATGACATCTGAATGAAAGATTTGGTATTTGTCATCCACATGCTTTGCCTTCTTGATGCCATCTGGATGTTTGGCCCTGTACTTACAAACCATCTGGGTTTGTTACTGTACTTTCCACTTTGCATCCAGATGTTTAGGCATTGTGTGGACAAAGCATGTGGCATTGTCTATAAAATGTAATTACATAAAAATAAATAATACTATGTAAGCAATTAAGGGAGCAACATTTTCCCATCTACAAATCTCAACAAATTTTTCTTAGTAATGTAGTCATGGCAGAATAGATTTTCCTTGCTGTATTTTAAAAATTTTTAATTTCATTTCTGAACAATAAGGGATAAGTATAAAACATTCTATCAAATTCAAAGGAAATAGTCAATATTTAAACAGCTTCTAACAGAAAAATCTGTAATTCAAGATATTTTTAACTTTTAGTTATATTTTATTAATTGCAAGTATGATATACTTATGGAAATCTGACTTTAAAAGTAATAACAAAATATTTTTAAATTCTTCCAAATTAAATTCAATGTATTAAGAAAATTTATCTTAAATCACATTTTACAAAACTTTGTTGTACAAATCTTTTATACATCAACATATATTTCCCCAATCATCTGCTCAAATCTCTAATATAGATTTTTGTTTCCATAATTCTGGTACCTATGTACCTGTACATCTTGTACTATTGCTCTAGAGAAGAAAAAAAATATATATATAATTATATACTACTCCAGATCACTATGGCAACCAATATCTATGATTAGACTTGCTTTCAAATCTTCGTATTATTTAACACACGGAGAATGTATATTATATAATAAGCATGCATTCCCGAAGAAAGGATAAGATCAAAGGGAGCTAATCTAAAAGTGATAAATATATCCCAGAAGTTTCCTGGGACCACTTCCAAACTGTCTGTAAGCAAGCAAGAGTATATAATCTTACGAGTCCATGGAAGATTTTGGCCAAAGCTTCCTAAACATGTGGTGTGAGAGTCTCACTCAACTGGCTCAGTTTACCTCAGATGTAATAGCTTTAAGTCTGGGCCCAGGATTTAAGAGTAGCGGGTGATAAGAAAGCATAAGGGAGACATTGATCAAGATGGGAATAGACTAGAACCCTAATATATAAAATATTCCTGAAAGAAGATATTTAGCCTGAAAAAGACAAGACAGAAGAGGGGAGAAATAATGGGAAAAATTTCTTCAAATACTTAAGAGCTATAATAATTAAAATGTATTAGAAATTATTTATGCCCTCAAGGGCAGAACTAGAATTAGAATTCAAAAAAATGTTTTGCTTCAATGCCATGGAAGAGCAGCATGACTTGTGGAAGTGAGTTCCCTATCACCAAACGATTCATGCAGGGAACTCAATTATAAGTTAGGAACTCAATTAGATGACTGCTAGTTTCTTCTCAAAAAATGTTTTAATGTCTTCAGTGGCCAGAATACTGCCTGATACATAATGGATGGTTAACACATATGTAATGGACAAATTCTAAAGTTATATTTCAGGCACCATTGTTCAAACTGAGACAAGCAGGTTTATGATGTTTCTAGTACGGCCATTTGCACCCTCCAGGGCACTCTATTTGGTTGAATAAAATGTGACAGGTACCTTCTGGACTTGTACAAGTAGTGGGCCCTGTAAGAACCTGATTACCTAAGAAATTTCAGGTAACATGATTTTATGTGGTTGTAAATTTTGAAGTCAGTGTGTAAGGCCAAATTAAGTAGATTCACATATAGCTAAGAAAATCTACCATATTAAAGACTAAAGTATTATCCCCCAGAAGTCCAATAAGGAGAGTTTTTCCCTTGGCCCTGAAACAATCTGGTCAGTTGAATAATAAATGAAGTAGCTGGCTTCCATTTTGGGGACATTCTGAAATAAAGGTATGAATTTTATACACTTTACAATAGTACTCAGTTCAGCAAGATGGTCCCAGTCTAAGAGGCCCTTGAGAATGGAAACTGATGGGATGTGGTTAAGTACACATGCCTTGTCATGCTCACTCAGGACAGATGCACGATATATGGAATTGGCCATATGGTATGAATATGAATTGTTATTTCTTTCTCTGTATATCTCCCGAGTATATATACTTGATTTTGCATAAGTTAAATATATGCATAATAAAATTCCACTCTACTTGATCAACTTTCAAAAATGTAATTTGCCTCATAGCTACCTTCAGCAACAGTGCATGATGTCCCCAGTCTGAGACCCAAATAACTCCCATCCTCACGCAGTCATATTGCTTCCCTGGAGTCACCAGGCTACCACAATAAAGATAGAGTAATCTCATTGGCAAGAGCTTTATAGATCTTATGATCCTTGATGCACCATAGAAACAAGGAGAAAGTTTTTCCAAGTCTCAAGCATAGAAATAAACTTTTTCCAAGGAATATATTTCCAAAACCTCTCTCCCACTGAAATATCACTTATCATCCCTCCTACTTCATAGACCTCCTCTCATAATTATAAAAACTCACATACTAAAATAAGCAGTAAGGCTATTATGGAGGGATGTGCACATTTACCCATGGGGTCTCAGCCTCTTCGCTTATTTTCTCTTTTTCCAGATGCTGAGATAGTCAGCAGCAGCCAATCATCCCTTAAGAAGCCACTACCTGGATCATCACCCTCCCTACATCTTGTCTCAGGATATATTTCTGTAAGTGGTATGAGTCCTTTCCACATGCAGTGTCAAAACATCAAGAGAAATGCAAGCACTAAGCTTAAATAGACCTTATATCACACAGAGAAGTAAAGATTTCAATTCGAATTAACTATTTTCCAATTGCAAAAGAGAACTACAAAATGTTCTAAGAGGAAAGGAAATGCACTGGGCAGTACTACAGATAAGAAGAGTTCTATCCAGATGGGGAAATTACGCTATTCAAAGAGAAGGAATGCAATCAATTCACTGAGGCAAGAGTGAGATTTCCACTGCACAACTTTGCCCTCCAAACAGGGAGGAAGACGGTAAAACACCAGCTCTCCCTTACTTAATTATTAAACTTGAACGTTAATTCATTTATTCAACTAATATTTATGAAGTCCCTACTACATGCTAGGCAACTGTGCAAGCATAGAAAACACAACGGTGTGTAAGATAGACTTGGTCCTAATTTGCAACATGCTTGAATGGTTTTAAGATCTGGTGGAGTTAAGTGCATTGGACCAGCTAGTGGCTCATCCCAGGAGACAAAGTCCACATCCTGCTTAGGCACCAGGATTCAGTCCATAGAGAAGTATTGTTGCTTTGGATGAACATTCTGCACTGGAGAAGTTCCAAGAGAGACGTGGATAATGGAAAGAAATACCCCAAGAAGAAGCTCAGGTTGACCTGCAGATATGGCTACCAGGGAGGATCTCATACAGATTCTGCATGAACTTTTTAGGCATATAGAAAGCCACTGTTTAGCATTTTCGTCCAACCGACTTACACACATTCAGTTTACGTATAATTTTCAAAATAACAGTTAACCACTGCATACTGAACAGCATATTCTCAAATAAAGTATTATTCTCAATGTATATCAAACTCATCAACTTTAGCAGAAACTTAATGTGCTTTTTGATTTAGGAGATAAAAATTGTGCTAACAAGTCCTCCATGTGATGTAAGGCATGGTGCCCTCAAAGGAGACACCAGAGGTGGCATTAGCAGGACCATAGATTGCGATTATTTGGAATATAAATTCTTAGGAAAACAAACTCCCCAAAATTGCATTGGCTGTTTCTAGATAAAGATGAGTTTTACTTCAAATGCACGCATCTTTCCTAGAAAAGCTCTATAGCAGCAAATGAGCACTGAACTAGTTGGTTTCTTTCATTGAATCATTTTTTGCCTTTCTTGCAGACTAATTGAAGGCAACCAACATTTACTGAAAGGATATTCTAAAAGTAGACAGGCTAGGATTAGATTGTAATAGGAACTTTATATCATTTTAATGAGTTGAATAGTGCCCACTTCAAAATTCATGTCCACCCAGAATCTCAGAATGTGACCTTATTTGGAAATAAAATTTTTATAGATGCAATTAACTAAGATGAGGTCATACTGGATTCGGGTCTTATTAAGCCATAAAGGGGAGTAGATGGCCATGTGAAAACAGAGGCAGAGACTGGAGTTACACTTTCACAAGCAAAGGAAAGCCTGGGGCCATCAGAAGCTGGAAGAGGCAAGGAAGAATTCTTCCTTAGAGCCATCGAAGGGAGAATGACTTTGACCACACCTTGATTTCAGACTTCTAGCCACCAGAATTGTGAGAATAAATTTGTTTTTAGCCACCTGATTCCTGGTACTTTGTCATGGTAGCCCTAAGCTAATATATAATGCTAAAGAGTTGTGCAGACTTTGACTATGAGATTGTCTGGAACAGTTGATGTGATTGACTGAGCAAAAACAAACATACAAACAAACAACTTTTTTTCTTTTTTTTTTTTTAGAGAAGGCCTTAAGCACCTGATCAAATGAATGAGGTATGTCCTTCTGGGACATCTGGGAAGCTGAACAGTGATGAGGCTTTAGAGAGGGCCACCAAGGCTGTGACAGCTAAGTTCAACCACGTTCAACCAAGGACTGAAAAGGAACCAGTTGGGCAAACAGGAACAGAGTAGAGTAAACAAAGAACACAGAACAACTCTGTAATGTGTGTGTGTATGATTCTGTGGGATTTTATGACTCCAGTCACTCACACAGTACAATGCTAGTGCACTTTAATATCATTTATATGATCCATAGTTCCTTCCTTTCATTCTTTATTTTACGTACTTTTATGACAAGTAATACTTTGAATGGCTTATTTTCTATGATTTATTACTTTTCATTTCTATGGTCAAGTTAACATGAGCACTTTGTGGGGTAGATAAAAAGTTAACCCGTCAGGGGTATCTCTTCTATCCTAGAGTGTATTTCAGAAGCATCAGTTGATCTAGCCTCCTTCCTTACCCTAACCACTCCTTCTCGCCAACACTGGGTCTGGCCCATTGTTTGATGGTACACAGAATGACTCAGAATGTTTTTTGAGCTCACCTGTGTGGATCATGATCCAATGACAATGAAACCAGGGGCGGGTGTGTGTGTGTACAGTGTGTGTCGATTCATGGTGATCCTGCTACCAGAAAGGTCAATAATATATCCGACATGAAACATGTCTTGTTTTTTGACTGTATTCCAATGACCAACACATTTGGCCTATTACATATAGCTTCTCAATAAAGGTATGGGAGACATTTTAAGAGAAAAACTACATGGTAGACCTTTGTAAGGACGGAGAAGTAATCTAGGTCCTAAATGTAGAGTTTTTACAATGATTCCATATAGGGGCAGGGGCTTGAGTTACTCATCAAAGCAATATCCTCACGGTATGTCTTTGCCTTTTGGCCTGTCAGATTTAAGTCTGGAAACAGTGCTGAGCTTTGCAGAGCTTTGCTAGGCAGCTATTTGCAACAATTAACAAAGTGACAGAAATTAGAAAAAGGAAAAATGGGGCCTGGGTTCCTTGTTAGTTTCAAAAAAAAAAACCTGTCATGAGGTGTACACTGTAGAGTTACAGCAGAACTCAGCAGCCCATGCTTATTGGTTACTTCATACGTTCACTCAAAGATTGTGTTCAGGGACTTGAGGGAGGCAGTTAGACCAATCAGTTGGTCATCTGATTCTGTGTTACTAAATGAAAGATGGGTGACCCAGTAATTCAATATCTACAAGGAGATATGTTTATAAGGAGAACTCCTCAAAAAAAGGAAAAATGAATTAAATAGGATGGATTAAAATTGTCTGGTATGGAAGGTGTTGTCCACTTTCATTAATCTTTCAATCAACACATGCTTAGGGCTTGCAATAAACATGGCACCACACTACACTGCATTGCACTAGGCACTGGGATACGAAGACTTCAGGGACGTGCTGTTAAAGGAGGTGTGATGTGTGACAGAGTCGTAAACAGCAAATAACAGCAGTGTGTTCATTCATTCATCCGTTCATGCATTTATGCCACAAATGCTCATTAACACCTTCTATGGGTCAGGCATTTGTGCCAAGCTTTGAGTTTACAGAGATGGAACAACGTGGTCCATGCCCTCATGGAATTTATAGATATGAAGCAAATCATTACACGTGCTCCACACAACTAAAAAGAAATGCAGTATGCACTAGAAATACTTAACATGTGAACCAGCCTCATCTTGGTGTCTGGGTAAGGTTACCTGGATGAAAGACTGTCTACACTGAGACAGAACGCTAAATAGGAGTGAAATTCTGGGGAGTGATCCAGGCATAAATAATATTATGTAGAAAACCTGAGTTAAAAGAGTATAAACTTATAAGCTGAAAGATATTCTATTTAACTGAAGCCTATATTTTTAAAAGGAGAATAGTGAGAAAGGGACTAAATAGGTGAGCAAGTGTCCAATCACACACCTTGAGGACTTGTTAGGAATAAAGCTGTTAATCCTTAAATCCTTAATTCTTAAAATCTTAATCCTTATAAGCAATAGAAAGCCATTGAACGAATGGGGAGTAAAATGATCAGATGTGCATTTTAAAAATATCCCTTAAGATATAGTATAGAGTCCGAGTCACAGGAAATCAAGACTGGGAGCTGGATGACCGGTCATGAAGGCATTGCAGATCCCAAGAGAGAGATGATACCTTGGACAAGAATGGTGGTAGTGGGAAAGAGACTGATGGTGTCAAGAAACCTCACAAGTTAGAAGTTAGAAGATTGGCGACCCATTCGATAAGGAGAATGAAAGAGGGAGACCTTTAGAATGAGGCTCAAAGTCTGACATGAACAAGACGTATCTGTTGAGCCACTTACTAGAAGAGGGCATATTGAAGGAGAAAAGTCTATGGCATGTTGAAGTGCCTGTGAAACATGAGAGTCATGATCTGAACAGGCTTCTCCGGGCCAATTGATGCAGCATCAATCTAAACTGCCTATAGGGACAGAAGTAAATCGCAATTTTCTGCTTGTTGTGGAAATGGAGTCTTTTCACTGTTTAACTTCCATCCCTTTTTTATGAGAACGCATCTTTCTTCAAGTTAGAAAATGTTGCCTCATCACTCCAAAAGCTGCAATGCTTTTACAGACCTCACCTCTCTGGTCTGATCAAAAACATCTCCTGGGATTTGTGAACGTAGAACTAGGAAATATCCAAGTGAATCTCTCTCCAGTGGAGGTGGACATCGATGTGAACCCTGGAGCAGTTCATTGCCATTTCCCTTGTGCAAGGATGGTTGGCATAAGAGAGAGGGAGACAAGATGCGTAGACTACTGCTCTCGGTGCAGAGAAGTGGCATCTACTGGATAAACTTAAAGAATTTAAGTGAAGGGTACATATATATTAGGAAGAATATTAAAACACAGAAATTGCTTATGCTCTGAAGTGAAAGATACACCAAGGTTTCTTTAGCCATGTTTCCAAGAGAAGCAAAAGTGACACTGTTGAAATACCACACTGACGGGCACTAAGTGTTCTGTGCTCTCTGCTTCTTGATGTCTCCTTGATACAAGAAAAATCTGAGCTCTACTCCTGTTCTCTGCTAGTCAAGGAAATCTTTCTCACCTTGAAAAATTATTTCCTGATTTTTCCAGTAAACTGTGCCATGACTCTTCAATGTAGAAATATATCTGTACAGTGTAGTTTGGGAAGCCATCCTCTACTAGAAAGACCTCAAGTTCTAATCCCAAGTTAAAATGGAGAAAGTTAGCTACCCAAATCGTTACCCAAACAGGAGAAAAAGCTACAGGCTTACATTGTTGCTTTTAAGTTCTGGCAAATACACAAGAGAGGACCCAAATCAAGCGATGATCACAACTGACTATCTTTCCCAGATCTCAACTCGGTTCAGGATAAGTGGTCCACTTTTTCCTCTTTTACATACAGACCATTTCAAGAGTCCCACAAAAATGTTTTGTTCATTCATTGCTACTTTTAAAAGTTTGAGGTTACAGGGCTGCCAGGCGTTGCTAGGAATCATCTGCCTTGGAAAATTTGCCCTTGTTGAACTCAGCCTGGACCTCAGCTGTCCTAACCCAAAGTTGTAACAGAATCACTAGTTGTTTTCATCGCTAGTATTTACGTAGGCAGCAATGTGAATAATTGGAAATGAGATGCGTTAAGTTACATCTTAACACATCTGTAAGATGCGTTACACTTAATGAGTTAAGTGTAAAATACACCAGATTTCAGAGATTTAGTGTGAAAAAAGAATGTAAAATAAATCATTAATAAGTTTTCAATATTGTTTATATTAAAATAATATTTTGGATGTGTTGAGTTAGATAAAATATATTATTAAGATTAATTACACCCCTTGTTTTACTGGGTTTTTAAAATTGGAGTACAATTGCTTTACAATGTTGTGTTAGTTTCTGCTGTACAACGAAGTGAATCAGCTATATGTATACATATATCCCCTCCCTCCTGGACCTCCCTCCCATCCCCCCGATCCCACCTATCTAGGTCATCACAGAGAAAAGAGCTGAGCTCCCTGTGCTATACCACAGGTTCCCATTAGCTATCTATTTTACACACAAATACACTGTTTTTAACGTAATTACTAGAAAGTTTAAAATTACATGTGTGTCTTGAATTCATGTATCATGTTATATTTCCATTGGACGTGTAGTCTGCCAGCTCTGACAAGGGATTAAGTGGAATTATTCACAGGTTTAAAAAATGTGTTGTGGGAAGGGAAGGTGGATCACAATATTTGTTGTTTTGAAATTTAGTGATAAAAACATGATTTGGGTCAGGGTGAGAACAGAAATAAAGAAATCAGTTACCTGAATTTTGCATGAGTCCAAACAAGACATGACAGGAAACTGACATGCATCTGTAGCTTGGAAGAAAAATAACTGATTTAGGACATATCTTAGGTTTAGGATAGGGGGTACTTGGGGTTGGGGAGAATGTTTGGATTAAGGAAATTGGGGGAATTCAGAATGTTACCTCCAGTGTCTGAGTAGATGTGGGAATAGGATAATGTCTTTAACTGAGAGGGAAAGAAAACAAACATCTTATAATCCTCAAAGGGAACAAAGGAACTGACTTGAGAGTGTTAATAGCAATTAGTCAACTAAAAATCAACTGTCTTACAATAGCTTCAAATAATTTGTCCCAATTTAAATTCTTAAATGGAGTGAAAATATTTAGCAAACCATCTAATGAGTATCTTCTTCCCAAAAGAAGTTTCTGGGAAAAAATTTGTAAAGCAGAAAATTTTCCCTAAAACAAAAATTTTTCTTCCTTTGATAACAAAATAACATAAGTGTGATATACAAACTAACCAAATTTAATTATATTATTAGACTTGTAACATCATAACTGAGTCACAGAGACCTGTGATATAAACAAATTCAACTCTTATAATGGGTATGTTAAGAAGGGGGGAAATGAATAACATGTTCAAAAGAGGCTACTTCGAAAAGTCCAAAATTCAAATAATTGCAATTAACCTCAATAGAATTATTAATTTTATAGTTTATGATTCTTCACATTACTATGCTGATTGGAGCACATAATGTTGAAATCCAAAGTGTATTTAATATGGAAAGAATTCTGAATATTATCATTAATAAAATATTAACGGATTAAATAGCCTATTAAAAGTTAAATTGCAGAAAATCTGAGTAGATTTGAAAAATCCAGCTAGCTGCTGTCTATAGGTGACACACCTAAAAAAAATAAAAAACAAAAGTGAAAGGAGAGAACGCGGAAATAGGAATTCTGAATAAATCTCTAACAAGTCAAAAGATTAAATTAGTCATTTACAAAACTTCTTATAAAGAAAACTTGACTGGTGAAATCTACAAATATTTAAAGATTTCACAACAGTCCTTCACAAAGTCTTCAAGAAAAATTAAAATTAAAATTAAAAAAAAAAAACACCAACCCATTCTATGAGGCCAGTATTACCTTTTATCAAAACCAGATAAAGATGTCGTATGCAAAGAAAATTATACAACTACAATACCTTATTGGTATTCTGATTTCTCGTTTTTTGCATCCTGCGCAGTATCTCACACCTCAGATTAGAATGTGGCATCTTTTGTCTTGGGTCTTTGATGTAATCAAGACAGTAGAAGTTTCACTTTTAAATATTTTGCTTTATAGCTGTTACGCTGACATAGGATTTATGGATTTTTCCAAAATAAATTTTTAGAAAAAGAATAAAATGAATGGGCTAAGCCCCTTCTCACTGCCGTACAATCATATGTCTAAGACAGATCGACAAAGAATACAATTAGCATAACTCATAATTTAAAGTCAGGGAAAAATTATTGGTTAAAATGGAACAAAAGGACTCAAGAAGTCATATAATTCTTTAAATAAGTTTTTTTAAAAATTTCAAGAAATTTGTAGATTGCCACAAGTTTGCTAATGAATCCAAAGATTTCAACTCTTGTTAAGTCATTTAAGAAGTCAGCATCATGGAAGTAATTGGAAGCTTAGCTCATGAATAAAATGATGTTTTGATACTCCATCTCCCTTTGAGGTGATTTTAGAGGGTCTATTGCTCATATTTCAATGGCAGGTTAGCAATTTCCAGGACCAGTAACCAGTGGCGGAAATGGAAGAGGAGGGCATGGTCTTACCCCCTTTTAGTTGTTGAAGGCTGTGTGTTTACACAGAGTAAATTCTGCAGTGAATGCACAGATGGTTAATCAATTGCAAGTGTTCTCCTTTATCTGGCAAAATGCCACTCAAACTCAAAATTACACTCAAAAATAATAAATGACAGTTCGGCATCCCAAGATATCTATCCTACACTCCTGTTACCAAAGAAAATGCAAGGGAAAAGGATACATTCATTTACTCATTCACTCACTCGCTCAGTTCACACAAGAGCACCCACTACATACAAGGCAGGTGTGAGATACTGCAGTGCTACTTACAAACCCGTTTCGAGCTTGATGTTACAAGCTTTATAAAGTGGCACGTAAGAGGCAGGTACCTTGCCAGTCATTTGTAATGGATTTCCTCTTTTCTCGTTCTTTGTATCTCCAGCTAGGTTACCTGGAGTTACTGATATAGTGAATCTCTAGTTTTGGCATCACTCTATTTCTGGACTAATTCTAACCAAGTAGCCCATAATCAGGAGGTTGATGGTGGTGGTGGTGAAGAAAATCATTGTCTGGAGTTATCCTTATTACTGTAAGGCTGGTCTTTAGAACATCAAGGGAAAAACTCTAGGTATCTCCGTGGTCACTGAACCATAACATTCTCTTCATATTTGCAATGCTAACTTTCCTCTGATAACGGGGCCTGTTTTCATCTGCTGTTCATATTCCAGCCTCCTGTGTACATGGAGCCCATCCCTGAACCCCAGCTCACTGATCCTTATAATCTTCACTTATAATCTTCTAACCTACTCCTGGCTACCTTTGGGATGTCAGTGATGCTATAGAAAATCCCAACATCTTCAGATCTTTCCACATACTGGTCAAAATTTATCAGAGTCCATTTGAAAAAGGGAATTTATAAAAAGCTATGAAAATCAAACATCTGCCTCTTAATTTTAAAAAAAGAGAAGGTTACCTTGATTACAAGCCCCAAGAGAGTGCTTAATGGAAAAGAAGCAATGCTTCCCCCCCAAATAAGACGGTCATTTGGAATGGTAGTGGAATGGATGCAGGGCACGTACCATGGGTATTAGGCAGGAAAAGAACCATGTATCAATCCCAGTGAATGATCAGAATTGGATCCGATAATTTAGCTCCTGGCAGATAGTGAATAGATGGATGAGGCCCAGAATATCCTTTGTCTCTTTTTCTCACCTTCAACCAAGCAGCCACGACCTTCCCATCTGCACTGGAAACTATACTCTGTTCCCGATGGGCAAATGTTTGAGAATGTTATTTTTCTGCCTAGTTTTGACTATTACCGCTACTTGTAACATCAGTTCTTAACCATTTTAAAATCCATGTGTAACTCTGAAAATCTGATAAATACTTAGGAACCATTTCCTTAGGAACAAATGCTCATAAACATGTGTATTTACATTATACTTGAAGGGATATATGAAACTCCTGAAACATATTAATATTGTAAAGATAATAAATAATATTTATTGAACATTCATCTGTGGTGGCCACTCTTTTAAATGTTTGACATGCGTCATGTAATTAATCTTCATGACAAATCTAAAGGTGAGTACTCTTATCATCTAATTGACAGATTAGAAAATGAAGATCTATAGGTGCTAAATTAAATAACTTGGGCAATATCTCACAAACAGTATATTCTGGCAATGGATTCAAGCCAGGCCAATGTGATTAGAAAACCCACATTCTTACATAATACAATATACTCTTTAACTATGCTAACTACTGTGATGAATACCAAATGATCAAAATTTGGTCTATAACATCCAAAGGCTTGCTCACTATCTAGTGGCAAAGATAGGATGTATCAAAAAGAACGACAGGGAAAAGGAGAGTGTGAAATGTGGTAAAAGAGTTAGGAAATGCTAAGGGAGAACAAAGCAGTAGTTTTTTGCCATTAGGGCAAGTTCAATGTGTCCACTACTGACTTAGAGATATATACGTGGCACTCATGGACAAATGAACTGGGATCGTAAAGGATGGTTTTCACAGGAAGACAGTGAGGAAGAGGTGAGCATTCTAGGATAAATACAGTGCAGCAATGAGAGCCAAGATGGAGAAATGGGCAAGACCTTGCATGAGTGCTCTGGCCATCAGGAGAAGTTAGTTGTCTCCCTACCATCAAGTAGTCAAGGACACTGGGACTCAGTTTCCTACTCTCTGTAGTGGAAATTGTATGTACTTGATGACTCTGGAGACCTGAACTTGAGGATTTACTGAATCACTTTTAATGAATAATTTAATTAAAACAAGTTATATACATAAAAATTTATGAAATATTGGGAGGAATAGAGGGAAGAATGATACATATTTATTATTTTTTAAGAGTTTACAGTCAGTTTGGAAAAAAGTCATACCGTTGAAAATAAATTGAAAAGCAATTAACATAGATAGATAGACACACAGAGAGACCTAACTATGAAATGATCTATCTGTTCTTTTTTGTTCCATTGAACAAGGAATAACTGTCTCAAATTCATGGATACAATACAACCTTTTATTGTGGGTGCCGTTATTGCTTTCTAAGAAGGGGGAATTTTAAAGGAAATAAGACTACTGAAAAGGAGTGTGCTTTAGGCAGCATGGAAAATGTAAAGCTTTTTATGATTAAATTATTTAATATTTTCTACCTAATTTCAGAATTCTATTGAGACCACAGAACATATATTTAAAAGATGTGTGAGGGATGCCATTCATTAAAGACCAGGAAAAAGTAGTCGAAGCTTTATTAAAAATTGACTAATAGACACTCTAGATAATTGAAATGACAGCTTGTTTTGACAGCTGCAAGCAAAAATGTACTTTTTCAAAACAGTGAGTGTAAATCTTTTTAATTTCCAGAAAGAAAAAAAAAATGATGTACAGGTTTAACTTAATTCGATCAGCTCATAAAGTGTAATAATAAAAGGTAACTCTTCACCTGACTAGTGAAACTCTGGTAATTGGAGGTCCTGCCAATCACTGCGCTTTGGGGCTGGATGTGAAGACCTTTGAAGGCCCTCAAGTGGAAGAGCTAATTTCCTCCAAGGTCCTAGAGGAAACAGAAATCAACACAGGAGCAACCAAATATCCCCAGGATGACCTTTATAAATACCACTCAGTGTTAAATTTGGAGATCATGAAACACTTCCAGGAATGTTTTTTCAGCCAAACCTCCTAACAAGTAGAATGAAGTAGAAACAATTCATCACCCAATGTAATGGCACCCATAGGTATTTTGTAATTATTCTATAAATGCTAAAATGTGTGACCAAAAAAATAAGAGATAAGTTTCCTAATCAACAAAACAAGTCAAGTCTCAGGTCAAGAATAATCCATGTAACATTAAATTGTACCTTATTGGGACATGGCTGCTTGATTTTATTACATTTATACCCATAAAGGAAACAAAAAGGACAAACAAATGCAGTTGATGAACTAAATCATGCCTTTTTAAACTCACATTATATCTGATTAGAAAAGGAAAAAGTCCAGCCTCAGGATCTGAGCTCCATGCTCTCTTGATTTATTTTATTATTTTGTTTCAGATTTAAGTAGTCATTTTATTTGAGACACAGCCAGCTGAGAATTTAAAGTTCACTTTTATGATAGTTTTCGTTATCCTTTGGCTAAGAGGGCACACAATTGGACCCACCAAAAACTAAAACCAGTTCATAAAAATATGATTATATATTTTTATATTTATCTACACTTTATGTGGGAGAGTTTGGTATAAAGTACATTTGATTAAAATGTTCCAGAGCATAGAGTTGCCAGGAACAATTTAAGCTCCATAAATGTTTCCTTTAAATTGAATCAAAGAAGGCTGAGAATTCTATAACACTCTGCGGAAATTCAATGCTTAGTTTTTAAATGAAACAATTTCAAAAATTGGAGCTCCGCCATCATTTTCAGCCATCAGAAACACTATCATAATATAGAGCTTTGATTTCTCCTCATCCCAAGCTCATCCACACTGAAACTTTCACTTACAATCCACAAAGTGAGGCAGAAGGCTGAAAAAGTTTGTGTTTTAGATCATCTGAGCAAATGGTCTCTTCTGTTCACAGGTGAATCTATTCCTTTACTTAAGCCATAACTTTTTGACCTTAAAAGTGAAAATATTCCATTAATTAAATTTCTCAGGTCTGTTTAAATCACAAGGCATTCATTCTTTTTTTCATAGCTAAAGATTTAAATTGCTTATGTTTAATATCTTACGTGTAAACAAGGGCTATACATTATTGATTGGTTAATATGGTCCATGAATGAATGCATTGTTCTCAAAGTAGACTGATTTTGCTTTTTGAAGAAAGAAACAAATCAAAGTCTTTAATGTCTGTGAGGTGTTATACAGAAAAAAATGCTTTTAAAATTTAGTAGGAACAAATGAAAATGTGCATTTAGTTAGATTGTCTCTGGTGAAAGTATATTTCATTCAAAACTTTTATTAACATAAAGAATTGCATTAATATATTAAATGATATTAAAATATATAGCAACATATATAGATGTTAAAACACATATTTAGCCATTACTCTCTTTAAGGGTATAAATTAATTTTGCAAAATTCAAAAGCTAATATTTGTTTTAAAATACAAAAATATAAACTACAAACATTCAGGAAACTAGGAGCAAAGATTAGATGTACATAAGCATGTCTATAATAAAGATGAACTAAGGAATTTAGTTGACGCAGAAGCCAATCTGGAAATTCCAGAATGAAAAAGTTGACAGTAGCTTCAGATTCAAAATGACGGTAAAGATTTTCAGAGACAAATGAATCCAAGGAATGAGGAAGCAATGGTATTACTTAACTGTATATTGTGTCTAATATGTTAAATAAAGAAAGGAGATGGATTTGCACTGATGGATTAAAGTACATTGTGGCCTAAGAATATAATCCAGGAAAGGAATGCAGCAAAAGTGAAAGACATTCTTCTAGCTTAAGCTCAGGAAATACTCAAAGTTCAGAGTAGGAGAAGTCAAATTCTGAACTCAAAGTTCAGAGAGAGTGGACGTGGGCCATAATGATTGTTAGAAACAGTGTTGACTATTAAAAATTGTTATCATTATCGAAACATCTGGGCCAGTCAGCCCCTCATCCTTCTCTCCTCGTCCCCACTCTTCACAACCAATATAAAGAGACAGACAACAGTACCATTAAATCTAAATCTGGAGAATAACTCTGAAGATAATAGCATATCTGCCTGGGGAAGTTTAGTGTGGGTGTGCCTTCAAGAGAAGCAATAAAGGGATTGCTATAGTTTTAGACAGACAAAAACAAAACCAAAGAAAAACACGCAAAAATAGTTCTTCACAAGAGAAAAACATACAAATATTTTTATACTAATATAAAGATCTTTATTATGTTTTTACTTTTAAACTAGCAAGTATTGAGTGTGAGGTATTGGTTTAAACGTTTTCTATGTAACTTACAACAACCCTATGTTAAAAATTCTATTATTTATATTTAGCAGGAAAAAGGTACAAAACAGATCAAGTAAATTATACCAAGTCATGGACTTTACCAGTGGCGGAGCCAAAATTTGAACCAGACAGACTTGGTTTTAGAACTGATGCGCTTAACTCCTGATCTGGGCTGCTTCTCCTCTGTGATGCCAGGGGAGGGCTGAGTCCAAGTCTGCCTGTCTCCTTCCACTCTCCCTGACTTTATTTTCTAAAAATGAATTACACACACAATAGCCCCTTAACAGACCGCCAAATCACTTTTAAGCTTCTTTTACAGGGAAGAAAATTTTAGGAATAAACTTAAAATTCTGCACGAACCCCCTTTTCCAGCTAACCCAGTCCATTTTTCAGATATGAATGACTCAGATAGTATCATCAGCTGTTTAACAAAAAACAGCAACACAAAAAGAGAAGAATGAAGAGAAATAAATCCAATGAATGATCCCACAGGAAAGTGATTATTTTTAATATAAGAAGAGAAAAAATATATATATGTAGTTATAAACGTTATCTATATATATTATACATATTCTTTTTCATATTCTTTTCCCTTATAGGTTATTACAAAATATTGAGTTCCCTGTGCTATACAGTAGGTCCTTGTTGGTTATCTATTTTATATGTAGTAGTGTGTATATGTTAATCCCCAAATCCTAATTTATCTCTCCCCCACCCCTTTCCCCTTTGGTAACCATAAGTTTGTTTTCCATGTCTGTGTGTCTATTTTGCAAATTTAACTTTTAATTTTGCCAATGCAGAAGGGAATACTAAATATTTCTCTAATATAGGCATTTCATTCATTTTTTAAAATACTGTTCCTGCAATCTATCATACTTTAACACTTGGATTGTTTCATTATCTCCTTAAAAAGTGCTCCGCACCCATTTTTGATCCTTCTAAGCCCTTCTCTATATCTGCAGCGATCCTCAAATGGAAATGTGATCATCATCTCCCCTGCTTAAAAATCATTGCTTTAATAAAGAGCACTGTCATTAAAATATATCTCCGCATGATCTGATCTCTGCTCTTCTCTTTCCTCCTTCTTTTTCATGTTCAGATAAATAAATTGTATTAAATGTTCTACTAATTATTTTGAATATTAATGAGTCTGACACTAATGGCAATGTCCATTTAACATAGTGTTAGCCAGAACACTGAACCCAGGGAAACTTACCCAAGAAAATGTTACAAATTTTTTCCTTCACTTTGAGGGACATGGCACCATGTACCTTTCAGCCTGGAGGTTTTTGCGCTCCAACTGGACATGCTTATTTCAGAGTCCAGATTCAGTTAGAAATTAATCATCATATTCCCATTGGATCATCTTCCCCAAGAAGTCACACACAATCTCTGAGGACCCACAGATCATGTCTAGTTTCTTATTTATCTCCCTATGATCCTGAGATTATTAGACAAACTAAGCATACAAAACAGAACTGGCAAGATTCAATCAACTTGATCAAGTGTTTAGTCTGACCCATATAATTATTCAATATTGAACTTTCTCCATTTTGAGATATAAAATAAAAATGTGAAAATTTCAGGAAAAAAAAAGCTTTCTTTTAGATACAATAGATTATTTTTTAAGTGCCTAATATAATTCCAACCTAGTGACTGGAAGTAGAAAATAAAATTCTAGTACTGGTAGCATGAAGGAAAGTACAGAGCATAATAGAGTATCAATAAGTAAGATGGATGAAAGTGGGTGGCAATTTGACTATACATCTGGTGAAGGTAGAATTTTGAGAAAGTAGAGTTTACATAACATTGCATCATTATATAGCTCAGGGTGTAATATCTTGAATGCAAATTTTAAATAACTCGGATATATGGCCAAAACTGAAATAAGCATTTCTCTCTTTTGAAAGGCACAGCTGTGGCATTTAAAGATGAGTTATAGAACTTGTGTTCCAAAGTGTATGAGAATTACAGCCAACACAGCTTCAAAACATAAACCAGATAT
This sequence comes from Eschrichtius robustus, assembly GCF_028021215.1. NCBI lineage: Eukaryota > Metazoa > Chordata > Mammalia > Artiodactyla > Eschrichtiidae > Eschrichtius > Eschrichtius robustus. Next base: position 66,457,238 of record NC_090832.1, on the reverse strand, counting down.
AAATAAAAGGAAGGAATCAAGCGCTTATCCTACTTTTTCTATATGAACTATAGAATTGGGTAACCAAAGAGTAGATGAAGAAAAGTATCTCTTCATGAGAATATTTCAACAAACACATGAAGAAGGGTTGACGGAATTGCAATTTCAACATTTCACAAATCCTAATGAACGAAAGGATCCAGGGATTGGGTATTAAGGGCTTCTACTTTTATCAAAAGAGAAAATTGGTCATTAAACACCTCATGAAGAATACAACACTGGTTATAGTGTAGTTTTCAAAAAGAAAGAAAAGAAAGAAAGAAAGGCTAGCCTGAGTTAGATTAAGCCTCTAGATTCAACTACAAATTTGGAAGAAAAGCAGAGGAACATGTTAAACTACAGAGGAATGAAATCAGCAAGTTTCAGCCTGTAGAAAACTATAGGACAGATAAGGGTCTTTAAACAAATGGATTTCAGGAAAGAAAAATGATAGAGGGGGATTTGATAGATTAAAACAAAAATATTTTCAAAAATAACAGGCAAAACTAAACCTCAGCATCTATGGAAGCACAATTAAATGATAAACTAAGGGGGTAGTTAGTGTAAAAGTCAGGAGAGGTAAATCTTAGAAGAGGCGATGATTGGGGTCCACATAGGGGACTTCTGTGGTGGTTGATGAGGTTTTATTTCCCGACATGAATGGTGTTTACAAGAATGTTCCCCTTCAGATAATTTAGACAACTAAACATTTGTTTTATGAGATTTTCTTATATTTCTTATTTAAGAAAAATAATAAGTTAAAAAAAATAGGAAGAGGAAATAAGTTACTTTAACATACTCTGGAATTTGGTATCATATCATAGTTAGTGTGAGTTAATGTCTTTAACTAGCAAAATCCTGAGTAAACTATCCCAAATAATCTATTTTGTTCAAAGAATCTAGGTTGGTGTTTAGAAAATGTGGCATAGCCCTAATATTTGTATTAATGTCAAATTATTTTGCGCTTTCTATTTCCTTTGCTTCTTTAATTAAAATGCATATTCATTAGTTAAATTTTTAGAATTTGGAAAGCTCATTGGGATAGTTGCTGGTAATAGGATTAGAATGGAATTCATATATAGATTGGTGGGCTATTAAGATTTTTAATACATTCAACTTATCTCCACTGAGTGTTATAAAAATTAGCTGCAGATTTAATAAAGTACCTTAAAGTCTTTACAGGAAAGCACCATATAAATACATAGCAAGCCATAATAATAACAATCGTAATTTATCCTGTTGCCTAAACAAAACCATGGTCAGTTAACCTAGACTGATGAATTTGTACATTGGGAAGACTGAGATAAATAGAAACCTAAGGGAAACAGAAGAAAAAATAAAGCGTAGGAAATTTACCACCTTAAACATCACAGAAGTGCAAGAAAGCTGAGAATGATTAGTTATGTTAGATATTATTAATATTTACCTACATGTTTTCCACCTAACACCTGCATCACTTAAGACACAAATGATCCCAAACATAGCTCTCAAATTTCTGGATTTATTGACATGTTTATATAACAATTTCAAACTTGATATTTTATAACAAAATTAAAAATAAAATATGACTGACTGCCTTTTAAGTCGTTTTGGTTAATAAAAACTTCCTTCGTATGGAAAATATTACATATTTAAAATTATTCAGTGGAACCTAGTAAATCCTTATTTTTCCTGTGGCCTCTCTCCTGAAAATTGTCTCAGTTGGTGAATGCTTTAAGATATGTGTATGACTCTACACAAACCAAATAGTCCATAGACACCTTTTATTCGTTAAACACAAGCCCAATGCCTCTTAAGTCAGAACAAGCCCGGGGAAGAGAGAAGGAAGTCGGTTTATAAGACCCCTGAGTTGCAAGCCCAGGCAGTTGGATCTATCAGGAGATGGTCATTCATCCCCCCCACATCAGTGGCATCTTCATCAGTAGATCTCCTGGGCCAAGTTCTCCTGAGTCCAGCAAGTAGTCTTCAGTTTCTGAACAGAGGGCCTCCATGACCCTCAGTCTCACTGAGACCTGCAGAAGATGGCCTAGTTTTTCTTTTTAATCTGGTTCTGGAAGGCAGGATCTGCTTTAGGAAACATTTCAGAGGAAGTGTTTATGGCTCCCCTGGCATCTCCCCACCCTTTCTCAGCCTCTCCTCCATCTATGAAAATCCCCTTCTCCCTTAACTCCCCCTTCATCCGGGTTTTGACTAGTTCTATAATGGGAGCACTGGAGAAGAATTGGAGGGCAGAGGTAATTTCTCTTTCTTGCTCTGCCTCACAACTTACAGAAAAAAAGAACCCTCAAGCTGACATGCTTTAAGATGAGAAAATTTCTTATAAGAGAGGGAAACATGTGTGAACCACTCCAAATGAATCACCCCATATCTTGAAGAAAAGACTCTTAAAACCACGCTACTAAAGACCAGATTATAGCTAACAAATAAGAGAGAGTAAATATTAAAGAGAAAAATCAAGATACTGGTCCTGAAGAGCTTTGTAGTTTGACTGGATGACTTTACTTAAAAGTAATAAGTAATTATCCATTACTTATAATAATAAAGTAAAATTATTACTATCACTCTTATCAATACTAAAGAAGAAAGCTTGTATACTAGAAATCTTTTTGGAGATATCAGAGTTGTAAAGTCCCCATTCATTAAAGCTATTCATTAACTGGATTTATCGCTGGCAAATGTGAAGGCATTTAATAGCTGTGGATGTTTGGGGACTAGAGTGCCTTTCATTTGCATGTTGCTCCATTCTTTAACCTTCTGCTTTGCTTGGTATTTTAGGAAAATATTTTTTCAAGCTTCTTTGACAGCTGGGTTTTGACTAGTTCCATAATGGGAGCACCGGAGCAGAACTGGAGGGCAGAGGTAAATTCTCTTTTTTGCTCTCCCTCACAACCTACAGAAAAAGCTGCACCTCCCTGGTGGTCCAGATCACATGGCCTGGCTTCCAGATTCTGGGTACCCCACTGCCTCCCACCTTTCATTTAGCCTTTGGGTTTTTCCAGCTTCCTACTCTTGCTAGTCTGGGTTAACTAAGTGCTTTAAATTGCTCAATTGGATTTTCAGTTCCTTCTTCATTTGCATATCCAGTTTATCCAAATGTTGCCTGAATTAAATTCTCTTTACTTTGAAGAATCTATCACGTTTTCTGTTTTCCTGACAAGAACCAAAGGGATGCGGCAAGTATGGAAGCACCGTGCGCTGTCTGCACTCAATGAGAGGGCGTCCAAGCTTGCACAGCTGTCAGACAACTTTGGAATCCTTCAGCTCGTTTCATGTTCCCATCCTCCCAATCCTGCTGCGGATCTGTGTCAGCAGGACCACAGCACTCTCCTGGGGGAGAAGAAAAATGATGGAGGTTGCAGGTCCCATGCATAAGGCTTCTCCCTATGTCTCTGTACTACACGGACTCACACATAAACCAGGGTGGAAGACAGAATCCAGGCAGCAATAAAGATTTGATGGCGGAAGCACCAGGCTCTGTAAATATCCCTTTATGAAAAGAAGAAAAAGAGAAAATGCATATATTTAATTTACAAAGAATCCCGTATCTGATGACATTGGATGATGGTAACACACTACCAAAAATAGAGAAACTCTATGGAATGCCAGACAGATGAATTAATATAGGCTTAGAAGACTTGGATTCAAGCCCTAGTTTTGATCTTTACTTTCTGTGTGAACACAGAAAGCCAGAAAATAACACTGAAACTCACTTTTCTCATCTGTGAAATAGGAATGGTAGCGGTAATTTTTAACAGTGAATAGTTAACACCTACCTTGTCAGCTATATAGCAGCTGCTTCTACCTCAAAAAGGAGATATATTTTCAGTGGGCAGGTAGTTACTTTCAATGCCTCTGCCAGCCTTTCTGTGAGGATAGAGCAGGCAGCAGAACAGGGTAATGAGGTACTGGATATGCAAAATTAGCCTCAGAGTCAAGGGGGGTATCAAATGCGTATCAATGGGAGTATCAAAGAAAGGTGACAGGAGTGCCTTGAAGGACACTGGGAGATAAGTAACATAGGTAGAAGAGAAGTGGCCGGGAGAATACCAGTGGTGGGTAACAGGAGTATTTATAGCAGGGAACTCAGTCTGATTTAAGGTTCTTTGCTTTGCCCAAAACCTATATACAAATTGCCAGTTTTGGAAAACGTTAAGGACGGGGAACTGGAACTTAAAGCAAGAAGTGAACATGAAAATGTAAGCTTTTCCCTTCTACCTGGAGATTTGTAGGGATCTTGGGGAGGACTCCAGTCTGCGTTGAATGGGGCTTGATTCCAATTCATTTAACTCTCAAAGAAAAAGGAATCTCAGCGAATATATGGACCAAATAATATACAGGAGAGCACGTGACAAACAGGTAGCACTAAACAAATCTCATTCATTGTTTTTAATGTTCCTCTCAAATAATTAGTAATGGTGATTCCGAGAGCTTTCCTTTATTTAAATTTTGTATTAGATAACTGTTTCAATTTTTAATTAGTAATCATCAGTCTCCCGTCCTATATAAATACTTTCGCATATAGGAAATGACAGGACTAAACACTTGCTACAAACTAGGTTCTTACAGCACTATTCAAATAAAAGCACATGTAGGACATTGATGGAACCATAGTCCAAACATCCAGACAGTTTCCTATCATTACAGTTAATTGTGATCTTAATTTGACTAAGGGCCACTCAGGTAAGTATCATTCAGATGTCATCTTCCTGTTTTCATCCCCTGGCCTTGTATATTGGCTAGACGTTGTTCTGAATGCCTTGTGTTTGACTCTACACCCCAGTGAAAGCCTGCTCCAGTAATTGCTTCATTAATGGAAGACTGCTTGATATTGAATATCTTCATGTAGCTTTAAAAGTCTCCTAAAAGCCATAAGTTCCTTAGTGATAACAAATCACACCATCATTGCACCTGTAATAGAAAACACAGGTAAAAAATAGTGCCCTGCTATCTCTATATTGGAAATGCTTGTCTTAATTAATATGCATTATTTTGAAAGAAAGAATGCACTAGTTAATATATAGTTTGTTAAAATAAATGTGCATTGCATTTAGGTAAGTGTAACTGCATGAAAATGACGCTTTGACTTCAATGAGCACCACTGGAATTTAAATGAACCAAAAATAAAAAAACAAAAACGCCTCATTGAATTTTTTTTCCTTAAATGCAGGCAAATATACAATGCAATATCATATATTTCCCAAGTAACTTTCTCTGATAATATTTCTTTGAGGAAGATCGAGAAGCAAAACACAGATTGTCATTACTGCATTTTCTGTATTTCATGCATTCTTTTTAAAAACATGGCTAATGTAAAACCATGGTGATTTTCCCTGCCTAGTTGAAATATCTTCTAAGCATAGTGATATTTGGCATTTTCATATTTCTTGCAATACCATACAACCAAGTAAGCCTGGTTAACTTTAAAATTGTTTCATGTTTAGAATCAGCAGATTGTGGGTGTTGTTTGTTCCTTTGTTCATTTTTTAATGATATGGGATGACAGGTATCCTTTTTTGAAGGAGTAGTGTTTGTCCAGCAAGGTTAACAGTCAAGGGGGTTCTATAATGTGCCTGGCCTAACTTCCATTTTAAAAACAGAAATAATTTCTAGAAGAGAAAACTTTCTTTAATAGAGTGAAATATATTCCTATTTCATTCTGGAAGGGATTAAGCCAGAGGTATGATTGGTGCTGTAGTATACTAGAAACAATGAATTTAATGTACTTAATTATAATAACACTTCCTATCTTCTTAGCAATTTTCTCTCTCTCTTCTTCACCATCAGCATCCCCTTCTCATCCTTCATGCCAGAATTTATTTTCCATCCCTTTATGAGGTTATACCATTTGAAATTAGTAAATATTTGCACTTGTCTTATGATTGTCAAAGTAATCAATGCATGTTGGTGGAGCCATAATTAGCAAGGTCCATGAAAGTGCGTTAAGAAATACTGCCATAATCTGAAAAATAAATCCAAGCAGAATATCACATCTCTGCAATGGAAGTTACCTTCTAGATGAATAACTCCCTAGGCTGAGACTATCGCAGAATTGGAATGCAATCCATTTTGCACTATGGTCCCATTACTAATATTTATTCAAATATGAGCTTTCGTATGCTAAGTACATATCTCCTCGCACATTTGAAATGGATATCTTACACATATAATCAGCAAAAAGATTTTCGTCAGAAAGAAAATTATAAATGATAATATATCAAGTTTCTTCTAGTATAAGAATTCAAATACTGTTCAGTAAGGCTATGTGTTTGTTCAGAGAGCTTATATTCCAGTCTTGTGTGTCTGTCTTCTAGTTACCAGAAGGACTTATTCTGCAAGTATACAAGTGTGTGTGTGCCTTGTAGTTCATTACAAAATTCATATCAAATTAAAGGGGCAAAAACATCTCAATTCCTTATGACATATTTAAAAAGTCATTTTTTTTTTCTGAAGTATACCTCACTCCAGTTACTTTACACGGGAAGAATTTCACTTCATGTATTGAATATAAGATTCATTGAATTTCACATTTCTCCTGTCATATATTTGTTTAACCTACATTTGAGAGCTGAAATGGTCAATGGTACATTTTGGAGGGTTTTTTTTCTTCATTTATTTCTTAAAATTCATCTATTTTACACAAAAACAGAGTCTCCAAAATTCTTGCAGATAAAAGAATATGGCTACCGAGTGGAAAACAGATAGCAGGAGGAAAAACGTTCTAAGAAGCACAGGGAATGAAAAGAAGAATGCATTTGGTTGACATCTGAAATGGGAAAGAGAGTCAATGAGGCAAAGAGATTCCGAAAGGTACTTCCAGAAGTTGGGAAAGTTTTCTCTCTGACGCTAGTAGGATTATGTTAAGGGACCAAGAGAAAGCTAATGTTATGTGTCAAAGGGTTAGTGGCTGCATGGTCTATAGAAAAGAATGAAGCTCCTGCACATGGTCAGGGAAGTGTCTGGAATATGTTAAAACAAATCATGGCAACTTTAAACAGAGCCTCACATCATTCACAACCCTATGGAAAGAAGGGTCCTTTATTGGAAGACTAGGCTTACACTACTTGAGATGGATGCAAGGGAGTTCATAAAGATAATCAAAAACAATCCACTGGATTGTCTCCAGTTTGGGGCTGCTATGAATAATATTGTTATGGACATTTACAAAATCATCTTCATGTGGACATATATCTTAACTTCTCTTGGGTAGATTCCTAAGACTGGAATTGCTAAGTTGAATACTAAGTTTATGTTTAGCTTTTAAAGGAAGTGTCAATTGTTTTTCAAATAGCTATATAATTTTGTATTTCCATCAGCAATATATGTGTTCCAGTTTCTCTATATCTTCTCTTTTACGTGAGAGTAGAAGCATAGAAGGCTTATTGGCTCAAGATTTTTTAACAGAGTCTAAGACCTATCACTGGCTGAGCACTGAGCTATGCAGATGTAGAGGTGCCCTGTAGGAAGCTACGCTTAAAACTAAAATCAAGAAGGGGGAAAACTCCCAGAGCAGAAACATCGGTGACCATACATTATAGAGGAGAGAAAATACTTTACAAATTTAACCCAGGTAAATAAATAAATGAGCAAATGAAACAAAACCAAACCAGAACGACAGGTTGAGAAGTGAATTCAAAGGTCAGGGCATATTTAGAGTGTGTCTCGCTTTTATTTGCTGCTAAGCCCCTGTGAATAAATGTGCAGGCACCTTCAGCCAAGGATGTGTGTGTAGCTTTGGCTTACTCTGACCTCTGCAGTATTTTAGGCTAGGATCAACCTGAGATAGATAAAAAATTTATCAAGCCCTGCTGGTTGTCACACCTTCTGGAACTTCCTGTTAAATCACTCACTCATTTGCAGATCTGTTGTTTGCCCCAGGTAGTGCTGTAACCTCTGGCTAGCTGAGCTGCTTGATTTTCTTATTCGCTTTCCATTTTAAATGACAAGAATCCAACTCCTCTTGCAGTGGAGTTGAACCTGAGGGTTTTCAAGACCTGTCCTGCTTTGGCTGAATCTCCACAGCAACAGTACTGGGGGCAGGGGTTGGGAGAAGACTGGGAACAGCCTCAGGGAAGAATTCCAAGCACTCCTGTTCCCCTTTGCCAAGTTGAGTCAGTTTCATTTGTAAACTCTCCTTGGTATATTGTAGGCCTTTGATTGATCTTAACGGTGCTGAAATGATTGTCTTTTGAAAGTTTGGGCCAGTTTTATAGTTGCTCTTTGAGGAGAGAATTTGTTGATCTCCTCACTCCAGAAGTGAATCCTCTGGATTATCTTTTATCTTCCCTAAAATACATCCCTTGAAATCATCTAGGAAGACTAGATCCAAGTAAATTACAGTACATGTGGTGGAAAAAAAAAAAAAAAATCTGTGTTTACCCCTGTATATTCTTCCCTCAAAAACAGCTTAAAGAACTAAAATTATCTAAAAGATTAAGAAGAAAGAGAATGAAGAGGAGGTTGAAAGCAGATAAGTGATATGCAGGGAACATTGGAAGATGGTGGGTACAGGAACTCAGCAGATGACAAAAGCTTGCATGTCAGACTGTAAGGGGTGGGGTGGTGAGGGGGAGGGGTAAACAGGCAGCAGCTAATTCATACTACAGAACCCAGAAGAGGGTCAGGAATTTGAGGTGCCAGGCACCTGGAAACCAACTGCCCACAAACAGAAGAGTGGATGAAAGATACAACCTCATAAATGAAAAAGGCAGCAAACAAAATAACTACAACAACAGATAAATACGGAAATATTTTAGTAATATATAAATGGAAGGAAGTACAAGAAGATTATGTAGAGCTTGGCATTCCTTATAATATTAAAATAAAATAGTATACGTATGATTATATGTGTATCATGGGTTATTAAACTATGGCCTGAGGACCAAATCTACCTGTTTTTTGTGGTTGTTTCTTGAGCTAATGTGTCTTCTATACGCGTAAATGATTGAAAAACACATTTCGAGGCCCATAATACAGATTTATTGGAATATAGCCAAGCTCGTTAGTTTATACGTCATCTATAGTTGCTTTTTTACTACAATAACAGAGTGAGTAGTTGAGACTGAAACCATATGGCCCTCAAAACTGTATCCAGCCTTTTACAGGAGAAGTTTGCCAAACATATATATTCACACATACATACACATACATACACACTCATATATATACACATATAAGCATATTAAATTTTAAAAGACTAAAACAAACATATAACCTACATATAGTTATATTTGCACACATATATATTTAAATGTGAAATGTAAATGTTTTTATTTATAAACATATATAGTCATATATTTATAAACACGTGTATCATAAATGCATATATTTGTAATACCCATAGATAAGATAATCATAAACGCAGGAATCAGGGAAGCAGTTGCCTCAGATGAGGGGATACCAGGAAATGGGTTGAAGGAGATCATATAGTTAGATGTAAGTTATTGTCAAATGTTTAGTCTTTATGTTTAAGTGTGCTTATTAAAAATAAATAGATGAGGGGCAAGATAGGCATGGGGATTAAGAGGTACAAACTACTGTGTATCAAATAAATAAGCTATAATTGTTGTAATATATATATTGCAACACAGGGGATATAGCTAATATTTTGTAATAACTATAAATAGAATATAACCTTTGAAAATTGTGAATCATTATGTTGAAACATATAAAATTGTACATCAACTATACCTCAGTAAAAATAAATATAAAAAATAGAAGATAGATAGATAGATAGATAGATAGATAGATAGATAGATAGATAAAGAGGTCCATGCATGGACCAAAGATTAGAGTGTTTTGTAAATGAGAGAATATGATTAATTGAATTATGTGCAATGGACATGCATTAAATTTTAAAAAATTATCTTCCTAATTAGCAATTAGGCCTCTTGATATCCTTGCCCATCTCATGCAACCTGAAAGTTACTTTTACCATCCAAGAAAGAGACTGAGGTTTTACTCTTCAGAGGGATGGAATAAGAAGCAGTACCAGGCATGGCTGAAAGTAGGAGAGTGGAACCAAATTGAAAGTAGGAGAAATAAAGGAACTCATCTCTTTTTATGTGTATTTATATATATACTTTTTTTTTTCCACCGAGACTCCTTTAAATAGTCATAGACCAGCATTCTTAGATATGTATATGTATATCTAAGTTAGATGTGTATAGATCTGTTTGATATGTATATGTAGGTTCTTAGATATAGATATATATAGATATATATATAGATAGATAGATATCTATATCTATATATATATATATATATATATATGAATTCTTTGTTGGTCTATGAATGCCACTTTTTATGGCATCATGTTCTTATTTCATGGATGTAATACAATAGTAATTTTTATTTTTTAAATTAATTAATTAATTTTTGGCTGCATTGGGTCTTTGTTGCTGCGCATGGGCTTTCTCTAATTGTGGCCAATGGGGGCTACTCTTCGTTGTGGTGCATGGGCTTCTCATCGCGGTGGCTTCTCTTGTTGCGGAGCGTGGGCTCTAGGCACGCGGGCTTCAGTAGTTGTGGCTCGTGGGCTCTAGAGCACAGGCTCAGTAATTGTGGCGCGCGGGCTTATTTGTTCCGTGGCATGTGGGATCTTCCCAGACCATGGATCGAACCCCTGTCCCCTGCATTGGCAGGTGGATTCTTAACCCCTGCACCACCAGGGAAGTCCCTAGAATAGTAATTTTTAAAGTAACCAAATTTATTGAACACTTAATGTTCCAAATGGAACAAACTTTCATAGGACTGCAGGAAATAGACAATAGAGAAAACCAAGGGGGAGAAATTATTAAAGAAATAATATATAAATATTACCTATATTGGTAGAGCATGCATTTCCACATTGAAAGGGAACACCACATTATAACCAACATAATAAAACTTTAAAAGACCTACTAAAATACACTACCTTATTAAACATCAAAATTCCAGGAATACAGAGAATATGCCAAAATCTTCCAGAGGAGAAAAAGTAGGCAGGTAAAGATTTGGTAATCAGTATAGCATCAGATATATGTGATATAATACTAAAATCTGGAAGAAAATGGAATTACATTTTCAAGTTTCTTTTACAATTTATATCCAACTTTAAATTCTATATCATGCCAAAATATGAAACAGGAGTGATAGCAGAACATTTTCATGCATGCAAATTCTTAAAATTTTAGTATTTCATACTTCCTTTTCTAGGAGGTTTCCAAAGTTTTGTTTCATCAATATGAGGGCAACAATGAAAACAAAGAGGAAGGTGTGGAATCAAGGGAGTTCATCCAGCTCAGGAGAGAAACAAAGGCAGTTCCCATCCTAAGGCCGTTTTAGGATGACCACCGTGCCAGTGTGCATAGCAGACTGCTACAAGCTTTATGGGAGCCAGAGGGTAGTGGCTCAAGTAGGAGGAGTTCCACGCCCCCGCCTGCCTTAAATATTGGAACTGAGAAGATTTGTGATGTGATGATATAAAGTGAAGTTTTAAAAAATTCTGTGAGTATAGTATTTAATATAACTACAGATTAAACTAAGAAAAGAATGTATCTATTCATCATTCCATTTTAACCAAAAAAACCCATCTTTGTTTAGTGTGATATATCCCCTGGGAAAACTCATCTCATCTATACCTACTGACTATGATACCATGAGTACTGTGGTGGTTGATATATCAGTATTAATTAAAAATAAGGTATCACAAGTACAGACAAAACTTCAGTTAGCAATTTATGAAACCAGCATTAAACAAATGAAAACCTTTTAAAACTCTCTAAGAAAAAACTTAATCAATATAATTTCAATTAGTAAGAAAATTCAACTTAACTTACTTAATCAAAAATTTCAGCATTATTTAGAATAATTTTTATTGGCCTGTCTGAGCAATATTCTCTTTGTGAACTCTTCATCTTTTTTGGATATTTTAATAATGATTCTTCTCTTAGCTATTATAAATAATTATACATGCACACATACACATATGGGCATAACCTGCCCACCTCTGAATAACACATGTTTATTGAAATTCAAGGGCAAGGAGTTGGCACTTGGGAAACTTAGGGTGAATGTCCAGTTGACAATCTGGAAATCTCATCAGGTACTCCCGAAGAATATTCTCCAAACAGTCAAATCTGCTCTCCACTTCTTTCCAAGTTACTGGCACTTGTCATCTCCTGCCAATAAAACTAAATCCTTTTTCCATTCTCTTGGCTCAGTGTTGCCTCACAATGTTTTTTGTCCAGCTGCAAGAAATGTTGTCTTTTCTCTGTTGCCAATTATTCCCTCAGCCAATACATTTTTCTTCATTGCCTCTTCAAAATACTTCACACTTACGTAATACTTTCTTGAGTAGGCTCTCAAAGTTCTTCCAAATATATGACTTCATTAGTCTTCTTGGTGATCCTCTAATGAATGCAGGTATAAACAACCCCAAATTTGCCAATAAGCTGGATTCTCAAAAGTCATTTGGATGTTGGTTGTTTGGAACCCAGAGGCAAATTATGGGGTTTGGATCTCAGGGCAGCTCAAACATACTTACATGCATCTATAACTAAAGAATAATTCTGTATAAATGACACTACATGGATCATCTAGCATGTCTCATGATGTTTCTGCAGGATTATGAATCAAAAAGTTCAACTGAGGATTCTGGGAAAGTATTTTTCCTTGGTTGACCTCCCAGCAACAGTTTGGGAATGCCTACGCAGTCCTCAACTTTAATTCACATAATGGGGGAAATTGGAGGACTGATCCAGCCCTTATCCACAAGTGGAGTCGTAGCTCCATCTGGAAGGTGTCTGACAGAATGTAGGACAGGGACATGGAAGCAGAAGGGTAGTGGTGAGCTGCAGAAGCTATGGGGCTAAGTTTCTATTTTATGAGTTCACCTTTGTTTGCTATTTTTTAACTTCTAGTTTCCCAGGGTTTGGCCCATAGATACTATTTTCACCATCAATTGCTTGATAATTTCCATCAAGGTTTCTCACTTCCTTGGTACATTGTGAACTAGAAAACAGTCATGCAGACTCTATCTTCCTATTCCTCCAAGTTAAAAAAAAAACAAAAAAAAAAACAAAAAAAACACTTTGGGAACCGTGTAAATATTCGTAGTAAATATTTAGAGCTTTGAAGAGATACAATCAAATTTCATGGAGGGGAATATATACCTGTATATTGGTAATGATGCTGGTCATGATATACACAAACGACTGGGATTATATTGATACATTCTTTAAAGAACTGCTCAGTCTAAATACTTCTCTAATGTTTTAGAGGAAAAAACTCAGCTTTTTTGACACTGTAGCACAGAAGAAGTACAGTTTCTGAAAGTATGAGAGAGATTAGTATTTATGGTGAGGGCAGGATGGGATCATTCATTCATAGATGTAAGTTAAGAAGAGTTGGACACTGCCAATGAATCACCCGCAAGTGGTTAGGAAGAGAGGTGCTATGAGGAGAGAAAGAGAGAAGGAGGGAGAGAGAAAGATGGAGATGAGTTTGTGTACGCAGATTACTCGGTAAACGTGTATGGAGAAGGGGCTCAATGTGAGAGGAAAAGGGAAAGGACTGAAAACGGGGGCATGAAAAATATTTCAGGGGTACACAGTGATATAGAAAGAGGGTAATTGCTAGAGATGATGTGCACAGCTTCCTTATGCTCCCATCTTGTTGATAATTTTCTGATTTTTCCCCCATTGTCACAGAAAAAATAGAATTCGTGTTTTATGCTAGAATAAAATTTTTTAAAATTGAGGTACAGTTGATTTACAATATTATAAAAGTTTCAGGTGTACAACATAGTGATTCACAATCTTTAAAGATTATACTCCACTTGTGGTTATTGTAAAACATTGGCTATATTCCCTGTGCTGTACAATATATCCTTGTAGTTTATTTATTTTATACATAATAGTTTATACCTCTTGATCCCCTACCTCTGTCTTGCACCTCCTCTCTTTCCTCCCCCAAATGGTAACCACTAGTTTGTTCTCTATATCTGTGAGTCTTTTTCTTTTTTGTTCTATTCACTAGTTTGTTTTATTTTTTACATTCCACATATAAGTGATAACATCCAGCATTTATCTCTCTCACTCTGACTTATTTCACTAAGCATAATAAATACCCTCCAAGTCCATTCATGTTATTGCAAATGGCAAAGTTCCATTCTTTTTTATGGCTGAATAATATTCCATTTTGTGTGTGTGTGTGTGTGTGTGTGTGTGTGTGTGCATGCGTGTATGCCACATCTCCTTTATCCATTCATCTCTTGATGGACACTCAGGTTACTTTCATATCCTGATAACTGTAAATAATGCTGCTATGAACATCGGGTTCATGTATCTTTTCAAATTAATGTTTTTGATTTCTTCAAATATATACCTAGGGGTGGAATTGCTGGGGCATACAGTGGCTCTATTTTTAATTTTTTGAGGAACCTGTAGAGTGTTTTCCACGGAGGCTGTACCAATTTACATTCCCACCAGTGTACGAGGTTACCCTTTTCTCAATAACAAATAACATTTTTTATTTGTGGTCTATTTGGTGATAGCTATTCTGACAGGTGTGAGATGATATCTCATTGTGCTTTTGCTTTGCATTTCTCTGATGATTGCCGTTGTTAAACATATAACTTTTTTTTACAATCTGCATAGTTGATTTCATATGCGATCAGTTTTCAAGTTCTGAAAGCTCTAATTATTTTTGTTTGTGTTTACTTTTCCTTTGTGAAAAGTTTTATGAGGCTGAGAATTTGAGACATTATGTGCAGACATCAGGGAAGCAAAGTAAAATACAAGAAGGGAGGAATACCATGATATTGGTGGTGGCACTTACTTACCATTTCTTTCTTCCTCTGATGCCATGCCATTTAGGGAGAAGTAGACCAACTACTTGACATCTTCTCTTTTTTCTCTTAGAGCCATTTATCTTATCTGATGATTTACTCTATCACCTGGGATACCAAACGAGAAACTATCTCTGGGGATGTGGGGATTCCGAACCTTTGCTAGCGTTTGGAATAACAAGAGTTGGAGCAGAGGAGAGAGATGAAGTAGGTGCCCAAGTCTTTAGGGTTTGGGGAGGAGCTTCTGTGCCACTGATCATTTGAGGTTGTTGCCAGGCTGAGTGTCTAATGTTTTGAACTGAGTAGGTCTTGGAGGTTATAGATCCTGATACCTCATCTAAAGGATAGTTTTAGATCAATTGCATAACACACGGGAACAGATAGGGTTCCCAGAAACAATTACTGAAGGAAATTATTTATCTAATAGCTTAGTAGTCTTACTGAAAAAAATAAGTAAATTTGAAATGCAAAATCATCCACGGAGAAAGTTCTTTTTCTAAATTCCGATAACTTACCATTAAAGGTGACTTGAACCTTCAGAAGATGCCAGAGCTAAAGCAACAGTAAGCAGAGGTATCGTTAATAATTATATACTAATGCTCCAGTTTGTACATAAACACGATTCCTGGTCAGTAGGTATAAATGAGGCATAAACAAGCACATCTGGAAGGTTCTGGATATACAGTAAGTTGATTGATTGATAATAAATAATGGATCACATTTGGCCATTTGAATTAATTTGGAAATGAAGTCAGCTGTAAATAGATTATAAGACTAATGCTGCAATATTAAAAGTAATTAATGAGTTAAGTTTCAACATGGTCTCAACAGTAGAACTGCAGACTTTGCAGGCACTCAGGAGAACAGATTCTGCATGTGGATTCTGAATTAATTTATTATGTACACACAGCTAAATTCATTTTAGGAGAGTGTCATGTAAACTCTAAAAATAATGATGTTACACACATCTGCTTTTTCATTTTGTTAATTAAAAAAATTTTTTTTTTAATAAATTTATTTATTTATTTTTGGCCGCGTCGGGTCTTCGTTGCTGTGCGCAGGCTTTCTCTAGTTGCAGCCAGAGGGGGCTACTCTTCAATGCGGTAAGTGGACTTCTCATTGAGGTGGCTTCTCTTTGTTGCAGAGCACGGGCTCTAGGCGCACGGGCTTCAGTAGTTGTGACACACGGGCTCAGTAGTTGTGGTACACGGGCTTAGTTGCTCCATGGCGTGTGAAATCTTCCCGGACCAGGGCTCGAACCCGTGTCCCCTGCACTGGCAGGCAGATTCTTTACCATTGCGCCACCAGGGAAGTCCACATCCACTTTTTTAAAGACCACGTTCATTTTGCAATATAGCTTAAAATATTTTTTAGTCTAATCATACGAAAGTGAAACAATGCAAATCTTCTCTCCTATAGTAATTTTTATGCTTTTAGATAAAAAATGTTTGTGTATAACATTTTTTAAGTTGAAAAAATAAGCTGTTTTAAAGAAAGAAACTAAATGAATGCCCTCATCCACTCTCCTTTTCATATAAATCATTTGGTTGAAGAGTGTTAGTATGTATGTCTCCTGTTCAGTGTTTTAGAAAGTCATTTAGAGAACACTACAATCTGTGAGTATAATACTCGCCGTAAACTGATGATATGTTGACTGTCACAGAAGGGCTACACTTTTGTTTTTTTGTGACGAGGTCACCGTCTATATTTCAGCATTGAATTTCAATGCGCAGATATTCCCCTTAAAAGTCTTTAGAGCATGGTGATTAAGTGCTGGGAGCAGAGAATGTCTAAAGTAATAAAAGTAGAGAAGCAAAAGATGTGATACTTCACCTGATCCATTTAACTGCCAGTTCAATAATGTCTCTCCTAATTTGTTTTTATTTAAGATATGTAACATTTTGAGGTTTCTGAAGGATGGGTGCTATTCTTTTTTTTTTTTTTTTTTTTCTGAATGGTGCCATGAGTCATTAAATGGCCACTCTGTAGTTCTTGATACCTACCTGGAATGGGTTGCAATATACTTGTGAGGCTCTGTTGCTTGGTGATCTCCTTCAGTGTGTCAGAGAATTTGCTTTTTAGCCTTAACTTCTAATCTACGCCAGTGTAACACATAGTCATATTGATACAGGCCTAAATTATTGCTCTCACACAAATTAACATTTTCTCTTCACAATAATCATGTAAGGTAAATATTAGTCCAAACTGACAGCTGCAGAAACCACAGCTCAGGGCTCAGGGAGATTACCCAAGATGCTTCTATCAATTACTTGAACCAAGATCTTCTTTTTTTTTTGAAGATTTTTTTTATTTAATTTAATTTATTTATTTATTTATGGCTGTGTTGGGTCTTCGTTTCTGTGCGAGGGCTTTCTCTAGTTGTGGCAAGTGGGGGCCACTCGTCATCGCAGTGCGCGGGCCTCTCACTATCGCGGCCTCTCTTGTGGCGGAGCACAGGCTCCAGATGCGCAGGCTCAGTAATTGTGGCTCACGGGCCCAGTTGCTCCGCGGCATGTGGGATCTTCCCAGACCAGGGCTCGAACCCGTGTCCCCTGCATTGGCAGGCAGATTCCCAACCACTGCGCCACCAGGGAAGCCCAGAACCTAGATCTTCTGACTCAAAAGAGCATCTTAGTTTCAAAATGTCATAGAGATGAATATGTTTTGATATGAATGTGAAGATGTGTTATTAATTATATTTTGAGTTATTCCTAGAGTTCTTTTCTTTGCTCCTTTTCTGCCAAGATGAGTGAAAATTTTAAATGCTTTGAAAGAAGGAATTAATGGGGCAGTCTGAGATTGTAACAATAACTCTCATGCAAAAATCAAAGCAGAGTAGAGACAAGACACTGCTATTTTTATTTTCTATTGCTATTTCTATGATGCATGATTTTTATCGAAGATACTGTCCCTGAGTCTATGTGATTATAAAGTGTATATTTTATATAATATTAGTTTGCCTTAGTTAAATGGCCGGTTGTTTTAAACTAGCATAGTACTAATCAGATACATATATTCTCCTGTAAGGGATACGAAATGTGATTTCTAGATGGGGAGGTTGTATTTGGAATTCTCTGCATCTTTTATTCTCCCATTGTCAAATGGATCATTGCATTTTCAACAGTTAATTATCTTTTCACCTAATTGTGTCTTATTTAACTTGATCATTTAAACTGCGAATGTGACTTTTTAATGTTCATCTTGTCTTTATATAAATGAACTGCTAGTTTCTAACTTGACTTTTGCTTAACATATGAAATCTGAAATTTATAAAAGGAAAAGAGAGAAGTGAGAATTAAAAAAATAGTGTTTGCAAATGAGAACAGTTTTCAGTAACTTAGCTACTAGACCTTGACACGTTCCTTGAACTAGGCGTTGGGTCACTCCCATTTTTCATAGCTTGTTACATAATTAACTAAATCATAAAAATGGAACTAGTCCATTGTGACAAACTGAAATGTCTAAAAGCCTGCCTAAGGCACTGCACTGTGCAACTGTTTAAGAAAATTCCATCTCTTCTGAGTTGGTGATGGATAATGTGACAAAAATATTCCGATTAAATTCTAACTTTGGAATACTTAATAAATTAGTAACAGCATTAGAAGTGCCACTTTTATTCACCTGTCAAGGAGGAGGGCTGTGGTGCTGATCTTTTTGCCCTCTTTGTCTGCTTTCATGGGAGCTGCTTGCAGCTGAGGGGGTCGTATCTTATGAAGGTACAAGATGACAGCAAGGTAAGACATGTGGTTCCTTTGATGCCTTTGTACTTACTCATTCCTTCTCTTCAGACTTGGAGTCACTGAAGAACACAGTGTTTTTCTTTGACAGCTTGAAACCTTAACTCTCTCTTCCTCATCATCATTTTCCAATCTTTTTTTGTATTACGGAAAAATTATTTACTTTTAGTGCTTTAGGGCATTGCTCAGTGAGGTGTTTCTCTGCATAAAAGAGATATATAGTTTGAAGCGATATTGAAGATGTAATTAAGTAAAATTATAATTTGTGAACAGGTCATTGAATGAAAGTTTACATGTTAGCACATACATTTCCCACGAGGGTTTTGTGGCACATGCAAGGATGAAATGAGTTATATGTTTTTACACAAATTAATTAAAAATCATTTAATCATTATTATAATTACTTTAGCAGGGTTATTCATAAGTTATTGTAGGTATTGTTTTTGTGTACTTGCATACTTGCAGCCATGTGTAGAGTGATATACTAGAAAAACACACCATACTAGTAGTTAGAGCATGGAAGGTTTAATCCTTCCATGAAGTAATGTGACTAGCAAAATTTTTCTAGTTGGTTTCAGGACAAGATTTGTTGAGACCTAATGGGCAAATGGCTTTTCCACAATGGTGAACTTCCATTTTAAAGTTAGGAAACAAATCACTGAGGCATTTCCTCTATTTTGAGGAACAATTTGTGATCTTCCTTTGAATCTATGGTTCTGTTCTAGGGTGATTTCCCTGCTCCTCTCAACGCTGGTCTCGGTAATTCTAACTTTGGCTTGGACAACCTGTATCCATTCTCACGTGGGCCCAACATCAAGTGGCTTGTTATCCAGACCTATTTACATTGGTTCCTGTTTTTCCTTTTTAGTTTGCTTCCTTGGTATCTTTTCCCTATCCCAACATGACTACCATATTTCTGACCACTTTGATAACTTGGCAACTATTGATATTTGCCTGATTTCAAAGGATTCTTCTATAGTGGTTTAGGAGGAAGGGACGTAATTCTAACTTGGAAAATTCCAATTCTGGATAATAATAATGATATTATTACTATTGCTACTACTAGTAATAGTAATGGTCATAGAAAAAGTTCACAGCAGGTTAAATTTGATATCTATTTCCTGACCCATCACATCACTTGCTGTAACCAGGTGAGGACCTTTCTTTTCACTGACTAACCAGGTAATGCAAGAGAGGCCTTTAAGAATACCTACCTAAGTGACTAGGTTAAGCACAGGAAGCTCAGTTGTGAAAAGGAGAATACTGTGATATTACTTCAGAGAGAGAAAAATCTCCTGAATAACTACACAAGTCATGAGCAAAAAAAAAAAAAAAAAAAAAAAAAATTCCTAACCAGGGAGTGTTTCCAGACACTCTCTTCCCAGGGAATTTACAACTATTTGCATTGTACATTCTATCACAGTATAGTTGAAGTCCTAGTTTCTTTATATTTTTAATTTTTTATTTACTCACACTCTAGTATGAGTTGTGTTGTATTCATCTTTGTATTCTAGTTCCAACACAGGTTTGGTCACATAATTGTTATTATTATGGTTGTTGAATGAAAGAATGCATAACATACTCTGGAAGTCAGTCCAAATACAATTCATAGGCATCTCCATGGAACATCTAAAAATAGGACAGGATGAGTGTGCACATTTGTCTTTTCTTAAAGTCAGTTCAACCATCATTTTTAAATAGAGCCTCAAAGAGTTGCTGAAAATTATGATTTAGGATTATTGTAATTTGTATTGAGATATGAATCCCCCAGCATAGTGCAGTCTACAAAGTAGGTGCATAGAAAATACCTGTTGAATGAATGTGTAAATTAATGAGTGAGTCCATTAAAAATCCACCAAAAAATGTAACTACCAAAAAATTCCAGCCACCTCAAAGATTAAAAAAAGAAGAAAAGAAGGAAGAGAGGAAGGAAGGAAAATGGAGGAAAAGAAGGAGGGAAGGAGGAAGGGAGAGATGGAGACAAGGAGAGGGATTAAGGATGAAGTAGGCTTGGCAGTGAGCATTGGAACTATTGACATAGAATTTTCCTAATGTTTTTTTACATATATCCAAAACAAAATGCAAAATCATTAATAGCTTTTGAAGTAAAAGATGCACATAGTTATAACACCTTAAAATAATAGAAAAGGGAAGAAGGATGTCAAAGATGACTCCAGGTTTCTGGCTTATTAAGCTAAGTAAATGGTTGTGCCATTCATGGAAATAGGAGCCCCTAGACACGAGTCAGTTTATGCAGAAAGATCATGTGTTTGATATTAGGTGAAGTTGGAAGTACCGTTGAGACAGGCAAATGCTAGAGTTAAATAGCTATAGGAGAGGTGGAGGATATAGCATGTCGGTTTGAAAGTGGGTTTGTGTCAATTAGATGGTAATTAGAGCCATAGGTGGGGATGAGCTGGCGTAAATAAAAGGCACATGTTGAGAAGTCGTTATCTATTCATTTCACTGTATACCACCTTGTATTTTATATAAAAGACTGTAAGTCAATTATGTCAGTTAAAAAGTTTCTGATTAATAAATGAGGTTTTGTTTGTTTGTTTTGGCCGTGCGGGGAGGCATGCAGGATCTTAGTTCCTTGACCAGGGATAGAACCTGTGCCCCCTGCAGTGGAAGCTCGGAGTCTTAACCACTGGACCACCAGGGAAGTTCCCTAAATGAGATTTTATAGACTTCCTTTTTTCCTCTCTGCCTTTTACTTCCTATCATTTATACTTGATATTGTACAAATAACTGCCCACCCTCATTTCTCTTCATACACTCGAAAAAGTAGGTTTTTTATGTAAAATTCATTTATTTCTTCATTCACGAAATGTGTCTCTTATATAAATTCATGTTTTATATACATTAGTACAAGCTTCTGGTGGGGAATTATGGTATCATTACCTATTTGTTCTTAAAAATGTTACTTTTTAAGGATGTTAAAATTCACTGCTTCTACACTAATAATTCCGTATGTTGTAAAACAAGCTAAATTGGAAAAACAATTAAAGCCTCTGGAAAAATACTACTTAAGGTAACAAAATAACATTTTTTTCAAATTTCACATTCAAAATCAAAGGAAAAAAATCTTTATGTTTATCCAGAGCTGCGTTCACTATATTACACTCAGAGCTAAACTTTCCATGCATGTTCTGCTTTGTCCTTATAGTCAATTTTTAAAATAGTCCCCTTGGAAAGAGAATTCTTCTGATACAGAAAAAACAACAAAGAGGAGCAAAATGTTTTGGAAATAATTCCAAGAGTTGATGTCCACAACCATCACTGAAAAAAAATGTTTTATTTTTCTTCCTTAAGAAGATTTATTTCTGAAACTTCCTCTTTCAGATTTTTATATTTGAATAGAGTTCTCATATAAGTTGTAATGTGTGAGTGCTGTCTACCTACCCTTCAGAAAAGCAAACCATGGAGAAATACCAAAGAAGAACATGGAAATGTGTCAACATGTCACAATTTTCATGGCAGATTATTAGTGTGAGTTTTCTTCAATTCTCTAATTCTGTCTGGCTTCATCAGAAGATATTCATTCTTCCTACAACAAATCTTGTTACTTGTAACTGTTCACATTTCACTAAAAGTAGGCAAAATTAGTGGATAAAATCAACTATTCTATTTACCGTCTGCATCTTCTTCACTAGATTGTTAAACTTCTGATGACTTCATTTTGTTTCATTTAGTCCAGTTTTTTTTTTTTTTTTTTTTCGTTCTCCCCATCAGGTTGGCCTGAATTCTCTAGTCTTCAATTCCTGGAAATGGAAATGTATAGCTGCTTTTTGGTCCCTAACATTGCTGCATAGCTCTACTGCAATGGATACTGCTGATTTTCTTCTGAAAACTGTCTATTTTTTTGACTTCCATGTATTCTCTCCAGGTTTTCCATGTGTCTCTGTGATACTGATTGTTCTAGTTTTCTCTCCTCCCTCCCATCGTGAACACTGATACTCTCCCAGCCACTTGCTCCTTAAATATTATTACTTTGGGTTCCTACTTTGGCTTTTAGCGTTTGCTTCTGTGTATTTTCTTCAGATGGTCTCATGTACCCTCACAGTTTTAACTATCATCTGCATGTAGATAACTTTCAGATGCTTCTTGAACTACGATTTGTCTGAGATTTAGATCATAAGGATATTTGAATTATTTCACACCCTCTTTCACTTCAGTATGCCTAAAACTGCCCTTGCATCTGCATTCCTCACTACCACACATCTAATCCACCAAGTCAGAGGCCTGGGAGCCACTCCAGAGCGCTTCTTCACACCTCCACATCCTGCCATATATAGTAAGTTCTGCCAACTTTACCTAGAAACTCACATAATGACTTCAACCAAGCTCCACACATGTATTTACCGTTCTGGTTTAGAGCTTATCCTTGATCTCACTTTAATTATTCTAGTAGCCCCTTACAGGAATCCCTGCCAGAAGTACCCATTTTAATATCACAATAGTCCATAAAGTACCATATCTATTTATCCATAAAAATATATTTCATCATTAAAAACAGTTTATTAAAAAAAAAAAAAAAACAGTTTATTTTGTACATCATTGAAAATAGTTCTAGACATTAATCCTAAAGTTATTGTATTCAAGAAAGAGTAAATTGTCTTAAAGAATTATGCCTAATAAATTGTTAAAATTTTAAAAGCTGGGAAACTTCATTCTAGCGTAGAAAGTTTTAATTTTCTGGGTTCCAAAATACCTTAGATATATTTTGTGTGATATTTGGCAAATAATATAAAATCAGCTCTTTCATTAAACTTACTTTGAAGTTTCAGATTTAGTTAAGCAGGCCTCCTCTGTGGCTACCCAAACCTCCCTAGACATATTTTAACACGACACATTATATGGAAATTTTTAATTTATGATTTATGCATTTTTCTTTCCCATTATACCATAAAAATCCTATCCTTTTTTTTTTGTTTGTTTTCCCTCTATTTAGTACTTTGTCTAGCATGCGTAAAGTACTTAGTAAATATTTATGAGCTCACATGTTAGGATTAAGTGCATATTATTACGTAAAGACACTAGTTCTCAATTCTTAGAGTATGAAACATACTTGATAAAATTTGGTGACTTAGTCTGTGTAAATAGCTGACCTTCTGTGATGTGATGTGGTGTGCAAAACCTCTATTTTACATTTTTCATATAAACGGGGAAAATGTTATATTAAGCCCTGTTAGACCAAGGGTTAAAGTGAGAATTCAGTGTTCTAGCACATATTTGTTTATATCACATAAGGGCACAGCACTAATGTGCTTTGAAGTGATTACTGCTGTGGTAAAATACTGAAAAAAAAAATACAATCCAATGTGACATGGGAGAGTGAAAATCTAAATCAAAGCAGAGCATGCATATTGTTTTTACAATGTACCTGCCAGTCAAGCTAAAATTTTATGAAGAACTGAGAAGCAATTTTCACTCATGTACATTATATCATGTAGGTCATATTCTTTTATGTAAATCTCTTTCACTTGGGTGTTTAAATATCAATATAGTGTAGTTCTAAAAAGTCTGGCTTTTATTTCTTTCTCTCTTTAATTCATTCTGAGCTTTGGAGAGCAAATGTTTTATGGAACATGACACTTACAAGGGACATTGTCTGAAGAGGTGTTAAAACATGAGCTGCATGTGTTTTGGATAACAGTGGTATTGCAGGAGAATGCTTCTTCTGCCATCGTACTTTGTCCCACAAACAAGGAACAGGGAGATGAGGGCTTGGAAGATGTGTATTAATTCACGGGTGAAATGAAACAGAAAAGATAAAGGCTCAAGTTTATCCCTTGGGGGAGACTAGACATCCACTAGCTTTAAGATCATTTTGTTTCACATTTCCGTAGAGCTAATTGACAAATTCCACATTTTTGCATCCATTTTCCCCAAATATCCAATGCTTCGTGTTATGAAAATCTCTCTTTGCCAGTTAATTATAATGTTGGGCATTGTCTTGTGTATATTAGCTTTTTCTTTCTTTATAGGAATGTGATCAATAGCGTTCCTAGATTCTGCCAGGACACGTCATTTTTGACTTTCTGCCTGGGAAAGAAACAAAACAAAGCAAGGCAAAACAAAAAATCCCAAATACACACAAATACACACGTCGCTTGTCCATAATTATTCCTATAGTAATAAACAATGACTTGTGAACTAAACATGTGAAACTCCAGGTCATCTGTTTAATGTTTCCTTATTTACTATTTATGAAAATATCATTAAGTGACATATATTATTTTCATTATTTGGAATTTGATTAAGATAAATACATGTAGCATACTACTAATTAATTCTAGTGATTCTTTTTTAGTTCTGAAAATCCATTTATGACAAAATATACACTTTAAAAGATTCTGGAATTAAGGACCCAAGCAGGTGAAAGAGTTCATATTTCCTTAATCAATTGTTCATTTAATAATTGTATCATTCATAGTTGTAACAGAAAACAGAAATCTCAGACAAGATAATTGAAAAGAATTTAACGAAAGGACTAATTACAAAGGTGAGGGCAGGGTTAAGTGATAACGGAAGAAGCTGGTGAAGGATCTCAGTCGTAGCAACCTCATTCTGCATGTGAACTTTCTTATCAAACATAACATGTTTAAAACCTAAGTAGTATTTCCTCCCCGAAATGGGCTTCAGTTGCAGCCTTTGCATCACAGTTGAAGCCAGTTTCATACTTCAAGCTTCTCAAGCCCAAAATCATGGAATCATCCCTGATTCCTCTCTTTAGGCTACACTGTATATCTTATCAATCAATAAATCCCTTTGACTCCACCATCAAAGTAGTCCCAGAGTCGGAACACATTTTACGACTTCTACTGTTCCAATACCAACGTCCAAGCCTGAATTACTGTGACAGCCTCTTAGCTGGTCTCCGCAATTGTACCCAGGCTCCCTAACAGACTGTCTTCAAGACTCTCACTGTAATCATTTTAAAGTGTGAATTAGATCCTGTCACTTCTCTGCTCAAAACCCTGCCATGGTTCACACTTCATCCACTTATAGCCCATAGGGCACCACATAGCCTCACTGTGTTTCTTTTGTTTTCATCTGCTTCCTCTATCCTCTTTTCTCAGTATAGTCTAGCCATTCTGACCTTTTTCTTTGAACAAACAAGCCATGTCCTTGTCTAAGGGACTTTGTAGCCCCGTTGCCTTGGCCCAGAGTGTTCTCCCACGTCTTCCCTCTGAAATTCACATGGCTATCTCACACATCTGTTTTAAGTCTTTGCTCAAATGCCATTTAAATATATTATTCTATTGTCTCTGACTTCCGTTGGTTCTGCTAAAAATTTTGCTATCCATCTAGATCTTGTAGCTAATCCATATTTTTTTCTTGCTTGTTGAATTTAAAATTTCTTTTCTTTTTTGCTTTTTTTTAGTGTCCTCTAGTATCACTGTAAAGTAACTGAGTGTTTCTACCCTGATTGGGACTCAGGCATTCTGAATTCATCTTTCATCAATTCTAAAACATAACTCTGAATATTTTCTTCAGTGTTTACTTAATCTTTATTTGTGTCTAATCTGCAGTTTAATTTATCTATTGAGTGTTTCATTTCAAAGACTATATTTTTAACTCTTAAAAGATTCATTGGATTTTCTACAAAGCTGACTGATCTTATTTCACAGTCTTATTTTATAGTATTTACCTGAAAGTTCTATTAAATGAAAATTCCATTATATAATGGTGGTTGTTTCCATTGATTTGTTCAAGGTAAAGTGTTTACTCATGTATTTTCTAATTTCATAAACTCAAACCTGAAAAAATACGTAATAATAGCAGTCTAGAGTTGATGAATAAATGAATTTGGACACGGGACAGAAACAAATGCAGAACTTCTCCAAAGAGAAACACTCTTGATCTAACCCACAAAGGTATTTCACCAATAAAATTCAAATCAGGACAAATCTCAGGGCAAATCAGGACCAACCCAAGAGAGACAAATTTCCTTCTGCTGCAGGTCATCTTAACTTATTTTTTTCTACTCCACCAGCTTCTGAAGAAGTAACCCTCAGTTGCTCTTAGCTTTTTTGTGGAACTTATATTTAACTCACTCTGCTTTCCCAAGGCCTCATCGCTTTTGTCTGCTCCTGTGATAACAACTATAATCCTGGTTTACTGACCCTAACAATCCTTTCCCCAACCCTGCTAGGGTTTTATCTCAGTTTCTGGTCCCTGTGGATTTGCAAACCCAACTGCACATTTAAAGGCTATTTGGGACTTCCCTCATGGCACAGTGGTTAAGAATCCACCTGCCATTACAGGGGACACGGGTTCGAGCCCTGGTCTGGGAAGATCCCACATGCTGTGGAGCAGCTGGACCCGTGAGCCACAACTACTGAGCCTGCACTCTAGAGCCCTCGACCCACAACTAATGAGCCCACGTGCCACAACTACTGACGCTAGAGCCCACACTCCACAACAAGAGAAGCCACCTCAATGAGAAGCTCGCGCACCGTGACGAAGAGTAGCCCCCGCTCACCTCAACTAGAGAAAGCCTGCGTGCAGCAACGAAGACCCAACACAGCCAAAAATAAATAAATAAAATTTTTTAAAAAAGGATATTTGTTATCTATTTCAGTAGTTGCAGACTGTATGATCATCCATAATAAGGTATTACAAAGCGCTAGACATTCTATATGTTATGTTCTCTGATTACAGAAGTGAATAATAATTCATAGTCCAGTTTATCTCCATATTTTTAAAATTTTCTATCCATGAGTCTTATTAGCTTTTTTCTAAGATTAAATGGTGCTTATTCAATAAAATCAGGTCTAAAAATTGCAGATCGTTATTCTCCTGTGTTCTGTTGCTACGATAGTGAGTTCAAATATACCTGAAAACCTGTTCTTCTTCAATAAAATAGGTAAATTTGATGAGCTCCTAATTTTATAATTTTAGATTATATGCATAATTAAAATGTTTGTAAAATATTATGTTTCAAAGTATGATATATAAATATGCCTCATGATCAATTAAAATTTCTCACTGCATTCTCATACAAGAGTATTTTTTCCACATGCCTCAATGTCAGCAAACAACATTGGTGCAAAGTGAAATTATTTCAGACTAGACATAAAGAAGCAATCCAGAGTTTTCGTCCCTGCATGTGACAGTGTACAAGTCGGGGTAGGGGGATGTCAATATAACATCTAGTTTTAAACCAAACTAAAGGTCTAGAAAGGATGTTAGTAGCAAACCTTGTAATTCTTTCTGGCTCTGAGAAACTGATCTCAGCAACACTCATATAAGCCTTCCTGGCTGCTTGTAGAGTACCACTTAAGAACATTACCTTTTGACCTTGTCCACAGATGCTGGAGCTCAACCAAGTCCAGGACCAGGTGTGATTACATACCTGCTAAGGAGGTTCTCAATGTCCTCTACGTGGGAAGCAGGTGTGTTATGATGGATTATCAAGTTGCTGTTCAAATTGTAGGTTGACACAGGCTACCCCTAAGTCTTTTCAGCAAAGACAAACAAAGCTCCAAACAACCTGACTGGTGGAAAAACAATGTGGCCTTCCCACAGGAAGAAATCCCTAAAATGACCCTCTTGTCATAGCAGGTTCTCTGAATAGTTTCCAGATGGTGATGGAGTGTCCTCACAGCTCCACTATCCCTAAGGGGTAGGAGCTAGAAGGACAGCCTCAGGCCCTGTGGGGGAAAGGTTTTCTGTATAAAGCCAAATGGCCTGATTAAACCACTCCCCCAGTGCCTTTAGATTATTGAGCACTTTGTTCTAACCAGCTAAACTGACACCGTAATGGTGCCTTAGGTAGCAACATCTTCTCACATTGCCAAGGAATAGTGCTAGCGTGTATATAAAAGGTGGCAGCCAGAAGGTAAAATGTGGGCTGAATCAGGTAACAAACAAGGCATAGCTGAGCCAGAAACACAAAGAGCATTTATTCACAAACCAAAGCTATTCTTCTATGAAGGCATTGCGGACAAGACTGCTGTTCTCATGCTGATTTTCCCTGTTATCCCTTTACATTCTGACAACAAAACTGCCTGCAGAAGCACTATCCAACAGGGGCACGTCTGTGTATCTACCCCTTGCCTTGTTTCTGTAACCCTAAACTCTAACTGCTTCCCATTTCTTTTTCCCACTTCTTTCTCTTAAACAAATACACGCAGAGGAAAACCACCAGGCAAATGTCTGGGCTTGTAAAAGGGCTAATATTCCATAATGGAGTTTTAATATTCTTCTAAGGCTTACTCTCTTTTGCTCTTTTTTTTTTTTCTTTTTTCAGGCATGTCATTTGGTATCTATGACAAGAATCTAAATATTCAGTAAGATCACATTCCTTGATATTTTACATTTCCTGTCCTACAATGACATGGATATTCTCATCCACACACTTCAGAATGTTAACATATTTGTGTGTTGTTCTCATTTTTGGTACATGATGAAATAGCCGTTATTTTATAACATCAGGGTCCAGCTAATTCCAGAGAACTGAAGAAATGATTTCATAGACCTTAGTTCTCCTCTCCAAAAAAGGTTACAAGGTACTTCAGGGCAGAGGTCGTAATCCTGCTATATCTTTTCCTTACAACACTAGTTATTTGTGTCCTGATATATCCGCCTACCCACTCTCCCTTCATGTCCAATCCCTCCTGCACTCCACTGAAAATTTATCCTTCCCAGATACCACTTTTATCATGAACTCATCTACTTTAAAGCCTTTAATAGAGTCTTGAACCCTACAGAATAAAGTGTGCAATTCATGATCACATTGGTCATTTCGATCTTGTTACCACACTGCTCCCCACCCAAATACCAACAAGACTGTGTGTGCAATTGGTGGTCCCCAAGCCTGGGAATGGGTGGCAGGGGAGGGCTGGCATCAGGGATAGGAGGAGTAAAGTGCAAAACAGTGTTCAGTGACTGTCCAGCCAGGCCTGCAGTGGTGCAGGAGTGGAGGTTGAGGCAGTGGCTGCCAGGCTAGAAGTTTACACTTGTAATCAGGAGCATGTGCGAGACTGTGAATACCCTGAAAGTAGGCTGCTTCCTTCCCAAAAGCCAGAAGTGGAATTTGAAAAGAAGGAAGAAACACAATAAGAAACAAGGTTTGGATTATTCAAAATAGTGTAAGGAAAACAGTTATGTATCTTATTTTATAAATTTCACAATAGCCCTGAAGCTCTGCTGATTACTGCTCATTTAGGAGATCCTACTATGTGCTTTTACCAAATGTGTGTGCATGTGTGTGTTCTTCCAAACAACAACAGCAAAATTAAATAACTACTTGATATCTAGATTTTGGGGTGTTCAAGTCATGCGTTTTTTTCCCCAATTTTAAGGATAGGATGGATGTGAAAAAAATGTTAACCAAAATACTTTGGTAGAGAATTGAATATTTTCAACCCCAAAGCAAAAGAATGAAAGAAACTATCTTATTATAGTATTTTAAATACATACGTATGTTATTCCTTGAATTTTAAAATAATAGAGACAACATCACAATCATGAAACTGAAATTAAACATGCACAAAATAGTGAAAAGATACTAAATTATATAAGGCAAGATATACATAAAAACTTCAGAGGCTAACAAATGTTTTCTTCATTTAGAATCTAAAAATTTAGTGTCCCCTCTGCTTGTTAAAAAGAAACATAAGTTTTTTCTGATATAATTTGTTAACAAACACACAAATCGCCTACACCATTTTTGTTATATGATTCCTGCTTTCAACTCTCTAGATTTTGTTGGATGTATTGAACCAGCACGTCTTACAGTCAGTTAATTGGTTTGCGTCCCTGGCTTTTGCTCTGTAATTGCCTATGCCTCCGTGATTAGTGTTCCCTCGCTATTAGTCTGTCATTTGGGAACTCAAGACTTGTGTATCATGAAGTGATGAGGATAAAAAGATGGTTTCATACACACCCGGAATCTACAGAAATTAGAATGCTACGTTTATGTCCCATTTTCTTCATTCTCATGAGGAAGGGTACTTTGCAATAAATATTTTTGTATTTGGTGCTTTGTTCCATACAGACAAAAACAGATCACATAAGCTACTTTCTCTTGAGTATGTGATTTATGAATTATCCCCTATCCTCTAATTGCTATATCAGAAGTGGAGTTGCTTGTGGAAGCTTAATTTAAAATCCTTGAATGAACAGTTAGTATTGCCTGTCTAATATTTTGTGTGAGTTCATTTTCAAACACACCAGCCATGGAACACTATACCATAGGACTAAGAAAAGAAGATACACTCAGGAGGCATTTTTCCTTATCTGTCATGCAAATGAGTGTCTTTGGATGGGTAATGACAATTTGATGTTGTTTGAAGGTGTGCCTTTTTTATGCAACTCAAATCAGAACACAATTAATGCAAACGCATATATAACAAGCAAGCAGATAAATGAATATCTTCTTCGTGTCCTAAAAAAAAATTACAACTGCTGATGACAAGAGAAAATAATGAAGAGAAGGTTGGACCAGGAGTCAGAATATGTAGGCTCCTTAACTGATCTTCCACTAAGCACATAGAATCTTCCAAGTTGAAATGCCACTTAAAGGTCGTTTAACCCAACTTTCATTCAATATAGGAATTCCTTTAAATATCTCTGAAAAGGGCCTTTTAACTTGACTTACATCTTGGAAACCTACCATCCTACAAGGCAGCTCATTTCATTGAGAGAAATAAAATCTATTCCCCCTTTACCATTCATGACTCTAGGTTCTGCCCATTTAGATTCACGTAAAACAAATCAAAACCCTTTAGCAATTAATGACTCCTCAAATATTTACAAATAGTTATCACAGTAGCTCTAATGCATTTTTAAATGTTACACCAGTAACCTTAGGATTGCATGGAAGTCTCCAGACGTGGTCTTTCCTATGACTGTTATTTATTTTTCTTTCGATACTATCTTTAATTACTTCAGAACTCACTAAGTAATTTTTCATTACTGACTAATTTGGTAGATTTTTTCAGATGAATTCAATTGAATCTAGGTCTGCTACATTGCTGTTGAAAATGTGTGTACAGAGATTGGCATGTTTGCTAAGAAAGGAGACCCAAATTACGTTACCCCAGGTAGTGAGGCTTTCAGGAGAATTTGCCTTGAAATCTCTGGTTTTCAACTTGGCATATCAAGAAAGGCAATATTTTCAGCACCACAGAGTTGGTTGCACTCACATATTTATTAAATGCCAAAGATTGATATGCCATTCAAAAGCCAGTTTCTTCATGTATAGTGAACAACATGCACCTTGGCAGATGAAATTTAGAAGAATAGACTATGTCTGCCTTCTAATGAAGTCACCCACTCTACTAGTGTGTTGATATCAAGAACACTGAATTAGATACCAGAGAGTAAGTTCATGAACTTAGACTCAGAGGACGGGTTGGAGGAAAATCCTGACAGCTATTTCATTCAACTCAAGGAGAAGTCTAATGAGCAATCCCTGCTCAGGAACAGAGTGTATCTCCCAGGGGAATGAGATGATCAGATGCCCCAGATTCAGGGTGTCTCTACTCAAGGAAGCAGTTAGACATACCACCAAGTTTTGCTTTTCTGAACCCGTTTATTCTATCATTACTGTTTCCATACTTTGGGTTTCTTTATTAAATATATTAGGTCATTTTTTGTTTTGGAAACATTTTAGCTTTTACTGTATTATTGATTTCATTAGTCAAACTCTCAGAGTTCTTGGAGTGATATGCTCTTCCCTGGACTCCTGCTCCCATCTAGTTATCTAGTTATCTGCTAGTTATCTGTTTCAATTAAATTCAAGGTTTAACATTTGTTGATATTTATTTCTATCTTCTTATTTCATCCTCAAGTCCCTTACTGAGGTTTTTATTATCCACTACAGTAGTGAATAGATTTGAGTACTATTCATCATTTATAAGGATATCCTCTAAACTTTAGATCAGTGTGATCCATGAATGACACTAGCTGTACCTTTTCTATTTCTATCTTTTATCGTGATGATGAGACAACCACTTAACATCTGAGGGACTCAATTTCCCAATCTATTCAGGGAGCATAGTAATTTGAACAACTTTAACTGTATTTCTCTATGGCAGAGACTTTTCCTGTTTAGATACATGTGCAGTCCTGTCGGGAACAGTGAGAGAAGACAGAGCACCCCACTCACCAGCCAGATTTGCTCTAACTCAAGAAGCAATACGAGCAGAGCAACAGAACCGCAACCTGGGCAGACTTTCCAAACAAGTCATAAGGCACAAAAGAATGTGAAGAGAAGGAAAAATTCTTCAGGTAAGAAGGCACAGTAACAAAGACTGAAGAAGTCAGAGCAGACAGAAAGACGTTCACAATGGAGACAGAGATGTGAATCCTGATGTCATCTTCTGAGCGGCCCTTTAAGTGGTTTTTAGCTAGAGATGGGACTATACCCTAAGGGCTTTAAGTGACCATCTTAGAGTAGACACTAAATTCTCTTTTGGGGGCCTTTCACCTCTCAAAGTGAACTTTTTCCCTTTGATTCTCTTAAAGCTGGAACGTCCCTACATATTCCTTCATTGAAAGATGGATTCTTAAAGGTCTATTGTAATCAGCAGGCACCAGAGATCTCTACCTGGCATTGCTTCACTCAACAACTTAACTTACTATACTTTGTATTTTCTAATCTTGAATTGGATTTACATGATTTTATTGGCTCAGACATGGCAGAGAACAGTGTATGATGAAGGGAAGTTGAAGTCATAAGGTCATAGCGTTAGTATCCACTACATTTGAGAAAAGTTGAGGTCCTCTACCCTTCATTATGCCTGGATGATTTATATGAATGCAGAGCAGAATCAGAAAATGTTTCCCATTTGTTTTCCCTCACCTGAGATATTGATCAATACACTCTATGGGCTGGCCCTTGGCAATCTGGAATGTGGCTTAAAGTTCTCTCTGTGTAGCTAGTAGTTTCCTCAGGTACTGTCTCTCTGCTGGGTATCATTTTGAGAAAGAAGCAGCAAAGATAGAAACCATAGTTGTAGTGAAAGTGAAGAATGTAGTGAGTTGTAAAGTTTTCTTGGGGATGAGGTTGACTATGGAAATCACCACAGAAGTATTTTCATATAACTGGTTGTTATATCCCGTGATTGCCAATTCATCTCTGAGAGAAGTTTAACGACAAGGATAGGCAAATTGGCAGAGATTTGAAAAAAACACCAACCAATTCTGATAGATAAAAGGGAGACAATGATGGGACACTGTATCAATTGAGATTTGAGGAGGTCAAAGAGTTCAAAAACTGGGATGGTGGTTGTGACTTATGAATGGGGATGGAAAGAGAGCTGGTACCAGAATGTAATGCCCATGGCCATGTGGAGGAAATATGCTGGAGATATAAATCTAGGTGGAGAAAAAAGTCAAGTGTTCTATGGATTTTGAGTAATACAACATTTCTGGTATGTCAGTAATAACAATAGACCATACTATCTATTTGGGTCTTGCTAAATGCAATATTAATATTATATCAACAAAGGCCTCACCTATTCTATTTTACAGTCTGAATGGATGGAAGTGGCACCTAGGGCAACTAACTTGTTGGCACAGATAAAACTTCTTGGGTTGGTTGTAGAGTTCTCAATTTCAATAGCAGAGCATTCATGAATTCTTTGCCTTCCCCCCTTGGAGATATCCCTTACTGCTCCTCGTGCTAGATTTTTTTCTTAGTTGCAGTTGTGTCTTGGATTGGAACATTTCCTAGGGTTTAGTTACTTATGTGGACAAAGAAATTGCCTGGGGTGATGTTAAGAGTTGGGGGTAAGGTGAACACTGCCATCCAGGTGCTCATATTGTTAAGTGATGACAATGATCTGGAAGTTGGTAGATTGTCACCACTCAGCAGGGAAAATGGGGAAATAACAATTGTATATCTAGAGCGATGAGGGGTTAGGATGATTCTTGTTGCTGGTGTGGCAGGAAATTACTTTTGAAATATTATCTGATTTTCTCCCTCCTGTTATTCCCATTTCTTCAATTCTAGTAGAGAGTCAGGTCTGTATTCATTTACCAGAGAAGAAATGTGAAGGATAGTGGAAGGAAGCTCAGATTTTGTCTAGTTTTGGTTTCACACCTTAACGAGGAGAGAAGGAAAAGGAGCTAAGTGTGTTTAGTAGTCCCTAGAGAGAGGGCTAGAGGTGATGGGTCATTAGACAACATTTTGGTAAATGATCTCTTTGAAGGGCCTTGTTTCAGTTGTCAGAGTTGTTTGGAAATTGAAACATTACTTGTGACTGTTCACTCTGTCCCCAGACCTATATTAGCTGCTCATGTCACAGGTACCGATGAAATCTTCCCTTGGTCGGGAGTTAGCACTCAGATTAATGTTCACCCAGCAGGAGTGAGGCCCATCTATATCTCTTCATTAAATGAAGTTGTTTCTTGTCTAGTTTATCCCTTGTGGAATTTTCCCACAATCTTAACATTACAAGACATCCATAAGCCTCAAGAAGAGGGCTGTATCCCTGGTCACCTGGCAGGATGGATGGAAGGAGAAGGTGACACACCTGTATTTAGAGAAGGCTGAAAGCAGCCTGTATTCAGACAATGGTTAAATACAACTCCACTTTCTCTGTAGTTTGGGTGAGCACAAGTGATAATGTAATTTACTGAGAGAGGAGAAAGAATACACTGAGGAAATGATGGTGTTATTTAAAATATTGAGTTTAAGATGTATCTGGAACAGCTAAGTGGAGATCTGCCATAAGCAACTGGATAAATGGAATGAAATCTTAGTAGAGTCTCTGGTGTAGAGGTGTATATTTGGGATCTAACCAATTTTAAGTTGTTTCTTGAAGAAACAAGAAAGAAATTTCAAAATGGGTATCTCTCAGGATACACAGTGAATAGAAAAATGAGTCAGAGTG
Source organism: Eschrichtius robustus (assembly GCF_028021215.1). Classification (NCBI taxonomy): domain Eukaryota; kingdom Metazoa; phylum Chordata; class Mammalia; order Artiodactyla; family Eschrichtiidae; genus Eschrichtius; species Eschrichtius robustus. Next base: position 66,421,800 of record NC_090832.1, on the reverse strand, counting down.
TTGGGAATGCAGATATATAAGGAATACAGAATATTTCATAAGACAGACTTAAAAAAAGCTATTAGTGGTAGAAGGAAATAGTGATGTCAGATGAGTCAGTGTCAAATGCTAGGGCAGTGGGACAAAAGAAAGACCACCACTTGTTCAGTGAATATTGAAACCTATCATTGACCTTCATGTGCAATGCCTTTGGAGCAATGTAGTATGGATGTTTGACTGCTCTAAGCTGAAGAATAAGAAAAGAAGTGAACATGATCTTGTCTTGAAAAAAAGAAAAAGCATATAGTCAGCATCTATAAAGAGATACAAAATCAACAGAAAGTGATATTTTTATAATTAAAATTTTCAAGATGAGCAAGTCTTAGAGGTGTTCACATGTTGAGCTGGAAAAACCAGTAAAGAGGGAGAGTTTGAAAATACATATGAAATGGCACAAGCATGTTACCCAAGCCCGGTTACCTTGCAAAATAAATGTATATGTATATCTACGAGCTTGAGAGGGATCAAACCTGTGGCCTCTGCGTCTCTGGCAGGTGAATTAATTGCTCTGATGACTTGTGCTTTAAAAGGGGGCATTAACCATTGATGTCACTAGATTGCCACCTGTCCTGCAGTGGTCTATGTGGAGCTCGGGTGATTCCTAAATACTTTCTCTGTGTCCTCAAATGCCAAACCTTAGGAGAACCTTATTCACCATCAAGTTATTGACCATTTTTTCAGTGATCTTTCAAAACAGGCTTTGCAATAACTACTCCGTTTTAAAATCATGTCCCCCAAAGACCTCAAGTGAGGGAATAGAAGTGTGTAACCACAGATATCCTAAACTATTTTCTATTTTATTGTGTTAGTTTACAGTTACCCGTAATATTATATACAAGTAAAAATATGATGCCCTATTTTCTTTGCTGCCAAGTCAGGACTATAATTTAGCCTGACAAATGGGCAAAGGTTTCCAAGCACCACATGGCTGGTAACTATGTCTTGGAATATGGTGAACCCACATTGTTTTTACATCCGTGGAGGTGCTAGTCAAAAGTGCCTCTGTGAATTTCGAAATGAAAGCCTGGGCATCATAGGCAGTATTACTCAGTTCCTTTATGAACGAACGTGGGATAGCAGACTGCAGATTCTAGAGAAGGTATTAATGAATCATCCCCAGATGATCTTCCAACGACTCACAGGACTTCAAAATGAATCATATGACCTATTTTTTAATTAAAAAATGCATTTTAAATGAATTATTTATGAACAAGTACAGCTGTAACCTTGATACTATTAAACTGTTCTGGGCTGTTGAAAGGTGTCTTATAGCAGCGACTATTCATAGTCAAACACGCAGAATCTATTAATATAGTCGGTGAAAAATATGAAGTGGTCTCTGAAGAGGTGGAGATAAATGAGCCCATCAATTCCTATTGCCTTCTTACCATAGCCAGTCACCAAAGATTTGTGCAGAAATATTTTATTTTGGAGTTATTTTGTAATCTGCAAATATCTATGGTTCTGTCTTTCAAGCTTTATAATGTGACTATTTAACACACTATAAGTAATCAATGAAAGGAATATTGGCTATGCATCATATTTTCCTTAGGGGTAGAATGAATGAACATGGCATTTTATTTAAGACCATTTTGACTATCTCCCACATCTGAGATAAATTGAAAATTACTTTGACATTGGAAAAACAGAGGGAGTCTTTCCCAAGCACTAGCCAAAGAAGCTACATTATTTTTCAGACGTAAGTGCTCAAAACACAAAATGATGTTTCAGTCAGGATTCAGACTACTTAACCCTCTGGATACATTTTCCTAAATCTATTTTCTATTTTCTAACTTAACCATTTTATTTTTAAATATATAAGTTAAAGATATTAAATTCTTGTCTAATTTTAAAAATATTTTAAGCAAAAGTTATCTTGTGTACAGAGGAAAGTGAGAAAGAAGACTTTAAAGTGTAAAAAATTTAGTGATGAGAAAAATGAAAGCAATGGGAATAATTAGGTAAATTAACATTGGAGGAGCCCAGAGTACTTTTCTCATTTTCTCCTTCCAGTAAGAATTTAGAAATCTCAGGAGCTAGAAAGGAGCTAAAATAAATCACAATGTAGAAAACTTAATTAGAATCTGATCTATATTGATTTCTGGTATACAAATGTTTGCAAAGGTCATAGAAACTAATAAACTAATTATATTCATAAAGCATATGTTAATATAGTGAAAGGTTCTGTATATCTATCTTCTTTATCCTTTATAACAGATATGTCAGATAGGATTGTTATCCCATTTTACATACTAGTAAGCTAGGCCTCTGAGAACTTGCTTAACAATAACAAAGGTCTAGACTAGTGTTAAGAAAGTCAGGACAAAGATTAAATGTCAGGTGTGTGACCCCAGGGGCTATCCTATACCTACTGCACTGCACTACTTCTCATTAAGATTTTGAAGCAAAGATGCTATAAGAAAGAACTTGTTTCTCTTCTAGAAAAATATTTACACTTCTATAAGTAAATGCATCCCTTATTAAAATGGCATTTGTGCATATGTATTATATTTGGAGGATGGCAGGTATACATAGACTCATTATTCTGTGGTGTTAAATTTATGGGCTAAGGCTTCCCTGGTGGTGCAGCGGTTGAGAATCTACCTGCCAGTGCAGGGGGCACGGGTTCGAGCCCTGGTCTGGGAGGATCCCACATGCCACGGAGCAACTAGGCCCGTGAGCCGCAATTACTCAGCCTGCGCGTCTGGAGCCTGTGCTCCGCAACAAGAGAGGCCGCGACAGTGAGAGGCCCGCGCACCGCGATGAAGAGTGGCCCCCGCTCCCCGCAACTAGAGAAAGCCCTCGCACAGAAACGAAGACCCAACACAGCCATAAACAAATAAATAAATAAATAAACCAAAACAAAACAAACAAACAAAAAATCCATAAAAAAAATTTATGGGCTAAAAAGATAGAAAGTTTCCTATAGCTGCTTTTTAATTTTTAATTTTCTGGTGATATCTGTCTAACATCTTTTTTGAAATCTTCATTTGCACAAGACATGGTCACATATATTTGGTATGATAAAGATTTAACGAAGTTGTTCTTTTGGGATCTCCAAATCATGCAGGAAGAATTTTTAGGCAATACATTTAGATTTTCCAAATCTTTTAAAAATTATACAGGCTATCTTAATTTGAGTTAGCTGGTGATATTAATTTGAGACATATATTAATTCAATTTACATAAGCATAAAATGGTTAAATTATCAACAATTTTATAGACTTCATCTATGTAATATTTTATGTAATTATTAGCTGCTTATAGGTAAACTCTGTATCAGTTATAATAATAATGATGAACAATTATGATAATATTTCACATAATTGACACTAAAAATCCAAATAGAAACATTCAGATTAACAAAAAATTAAGTCATCATTATAGGTATTTTACCTCATATAACTATAGCTAGATCATTAAATATAGAAATTATAAAAAACAATTTACAGTATTTCAAAATATGTATGTATATATATATATATATATAAGCTAATGTTTTATTGGTGTTGATTATTTTAGTGTTTTAAATATAATATAAAACCCCATTTGAAACACAGACATCTCTTAAAGGCTATGAAAAGTTCAGACATATTCATATATGAGTGCATAAAGCATGATAAAATGAAAGCAAAATATTAAGGAAAACCTACCAGCTTTGCTGTCCTGCTGAATACTCTTTGACCCTCTTATTCCCTTCTAATTTGTGCCTTGAGCTTGTCTGCTACCGCTGCTGCTGCTTTGTTATTGTCATCTCCATTTTTTCTTCTTTTTCTTAAATAACTACTATTGCAACGGCAGGTTGCAAAAATGAGCACAAATTCTTCTCTATTCATCAAGAGATGGAGTATAATGTTTTAACCCCTTGAAATGACCTAGGCCATGTGAGTTTCCTTGGCTAATGGGACATTAACAAATGTGATCCAAATCGATCAGGGTTTCTCAACCTCAGCACGGTTGACATTTTGGACTGGATAATTCTTTGTTGAAGGGGATTGTCCTGTGCATCGTAGGGTAGGATATTTTGCAATATCTCTGGCCTCTACCCACTAGATGCCAGCAGCAACCCTCTATGTCAATCAAAAATGTCTCTCCAGACATTGTTAAATATCTCCCGGGGTAGGGAGAATTGCCCCTAGCTTGCAAACCACTGATGTAGAGTCTTGAAAGAGCTTTCATCTGGGGGCTTGCCCTCTCATGCTGCAATCCTAGATTCAGGCTGGAATCCTGAAACTACCATGTGGAAGTAACCTTTTGGAGGATGAGGCCATGTGGAAGAGAATGCAGGCATTCTGGCCAAGAATGTGTCCGCTTCCAGACATGTAAGTAGGCTATTCTAGACCATTCAGCTGAGTGTACCCTACAGAGATCAGCAGAGCTAATCCAGACCAGAGGAACCACTCGGCTGATACACAGAAACATGAACTAAATCAACAATTGTTGATTGAGGTCTCTAAGTTTTGAAATGGTTTATTATACAGCAAAACTAAATTATATGCATTTGGAGTTATTTTTATTTAGCTTTCAGTGGTCTTTGGTTTTCTTCTGATGGACACTATCTAATTATTAATTAGCTTATAATTAGCCAATATAGCATAGTGATCAAAAATATGGAGACTTAAAGCCAAACTTACTGAGTTTAAATCCTGACTATATCAGTTTCTATCAGTATGACCTGAAGTAAATTACTTAAACTTTCTTTACTCAGTTTCCATACACGTAAAATGGAGTTAATAAAAGTGACAGGAACACAATAAGATTTTTGTTAAACAAATTTGGTTTAAATCTTAATTGGGGGTTTCATCTTTATTTCCACTACTGACCTCAACTTTAGAAGCTTAGATATACATTTATCTTCTTCCCTATTATAGACCATTTCTTTTCAGGGTCCTATCTGAGAATACACATGACTTTTTGACTCTACTCAGAATATATTTTTACAGTGGAAATTTCTTTTACAGATGAAAAGAACATTTATAAACCCCATAACATTAACAAACCTTAGAGTGGCCAATTCAAATTTAATAAGAAAACTACATGGGAGTCTAGAATGGATCCCTATCTCTGCTGTAGTCCAAACATCACTCCCAAGGTGATATTATTCATTCCAGATGTCATTAGCCTGTAGTTTCTACCATCTTTAGGCTCTGAAGCAGATCTGGCTTCTAAGTAGGGAAAATCAAAAGATGTCCATATCCATATAGTAGGGCCTCGGGATCAGATGAATTTTATTGCTGGTTTTCATGTTCTGTCTTATCTTCATGGTACTTGAGTTCTGCCCTGGCAACTCCATTTGCTGAGACTGGGTACTATTTATCCACTGCATGAAACTTCTGATCTCAGTTAATTTCTTCTCTGGATCATTTCTTCCTGCTAATGGACTCCCTAGACCTCTTTCTTACAAGGATATCCACCTGATAATAATCCCTTGACTTTCTTATTTTCTTCCTATTACCTGCTGTCAATCTTTCCTGATGTCCTGTTTACCTCCTAGGTGCCTCCTCCTTGTATACCTCTGGGTCTCCTTGTCTTTTCCAGAAGATTTGTCTGAAATTCTTATTTTTGTGCTGCCAGAACTTGCCAGCTTAGCCAGATCCAGTTCAGTTCATTTCTACAAATATTGCAGCATCTATTACATTATAGAGATAATATAGCAACCCTTCATGGCAACTTTTAAAATAAAGCTGATAAGTTAGTTGTAGAAACCAAGACTGGAAAATGTTAGGTAGCTTCTAAAGTCATACAACACCCCAATGTTCATTGCAGCACTATTTACAATAGCCAGGTCATAGAAGCAACCTAAATGCCCATCGACAGATGAATGGATAAAGAAGATGTGGTACATATATTCAATAGACTATTACTCAGCCATAAAAAGGAACGAAACTGGGTCATTTGTAGAGACACAGATGGACCTAGAGACTGTCATACAGAGTAAGTCAGAAAGAGAAAAACAAATATTGTATATTAATGCATATATGTGGAATCTAGAAAAATGGTACAGATGAACAGATTTGCAAGGCAGAAATAGAGACACAGATGTAGAGAACAAACATATGGACACCAAGGCGGGGGAAAGTGGTGGGGGTGGTGGTGGGATGAATTGGGAGATTGGGATTGACATGCATACACTAATACGTATAAAATAGATAACTAGTAAGAACCTGCTGTATAAAAAATAAATTTAAAAAAGAAAGAAGAAAAAAAGATAGTCATACAAAAGTGACCGTTGAACTATGATTTAAATCCAGGAGTGCTAGTGACTCTGAGTCAGCACTCTTCTTATTCTGTTTCCCTTATACCTTATTCACACTTATTCCGGTTCATCTGCCAACACAAACTCATAAGGACAGTTCGAACCACAGTGAATAATCAGCATTTATTTTGTGATTATCTGTATTATTTGGTAGGCAATGGACTATTGCTAAAAGTTGGTGAATAGAGAAGTAATAGGATCAAAATTGTGTTCTAGAAGAATTAATTCAGAGTAGATTAAGGGAGAGGAGAGGCTGAAGGTAGTGAGCTATTATAACAGTCCAAATCAGGGGTAATGCGGTCCTGACACAAAGCAGTAAACCTTTAGGGGGTCAAAAGAATAAAACAACTAACATTGAATACTGGTGCCCTCTGGCATGAGTGAGAAGATAAGGAATGTCAATGGTAATTACAGGCTATCCTCAAATGATTCTCCCCAAATTATTATATTGTTGAAACCTATTAAAATATGCTGAGTTTAAGTTTTTAAATTTAATTTATTAATACATAATGTAGTGAAACATCCATTCAAATTACTTTAGGTGTGGGGAATAAATCTTTGGTAAAGGCATTAGGAGGAGTTCAAAGTATTGCTGAATAATTAAAGATTCCAGGTAAGCATTTACCTCATTTGCTTGTGGCCCTGCAGAATGCATTCTATGATTGTCTAATTAGTTGAATAAAAGATTCTAAGGTTGGTGAATCACTGCCACATATATTCATTTCCTTATAATCTTGTATTAATGGTTCCTGTCATTTCGAATGCCCTTGGCTCCCTTTTACTTTTCATCAGCTACCTTATTTTACTACAAGACCCTGCTGAAATGCCAGCTCATCTATGAAACTCTCCCTAATGACTCCAAGTAAATTCTTCTTTGGTGATTTCATTATATATAGGAGATCGGCTTATATTTTGTAGGGGAGGAAATATAATTTTTCCTCTACCCTTCTGAGTTCTTAGCTGAGACTCCTGTAATAAAAGATTGATAAACAAGAGAAAAACAAACAAGTTTATTAACATGTATACCTCATGAACACCTGGGAGAAACTTGAAGAAGTGGCTTTAGAATTTAGGGATAAATATCATCTTAGTAGGGAAAGGGGAAGGGGAATATGGACCTTTTAGGGGAGAGTTAGTGACTTTTAGGAAAGATGAATGGGTGATGAGATGTAGGTCTGGTGTGGTGTTGTACTCCAGTACCCTCTCCTGGGATAAGTGCATCAGTCTTCCCTGGTCGATGAAACCCCTGGGGAGAAGATTTATGACAGATCAGTTCCCTCTGGAAGATCTGTCCTTAGACAGATAAGAGCTCAGAGAAAAACTCTCCCTGTATCTGCTGTTTTCCAAGTGTCTACAGCTCAAAACAACCAACATACCAAAACGGCATATTTGGGAACGGCATGTCCTTAAGTCCTACAGTCATAATTTGGGGTGACATATTCTGCTACTCTTCAATTTCCATTATGGCTCTTGCCTGGTTACATTGCATTTGCCATGTGTCTCCCCAGGCAGATCAGTGATCTTTAAGAACACAGAAAATATTTTAGCCATCTTTATTTTTCACTTTAATTACCACTCATAGACCTGGGGTCACCTATATATCAAGGCAGGAGGTAGAAGGAAAATGAAAGTCAAAGAGAAAACATTTTTGAAGCTAAATATTTTTATAAATAACAGGTCATTTGTGGCCAGATTTTCTTCCTTAATATTTTGTGTGGGCAAGACAAATTTTGTGTTTGAATACCTTTTTCTGTTGCAGGTGTCTAACAGCCCTGCAAATTTTTATCTTCTAATACTCATCCAGATTTGCTTATTTATGTGACAAACCTGCAGACTTGTGTTAGTGACCTTTGCTTTACATATATGCTTTGATTTCACATATACAGTTGTCCTTAGAAACCTGCTTTATTATACCAATTTTATAGATGAAGAAACTGAGACTTCCAGAGACTAAGTAATTTTCCCAGTATCACTCTATGAATGTACCCAATGGAACTGAATCTTCTAAACAAAATCATTAGTTTCAGGAAGTTTTAACTAAAAGTTGAAGATTAACTGGAGAAATGGAAGCTATCACCATAATAAAATTTATTCCAGGTGGTTGACATACAGAGTTGCATTTGAGCTATTAGTCCCATTACTTAATAGCTGGGTATCAGGGAACCATAACTAGTATCTAGATGCAGAGATAGGACTTAGTTACATGCTCAAGCTTTATGGACAAAATGTATAAGAGTGGTGGCATAAAAGTACTCTCCACTCCATTGGTGGTTTATCAGTAGTTATCACATCATAACACACTGTTTAAAATGTAAATACTGTCAGTTGCAGTAGCAACTGTCAGGTGTTCTTGGAAAACACACAATATTCTGGGAAACAGCAGCACCATTAAAACATGGGTGGGAGGGGGTGAAGGGGAATCAGGTACCATTTAAAGGCAGATCATCTGTGCTGATTGTCTTCATCTCAAGAAGACAGGTTTGCTTCCAGAATCCTCAGCTTTTCTCACAACATTTATTCGGACTTAAAAATACCTGATAGGTTCCAAGTCCTCCCAAAGGTAAGAGGACAGTTTTGCTGTGCTCCCAGGGAGGATATTGATACTGATGCTGGTAGTTATACTGTCACTACACCTGACTGTGAGCTCAGAGACATTGCTGGAAATGAAGGCTATTGCTGACCTTCGGGCTGAAAGTCAAAGGAAAGATATAAGGAGAAATACTAACTTCTCCTTTTTTGTTTGCTTTCAACTTCTATTTTAGCTAACCTAAATATGAAGTCTGTAGTGAAAGGTAAACATAGCTACAACCACATTAATACTGGTAATCAGGGTGTTTGACCATATGCAAGGAAGTTAAAATGTTCTTTAAAATCTCTTCATAGTTAACATTTGTTTCCTAACATGTGTTTTAAAGATGAAATACACTTGTTTAAGAAAATAAGCCTAAAAAAATTTTTAAAAGGAAAATAAGCCATTGTTCATTAATGATAATAAGCCATTTGAGATAGGAGTTGAGGCTCCCATGGAGATGGGTAGGCCAGAGCTAAATAAAAAAGATCCATGAATGTTTCTATATTAAAAAAAAATTAATAGTAGTTTGGAGACAGGTCAGAGCCATGAAGAAAATGAGAAGAGTGAGGGAATTAGTTTCAGAGAAGTACAACACTATGAATACAGTAGTTTTAAACATAGTGTTCAATACTGTGGTACTGTTAGCATATTTGTATTATAAATATCCCCAACTCTTCAAACCTTCAGTAAATGTAGCTACCTCACACAAATGTCATGTGAGAGTGAAGTATCTGTTGGAGGAGGATTGACTATTCCATTTCTATCGATACCCTGAAAAATGGAATTCACATGCACTGGACAGCAATAAGATCCAAGAACTAAAAGGATTAAGCAGGAAAAGCAGCTCAAAGATAGAGAGGACCGTAAGCCACAACCCTTTCTTGCCTTGAAAATTTGCAGAAATTTCCAGAAGGTCACTGGAATTCTATAATGTGCAATAGCATTTCAATCAATACCCTCTAGAACTTTGGTGGCACGAAGTGAACCTGAGTAGGGCAGGAAAAAAGAAAAGAATTTCATCTCTTAGAGAAAAATGTTTTCGAGAGACATTAGAGGATAAACTGTGCTTGGAGAGGAAGATGATACAGATTTCTTACTAACTTACTTACTTTGGAAAGGATATAAAACTAGATTCATTTATTTCAGTACGTTTTCTGAGATTTTTTTAATGTGGCATTCTTAATTAAATTGGAGGGTAAAATGAAGGATGATGATAAGTCAATTGAAATAAAACGAAGTCTCTTTCAAATTGGAAAGCGTTAACTGTAATCAGTTAAAGGATATATCTGCGAATTAACTGATAGTCTAATCAGAAGTGAATGAGAACTTTGAAATCAGGGCAGACGGCAAAACAGAGATGAACAGACTAAAATACTGACCCCCCCCCCCCAATACATCAATCGATAAAAATAGAAAGTGTTTTATCTCCTCTACTTCTTTTAATAACAAGGATCAGATCAAGCATAAGGTTTCCTTTGCTTTTCGGCTCCTTAAATCAGGGACTTCAAAGAATTAAGTCTCTGCTCATATCATTAAGTGATACAGGAGAAATCTAAGTGGGCTTCAGCTTCAGAAACCCAGTGTCCCTTCGTCCTTGATCAGTTCATGAGTCCTGATACTATTTGACTCTGTCCAGCCCGTGCATCTCAGCACCTGTACTCCGGAATCCCTGCTTGGTCCGTGTTTCTGGGCTTCAAGGATGATCTTCAGAGTACTGACCACTGCGAGCTTGACAAGTTTGCCCTTTTGACAAAGTGAAAGAGGTCATTATATCCGCCAGTGGGATCCACAAAGCAATTCTTAAGGAGGTTTGAGCCAATATTTTTACAGTTGCATATCAGGGATACTGTGAACACAGGGAAATCTTGTAAACAGTGCAGAATTTAAAAAAAAAAAAAGTTTTCAAAATTTAGCTATCAACAACATTTGTCTTTTTAATTGCCCACAGCACCATGTTGGTAACACTAAATATGTATTTTACTGATTCATATGAAAATGACAAAACTAATTACTGCATCTTAAGTGCAATTCTCAGAGATATTCTGCTGAGAAATAGCATCTTGTAACAAAATGACTATTCACTGTCTAAGTAACTCCTAAAAAAGTTAAGAAATGTATGCAGAACAAGGTAAAAAGATACTTCTTTCAGAACCATTCTCCGTATAAAATTAATTTTTCGCAGTGATTATTGGAACATGTTTACTCCTTGACGTAAAGAACTGAATCACTGGCCCGGTCTTGACCCTGACTAAAAGACTCATAACGTAATGAGAGAAAGCAACAGAGGTAGGGCAAAATTAAAATTATTTCATAACTTATCTTTAAATTATTAAAGATATTTTGTTCTCTCTGCTGTTCCACCAGTCAAGAGAATGCTTTAATTATCTTCCTGTGGAGAACAGAGAACTGTGTCACTGAAATGAATTTAACCAATTTGACTTATTAAGATGTTTTATCATGATTCCACGTGACTTGTATAATGCCAACAACTGTTTTTTAATATATACATTTTAATAATATACCAACAACAATATTTTCCTATAAACCACTGAGGTCTTTGTAAATTTCAGTGTTTCCTAAACGAATTTTACCTGGTATTGCTGCATGGGAACTTTACATTTTTCAAAGCACAGGTATAGTTCCATTAGTATTCCCTAAAACTCGTGAAAAGTAATCAAGATACCCTCACTTTTTTTTTTTTTTTTTTTTTTTTACAGCAGGTTTGTAAATCTCCAGGGCACTTGCATTTGTCATAAAATAATATAACAGGGAGTTCCTGACGTAAAGTGAATATCCAAGAGAAATATTCTTCCCTGCGGTATTTTGGGAAGACCTGGAAGATTGTAATTTGGCAACATTTATTTGGTGGAAAAAGGAAGAACTTTCAGTATGTTTGTTGAATGTATCTTCAACAGTGGAAACACCCTAGGATAGCTCTTAGATAAATAAATCTGATAAGCCTTTCTGAGGTATTGTTAAGAAAATGACACTATTTCTTCTTTCCTTCTCTACCTCTGCCCCCTCCTTGTTTTCTTCTTTCCTTTCCTCTTGCTCTTCTTCCCAATATCTCTTCCTCCTCCTCCTCCTGTCTCTAACACCGTCACCCTGGAAGCTGTCAGTGTATTGACTGCAAATATCATGTATCCACATGGAAATTAAAATTGTCCCACACTCTAGAGGACAGATCACAATGAATCTAGAAACTTTTAAACTCACATCCATGATCTCTTATCTTTTGCAATGATCATAACTGAGGCCCCTTCACAAAATTCATGTGGGTAACATTTTATTAAAGAGAAATTGTAATTCTGGAGTATATCCTTTTTTAAAACTGACTTGAGGGGCTTCCCTGGTGGCGCAGTGGTTGAGAATCTGCCTGCCAATGCAGGGGACGCGGGTTCGAGCCCTGGTCTGGGAAGATCCCACGTGCCGCGGAGCAGCTGGGCCCGTGAGCCACAATTGCTGAGCCTGCGCGTCTGGAGCCTGCGCTCCGCAACAAGAGAGGCCGCGATAGTGAGAGGCCCGCGCACCGCGATGACGAGTGGCCCCCACTTGCCGCAACTAGAGAAAGCCCTCGCACAGAAACGAAGACCCAACACAGCCATACATACATACATACATACATAAGAAAAAGAATGTAAGCAGACAAGAATCTCATTAAAATATTTAAAAAAAAAAAAAAACTGACTTGATTTTTCCTTACAAAAATGGTGACATCTTGAAAGACAAAGAAAGACACAGGAACAATTCCACATTAAAGGTGATGAAAGTGATATGACACTAAATGCAACGAGTAACCCTGGACTGGATCCTGGACCAAAAAATAAAATAAAATAAATACACTAAAGGACATTGTCAGGAAAATTGGATATATATATATATGTGTATATATATATATATATATGTGTATATATACATATATATGTATATATATGTGTGTGTGTGTGTATATACATTTGTTAGCTGTGACTGTTGGAATGTAGGCAGAAAGGATGCCTGAGTCCACCTTTTTGATTCATTAAGAGTATATGGTTGGTGTTCATTGAGTAACTCAATTTATTATCTGAAGTTAAGGATCAAAATTTCCATTATTGAATGTGGCAGGAAATTGGGGATTCATTGTACAGGTTTCCCAGAATTAGAATATAGGTATAAATATTGATATATGGATATACCTATATAGATATATAGGATAGATATATAGACTAGAATATATATAATAGATCAGTGATAATTTTGTATCAATGTTAATTTTCTAGTTTTTATATTTGCATTGTTATGTAAGAGATGTGAGAGAATGCTCTTATTTTCAAAAATACACACTAAAGTGTTTAAAGGAAAAGGGGAGCCATCTTCAACTTACTCTCAAATGGTCCAGGGTGGGGCATAAAAGATAACTAGCTAGCTACCTAGCTAGTGAGATAGATAGAATGATTTTATTCCTCCAAAATAACCTTCTATTTCTAAAAGGCCATGTCATTGGAAAGTCTGTAAGGAAAATCTCCTCTGTATCTAAACAGTACCTACTTCCACGTCCTGGAAGGAGATCACTAGTTTCCATGATGGAATCCTTAACCAATGGACAGTATTTGTAGAAAAACTGATTGTATGTAGAGTCCAGGGTAGCTTTGAGCTCATACACAAGGAAACTTAAAAATACTCCCTTTTAACTGAGGTATAGAATGATTCAGCTGGAGGGCCTCACAGGCAATGTTTTAGAACAAGGGGTTGAAGAAGATGATTAATCTGTTTGCGCCTCCACCTCAGAGAGGAGAACTTTCCTTCTGCCAGGGGAGAGTACTGTCTTGGTTTACTGAAAAATATAATTAATTCTCTATGACATTTATGTGTAAGTCAGTGCAAGAAGTTATAGGATATCTGGCAAAATATTTTGTTGAAATAGAGGCAGATAGAAAACAACCACACACATACACACAAATGCACAAAATTAAAAATACACATCCTTAGCATTAAGTATTTACTCTCTGACACACAATGCTAGACAGAGTTTGGAGCTTGGGAAAAGACACACAGGTCAAAATCAAAGACCTCTTGCTCCAAGCTTTGCTCTAGTCTGAACCTCAGCAGCCTACAACTGAGCAGCGGTGACAAGCTGCCCATATTTGACCAAGTGAGGTAACCGGGCTACCTGTATACGGTTCAATGCCAGACTGAGTGAAACAGACAAGGTATACCTTGGGAACTTAGAGAAAGAGAAGGTAAATGCAGGCTTCACCAGAAAAACCTGGGAATTGAGTTGAGATTTGGTAAACCTGTGTCAAATAATTTCCTTAAAACAAGCAACCGTGGAAATATGTTTCGGATGTAGAGTCCATAGTCACAAAAACCACAGGTTATACCAGATTTTGTTTTCACAAAAGGAAATACATCTCTTTGATAATATTACATGTTTTAATTTGAAAAATATGATTATATAGTACATCTATTTTTCCCTTCTAGTTTCATTGAGCTATAATAGACATATAACACTATTTAAGAGGTACATAATAACTTGACCTACATACATCATGAAATGATGACCACAATGAGTTTAGTGAACATCCACCATCTCATAGAGATATGAAATAAAAGGAGTAGAAAAAAAAATCTGTTTCATTGTGATGAGAACTTTTAGGATTTACTCTCTTAACTTTCATATATAACATACAACAATGTTACTTATATTACTCATGTTGTACACTATTCCTAGCACTTATTTCTCTTATAACTGAAAGTTTGTACCTTTTGACCTTCATCCAATTCCTCTCACCCCATCCTCCACCTCTGGTAACCACAAATCTGATCTTTTTTTTCTGTGACTTTTTTGATTTATTTATTTTTTGAAGTCTAATTGACTACAACACTATGTTAGTTCCTGGTACACAACATAGTGATTCACTATTTCAGTACATTACCAAATGATAACCACAATAAGTCTAGTTACCATGCCTCCATACAAAGATATTACTTTGTAATTGACTATATCCCCCAAGCTGTACATTTCACCACTGTGACTCATTTATTTTGTAACTGGAAGTTTGTAGCTCTTAACCTCCCTCATGAATTTCACTTATCCCCCCTCACTCTCCTCCCCTCTGGCAACCAACTTCTGTTCTCTGTATCTATGACTTTGCTTCTGTGTTGTTATCTTTGTTCATTTGTTTTGTTTTTTAGATTCCTCATATAAGTGAAATCATGTAGTATTTGTCTTTCTCTGACTTATTTCACTTAACATAATACCAGCTAGGTCCATCCATGTTTTCATGTGGATTTAATTCTCTTTTATGGCCGAATAATATTCCATTATATATGTGTGTGTGTGTGTGTATAAAACAATCCTCTTTATCCATTCATCTATTGATGGGCAGTTAGGTTGCTTCCATATCTTGACAATGGTAAATAACACTGTAATGAACATAGGGGTGTACATATCTTTTTGAATTGGTGTTTTGATTTTCTTCAGATAAATACCCAGAATTGGAATTGCTGTGTTGTATGGTAGTTCTATTTTTAATTTTTGAGCAATCTCCATTCTGTTTTTCATAGTGGCTGCTCCAATTTACATTCCCACCAACTGTGCACAGGAGTTCCTTTTTATCTACAACCCTGCCAATACTTGTTATTTGTTGTGTTTTATCATAGCCATTCTGACAGGTATAAGATTATATCTCATTGTGGTTTTGATTTGCACTTTCATGATGATTAGCGATGTTGACCATCTTTTCATGTGTCTGTTGGCCATCTGTATGTCTTCTTTGGAAAAATGTCTATTCAGGTCCTCTGCCCATTTTTTAATCTGATTGCTTGCTTTTTGATGTTGAGTTGTATGAGTTATTTGTATATTTTGGACAATAACCCCTTTATCAGATATAGCTTTTGTAGATGGTTTCTCCCATTCAGTAGGCTTCCTTTTCATTTTATTGATAATTTCCTTTGCTGTGCAAAAGCTTTTTAGTTTGATGTAGTCTCATTTATTTATTTATTTTTTGCTTTTGTTTCTCTTGCCTGAGGGTACATAGCCAAAAAAATATTGCTAAGACTGATGTCAAAGAGGGTACTGCCTATGTTTTCTTCCAGGAGTTTTATGTGATCATATAGTATGTTTATTTTTTTTAATATTGAATATTTTAAATATTTCAAACATACTAAAAGTATAAAAAATAACAGTTTCCTCCAACCACCTTTTTGGTATTCTGTTTACATAGTGAATATTGTATTGTTAGCATTTTTATTCCATTAAATATTTTCACAAAACATAATTTCTAGTAACTGCATTAAAATATTACTTTTTCCTCTATCATAGATATTTAAGTTGTGCATCACTTCCCGCCATTATAGTTAATAGCATAATGAACATTCTTGTACATAAGTCCCCAAAACTATATTTTTAAGATTACAAGGAGCAAAATTTCTGAGTTTTAAGACTTTTTATATACCATCACAGTGCCTCACAAAACTGCTGCTTAGTGAGTATGACTTTAAAAGCTATTAGGCTCATAAATCTCAGGCTTATAAATTTTGAACTAAACAGAGCAAAGGTTTAACTTATTTTTTCTATAACTGAAACCAATGCAACTCACAAAACTCTTTTTATACTGTTAGAAAATTTTTAAAAAAGGGCTTCCCTGGTGGCGCAGTGGTTGAGAATCTGCCTGCCGGTGCAGGCAACACGGGTTCGAGCCCTGGTCTGGGAGGATCCCACATGCCACGGAGCAACTGGACCCGTGAGCCACAATTGCTGAGCCTGCGCGTCTGGAGCCTGTGCTCCGCAACAAGAGAGGCCGCGATAGTGAGAGGCCCGCGCACCGCGATGAAGAGTGGCCCCTGCTTGCCGCAACTGGAGAAAGCCCTCGCACAGAAACGAAGACCCAACACAGCCATAAATAAATTAATTAATTAATTAAAAAATTTAAAAAGTTACTTAGAAAAAAAAAAATAGAGGATACCTAGTAAAATTTGAATTTCAGATAAACAGCAAAGAACTTTTAAAAAAAAAAATTTAAAAAAAGTCATACAATTCAAGGTCGTCATTCATTTCTACTTTAGAAATAATGTCTGTTTTAAAAAATAAATATTGAGTTAGATTTAGGCCCCATGCTTATCTTCTTCCTTGGGGGTAATTCTTTGGGAGACACTCAAGTCCCCCTGATATCAGCAAGTGGGTGTTTGAACCAATGGCCCTTCTTCCCATTGGTCTCTGCTGAGGTGTAGACTGTTTTGAGGGAGCTCTTGCTATGTCTGGGCTCCTTAGTCTCCCTCTAGTCACATGATCCATGAATCTGGGCACCTTGTCTGCATTCTCTCCAGTCTCTTGAACCCTAGTTCCTCTCTGAGTATGGATTTAAGCTTACCCCCCAGCCTCCTGACTCTCTGGGGGTTTAGAAATTCCAGGAACCACGTTCAGATCAGACCTCTCTGGACTGCCCTCAGTCCCGTCTGCAGAGACCCCTTCCAACCTCTGCCACTCCCACCCAATCTCCCTACCATCCTAGCTACGCTTGCCTTGGACAGGACCCACCGTCATGCAGATTGCAAGTCTACTCTTAGAGGCTGGGAGCCCTTTGTGGGCCACCTTTTGAGTAATAAAGTACAAGATAGAACTGTTCTCAAATATCCCCAAAATTACTAGAGGGTTACTGTTAGGAAATCTTTTTTTTTTTAACTTTTTATTTTGTATTGGAGTAGAGTTGATTAACAATGTTGTGATAGTTTCAGGTGTACAGCAAAGTGATTCAGTTATACATATACATGTTTCTAATCTTTTTCAAATTCTTTTCCCATTTAGGTAGCTGCATAATATTGAGCAGAATTCCCTGTGCTATACAGTAGGTCCTGTTGGTTATCCATTTTAAATATAGAGGTGTGTACATGTCAGTCCCAAACTCCCTAACTATCCCTTCCCCCCACCCTTCCCCCCGGTAACTGTAAGTTTGTTCTTTAAGTCTGTGAGTCTGTTTCTGTTTTGTAAATAAGTTCATTTGTATCATTTCTTCTTAGATTCCACATGTAAGCGATATCATACGATATTTCTCTTTCTCTGTCTGACTTACTTCACTCAGTATGACAACCTCTAGGTCCATCCAAGTTGCTGCAAATGACATTATTTCATTCTTTTTAATGGCTGGGTAATATTTCATTGCATATATGTGCCACACCTTCTTTATCTATTCCTCTGTCGATGGACATTTAGGTTGCTTCCATATCTTGGTTATTGTAAATAGTGCTGCAATGAACATGGGGGTGCATGTATCCTCTTGGACCCTGTTTTTCTCTGGATATATGCCCAGGGATTGTGAGATCATATGGTAGTTCTATTTTTAGTTTTTAAGGAACCTCCATACTGTTCTCCATAGTGGCTGCACCAATTTACATTCCCAGCAACAGTGTAGGAGGGTTCCCTTCTCTCCACACCCTCTCATCTTTTATATTGCCATATCACCCGCTAAGGCCAAGACCCCTGAAGATAGGCATGGGCCAATAACTCAGAGGCTCAGAGAGTGTCTAAAACCTGGGCACAGCACCACCCCCTCACCATCTGACTGAACATGTAGCATATTTCCCAGTGAAGAGGAGACTCTGCTTATGTCCTACCCTGCCTTTTTCTGCTGCTTTATACTTAATTTTAATTCCTTTATGTTTTGTTCCTCCTGGCTTTGGCTCATGATCTTCCAATAAGTGTTTGGAATGAAAATGATACTTACTATAAGACTTTTGGGGTGGGGGAGAGTGAGTTTAAAACCTTCTCTCAGCATTTCAGTTGACTTCTGTCTTCCAGGATGAGGCATTGTGCGCCAAAAAGGAAGGCTGATACCCAGATGGTGGAAGAAAGATAATGAATTCAAAGAAGGAAGGAGGAAAGTAATTGCACTTTATATTTAAAATTATCCCCCTTCTACATATTTGTGTAAGTGTATTGGTGATAAATGTATCAACTTATAATTAGTAGTAAGTAGCCTCACTAGAACTTTGCTGGCAAAGTTGCTACTTCTAGGAACATGTGGTAATTGATTGTCATTTTAATTCCTGTTTATCTCTGTGTGGTTTCTAATGAGGTTTAACATGATTTCAAATGAATAAACTATTTTATTTCTTCCTTATGTATATTTATTATTTATATTGTTAATTCTTAGAAATTACTTAATAATTATGGGAATCATTCAATTTAATCCTTTACATTTTCTATTTATATTAATCTCACAGTGCAATTAAAGAAAAATTTATTTCCTTCTATACAATAGCTAAATCTCCTCTTCTTTCTAGTTTATGTGCTATTTACTCAGCAGATTTCACTTAAAAAATATTGACGAATAATAATCATGTAGCTTGTTTCTAGACTCTAAAAGAAATGAGTCTAGTGATTCACTGTTAAGTATAACATAGATTTTTCATTAAAGATAGGTATTATGCATTATTTAAATATTCTATTCCTTTTTTTAAGTTTTAAATTTTAAACAAAATCAGGAATGAGTATTAAATTTGGGTTTTCTTAAATGATGGTCAGATATGCATTTTTAATCTCTTAATGACATATATATATTCATAGTTTAGACAAATGAGCCATATTTGAATTTTCCTGGAATAAATCCTGCTTGGTTGAGATGGTGGATTATTTTTAGGAATTATTTACTTTACTTTGCTTATATATTATTTAAAATTTTATCACTTATATTCAATGCCAAAGAAGACACATAATGTGCGTGTGTGTCTGTTTGCCAGATTTAAGTGTTAGAAACATGTTCTTTTTTTAAAAAATAATGAAGACATATTTCAATGTTTGCCAATTGAAAAAGTGGATGTGTTCTCACAGATCTCCCCATGTCACCATTTTCCTGGGTACTTCAAGTCTTCTTTCAAATATTAAATGACAAGATATTTGATAGTCATAGCTCAAAGTCACAAAGTCTAACAAGCATTTAACTACTGTGTGTCTTCAGGATTTAACCCCCTTTTCTTAATTCCCTGATCATGAGGCATCAAATGTTTTCCAGAAAAACTTGATAATTTGGGGAGGGAGGGAGGAATGTCTAAAGTCATTATAAAAATCTGCAGTACTCCACAGGCCCTGCTCTCATTTCAGAGTTCAGGACAGAAGGCTACAGTTCTCTGGCTTTGCCACCCCCGGGCCGTTTCTTTCCTGAGAGCAGTAGTAGCCCAGCTTGAACCAGAAAGGCAACAGAGAGTACACATTACAGGGAGCAGAACCACCTAGGCTTCACAGGTAGGTCTGAGAGTGAGAATGTTATGTAATTTACTGTTCAAACAATGCAATTATATGAATGGCAGACTACGTTAAAAATAACTAAAACCATAAAACTCTGAAATATTTACTAAATGACCATCCTATAAAATAGTTCTAAATCAGAAACTATTTCCAAAACAAAAATTCTTTCTGAAAATATATGTTCATGTATTGTACAATAAAGTAATTTTTAAAAAGTATGTTGACTATCTGAATATGAACAATTAAAATAAGCAAAAAGATTTTTAGTAAATATTTTACATACTCTATCCAGTTTTCTTAATCATGTCTGTCTCTCATAGCATGTCACTGATATATTTCAATAAAAAAGAATTTTTTTCCCCAGTGGAGTCTTTTCTATATAAACTTTTCTGTCTTTTTCAAAATTGCCTTTTATTTTCATAATTTAAAGTTCTCAATACCTCCAACTGACTTTTCTCTGTGGATCATAATATTTTAAAATAAGAAGTACTTTATAGAATTTGAGGCACTTCATAAACTCAGAGAAAATACTGCTAAATCAAGGGCATCTTAATGTTCTTTTTTTTCTCTACTGAAACATGTGACTACTTTAGCCCAAATATTTTCATGTTCTGTCCTTTTTACTTCATTCAAAATACCTTCTTTGACAAATATTTTTGCATTACAAAGCTCATCAAATGAATTGTCCCTATTTTGTGATTTGTTTGAATGATTCACCAAATCCAGTTGCTGTAAAACTGTAGACCTTGTCAATTTCATTCTATTCCCATGTTGAGTATAAATTCATTCAAGTAAACGTAGGGCCATATCACAAACTTTTTTCTAAAAGTTAGGATTTCCAAAGTGCAATTATAAAATTTGAAAATTAAAACTTTCCTTTCAAGATATGTTTACTATTTGTGAGTCTATATTTTTTTTCCAGCTTTATTGAGATATAATTGATATAAACACTGTGTAAGTTTAAGCTTTATTGAGATATAATTGATATAAACACTGTGTAAGTTGATGTGATATATTTATGATTGCAAAATGATTAATGTCATAGCTTTAGCTAACATCTCTATCATGCCACATAATTAGCATTTCTCTTTTTTTGTGTGATGAGAACATTTAAAATCTAATCTACTCTTTTAGCAACTTTCAAGATTATAATACAGCACTATTAACAGTGCTATCTATATGTTAGATCCCCAGAACTCACTCATCTTATAACTAGAAGTTTGTACTCTTTGACCAACATCTTCAATTTCCCCCGCTTCCAGACGCTGGTAACCACCATTCTAGCTTCTCTTTCTACGGGTTCAGCTTGTTTAGATTCCACATATAAGTGATATGTTACAATTTCAAGTAGCCTAATGTACCTGTAATTGGAATTCTTTAAGGAGATAAGGGTAACAGAAAAAGATTTAAAGAATTGGTGACCAAACACTTCCCACATTTGATGAAAGGAGCATTTTTGTGCATCACCATGTTTCTCTGAAAATGGAGATTCCAAATCCAAGATGATTTACTGTGAAATTTTAAAATAAAATTATAATCAAAAGTAAAATAAATAAATGAATGTAGATTTTAAAATATACAATATGTGACAAGAAACTGCTCTGTATAAGAGTTAAAACTTCTCAGCCTCTATTTTCTCCCCATACATATCAGATATACTTGAATCTATCATTTTCCGCTTTGCCCTCTGACCTGGCTCCTGGCAGCTTTGTGCTCTCGTTGGCAGTGGTACCAGCCAAGGCACAACTGGCTGGTGCATCACATGGCCAGCAGGGTCAGCGGCAGCATCACATATTTCTCTTGCTTTCACCAGAGACCAGAAGCAGTGAAGTGTCCCTAGCCACTCTTGGATGCACTTAATTTTATCAGCAAGCACCTGGCATGACCACATTGTATCAGACTAGGGTGAAAAAAGATGTATTAAAATGAGACCTCTCTTTGCTATGTGTATGTCTCCCACATTACTGGGTGAGATTTAACATTAACTGGAGATCTACTAAACTCAGCCTGACCTATTTTAGGACAACGGTTAATAACAACAGCAGTAACAACTACAACAAAAAATAAGTGAAAAATGAAAAGTCTAGAACAAAGGTTAAAAAGTCTTAACCAGGATTGCCAGAGGCATTCCGGGTCGTATGATCGTCCCACATTAAAGAACTAAGTTTGCATTTAAAAACCGGTATGTTTTAGATGCTCCTGTGTCTCTATATACTTAAAAGATTGAATCAATACTTTTTTTGGTTTATTATCTTTTTTTTTTTTTTTAGAGGTCTAGGCAGATGTAACTTTGCTTCACTTTGCAAGATGTCCTAGATGAAACTGTCACTCTTTTCGCCCAGGCATTGATAGATTTTTGAATAAAATTCATAATTTCTTGCAACTCTGAAGCTATATTTGTTCATGTGAATTGGTTTCTTTGTGACACAGTACTATGTGCATTTATTTGATGGGGGAAATCCAGAAAGGTATAAGCTCCTGTATAATAAATATCTAATCACAGTTTTATAATCAAAAATTCAATTGTTAATAATAAAATTTATAATATCTAATGAAAAAAATAATTGTATAAAACTAAATGTAGATACTACTCTGTTTTGATAAAATTATATTTATTCTTACATCCATGTTTTTATGGCTACAGATAAAGATGGTATATTCAGATTATTTCAGAAGGATGATCTATAGGTTGAGAAATTTTGTGTGATGTCTTCCTTAGGCTCTTTTTGTTTAGGCAATTGGAAGAAAACAATGTTATGATAATTCATAGAACTGAGCGTATCTGAGAATCACAAGCAAGAATATTTCTCTATTTTTATTTAGCATATACTCAATATTACGTAGATGTGGTATTCTAGAAAGAGCTGAGAAAGGATACAAAAATATAAGGCAGAAATCTCTTTAATCAGCTGACAGTCTAAGTGAGGAGACAGAGCACACACATACAAACACACACATGAATGAAGACTACATTTACAGAGCAACATATTAAACAATGACAATTAAAATATTAAACATAAGTAAATACAAGCTGAGGTTGCCAAGTAAGAGATGGCAGATGAGGTTAATCATAAAAGACTTCCTTGATAAGGAAAGATTTAATTGTATCCGAATAAAATGCTTCTTAAACGTAGAGAGTATATCCATGGATTTTTTTTGCGCGTCTGTTTTTATAACAGTTCCTGATGTCCTTACTCAGTCTTTGGGTGTCAGACTGAAGAAAATTATATTGATGGTCCCTACTCCTGACGTTCAGCAATGCTAATACAGGAGGCATATTCCCATCCAAGTGACTGACAATAAGTGGGCCATGGGCCATGGCTCATACTTATTTAGCTAACACTAGCTGACAGCTACTCTTTGGAGGTCAGCCAAAGAAATTAAGAGAAAGGGGCATTACATGGACTTTCTTTTTCCTAAAATAATCAGATAGAAGGGAGACATTGAGGAGAGGCTGTTTTTACAACTTTTAGTTGAATACCTCTCACATCAAGTTGGGAAATATTTCTAGGATTACAGAGTGATGATAGAAAAAGGAGAACCCTTTTATGGTAACAGAAGATGCATTCATTTATAGGGATTGGTTGACTTATCTTCTTTTAATGAAGTGTCCTAGAATAGGTTTGAATAGGTTTTGTGCTTCTTCTCTTTGGATTTTAAAGTCTGTAAGCTGGGTATGAGCAAAAGTCACATAAGAATTTTATATAATAGCATGCTCTGTTTGTTTTAAATATCCACATGATTCATCCCATTGGGTTAGAGCATGCTATTCAACATGGCATCTTTAGGAAATATTACACGCTAACAGCGTTCACAGAAGGAACGTGTGGCCAGAGATCTTCAAGAGATTCAAGGCTTAGTATTTATTGAGAATCTCTTTTACAAAGCTGAGGGTGTTTATTGATGAGCATAATGAACGGGATTACTTTTTATAGGAATTAATTAAGAACAAATTAAGAGGGCTTCCCTGGTGGCGCAGTGGTTGAGAATCTGCCTGCCAATGCAGAGGACACGGGTTCGAGCCCTGGTCTGGGAGGATCCCACATGCCGCGGAGCGACTGGGCCCGTGAGCCACAATTGCTGAGCCTGCGCGTCTGGAGCCTGTGCTCCGCAACAAGAGAGGCCGCGATAATGAGAGGCCCGCGCACTGCGATGAAGAGTGGTCCCCACTTGCCACAACTAGAGAAAGCCCTCGCACAGAAACGAAGACCCAACACAGCCATAAATAAATAAATAAAAACTTAAAAAAAAAAAAAAAAAAAGAACAAATTAAGAGCATCTTGGCCACTACAGCTGAACCAGTGCCTCTTTCCTCTCTCTGCCTTTATTCCAGCCATTATTCTTTCCTGCTGTCTGCTCTTTTCCCTTCTACTCTGTGACATAGTATATACTTCTTCCAAAAAGCAATTCTAACTTCGTGATTTAGGGAGACCAATCCCTTAATCAGTGCACTTTCTGTATCTTTGCATGGGTTGTACCTGTTCAGATGTCACTGGGTAATTTCTTTAGCACATTCATTCTTTCATTCATTACACAGACATTTGTGGAGCTCAGCTCTATGCCAAGCACTCTGCTCAATGCTGACGATACAAAGAACCACAGCATGGATGTCCTACCCTTGAGCTTGCAGGTTGGAGGCAGAAGCAGGAAGAGATGATTCCAATATCAAACGATGAGTGCTGTGAGGGAAGAGGCTTGGGGCACAGCAGAGCAGCTTTTGTCCTGGTTCTGGAGAGAAGAGTCAGAAAAACCCTCAGGGAAGAAGGAACAGAATGACCCTGCTAAGCTCTGAAGTTCAAGGGAGCTCAGCCCATGAAGGAGGTTAGGTAAGGAGCAGACACTGTTGGTTAAAAGAGCAGCCTAGACCCCCAGAAAGGGCCTATGCCAAGTGAGCACAAATAATTCATGTGACTACAAGTCATCCTGGGTGACAGGACAGAGGAGCAGGAAATGTGTTAAGGAGTGGCAAAAATGCCAGTTAAGGAGGTAGACAAGAATGAGATTTTAAGTTAAAATTAAAATTAAAACAAAGCATTCCAATAGGTCAGCAATTCATTTTAAAGGGTCTGTAAGCCACCTAGTTTACACAAAATTGTGATTATGTCAAACTTGTGTTTTAGAAGATCACCATGGCTACAAAGTAGAGAATGGATTGAGAAGTCAAAGCTGGGGCCAGGAAGGACAGTTGCCTGAAGAGAGCTACAAGACAAAAAGACGGGGCTTGAACAAAGAAATCAGAAAAAAATGGTTGGATTTAAGAGTTAGTAAGGATGTAGACTATATGGTACCTTTTTGTTGATTTGGTTGTAGATTCTGAAGGAGAGATTCAAGGCTGCTTCTTGATTTTCCTGTTTGATCAGCAGGATTGACAACCAGGTGTTGACTAAGATTAGGATATCAAGAAAGAATCTATATCAGCATTAAAGAAAAGTAGAAAGAGAAAACAGTGCTTTCTGATTGAAACTTACTGAGTTAGAAATGTGTAGAGTAATAAAGAACAAAGAATTAGTAGTGGTCAAATACGATGTCTCTGGAGGGGAGAAGACTGATCTGGGACAAAGAAAATGATTTTGGAATATAAATGGTAGGGCAACTGAAATGGATAATATCATCTAGGGAGAACTTGTAGCGATACAAGGAGAAGTTCACCGTTGGTGGGATTGTAAATTGGTGCAGCCACTATGGAGAATAGTATGGAGGTTCCTTAAA
Source organism: Eschrichtius robustus (assembly GCF_028021215.1). Lineage (NCBI taxonomy): Eukaryota > Metazoa > Chordata > Mammalia > Artiodactyla > Eschrichtiidae > Eschrichtius > Eschrichtius robustus. The sequence continues at coordinate 66,396,003 of NC_090832.1, read as the reverse complement.
AATAAAAACTAAAAATAGAGTTACCATACGATCCTGCAATCTCACTCCTGGGCATATATCTGGAGGAAACTATAACTGGAAAACATATATGCACCCCAATGTTCATAGCAGTGCTATTTACAATAGCCAAGACATGGAAGCAACCTAAATGTCCATTGACAGGTAAATGAATAAAGAAGATGTGCCATATGTATATATATATATACACACATATATATATATACACACATATATATGTATATATGTATATATATATGTATACATGTATATATGTGTGTGTGTGTGTATATATATATATATATATATATATATACACACACATATATATATAGTGGAATGTTACTCAGCCATAAAAAAGAATGAAATAATGCCATTTGCAGCAACATGGATGGACCTAGAGATTATCATTTAAGTGAAGTAAGTCAGACAGAGAAAGACAAATATCATATGATATCACTTATATGTGGAATCTAAAATAATGATAGAAATGAATTTATTTACAAAACATAAAAAGACTCACAGAAATAGGAAACAAACTTACCGTTGCCAAAGGGGATAGTCAGGGGGGGAGATAAATTAGGAGTTAGGGATTAACATATATACACTATTACATATAAAATAGGACTTACTGTATTGTACAGGGAACTATATTCAATATCTTGTAATAACCTATAATGGAAAAGAATATGAAAAAGAACATAAATATATGTATATATGTATAACTGAATCACTTTGCTGTATATCTGAAACTAACGCAACATTGTAAATTAACTATAATTCAGTAAAAATGGTTATTAAAAAAAAAGAAAAGGTTCGAGAAAAGAACCCTATCCTTATAAGGACAAACCGATAGGAACAGTCTATAAAAGAGGCAATGGACAAGAACACTAGAGAAAGAACAGCAGAATATGGTATTCGGGAAGGAGAAGAGAGGATTCAGAATGAAGAGTGAAGAAGAGAGTCAAACGTCAAGAGAGTACAAGAAATATAAAAAGTGAAAAGAATCCAATGGTTTCAGAATCAATGAGATACCCCTTGACAAAAGCAATTTTAGTGAAGATGTGGAATGGAAAAGAGGTTTTGCGTTGAGTCACAAATAAGAAGTTGGGAATAAAGAAACCGCTTATTGCGGACTCTTAGCAATCTTGATTTAAAGGAAAAGAGTGTGAAACAAACGGCAGTGATCTTGTTTCTCCCAACCTTAGGTATCCTGCTCTTCTATTATGTTGGTGGGTACCTGTGACCCCAGTGGATGCACAGACTACTTGTCTCTGACCCCAAAGTTGGAAAAAAACACTGTTCTTCTCCAATTCTTAGTTAATAATAGCAGCTATATTAAAGAGTAGTGATAAATCATACATCTAAACACTAAATGTTAGTTTTTATCCTTATTCTTATTTAATACCTCTAAAAACTGTCATGGTTATAGAGATGTTGGGCACAGAGTTGACTGATGTTTCTTATTGACTCCCTAAGGGAATATAAGAGACTTTAAAAATTTATTCAAAAAATGTTTATGCTACTCCTCCCATGTGCCAAGGTTGGTAGTGGGTGATTTTTGCACCATGATTTTATGAGGGTCAGAAAACTTAATTTCATGATAGAATCACACAGATAGTAGATGACAGACCTAGGGGTTAAATATGGGTCTTTCTGACAGCAAAGCTCATGGCTTGCACTCTATGTGTCACTTCTAAAAGAAGAGGCAACTCTATTCTCAATATTATCTGAATAATTCAGCTTGTAACATGATAGAATATTATTACTATACTGTATTAGTTGGGCAGGGGCTCTGCCATCGGGGAGGCCCACATAATCTTGATTCCAAACCACCCTCAGCTTTGGATTTTCATAATTAAAAGATAGGATAATAGTAGTAACTATTAAATGTGCTTAGTATAAAGGTTGTTAAAAGCTAATCTATATAAAATTCTTTACAAGGCCTGTCACAAGGTAAAAACTCTAGACATGTCAGTGATAGTGCCAACAGTAGCAGTCATACTAGTAGTCATTATAGCTTGTGATATTCTTATTTTACCAAAGAAATAACTATCAATATGAGGAAACTACAGCTACAGTTGCCAAATTTGGGTAATAAAGTCAGTCAACCAGTAAATTCAGCCACAGATAAAATTTGACAAGTAACTTTCTCTGCTAGTTGAGTTAAATTACTTGAAAAAGTTGACATTATTTTCTCACAAATACTCAGAGAACCACTGACCTAAAGTTTTCTTTACCTGCAACATTTTGTCCCCTCAAATCACATTTTAAACAGTTTATAGCAGAAGCTGAATTGAAAAGAATTTTTGAAATGCCTCTCTTTTTTTGCCATTTTTAATATATCGACTCTGTGCTCTCAAGTGACGAAGCTATTTATTTTTATCCTAAGTGTTTAATATTCATTTCATTTCTCATGTCTTTAATCCTCTTCAGTCAGTTCTATTAAAAAGGGATTAAATTTTACTAAACACAACAACAAATATTTAATTTTTTTCATTTTTATTAAAAGTATAAGCTTCCTTGAATAACTTAGAGTTTAAGAAATGAAAATGTGGATGGAATAGTGGAAAATTATCTAAATTATGACATTGAAATCATATTTATAATGATGGCCAACCCCAGCCACATATACAAGTGACACTGGAAAGAAAATAAAAGCTCAGATGGTTTATTAAAGTATTGAAGTAGGGAATATATCTACATATTTTCCATATAAATGCTTTAGCTTGGGTTATTTTTCAGTACTTTCTGCAAGTTGAAGGGGTGGGGCATACAACACAAAAAAGAACACATTATCACTTCCTTCTATCCAGGGTCTGAGCTGGTACCAGCACCTCTGTTCCTTATTTGTTTACTCCACAAAATAAGATCCCTGGCTGTGTGAGTGAGAAATACTTATTTAACTTTGCAGGGTTTGTTTCTTAATCTTTAAAATTGGTATGCTATCTATCTCAAGTAACTGTGTTGATTAAATACATTAAGATATTATTTGACAGTTCAATGCCTCCTCCATAAAGTGAGGTTTCCTCCCCATCCCGATTTAATCTTTTGAAATTATTTGTCTAAAAGATTCTGAAAAAAAATGATGATATTAAATGCTCTGAGACATTGATATCTATGTGGAGATACTCTTAGGCACTCCTGATATCTTTAAATGCCACCAATTGAACTTGAAACTGAAGCAAAGTGACCAGTTATGATTAGGGTTTAGATCTAGACCTAAGGAGGTGATGTTTGAGGCTTCTTCCCATTCGATTGCATTAAGCTCTACATTGAAATTTTTCAAATATATATATTAGATTTGTCATAAGCCAAATTTCTTTTTGGTGTCCATTTTTACAGTTGGTCACTCTCCCCAGCCACAGAGGTAAGCAGTAAATTTTCTACAAACAGTAATTTCAGAAAGTCACATGGAGACCAACAATCCCACTCAACATGCTTGGTTTCTAAGAAACAGGAAAAGAAAACACTTTCAGTTTTTCATTTTTATGTTCCTTAATTGTCAGAAGTACTTAAAACTGAACGAGAGTGAAAAATAAACTGTGGCACTTTCCCATGTGAATCCACGTGTCAGCCATTCCCTGGCTGAAGGTTTTGGCTATCACCCTTCAGGGCCTATTGCTTTTTTTCTGGGTCTGTTTCCACAGCTTTACAGATTTCATGGTGATTCACAGAAAATTTCCCTGATGCTTCTTTTGAAGCCTGCCTAAAATTGACATCTTTTTTTCCTTTCAAATACTCCTTTTATTTTCATGGGCCATTATGCTTATTTATTTAGAAATAATATGTCCTAAGTCTATTTACTATTGGATAAAAAGACACCTCCATGTATCGCTAATATAAACACTTCACAATTGGTTAATTACAGAGGAACACCTGGAGGTCCTGCTGCTTCTAATTGTCACTCTCCCATGGTAGCTGATAGTCATATACAAAAATAGGAAGCAGCCAGCGCTTTGAACGAGACTAGCCATGGAGTCCTAAAGTAAAGGCATTCATTAGCCATCTGTCCATGGTGGGCTATGGCCAACTCCTTTCTACTATGAATAAAGCTCATATTGGTACCTTAATGTATTATTCTTAAAAATTCACTCTCACAAAAGATATGGAAATATGAGCTGGGTGGATTTCATTTCAGTATCCAAAATTATTTTAAGTACTTTTATCAGTTTGAAAATTCAAGAGAAATAAAATTTTAAATAGTGAAAGAAATAAAGAAAATTAACTTCTTAGGTAGGAGGATTTTTATTTTCTATTTTTCCCATTGAAAAGACGGTTGTGACATTAAGGACTTAAAAATGTGCTTGTTAAAAACCCAAACTAGAAAATAAAATTGTTGGTCCAATAAAGGATTTCAGAATGATGTTAAAGCATAATCTACCTACCACAAAACAGTCAAATTAGCTCATGTGATAATTCTTTGTGCTATAAGACAATACTAATTTTATGTTATCTAGGTGCATGAGTCTAAAACTTGATCTACTGCATTCCTGCAAGATGTACTCACAGTACATAAATGATATTTAAATACAAATCATTTTACCTTATTAGAACGTGGATTTTACTTCAGAACTTTTCAATTTCATTTGCTGAAAACATCTCGTAAAGAATATTTTCTACAAATGGTTGGGAGAGTTTGTACTAGTGTACAGGTTATCTCTATGAACTTGGATTAAAAATATTTGATAGAGAAGTTAAACAAAAACTGCAAAAGAAAGCTAAAGAGCTATAAGTAATTTGTAAGCCTTATGTTTTTCACAATTCCCTTATCTCCCTCTGTATTAGTTTACTCCTCTTTACTCAATAAATTTTTTGTCTTCTATTTCTCAAGGCTGAAAAAGAAATATATATATATATTTGTATGTTTACATACATATACACATGTATGTATGTAAACAGATAAATATATATATATATATATATATATACATAAAGAAAAACTGTGGCCAGTTGGGTTGCTTGGCAACAGACACCATGCTTTCGTGTGGATTTGAGACTCTTGCTTCTACAGGCTGTTAAAATTATATGTTTCTTGAGAGTGAGGTATAATGTTTGTTCTCTTTTCCTTTTTGGCTTAATTTATGCATGCAAAACAAATTCTCTCCTTAATTCCAAATTTTAGTTCTCTGAGAGTTGGTTATCATTCACTTGCTTGGAAGAAAAAGCTACGTCTAATTCTGGAGCCTCTGCAAAAGCTTCACCCACTATGCCCTCATAAATTATAGAATGTAATCATGAGAGATGGGGATCCTGGGTACAGAATGTGTGTAGCACAGAAACAGACTTGTTGGTTTAAAAACACTTTGAAATTGTCCAAAAGTTATCATCAAATGGAAGCCTGAAGGGAGCAGGGATAAAAAGGGGTGTCTGCAATTGGAAATTCCCATGTGGAGATGTGAGATGAGGTGAATGAAACAGGCTGATGAAATAAAGATCCGAATGGAAAAGAGAAACTGGGAAACGAAATGGATAAACATGAAAATGGTGAGGAGGGCAAGACTTCCACAAAAGATCAGAGAAGAAGAGAAAATACATAAACATGATCTGGGAAACCCTGAAAGGAAACAGACACTACCAGAGAATGAGGGAGGCTTTCTTTCCCTCACCTCTTTCACGTGAGGGGCGACAGCTAATGTTATTTCTCAAGGACAGTGATAAAAAAAAGAAATTGCAGAGGGGAACTGCATCCTGCAGAGAGCAGAAGACTTTTACTCACAGCCCTCTGTGTGTAAGCACTACATTAATAGAAAAAAAAAAAAAATAGCATCGCCAGTCCTCATGGCTTGAGACAAAGAGCAAAACTTGAAGGCCATACACAGAAAACAAGTGAGAGTATACAAAATACTCACAAGGTGTCTAGATCTACAATGGCATCTAGAAAAACCTATGCTTATGAGAAGGCATAGCATTTAACAGTGCTATATCTATCAGGTTAGTCTTTGCCAGATCCCGAAAAGGAAATGATCATTTATTAGGCAGGTGATTAACAGCATAAAGGAACTCTAGCAAAGTCCTATATATATTTCTAGAGGAAGCACTTAGTTTTCTTCTGTACTACAAAGAAAACGGTGTTATCCAGTATCTTTCCTGGCGCCCTGATTCAAATTAACTCATGGAAGCAAGCATAGATCAGCATCAGATCAGTCCAGGCTCAGTAGAGAGAACTGGACAGGAGTGGACATGTAACAATGACTAAAACACTGATGAATGGATCTTTGATGGCATCACGAGGTTTGCTTTTTAGTGCCAAAATATAAAAATGATGTAAGGCAGGATCGTTTCTCTTTTTTCCCCACATTTTGTCTTTCTCCCTCTCTAGTTTCTTTCTTTTTTTTCTTTCGCGCCTTCTTTGTTTCTACTCAGCATCTTAGTTCCCAAGAAGATAATCACTGGTAACTAGTAATCAAAATTTTCTTTCTTATTCTGTAATGGCTTCAAGAGTGTTCCTTTTCTTAAAATAAATTTGTAAAATGAAACTCTATTATTGAGATCTTTTGTCACTTCACTGATGTTTTAGGTCTCTAGTAAATTTCTTGGTAGAAGTAGATTGCATCAAAGATATCATGTGTGTGTGTGTGTGTGTGTGTGTGTGTGTGTGTGTGTATGCATGTGTGTGATGTTGTTACTTGCAAACATGTTAAAATACAAAGAATTTCTGTGAGAAATGATTGATTGGATTCAAAGTATGGACATTAGATGAATTTCATATTAACAACACTTTGTCGAGGAAATTTAGTGGTCGAGCATTGAAACCTATAAATTATCATCATAATCTAAATGTCTGAATCTAACTTGCCTCAGTTTCAAGAGAAAATTTCATCAGAGATGATGGAATAATCAGGCACACTTTTACGCATGTGTGTAAAGTTGGGTGTCAATTCCTAGAAAATCCTGTATGAGTATAGATTTTTGAGGGACAAACCTAGTAGGGAACAACTAATATTTGTTTCCACTCTCGTCAAATTATTTGTTATCCTTTCCTTGTCCCTTGAAGAAGTTTCACATTATTAGAAAATCAGAGGCTGTTGACTAAACTAATGCTTCAGGCAGGAAACTAGAAAAAGGAAGGTAGACTGCTTTATTTCAATCCAAAACTTGGGTGTGAAGTCTTAATTTAACCACTTTTGCAAAAAGCTTTAGACTATTCCTCAAATTTTGAATAATTTGGGGGTATTTTGGCACTGGAGTAAAAAGCAAACACCTCTACAGAAAACACAGATTAGATGAATTGTTTCATCTAAATGGAGAGGGAGTTTATTAATGCTCAGTGTCCCCACGAATATATATGCTCTCATTACAGAAAGTAGCTACTGCATGTAAGATTTATCACATTTTTTGCAGTTCTGTGAAAACCACAATTAGTTTTCATTCGGGTCAGAAAAGTTCCTAGAATACCATGTGAAAGTACTGCATACACACACAAAAGCACATACAACCTCACATACACTCCCTGCTTTGAATTATTTACAGTTGTTAGCATGCTATTAACCCCACTAATTGAAATGAACTCACAGAAACAGAATTTGAAGGAAAATTGTAGAAAAGGAATAAAGGTAGAAATTGCTATTCAAAAGATTGCATTTCTCTGGATACATCACTGTTATAATTCTAGAAAGTTTGGAAAAACCAAGTGAAATTTTCAGGTTGATAAAAATGTAGAGGTTTTTTGTTGGGGTTTAGATAGGTTAATATGGATTTTCTAAAGATCTCATTTCCCACCGGGACCTCCAAGAGAAAGGTCAACATAATTATCTTAATTTCCGTCTTCGGACAGTTGGTTATAGCTGTCAAAATACTTTATCTTTACTTTTTCTTCTGTGCTATCCAAGAAATTAATACAGGTTGGACCTGTATTAATACACTTGGACCAAAAAGTAAAGGGTTGTCGAAAAGACTCCCATGTTTGCAAATTTGCTGGGAAACTCTTGGGCAAGGGGTGCAAAAGGACAAGCATTTAACTTAGTGACTTAAAAAAACTTACTGTCGGTGACTAAGTGGGAAACTGACAGTCTCAGGGAAGTGATGGTGGTCCCTAACGGGCTGCCAGTCTTCCCCATTCAGTTAATACTCTCTTCATTTTCATGGAAGCATATGCTATGTTACTAAGGAAATGCCCCTTATGTTTTCCTGTATTCATATTTGGCTTTCACCTGCCATACTTACCTCTGTGTAGCATGTGTGCTCTTATAGGTATCTGCATTCAGGAGATACCGTTGGTTTTCTTTGAACTAGCATGAATGGCAAAATTTAGTTAGCATTAAGCATTTGAACCTCACCCTTTTTCAGAGCATTTTAATTCCCTGAGATCAGTTCACCTTCTGTTTGTATCAAGTGCAAATCATTGTAGTACCTGGTGTGATTTTATACATAGAATGGGAACTCAAGGAAAGGTTGGATTTGTCCTTTAGCTCCTGTAATAGTGTACACGGTAGCTCAATGAAGGAAGGAGGGGAGAGGCAAATACTACTATGATGTAAATAACAGTTTCATGGACAGATTAAGACTTTTTGGCTTAGTAATCCCACGAAGATCACTCACCACCAAGTATGGTAGAGCCAAGACTGAAACTCAAGACTTTAAGCTCAATGTTGTTTACATGTCATTATCCAATGTAATAGTTTCCTAGGGCTGCATTAGGTTCCTAGGGCTGCCATCATAAAGTAACACACACTCTATGACTTAAAAACAACAGAACTACCAGTTTCTGGTAGTCCCAGACATTCCTTGGCTTGTAGTAGCAAAATTCCCATCTTTGCCTCTGTCTTCACCTGGAATTTTTTCATAATATCTTCATATTATCTTCTTATAAGAACACCAGTCATATCGGATTAGGGCCCGCCCTAGTCTGGTATGACCTCATCTTAACTAATGACTTCTGCAGTGAGACAGAGTCCTGGGGATGAGGACTTCAGCACATTTTTTGAGGACGCAATTCAATCCATCACATATTCTAAAAGATTACATTTAGATTATATTTGTAGTACTAAGCAAGTATGTATGAAAGACAGTGTAAAAATTAATGTCACAGAAAAGCATTTGTATCTATTGTCACAAAGAAATTGTCTTATGATTAGCTTGATTGCAGTGTATCTGGCATCTACCAGATTAAATTCCTACCTATGAACAAATGACCCAAGACATGTAGGTACCGGGATTTCTAGTAGAAGTTTAGGTAGTATATTATTACTCACAGGCCTAGCTTGATTCCTATTTTTTGTTTGTTTGTTTTTCTGGGAGGAATATTTTGGTAATATATTCGCCTAGTGTTAGTGTAAGCATCTTATTTCAAAATTAGCAGAGAGACAAGATTAAATGTTCATTTGTTATTCTGGTTAGGAATATACTTTGTCTTCTCTTGGAATGCAGCAGAGCACCAAGCATCCTGTCTGGTTCCAGTCTTTTTTCTGTTTTTTTTAGTGATTTCTTTCCTAAGAGTTAATACCCGTCATGCAGTCATGTACATACTTAAATATTTGGAAATAAAATGGGTAATGTTTTGTTAATTTGGACTTACCATAAAAACTTTATCACTACAGTATTTAATACCTGTGTTATCAAAGAATCCAATTTACATCCACATGTTTTTATCCTTTTTCACACAATACAATAAAATCCAACCTATTCATCACAAAAAAGGAGGGAACAGATTTTTACTCTGATAATAGCATATTAATATACGGACATATGAATGTATGAATTCTGACAGAGCTTTTCAAAATTACTTAAAATAATTATTTTATTCCTCAAACAGATATTTAATGAAAATTACTATGTGCCAGACACTATTCTGGATGCTTTTGATAGAACAGTGAACAAAACAAACAAGAATTCTCACCCTAGGGACTTATATTCTAGTGAAGAGAGGATGACAGTTTATATTAATCTATAAATATATATTTACATATACATATATAATTAGAGCACAAAAATTTAAACTAAAAGAAAAATATTTCATGTTAATTGCCTGCTAAATAATAAAGAATATTCAGAAAATTTGATCAGGAAATTTTCTTCAGTATTTGAAAACTTTGAGTATAACTTGTATTTTTTTATAGTTCTCAGTTATATATTAAGCCAATATTAAATAAATATTTAACAGTAAACAAAATTACTCCTAGCAACCCAATGATTTATATTTATCTGTGCTCTAGTCTAATATTTCTATATATCTATATATGTATATCTATCTTTCTACACATATGTCTTTTTCATAGTTGCAATTATAGTGGCTATAAAATTGTGGTTTTAATTATTTTATTAAAATTATTTAATAAACTGTTACCTCATTTTTTTATATTCTCCATACTTACCATTTTCTTGATTGCTCAATCTACCATATAACTATGACTTACTGTGCCCATTTTTTTCATATTTAAGTTTTTAAAATACACTTCTGTCATTATAAAATACAGTGTTAAAAAAGCCTTTTACATAAATTATTTTAATTTCTTCTTTTGAATTTTTCCCTATGACAAGATGAGAGATTTTTTAGAATAAGGGTTGGAATAATATATGGTTCTTACAATGTATTGATATATTGCCATTCAAAAATGTTACTTCATAATAGCCAATATTATGATTTTCATCTATCACAGCACCTGTCAATCAATCAGCACATTTCCATCTGTGTGACACTTTAGATGACCACTTTCTTCATTAGAGGAATTGACACATTGACATTGTAAATGGTTGACTTGAGCTTGGATAGATGATAGTTTGTGTTTTGTCTTTCATTACACATGGTCTTACAGTTTTATCCTTTAAAAAATATTTGTTATGATAATAGTGTCTAATAATAACGGTGGGAAAGAATTCCTTCATAGGTAGCCAAACATTAAGCTATGGTTTTGCCCATTTTTATTGTAATAAACAGAAACAGAGGTCCTTCAAATTAAGGGGGCAGGGCTGATGATTATGGCTACAATGGGCCATATTTAAGCTGTAGAATTAGGTGGGGAATAATGTTGCCTGTTTCTTCCCATTTCTTTCCCAATTTGATTTTAGTTTTGCTTAGGATCGTCCATTAACAAATCATCCAGAGTAATCCGTAAATGCATAATGTCAAGTGCAGCAGAGGATTGGGAAGGAAAAACAGAAAAGACTTCCATCCTTCACACATTGAGAAATAATGCATGTTTCATAAGATGTCACTGCCTTTTGTGAGGCAAATCTGGCCATAATTATGTAGACACTATATTTTAGTGTTTTATAAGCTAAAAAAGGAACTGAGAGTATAAATATTATTTTGCATTCAAAAATAAATTGATAAAAAAAGTTAAAATGCAGCAAATGAAATCTAGAATTCCATCTATTTAGAAAGGCTAAATTTGTATTTGGAATAATATTGTGCCATGTACTTGATTCAAATTGTAAGTAAAATGGTATCTACTGAATTTGCAGGTGAGACACACATAGAAATAAGATGAATTTCTATTTTTTATTTTTAAACAATGAATTTCTAAGAAAATGCAAAACATTTGCTGGTAGGCATTACTAAATGCTACCATGCAACAAGATTGAGTCATCTTTTGGACCCATATGTTAACTAGGAATCCGAAAACATAGACCCTTTTTTATGAAGACAAAAACCAATTTACCTTTAACATCATTACTTTTTGCTATTCTTTTTCTCCTTTATCGATGCAATTATTTACAACGGCCAAGGCTTGAGATCTCTGAGTTTTTATTTTTCTTCCCATGCCAATGATTTGTGTATTAGTGCAAATCATCGATCCTGTACTGCTCAGCTATCCAGTGTATGGCAAAAAAAAGGGGCTGAGGATGTGGTTTTAAAATGCCCTTTACTTCAAGATTCACATTATAGAAATGACATCTCTGGTTTTATAACTGTGAAGCTTGCACTGTGTTGCATAAAATGTTCTCCCAAGTGGACAAGGTCACTTGCTTTTGAGACTAATTCTCATTCTTTGTGTTCAACTTGGGTTGAAGATATTAATGCATATCTCTGTGGTCTGGGTCTTGCAACTATATGAGGTAATAGAATATTTTATGTTTTGAGATAAAAACTTTCTTACTTATTTTCTGATGAAGTAAATATGCCAGATATTTAGCAACATATGCCTCATCATTTAAGCAGGGTGATATTAATGATGTTAACATCAGAAGTAATGGAACTTGCTACAAGATAATTTTACGCTGCTGTATAATCTACAACATTTTCCAGCAACAGTTATATAATTTAAAAACTCTGCAGACTTAAACTTTATATCTGGAAGAGGTAGGAAATGAAAGATAAGGTGACAAATCTATTAATTCAGTCAATGTAGAGATCACTAAACTATATATACAGGACTGACAAGATAACTCTATATTATTGAATTAAATACATAGAATCATAAGATTTTGCAGGTGCAGTTTTCTCTTCCTGAAAGGATTTCCCCCTCCCCACTTTTCCTGGCAAGCTCCAATCTATTTTTTTCAGGCCTTCTTGTTCATCTTCGTCTTCATCTTCATCTTCTTTTTAAAGATTAAGTTAGTTTTCCTACTGTGAGTCCCCACAGCAAACACAAATTTATTGCAGGTATTTGTTAAATACAATTCCTTCCCTGATAGCTATGTGCTCATATGATATCTTTAGCACTTGCCACTGTGGTTTGAACTGGTTTTGAACACTTGCTGTGGATTTAGACTGCCTGGGTTTAAAACCTGGTTCAGCCACTTAGCAATCCTGTGACCTTGGCCAAGTGGCTTAGCCAGTCTGTAAGTTTCCTCATCTTTAAATTGAGATTAAAAATAGCACCTACTTCACAGAGTGGTTGCGACGATTAAATTATTTAATACTTGCACAGTGCTTACAATAGTACCTGCCTGGCACACTATAAAACTGTAGCAAATGGTAACTATTCATATTAACTATTATAATTCTATTACATATATTCATTAACTGAATGTTGAATTTATATGTAATAAGCACTTTGTATGCAGAAAACATGGCCTTATTGACATAAATAAAAATCCTTTAATAAACTATTGAACAAAACCAAATCATCCCTTTGATAAATGCTTTACAGCTGAAATTATCTGGCAAGTTAACTCATTAATTAGGGAGATGGTCTGAAAGCTCTGTTATCTTCAAGACTTCACCATCAAATTGTAGCATCCAAAATTTGATATATTTATTCAGATTTTATCAGGGTTATAAGAACCTTTGTAATACTTTAATTTGCTTTTCAAATAAAAAATATTCTGTTCATGCTTACTGGTGTAGAATTTTGAAGCCTCATTCATTCATTTCTCTCTGTGTTGGAGAGAACCCTACATTTTGGGGGAAAAATACTGACTGTGCACATGCTTTTTGTTTATCTACTTGTTTTTAATCAAGGTCTGGAATCCAGATTAGTCTTCTCAATGTACATAATGTATCTTTGCGTCTGCTTCCCACTCAGTTGGTTTTCAAATCATTTGGAATTGTTCTAGAATTTCTCAGTGAGTGTAATCTCAAACACTCTAATGCCTAATTATTCTGAAAAATACAAGTATAAGAACTAACAATTATGGAATATACCAGAAAGATGCACAGTTAAAAATCCATTTTTGTAGATAATCTGATTTTATTCTTGGATTAAATTAATTCATTGGGAATTTTCATACTGGGTTCATATCATTTTTTTTCTGCCTGAACATTTAGCATTATATAATTAATATCCATTGAAATGTGCATAGCAACTTTATAATACACATTCCGGTGTCTATTATAGAAATGTTTCAGCAGACTGTATCCCATCAAATAGAGTATGAACGTAGGGAAGAAATATCTCTCTGGTCTCATTATTAAGATTGCCAATGATCCTTTTAAATAATTGATTATTTGCTTTATGAACACTGTGGATCATGTAAATAATTCACGTATCCCTTTTGGGTTGGCTGCTATGAATCTCAAAAGCAAATTCATAGCCCACATCTTGCTGTTTTCACAAGATTTCATGGCATGTCTTTTATAAATGTTCCTCACCCTATTCCATCACACTTCTTTTACTCCTATTGTCCCTTCATGGATGCTCTCAATTTCCAATTACAAACATTTTAGTTTTGAGTAAAATTTTTTCCATTACCTAAAATAAATCTGGTAGAAACAAATACAATTTAGGATTATGGTTAAAAACGTGGCCAAGGATGGATTTAGAGCATTTCAGATCATGGACAAAGTCATTGCATTATTTAAACTTCCCATTCAGTGTTGTGAGATTATTTGTTAAACATCTTGAATATAATCATGGCATTCTATAACTATCGTCACATGGATAGTTTGATTGCTGAAACTACTTGCTGATAAAATCCAAATTCATTTACCAAATATACAATCTCTATAGGCTCAAATGAGCTGTTTTGTATACTCAATTTCTGTTGCTGCATTTCAATAAATCAGGAAGAATTGGACACACAGCTCCTTCTTTAGCTCTCTAAAAAGAAGTCAATCATTCTCCTTGATGTAGGTCCACTGATTTAACATAAGCTCCTAATCACTCCCTATAAGTGCTTATTAACCTGTTCAAATTGTTTCCTAAAATAAGCTGAATTGTTACTTGCCTAGCCTGTTTTCTAATTAAAATTATTTTAAACTCTTGGCATTTTAATTCTATTTTTAGAATGACATTTCAAAAAATGTATGTAATATAGCAAAACAAACCAAAACTACTTTTTTTTTTAACATCCTTATTGCAGTATAATTGCTTTACAATGGTGTGTTAGTTTCTGCTTTACAACAAAGTGAATCAGTTATACATATACATATGTCCCCATATCTTTCCCTCTTGCGTCTCCCTCCCTCCCACCCTCCTTATTCCATTCCTCTAGGTGGTCACAAAGCACCGAGCTGATCTCCCTGTGCTATGCGGCTGCTTCCCAGTAGCTATCTATTTTACATTTGGTAGTGTATATATGTCCATGCCACTCTCTCACTTTGTCCCAGCTTACCCTTCCCCCTCCCCATATCCTCAAGTCTATTCTCTAGTAGGTCTGTGTCTTTATTCCCGTCTTGCCCCTAGGTTCTCCATGACCTTTTTTTTTTTTAGATTCCATAAGTATGTGTTAGCATACGGTATTTGTTTTTCTCTTTCTGATTTACTTCACTCTGTATGACAGACTCTAGGTCCATCCACCTAAACTACTTTTAAACACTATCACTGTTTTCACCAAAAGCAATAAGACCAATAAAGGAATACAAAATACTTCTGCTACTTTCTATGAAGTCTCCCTTGCTCTACCTAGCTGAAAGTTATCTTTCTTTTTTTTAAATTCCTTAGTACTTCCTTTTAGTATCTTTGGTTTTTAGCTCAACTGTTAAGTTTTTAGCTATGATAAAAATGATGACTGTATTTCATATTATCTTTTATTCTCCACATATTCTTACACAACAAATGAATGAATACATCAATGAATGAACAAATGTGTCTTTCTTTCTAAACACCATGCTAACTGGTAACAATGTTCTATCTTTTCAAAATTATTTCAATTTGAGTTTAGCTATAATTCTATGAGTATACATTTAAGATCATTTAGAATCTTAAAAGCTGTATTTTCTCCTTCTTGACACATACTATGAAAATTCCTAGGTAATTTATTTTGCCTCTTATTTTATGCTTTCTTTCTTGTAAGTTTTAATCTGCAGTCATAAATCAAAGTAAATAATAGAAAACAGGTAAGATAATTTTAGTTTAAAACGTGTTTTCCATTTATAATAATGATGTTTGTATTTATAAAACTGTCTATATTATCAGTAACATGTACACCCATAATATGTAATGTTTATTCATTCAAAAATGTTTATTGAGCACTAATTGTGTGTGGGTTTTTTAAAATTTATTTATTTTTGGCTGCATTGGGTCTTCGTTGCTGCACGCGGGCCCTCTCCAGCTGCGGCGAGCGGGGGCCACTCCTCGCCGCGGTGCGCAGGCCTCTCATTGCGGTGGCCTCTCCCGTTGCGGAGCATGGGGTCCAGAGCGCAGGCTCAGCAGCTGTGGCACACGGGCCCAGCTGCTCCGCGGCATGTGGGATCCTCCCAGACCAGGGCTCGAAACCACGTCCCCTGAGTTGGCAAGTGGACTCCCAGTGACTGTTGCACCAGGGAAGTCCACTAATTGTGTTTTATACAGTGTTTTACACAATGTGGATACAAAAGTCAATACGATATGATTTCCTGTTCTCTTAGAGTGCATCATCTACTAGGGGAAATAGTACAATTATTCTAAATAAATAATCCTAATGTAATATGATAGGGAATAAAAATTAGGTACAAATTCTTATGTAAGTATAAATGAACTGCAGATAAATTATTCTTGTCTTCCAACTAGAATAATTTAATATAAAATACATAATATCTGGAGAATCATAAAAATGTTTATGACCCAACAGAGCCATGACTGAGAGACAGAAACAAGTACTGCAAGGTAAAATAAAGAATATTTCAGTTCACTATTAAGAGTGGCTTACAAGCTGGGATGAAGTGAGAGAGTGGCATGGACATATATACACCACCAAATGTAAAATAGATAGCTAGTGGGAAGCAGCCGCATAGCACAGGGAGATCAGCTTGGTGCTTTGTGACCACCTAGAGGAGCGGAATAGGGAGGGTGGGAGGGAGGGAGACACAAGAGGGAAGAGATATGGGGACATATGTATACGTATAACTGATTCACTTTGTTGTAAAAGCAGAAACTAACACACCATTGTAAAGCAATTATACGCCAATAAAGATGGTAAAAAAAAAAAGAGTGGCTTACAGAGAGGTTCCACATCATATGTCATCAGGGAAATGCAAATTAAAAAACAGTGAGATACCACTACATACCTATTAGAATGTTCAAAATCCAGAACCCTGAGAACACCAAATGCTGGCAAGGATGTGGAACAAGAGGAGCCCTCACTCATTGCTGGTGGGAATGCAAAATGGTGTGGACACTTTGGGAGACAGTTTGCTGGTTTCTTACAAAACTAAATTTACTCTGGTTATACAGTCCAGCAATCATGCATCTTGGTATTTGCCCGAAGGAATAGAAACTTATTTCCATACAAAAACCTGCACACAGATGTTTATAGTAGCTTTATTTATTGCCAAAACTTGAAAGCATCAGCGATGCCCTTCAGTAGGTGATTGGATTAATAAACTACTACGTTTAGGCAAGGGAATATTATTCATCACTAGAAAGAAGGAGCTGTCAAGCCATGAAAAGAAATGGAGGAATATTAAATGCATATTACTAAGTAAGAGAAGCCAATCTAAAAAGCCTACATACTCTATGATTCCAACTCTATGACATTCTGTGAAAGGTAACACTATGGAGACAGTAAAAAAAAGATCAGTGGTTGCCAGGGGTTAGGGAGCAGAGAGAGATGAATAAGCAGATCTCAGGGGCTTTTAGGGCAATAACACTACTCTTCATGAAACTATAATGGTGGATACATGTCATTATACATTTGTCCAAACCAAGAGAACCTGCAACACTAAAAGTGAACCCCAATGTAAACTACGGACTTTGTGTGATAACGATAGATCAGTGTAGGTTTATCAATTGTAACAAATGTACCACTCTGATGGGAGATGTTGAAAATGGGGAAGCTATGCATGTGAGGGGACAGGGAGTGTATGGGAACTCCGTACTTTCTGTTCAATTTTACTGTGAACCTAAAAATTCTCTTAAAAAAGTATATTTTTTTAAAAAGTGGCCTATCGTTACTTTGTTTATCAAAAAGGAGGTTTACTATTTTTTTAAAAAACAGGGCAAAGGCTGTCTATAAGACTTCTCAGTAGATGTAGAAAACTAAAGGAGAGAACAACAGCCTCAAAAACCCATTGCCCAAATTCATTAACTTGAGGCCCTCAGCAGTGGGGAACTTTCAGGCAAATCTTTCCTCTCTGTTAAAATTGAGAATAACAACAGATTACTAGTAAACTTTGCATCCTCGTGTTTACGGACAAAACACATTTTACCGTATAACTTAGGCAAATGTCTTGAATCAAACAACATGCTTCAATCTAGTATCATGTCTGAGAATGAATATGAGGTTGCCAGTCAGCACTAATGACTCTCTACTATTTAATTCACTTTATAAATCTCCACTATGGAGCCTCGGAGTTTGCAACCTAATTACATATTGGAAGTCATAGCCAAATTTCCTGCGTCAAACTTTGATCTGTCTCTGTTCAGCTCCTTGCATTTCTGAGGTCAAACTCCTGAAGAGATGAGTGCATTGAACTAAGTAGGTTGATTAGGCCTAAATAATGTAATCTTAATTTCCTGCTGTCATAGGGAGTTAGCCATTAAAGCAAATGGGTGAGTTTGGTTTTCAGTTGACTTCTGTGGAAATACATACCTGTAGATGTGATTCCTCATCTATAGACCCAACTGGGAACTCAAAGTTTACATGCGTTTGCTTTCATCTTTTAGCCACCCTTGATTCCCAACTATGGAATATTAAATAGAGACCCAAAGTGTGTGCAGGAAAATTTATTTTAGAATTGAATGCCATATGGGGAGGAAGGAGAAAGAAAAAAATTCTTAGAAGGGTGCTGTAGTATTCTGTGGCACAGCTCACAGTGGTGTGAAAGGAGTACCATATGCCATATGCCAACTGTTAACCGTTAATTAATGTGTAACAGGAAAGAAAAGTCACCCCTGTCACTCAATAATATGGATCTGAAATTTGTGCAGTGCTCTTTCTGTTATGTAACCAATTTACTTTTGGGCAACGAAAAGTAGGATTGATCATTATACTAAACCTAAATCTTTAAATTGTCATAGTCTTCATGGTGTATCTCACTCTTCAGGCTTATTTTCAGAAATAAAAGCATGACAACTCAAGTTTTCACCAAAATGGCCCTCTCTGAACTAAATAAACCAGTGACTAGAATATAATACCTTTTTTTTCTCCTTAGTTGAGCTTTCTCGGGATAGTTTTGCTTTGTTTTTTTGTTTTCTTTCTTTCTCAGTGAGTGACTTTGGACCTAAAGTCTGGCTGTAAACTGTCTGAAATTCTCATCAACTGAGCTGTCCGATGCAGCAGGCACCATACACGTTCGCATCTGATAGACCTCACTGAGTGTGCTCTGTTTCTATTTCCATACATCAGATATGCGTGAAAGTGCATTGTTTTTATTGCTAATTTTCCTTACGGGACAATGCTGTAAAATGCCATAGAAATGTCATCAGGCAATACATAGCAATCAGACTGTAATTAAATTTATCAGACTTCTTTGGAATCTAGCTAATGGATAGCATTTACTTCTTTCCTTTAGTTCCAATTCAGTTCTACATTATATAATTTTATACACAAGTAAACTGTCAGGTAAGATCAGTCAAATTTAAAATGTCTGTTCCAATCTTAGTGTAGATTTAGCTCATTCCTCTTATTCCATTTGCATGGCACATTTGAGCGTTTTAAATTTTGTTAAAAGCGAGAATCATGATAGACATTCAGTCCTTCCTTTACTGTTTTCCAGTAAAGAAGTAATTTTCCAGTGTACAGAAGAATTTTAGAGCAAGAGAATACTTTCTGTGGTCTGTAATGGAAAGTCTTGAACTCATGCTTGTTATTTTGTTTCCACTTGCTGTCTTTAGCACAGATGATCTTAAATCTTGTCTTTAGACCTCTTCAAGGTCGTTCATGTGGCCTCCTGTCTGAAATCTTCCTTTTTGTTTACCAAGTTGGGATATAACTTTTTTTTTTTTTTTGCAAAAGTTAAAACTATTGTTTTATTGACTGTGAGTTGAGGAAGTTTATATTTTCCTCTTTTTTCTTTTTTCTTTCTGAGGACAACAATTGATCAGAGAAGCACAAAATGATGTTCTAGTTCTTTTTGTCTTGAATTGTCCAAATGGGCAATTTCTGTAATCTTGGACTTTTGGCTCACTGTACTATTGATTGCTTCAAAATGACTGTTGGATAGGAGTTGCAGCCTAGGTCAGTGCAGAACTCTTTCTTAACCTGAATTGAGCAATCTTGTTTTGAGTTTGGCTGTGGAATTGAAAGACATCTCTGGCCTCCCTGAGAAAGTATGGCTTACGAATGGTTCGTTTGTTCTAGCAAAGGGAGATAGTACTTTTATGAACTTATAACATAGCAAAGTTAAAGGTGTTGAATTGGAAATGATTCTAGCAACACTATATGTTATAATGCTAAGCTGTATTACTGAAAAGAAACCAGCAGACCCAAATTGCTTCTCATTTTTTTATATTTATAAATTCTTTTATGTGACTGAGTTACTGCGGCTTTTGCTATTTATGCTCATTCAGTTTCTAAACGTCTGGAACTTGGAATGGGGCTGATGAGTTGCATTAAACATCCTCATACTCTGGGACAGCAAATATTAAATGACACACTTAATTGCACTCATTTCACCAGGAAGCCTTATTTCCAAGGGCTCTGCCAGTCGTCAGGTGCACTATATTACAGTCCCACGTGGCATGTGACATCTTTGCTGCTTGCTGCATCTGGTTGGAGCCCTCTAGTAAATGCGGGTAGTTAAGCTGGTGAAAGGGTCCGGGTGTAGGACAATGACGCCCATGTGAATGATGGTGAAGCATTTGAAAAATAACCCTAGAGAATACTTCACATCTGATTAGACAGGACAACACTTTTTTGTACTAAAATGAATGCAGTCATATTCCATAGTTGCATTAATTGATTTATTTTAAGAAATATGAGTACTGGTCACTTTTCCAAAAGATTCTTCTTAAGGTAATTGCTCAACCTAAAGGAATCTGCTAATTTAACCAAATTTCATTGTAAATGTTTCTGGGCAGACTTACTAAGAGCTGGGTTAATGATCTAGTAGACTTAAATCGCTGGCACTTTACTAAAGATTTCTTAATTCACATTTCCTCCTTCCTCTCACTGATGAGAAAATGCTCAACTATATGCAAATGGTCACTAAAACCTCACAGGGGTTCCCTTCCACTTTTTCTCAAATTATACTCTTTTTATAAATAAAATAAAACACAAATATAGTAGAGTATGGAAGATATGAATTTATTTCTTCTCTCATAATATATTTATATATTATATACTATATTATATTATTTTAAATAGTAAATAATAATAAACTATGTTATTCTATTCAGAGGAATCTCTGTCATCTCAACACAGTGTACATTATTAGAGTACTTAATGAAAAGAAATTCATGTACATGGTCGACTGATCAAAAGATTACCATTTCTAGTCCATTTTTTCTACTATGCTTTCACGTAACTTGGGAAAACAATCAGATCAGGTGGAGAATGAAAGTAAAAATGAGATTTGTATTGTTTTGAGGAAAGATTTTGGGGTAAGTAAAGGGTTGTTGGCAGCCAGATGTTTTCCATCGTCATCAAGGAGTGAACAAGAAGAAAAGGTTTAAGTTACAATGGGAGGAATTAAAGCTAAATAGTATAACACAACCACAAAAGTAGTAAAACACAAGGACCAGCAACTGGAGGAAATCTTGTAATTTTATTTTTTTTCCTGAAAAAAAAAAAAACTATCTTTCTCTTTCTCGCTCTCTTTTTGCCTTTAATGTTCATATCAATAGATGCTATCAGACACCAAACATATTAATAGAACTTTTAACCAACTATATGATGGAATTGATGGAAATCAAACAATTTATTAGTGATATGGGGTAAAATACAATGCCCTTTAAAGTGACTGTTCTGCTTTGATACGCCACCTTTTATCATGAAGGCAGAAAATTGAGTTTTAATGAAAATTATTTTCAATGCTCCATTAAAGGGCAATGACATATTCAAGAAGTTTTAAAATGTATAAACAAAAATATATACTCCATATTAATTATTATTAAAACTCTACATTTAAATTTAATCCATTGCAAAAGTGTTAGAATAGTTAAAATCAAAATGCCCTAGCAATTTAAATGAGCATTGTGCTAGCACACCCCAAAATATAGGCTAGTCTGGTTTCAGAGGCTGTCATATACAGATGTGTTTTGTAGTACAGAGATGAGTTTCTCACAAACACATTATTATAAGTTGTTATAATATCTGTGTACTTTTTAATGTTACAATGTTTTTATGATGGGTTTAATCAAGCTATAAAATAATCTATAACCACAATATGTAACATTTATTGGTCTTTCCTTTGCCTCTTTATCCCAACTTCTTCCCTTCCTCCCCTCTTTCAAATTGAACAAATGTCAGTAATAGTTTGGGTTTCTCACTACACTAGATGCTGAGAATACAGAGATAATAAAAGTCAGTTTAATCTCCAAAACTTCACAGTCTGGTGGAGGACACATGCAAATGAACTATGAGAATGCAGTAAGGTATGTGCTATGATATGAAATTCAGAAGTCTAGACTGTCTTGGATTCTGCAGAAAAGGAAGTAGCACTTACTAGGGATATCTCTGCAGTAGGGAACATGAGTCTCTAATTAGAAACAATATTGTGAGTATGGATTTACAGGCAGGAGAATATTCTCTGCGATTAGGTTAGAAGCTGCCCTAGCTCGTCTTCCCTGGAACCAAGTCCCCGGAAAAGGGAAGGGAACCCAGTGGAACAAAGGTAGGCTAGAGAGGAGATGAAGGCTTAGGTGTAACCTCTGTAAGTCTCTTAGGGAAGAAGTCATGGGAAAGTCCCATGACTTTCCACTCTATAAACCTCCAGTAGCAGTCATTTTTATTGTGGCATAAAAATAGAAATATTCTTCCTTCAGTCTCCCTTTTTGGTTACATAAGTAGTGTAGGTTCACTATGAAAATAACATTTTAGCAATCGGATTAAGTCAAAAGGGGGAATAAAAGCCCAATGTTCCACAACGCTGTAGCACATCTTAATTTAAGCTTAAGAAACCGGTCCATTTTTGTCTTCCTGAGTCCCTATAGATTTGTCTGGGTGGTTTTGACCAGAGTTTCATTTGTCCTTGGGCCACTACTAGACAGAAAGTTGTTTCATAGCCTCTCTCTGTCCTCTTGTACCTGAAGAAAGCACACAAACCTCATAAGGCTTTCTAAGAGATTTTGCTGCTGGCAACAATGGGCAAGAGAAACATCAAATGCAAAGGGAAAGTTTAAAACTGTCGAGAAATCTAACTTTGCAAAACTGGTTCTGCTCTTCTAACTTGCTGTATGACTTTGGGCATAGTATTCATTTAATCATGTATTTAAAAAAACAACAAAAAAGATTTGACCAGATAATATAAAACAGTACTTCCAAGCTCATTATTCTATTCATTGGAATATGAATAAATTAAGTCCCAAATTTTATTTATTAAAAAAAAAGAAAACAACTTTTATTGAGACCCTAACCTGGCTCCTCTGAGAAGCTTTTACGACCAGGATTTAGTGCTCTTGTGTTCTTCTCCAGGACGTGGCAAAATTTGGTGATATTCGTCATTCCATTTGTTGACAAGTTTATGTAGTGTCTCTAGCTGGCTGGATGAATACCTGTATTGTTTTTTTGTGTGTCCAGACTGGAGATGTATTCTGAGGAAAGTGTCTTTGCAAAAAGAGGAAACCCATTTTTTTTTCTGTTAATCGTATAGGAGCATCTTTACTCCCTAAGGCCACCAAATATGCTCTATGATCCAGGAAGGTTAGCTACTCTTTAGCCCTTCCTCCCCTGATACCTTCCTTCTTTTACTTGGAACCTTTCAGAGGAAAAAGAAAACACAATAAGACAAAGTCCTACAAAGTGCTAAGGATGAGTCAGTAAATATATAAGGACCGAAGTCAGTGATATAGAAAAAGGAAGGAAGGAAAGACTCAACCTCTAGCAGTGGAGAAAAATAGAGTGTCTCTGGTCAGATAAATCATTTACAAAGTAGAGAAAGTGAGAGTTAAGACCTGCCTGTCATGTGTAATCATATGCTATTTAGAAGCCTCATTTTCAAGAGTTATACAATGAAAATAAAAGCACAGCAAATGGATACTATTTCATAGTTGTCATACACTTTTTATTCTGCTTTGAAATTATAGAAAGATAGGGATATTTTATATTTTACAGATAAGGAATCCTAGACGACTCTCAGAGACTGGTTCCCCCTGCTGAGGAATGTACTCGTTTCACAACTGGATGACACAGGTCCACTGCCGGCCACTTGGCAGAGCTTCTATTCTCTTAGCAGAATCAGTAACTCCCCGTCAATGAAGGTCACCAAATGATTTCTCAACTAAAATATTTTTCCATGGGCTTGCCTGAAATATTAACCTAGACACTATTTTGTCATAATTATTTTGTTGTAAGTAGAAGGGCAACATGATTTATTAAATGATCAGAGACTCAAATCCCAGTTTTAACATTTACTGTCTCTGATATTACAGAAAAAGTTACTCTACCTATCTGAGCCTTGGTTTCTTCACTGTAAGACAGAAATAATAAAATACATATCTTCAAAGATTATTTTGAAGATTACATTTAATATAAATAAAATCCTTAACACAGCATCTGGCAATAAATATTGTGTAGTATTATTTATCTACCTTCCAGTATGTTGCATTGTTATTCTGTTTACATTTTAAGATGCAAAAGTTAGCTGCCAACGTTTAAAAAAATATATTATCCATTAACTTCTTTTTCTTTTCTTTTTTTAAATATCTTTATTGGAGTATAATTGCTTTACAATGTTGTGTTAGTTTCTGTTGTATAACAAAGTGAATCAGTTATATGCATACATATATTCCCATATCCCCCCCCTCTTGTGTCTCCCTCCCACCCTCCCTATCCCACCCCTCTAGGTCATCACAAAGCACCGAGCTGATCTCCCTGTGCTATGCAGCTGCTTCCCACTGGCTATCTATTTTACATTTGGTAGTGTATATATGTCAATGCTACTCTCTCACTTCATCCCAGCTTCCCCTTCTCCTGCTGTGTCCTCAAGTCTGTTCTCTATGTGTGTGTCTTTATTCCTGCCCTGCCACTAGTTTCATCAGTACCATTTTTTCAGATTCCATATATGTGTGTTAGCATAAGGTATTTGTTTTTCTCTTTCTGACTTACTTCACTCTGTATGACAGACTCTAGGTCCATCCACCTCATTACAAATAACTTAGTTTCATTCCTTTTTATGGCTGAGTAATATTCCACTGTATATATGTGCCACATCATATCCATTAACTTCTTATCCTAAATGTGTCCATGAAATTACTTATCTAAAGGCTTGTACCTAATCTACAGGCCCTGAAATTACAGGATACCCAAACTTTAACCCTTGACGTAGAGAAGGATGCTAGACAAATTGAGGGAAAGTATCTACGGTGAAATTCAGATCTGGTGACATTCCGCAGTGGAGAAGTACCCAGGGGTTGATTCAAGAATGTTGATTTTAGAAGCGATGAAATAGTGGAGATGGGGTGAAATCGAGGTCAAGGCTTCCTGATATTCCATTTGAGTTAAATCTCACCATGCAAAGTGATCTCAGAGTTTCCTTAATAACTATGACAGTGAGTACAAAAACACCTTCCAGGAGAATCAAGAGCTAAGGTAACAACTCTCACCTTTGTGGGAGAGAAAACAAGCAGTGACTGAAAAACTGATGGAAGGACAAAGTGAGCAGGGACGAGCCTTTAAAATACCATACACTGGATGTGAAATGAAAATTTAGCAAAATGAATCATCTTGCGTCTTAAAGTTATATCGTGAGTATTGCTCGCAGCACAGTCTCTTAGAAAGCCTCATGAGGGTTGTGTGCTTTCCTCCCAAGAGGACAGAGGGAGGGTAGGAAACAACTTTCTGTCTAGCAGCGGCCTCAGGACAAATGAAACTCTGGTCACAACCATCAAGAAAAATCATTTGTAGGGACTCAGGAAGTCAAAAGCATAATGCTACAGCCTCAAATGGCCTCACATTCCATGGTGTGTGAGGAGAGAGAGAGAAGGAGAGATTTCTGGTGTTTGTTCTTATAAGGGCACTCATTCTGTTGGATAAGGGCCCCACCTTCATGACTTCTTTTAACCTTAATTAACTTCCTTAGAGACCCCATCTCCAAATACAGGCACACTGGGGGTTACAGCATCAACATGAATTTGGGGTAAACACTAACATTCAGTCATTTACTTATAACATTAGCTTATAAGTAACTATATTCATTTGGTTTCCCCTGTAAGCAGAGTCTGAGATTAAGACCTAGGAGATTTCCTCGGAAGGCAAGGACTGAGACACGATTTGCGAGATGAGCTCAGGAAGCAGGAGTGAGAGAGTGGGTAGAGCAAGCAGGAAAAGTCAATGAAAGAGTACATTAGGATGCTCCCTTGGGCAAAGATCTCCTTTCAACCAAGATATCAAAACACCCCACAGACTATTCCAGAATTTTTAATCTGAAAGATGGGAGACTGAAACATTTATCCACTCATACCACTGGTTGAAGGATCAACCTAGGGAAGCTAATACACTAGTGCTCTGGCCAGGCAAGCTCCCTCCAAGTAGAGAAGGTGTAGGGACAGAATGAAGGAAGATGTGCCATCTGAGGGTAGGCTGGGATGCTGACAGCTAGAACTGCCACCTGTGCTGCAGCTGATGTCAGAGGTGGGCCAAGAACATGTAACACGAGCACCAGAGGCATCTGTGTAATATTTATCTTTGTTTCAATACAAGCAGGCAAAAAGTAAATTGGTTTGTAAAAAGCTACATCTTAGCTCCATTTAAGAAGTACAGTTACTAATCATATTGCATTTCAAAATCGGAAGAATGGATGTGAGGTGGTGGTAGTATAGAAAAGGGAAGAATGGGTATGGGTTTCAGTTACCTATTACTGCCTACTAGTTTAAACCAACAACTATTTAATTAATTCTCATGATTCTCCAGTGCTGGACTCGGCTAAATGGTGTTCTGCCTCTCCTGATGCTCACGAGAGCTTCAGTTTGCTGAGGGTTGAAGGAGCTGCAGTGATCCAAGATGGCTCTCCCTACTGGCTGTCAGTTGGAAGCTCCTTTGGAGCTGTTGACCAGAACACACTTGCATAGCCACTCCCTGTGTCTTGGGTTCCACATTGCATGGAATCTGGGTTTCAAAGAAAGTATCTTAAAAGAGAAAACGCTGAAGCTGCTAGACTTTCATAATGCTTGCTTACACTCAGAAGTCTTTCAGTGGTACTTCCTTTGCATTGTATTGTTCAAAACAGTCACAGGACCAGCCAGGATGCAAAGGGAAGAACATATCTCCTCCTTTGATGGGAGAAGCCGCATGCTTGTGCAAGGTGGGATATGATTATTTGCAATCATCTCTGTGCCCTGGCTACTACAGTAGAATAACAGGGCTTGTGGACATTTCATGAGAATTAATTCTTCAACAATTCTTTCCTAAGGTTCTACTTTTTGGTTAATGCTGTGCTTAACTATCTATTCACAGTAGGGGTTTTAGATGAGGACCAAAACACTTTCCTACACTGACTGAGGACAATGGGGAGTACTCCCAAAATTTTTCTCAAAATGTAGTATTAAAACTTACATTAGAGTCCTCTGGTATGATTTTTAAATAATATGAATTCTTGGGCACAACATACCTGATGTGTCATGGTCTTTAGGTCATGCTCAAGAAACCGGCATTTTAAATGAGGCACACAGGTATCTATGATAAAAAATATATATATTGCTAGAAAGATACAATTCTATGTCTTTGGTCTAAAATAAGGGAGGGCCACTAGGGAATGACGGCTGTTCTGTACATTAAAAGCTTGAATAGATATTTCAGGTAGCATGTATTGAGTAGCATGAATGGAGTTCTGGAAACTAGACAGAATGGTGCTTTCCTGGAAGTAAGTCCATCAACCTAGAGAACAATTAGGAGAAAAGGAGATATGACAAGACTAGATTAATCAATCTAAAGTCTAGAAGTGGACGGATTGTGAAAGCTTTGAATATCGTACTAAGTAGTGAGCTTTATCTTGAAGGTAAAGCATGATCCTTACAAGGTTTTAACAGGAGGTGTCGTACTCAGAAGTATGATTTAGAAAGGTTATTGTGTCTACAGCTTAGGTAATGGATTAGAGACACAGGGATAGGGTAAGAGGGAACAGAAGTAAAGAAAATGAGAATGGATAACGGCACAAACTCAGGTAGTGATCCATGTGGGTGAAGTAATTAAGCCATTAGAGTTGCTTACATGGGAATACATCCACTTTCTTGTAGAATGTTTTGCACTTCCACTAATGGTCCTACAAGGGCATCCATCCAATCCTGAAACACAGGTGAATATATATAATACTAGCTCACCTACAATTTTAAAAAGATTCTCTGTGTTGCCAGGTTTTATGAAAAACTGTACCATTAGGTGCACAGGCATCAGACACATTTCTAAGGACACAACTTTTTCTCTCTACTGCACATCCAAAGTAACATCAGGTGTCAGTGTTCTGGGAAGGATACAAAGCCTAACTTTTCAGCTGATTTTATAGATGGGCCTAGCCACACCCTATTCGTTTCACTTTGTTTTTCCTATTCTCTATATGGAACTTTATGAGGTATAACCATAAAGTAATGGTTTTTTTATGTGCCTCGTAAACTAACTCTGGAGGCAATTTCAAGAGATTCAACAGTTCTGAGCTGTGGCAGCTCTGTTAAAATGGAGGAGAACCGCCTCAGATGATTATTTGAAAAGGGCAACACCCATTAGAACGTGTTTCTCTGACAAATTGATTTTAAAAACATCCTTTTTCTTATCTTGACCCCTGCATACCCGCTGATTTCACTAAGCATTCCATGATAGTTTATTAACTACTTTATGGTTATGCCTTACTTTAAAGAAAAAGTTAGAGTTATATTAGGGAACCTGTTTCTTCCCTTTCAGGAAAAGTCAACTAGGTTTCTGTCTGGAGGGCTTTTGACAACCTCTGTATCCCTGATGGACACATAGCAGGCCTGTGACTCATTTGCTCACCCAGGAGAAAAGAATGCAGGGGAAGCAAGCACACTGGGCCTCAAAATGCTAAAGGCAAAAAGCAAGATCTGAGCAAATCTTGGAACAGTCTCAGGAAAATGAAATATATGCTGACTCCAAATGCGCATTTCCATTTTTTAAAAATGAGGCAGCCCTGATCCTTGAAGAAGAAAGTTAAGGAAATCAACTTTTATTGAATCATGGACGGGCTATCCACAAAGGTAATAAATCTGAGCATAGCTCTAAGCCTTTGCTGCCCCTTATCCTACAAACAAACACATAACAATGGAAATGTTCGTTCCTCCTCCTGGCCTAAGAAACCCCTAGTCACTCTCTAAACTGTCATTCTCTCACACACCCAGGAGAGGTTGCAAGCACTAACGACATCATTATTCTGTCTCCTTCCAAATGCCTTATGGTCCTGCTTTCATCAAGCAAGTCCTAACTCCCAACAGGAATTGTACATTCCCAACCAAACTTCAAGATTCACAAGCAACTTTGATATTACAGAAGGATGGCAGCCAGATTCTTCTCTCAAAAAGTATTTTCTACAAAAGTTATCAGGTTCCAATCCTTGTTATTGCGAGCTCCAAAGGAAGCTTCTGAATTTTACCCTGCAATTCTGGTCTTAAATATTACTCCTGTCTCCTGTAGATGAGAACACAGCATCTGTGCTCTGTAAAGGTACTGTTTCTTCTGGAGTCTGTGGGTGTACACTAGAACTAATGCAGACACCCTCTCATGACAGTTTTAGGTGCCTAAAAGCATGCAACCATCCATAACCTTCTTCTATGCACCTGGTAGAATTGAGCTTGGCACTAGAGAGTTATTGACAGTAATTGTAATGAATTATGTATAGACCGAAATAAGTGTCGTCAAGAATCAGAATTTTTAAAAGCAAAAGTGGATATATGGCAATGTCAATGTATATACATCGGGTAGAGATAAGCTAGTACAGAAGTATAAATGAAAGATGGTTTAAGACTTGCCAGTAAGTGAGACTTTTGTTCAAAACTCTCTTTTACTTTTTTATGATAAAATGAGATATTTATACGATAAAATGAGATTTTTTTCCATGCTGGGGAGATATGAGGAAGTAGACATGAGTAGAGCTAATAGTCTGTTTGTAATGGAATAATTTAAATATTCTTTTTTTTTAACATCTTTATTGGTGTATAATTGCTTTACAATGGTGTGTTAGCTTTTGCTGTATAACAAAGTGAATCAGCTATACATATGCATACATCCCCATATCTCCTCCCTCTTGTGTCTCCCCCCCACCCTCCCTATCCCACCCCTCTAGGTGGCCACAAAGCACCGAGCTGATCTCCCTGTGTAAATATTTTACTTCTTAAACATACATTCTAATTTTTATGAGTCTGCATTTATTTCTTAGTATAAAAACTATGTTTCCTGTCTACTTATAAGTTTAAGCTTAGATTCATACAGAGCATAAAATATAAATGTAGCAGACACATATACTTCTTATTCCCCAATTTCTCTGAGAGAAACTCTAGAGAAGTGCTTCGAAATGCAAACATTACGTAAGTTCAAGGCAGATTTTTTTTTTCAAGAACTGGAAGAAATAGTCAAAATGAAGGATCTTGTAAGATCAGCTAGGCAATGGTTCCAGGGTATGTTTATGGGACAAAGGATACCAGTCTGTATGTTTTCAAATGGTAATTCTATTGCCAAAAAAGGGTATTTCAATGACACACCTCGTTATAAAAAAATTTATTATTCAAGAAGTCAACATAGAAATGTGTTCCATGATTGGGCTTCTCCTTTCCCACCTCACTTTGGGGGCTAAGCTAAAGCTACTTAGAGAGTCTAACTCCCTGCGATGTGGTTCTCCCAGCCAGTGGGTTTTAACACACGTGGAGAGGCTGTATGGCCAGTGTCTCTGTATGGCCAGAGAGCTTGGACTCTGATGCCAGACTTCTCAGGTTTGAACTTGACTCTGGCACTTAGTAGTCCTAAGAGAAAGGGAAGTTCCTTAACCTTTCTGTGTCTCAGTTTTTTCAACTGAGGGTAATAATGGAATCTACCTTGCAAGGTTGTTATAAGGAATAAACCACTTAATGTAAGTTAAGTACTTAAACTCTGAGTAACACTTAGGAAAGTATTTGCACACCTATACACACCTACTCATGCGCATATATACATACATATACATGTATACACATACATACACAGATGTCTGTGAGCCAGTGTGATGCTGCTAGTGACAAAGTTTCTGTATCTACAGAGGGCATTTTATGTATCTGATATCTAAAAAAGTGGCCTAACAAAGAAATACGTGTTCTTGAGAATATCTGGAAAATACAGAATACATCTAAGGTAGTACCATTTCCCCTTGTTTGCTCTTAGTTACTATTATGCTGGTCCTGTGTCAAGGAGAGCCACATTTTATCACTATTCCAGGCTGAAATTTTTCAAAGCAGCTTTATTCCCTACAACTTTCTAACCTAGGTATCCCTGTTCCTAGATAATTGGAAAAGTATAGGCTACATTTCAGATGATGGATATAATTTTGCCTTCTTATGAGTCACTTTTGGAATCATTAAGACATTTAGAAATGAAGATGATGATATTTTATCAAATATTAATCATTGTCTTGTACATACAGATTTTTATGAAAACCCATCTCACTACTTTCCATCACCCTTTTTTTTCAAAGGTTCTACAAATATTTATTGAGGACCAGTTAAGATCCAATCACTCTGATGGATAATGAAAGTGCACAAATGAAAAACTTGGTCTCTTCCATCTCTGGGATGTAAAGAGACTAATAACATAGTGCGGTGATCCTCAAAGTATGACTGCGTTCCTTAGAGTACGGATCCCATGATGCCTGAGAAATAAAAGTCTCATCTCCACGTTAGTTAACGCACTAGAACGTATCCATTGGAATATGATCAGTTGTACACTTGTAAACCTGAGTACTTCATAATAATTGACTCTATAGAGTATGTGATACCAATCAAAGTATTGATGTTAAAATACATTGTCAAATTTCTGCTTAGAGAATGTTGTAACTATTTATCCATAGAAGTTAACTATGATCAATTAATTTATATTCATATTAGTCTCCTAAAACATGCTTTCATGTGATGAATAGCAACTTATACTTAAAGCTTTGATTTTCAAGAGACAATGATCACAAACATATCTTCACTCTCTTGCCACGTAACGTATTAGATAGGAAAACAATTTTTGATCCTGAGATGTTTCTGTTTTATTTTAGATTATCTATTATGCAAACTCTCATTCTTCGCCTTTTAAAAATAACAGTTTCCTATAGGAAATCTCTTTTACTTTTTTGAAAAGCTACTCTATGCACTTTGAAAAGCTACTGTGTATTTGGTACAAAACTGAAAATATACAAGAGGACAATTACTAAGTTTCATTACCTTCCCTGCCCTCACAACTCAGTGACTCTGCAGAAAGGATCCCTATTACCACTTTCTTGTTCATCCTTTTAGAAATCACCTAGGAAATGAAGCACATACACACATAATTATTAAACATAGTTGATAGCATATTTTACATATGGTTCTACACTTTGCTTTTTCACAGAATGTAATGTGGACATCTGTCTCTAAGTTAGAGTAAGTTACAAGTGCCTCATTCGTTTCAAAGTTCGCACGGCGTGGACGACACACCCTTAGGGTGACCCTGGATAAATGATGCCTCTTGCAATCCACTGTGCTCGACCATAGGCAGAACTTGCTTCTAACCAATAGAATATGTCAATGTGATAGGATGACACTGCCTTGGTTAGGTTCCATTAGGTGGCAAAGGTGAAGGAATGGCACGCCCACTTCTCTTAGTATAAGATTCTGTCTTGGCAGGCTGAAGAGACAATGTCCCCTTTCAGGCTTTGAAGAAGTAAGTTGTGATTCTGTGAGAGGTTTGTGGAGCAGGGCAAATGGTTAGGACCTGAAGGTAGTCCTAGGAGCCGAGAGAAGTCCCTGACAACAGATAGCAAGGGAAAAGGGGCCTCACCATTGCAGCTGCACGAAACTTACTTCTGCCTACAATGCAAATGAGCAGATGTTTCCCCATCAAACCTCCAGATACGGACATGGCTTTTGGGCCTCAGGATTCTTCTGGGAAAGAACTCTTCTATGGGAAGAGCTGGTAAACCATAAAGCCTGAGCCAAGTCTGAGTCCTAAGTCTCAGGGCTGCAAGAAAAGGACAAGAAAACAAACCAGCAAATCTGGTGAGCGATGTAGATAATGGCGGAGGCAAGGCACGTGTATGGGCATCGGGTATGTGGGAAATCTCTGTAATTTTCTCTCAGTTTTGTTGTAAACCTAAAATGATCTTTAAAAAAATATGAGTGTAAGTATGGGTATTGACTGGAAAGAGTCTTGAAGGAACTTTCTGAAAGATGGAAATTTTTATATCCCTGTGCTACAAGAAAACTCATTGAATTATACATTTAAGATCTAGTCATTTGTCTATATGTAATTTTATCCTTAAATCAATGATAAAAATAGGAAAGTAAAACAAAACAAAACAAAACAACAACAACAAAAAAAACCCACAGCTTTGCAGACACTTGATTGTAGCCTGGAGACACCCTGAACAGAGAATCCAGCAAAGCCACGCCTGGACTCCTGACACACAGAAACTGTAAGATAAGAAATGTGCATTGTTTTAGGCCACTGATCTGGCATCATATTTTTACAGCAATGGCTTTAATACATTTGGTGTATCATTGATTGCTTTATAGCTTTTTGAACCTTGAAGGCAAACAGAAAATTGAATTAACGAAACTCCCTGTTTTGTGGAATGCTATAACCATTGGTTCAAGATCCCTTTCCTTTTATACTTACTTGGTTACTTCCTTTAACCCATAATACTCACTCACATTCTTCTCTCACCAACAGGCAACCATTTAAATGAGTTTGATGTGGATCTATTTTTGTTAGATTATATTTCTGCCAATTGTGTACATGCATTTGAAACTTGCCTTAGATGTTCATGAGGTATAGTCTCATGTCATTGCTCCAAGTAAACATGTTGTATATGATTCCATTTCAAAGAGTTAAGAGTTAATATGAGCAGATCATGTTCAAAAAATAAATCAAAAACAAGGTCAGGGTTCAGGTTAAGAGGCAGAAAACAGTAAGAGAGTGAGGTTGTGAGCTAAGGAGTTTTGCAGGAGTCAAACACCTGCTGTTTGGTCTTCAGTGTGAGGCTAGGATACAGGTCAATCTGCCTTGGAGTGGGAAATGATCCTTTTAAAACATGAAAGCTATTATTTCCTCAGTGGCTGAAGAATTTCCAGAAATGTCAAGTCGGACAAAATTTGGACATTGGTAAAATGAAAACTACAATACAATAAGGAGGAGAGAAAAGTCAGGGCCAAGAATGAGCATGAATTGGGTGGCTGCATGGAAATATCCCGCATATAAAGTTCTACTCTTTGTACCTACAAAGTGGACAGAGGGTGGACCCAAGGAAAGAGGATGGGATTTGGGTTTGAAAACATGCAATCGAGTCCCAGCTACCCTCTAAGAGGCCATGATGCTTTGGGGCATGTAACTGGATCTAAGCCTCATTTCCCTCAGAAGTAAAATTAGAGTTAACCAGAACACCTATTTTACAAGCTCATGTAAGAAATAACATGTAATTTTTCATGTATTTGCTAGTTACAGTTGTCTCTATTTGTTCTGACATTTTAAAAAATTTTATATCTTACATTAAAAATAACCAGTATATGAATTTACTGCTGTAGGGGAACAAAAGATTAATAAAACAGGGAGCACCTTTCCTAGGTTGTAACCAGTGGAAGGACTGAAATGTCCATGGATAGATAGTAGCAAAGTAAACGAGTTCATGTCCTTCTTATGAGGCTCTTTTAAAAGTCTAATCCAGGCTTCCCTGGCGGCGCAGTGGTTGAGAATCTGCCTGCCAATGCAGGGGACACGGGTTCGAGCCCTGGTCTGGGAAGATCCCACATGCCGCGGAGCAACTGGGCCCGTGAGCCACAACTACTGAGCCTGCGCGTCTGGAGCCTGTGCTCCGCAACAAGAGAGGCCGCGATAGTGAGAGGCCCGCGCACCGTGATGCAGAGTGGCCCCCGCTTGCCGCAACTAGAGAAAGCCCTCGCACAGAAACGAAGACCCAACACAGCCATAAATAAACAAATAAAACAAATACTTTAAAAAAAAAAAAAAGTCTAATCCAAAGACTTCTTGGTACCATTAAAGTTTTAAAAAGTGTTTCTTTTTCTTTTCTCCATTCAATTATTTATTCAACTGTAGGCTCATGTTTTTCTCAGACCTCAAAAGCTGCACACATAAAATAAGGTCCCCTTTGCCATTACCTTCCCGATTTCCTTTTCCTTTTGGAAAGTTCATTCTTTTACGAGTTTCTTTTTCCCATATAATTTTTGGCAACCCCAGAGGAACACTACATTTTCCACAAATCTGTATTGGTGGTAGGTTTTCAGTTCTGCAAGATATTCTAGCAATAGTTCTAGAAATATTAAAGTTACCTCCGGTTTCATTATCTACTCTTGCAGGCAACCCTGTTTCTGCTTACTGATATGTTTCAAATGCAATCATACTTATTGCCCCCAGTGCAAATAAAATCGGGCTGTATTATTTTTTAAATTCAGTGATTGACTTAAAGTAAAAAATTACCGCCCAGAAAAGCAATCTGAAACCTGCTCTCAGGTATGACTAAGATTAGCATTTATAGAGCTCACTCGTGGTCTGTCCCCCCTGCCACCACTATGCTGCAGGTCTTTACCTAACAGTCCAGAAGGAGATACCTTTTGTGTTGGACCAAAAAATGTTCTCCATTATTTTACAGAACAGTGAAATTTTTCGGCAGAAGTATATATATTTGCCATACAATGAAGCAGAAAGCTGCTTATGCCTTCAGAGTAAGCACTCTTCTGGTCCCCAAATTTTTAGAAATATTAGGGTCCATTCTCAGAACACCACAGCACAATCACCATTAGTGAGAACCTACTGTTAGATCCTAGGATCATTATGTGTTCAAACTCCTCACATTAGACATTCTGAATCACCCCTCCTGCTCTTTAGGTGTTCGTATTTTACTTAGAAAGACAGACATGAGTATGGATGTAGGCGGGGCAGCATGTGACCTCTGGAACAGAGGCAGTTGTGCTCAGAGGAAGAACTAACCATTCTCGGGGTCTCAGGAATAAAATCGACCCCCCCAAAGCTGTGCCTTTTGAAAGAAGTAAATTTATTTTAGCCAAGGGTAAAGAAGGCATCTCAAACCAAGGGAACATCTCGTGTAAAATTACAAAGTATATGTTGTAATTTGTGATCTGGGGAAAATGATAATTTGATGCAATATTGTGTTATGTGGAGAAAGTGGCTGCAGGGTCAAATAAGGGACAAAAACTGAAGGATCTTCCAAGTAACACTTAGGAGCTTGGGTTCTGAACTGTAGCTGTTGGGAAGATTGACCACAGTCTGCTTGAGGTCAGATATTACATGCTAACTAGCCTTTTTTCTCTGTAATCAATTATATAAGATGAGAATGAACCATAAAATTTTTATTTCTTATATTGATGATCATAGATAAGGGAGAGAGACACCTTTGGAGCTGTAAGAAATCGTACTCATTTCATTTTTTAAATTATTATAGAATATTTGAGACACTTATAGGAATATAAAAATACAATAGATGAAAAATATAAAAAATATAATATTACAAACATAATATACTTTAAACCCCTGCTTTATTCCTCCTTGGTAACATTTTCTTCCATCCTCACCCTGAGGTTATGACTAATTTTACCAATTTAAAATGTGAACTGGGACTTCCCTGGTGGCGCAGTGGTTAAGAATCCACCTGCCAATGCAGGGGACATGGGTTCGAGCCCTGGTCCGGGAAGATCCCACATGCTGCGGAGCAAGTAAGCCCGTGCGCCACAACTACTGAGCCTGCGCTCTAGAGCCTGCGAGCCACAACTACTGAAGCCCACACGCCTAGATCCCGTGCTCCGCAACAAGAGAAGCCACGGCAATGAGAAGTCCGCGCACCACAATGAAGAGTAGCCCCCACTCGCTGCACCTAGAGGAAGCCCACGTGCAGCAATGAAGACCCAACACAGCCATAAATAAATAAATAAATAATAAAAATAAAATAAAATGTGAACTAACCTGAATTTGGTATTTTTTCTTCCAATATTTATTGACTCTTCCTCATATATATGTATATATACACAAATGTATACTAATATGTAGCTGCACACATAAATAAATGCACAGGTAGATATATAATTGTGTGGATGGTTTTTAAAGTTTTGAGCTGTACGTATACTTCTACAATGTTACTTGATTTTCTTCAATATTTTTGTGTGATTCATCCATTTGGTGGATACATGTAACACTATTTTATTCATTTTCATTGTTGTACAGTATGCCATGGTATGATTATTACATGTTATATATATTTTCTCCTATTGATGGAAATTTGTATGCTTCCAATTATTTCGTATCAGCAACAAAGCTGCTGTGAACATTTTGAACAGATTTCTTTGCACATGTGGGTGTATTTTTTTTTGCTACATCTTACCAAAATTTATGGATTATGTAGAGTAGGGTATTATTTTTATATCCAGTGCACTATAATGCTAGAACAAGAAGACCAATATTTTTTCTTAAAATCGTGTACCTATGTGCATCCATGTCCACAAAGCCTAGAACAAAAAATTAAGAAATTGAACAATGGATTTTAAAGCTTCTAATAGATTATCATCAAACTTCAATTTCACTTCATTGAGTAAAAAACACGTCAAAAGTCCACTCTCCATATGTACCTGAAAGTCTATCTTTATATCAAGGTTACCTTTATTTATTTCCAGGATCATTACTTACAGTATTCTTAATCAGTCATTCCCTCATTCTATGTTTAATGAAGTCTAAAGACACTTAAATGTTTACTATTTCAGTGGTGATTGTTTAATTTATAAGACAAAGTCTCATTGCTCACATCAAAGTCATGCCAGTGAGGCTGTAAATTACACATTTTATGGTCTATAAAACTTAATATGATCCAGTTATCAGGGTGTTTATTATTAAAATATTTTTACAATATCTTTCTAGATATAACTAGACTTTAATTATTATGATGACCATCCAAAATATCTTCCCTGAAGAATAACAATTGCATGCTGACATTTTTTTCTAAGTACTTTTATGAGAACAGGGTGAAATATCACAGGGATCTTCTTCAAATATCTGCCATAGGAGATAATTTGACACATGCCACATTTTGGGAAGCATTAATCTTTTCTTTCGTATCCCAGAGGGAAAGAAGCTAATGGAAATATTGTGACTAACTTCATCCAAAATGCTCTAGTTTGATTTTTAGGCACCCACAGCTAAACCACAGGGAGTGAAGCATACAATACAGGATTAACTAATTCAAATTCAATAAATATTTAATGAGCAACTTTTTTGTGCAACATTCTATTCTAGGAACCCAGGACACAAGATAATAAGATGAAATCTGGCCACACATGGCTTACATTCTAGAGTATTGCCTTTAATAGCATGATGTAGCCTTGGATAATATTCTAGAATTCTGCCTTATGAAGTATCTGATAGTTTTAGAAAATATATTTCTTCACATAAATAATGGCATATGTGAAGGTAAATATTTTTCAGAAATATTCTACAAAATGCATCTTCTGTCATTGCATTTAAAGTGTATTAATGGTTGATAAAAAATAAAAATACTGACAATATGTAAAATAATAGGTAACCCAGAAACCATAAATAGACATAGCAACAGATTTCATGACACCCAATTTTAAAATTCCAAAACTATATACAAGATATGTCAGACAGAAAATATGTTCCACAGAACTTTGTTGTAAAATGGTATAGTTGCTGTGGAAAACAGTATGACAGTTCCTAAGAAAATTAAACATAGAGTTACCATGTGACCCAGCAATTACACTTTTAGTTATAGATCCAAAAGATTTGAAAGCAGGGACTCAAACAGATATTTGTACATCCTTGCTCAGAGCAGCTTATTCACAATAGTCAAAATGTGGAAAGAACCCAAGTGTTCATCGATGGATGAATGCATAAAGAATATGTACATACATACACTGGAATATCAGTAAGCATTAAACAGGAATGAAATTCTATGACATGCTTCAACATGGATGAAACTTGAAAACATTATGCTAAGTGAAATAAGCCAGAGATAAAAGGACAAACATTATATGATTCCACTTGCATGAATCACCTAGAATTGTCAAATTCAAAGATACAGAAAGTAGAACGGTGGCAGCCAGGTGCTAACAGGAAAGAAGGGTGGAGAGTAATTGTTTAAAGGATACAGCTTTTTCGTTTAGGATGAAAAAGAGTTCTGGAGATGGTTAGTGATGATGGTCGTACAGCAGTGTGAAAGTACTTAATGCCACTAAACTGTACACTTAAAGATGGTTAAGATGGTTTATTTTACGTTATGTATATCTTATCACCAAAAATAAATAATAAATAAATAAAGTGAATGTAAAATGAGAAACTACAGAAAGAAAGTTTTGATTTAAAAAAAAAAAGAGGAGTGAAAAAGACCTGGGAGACAATGGGGAATCAAAGGAGGTTTGCTTTGTTTTAAAATAAAAGAATCAGTGGATGTTTGGAGTATCCAGAGAACAGGGAGATATTGATGGTGAAAAGAAAGAAAAACAGTAGTAACTATAGGAGCAAAGTCTCTGTGTGTGTGTGTGATGGGAGGAATGGGAAAACCAAACCACATTGCATGGGGAAGCACAAATAGGTAGTAAAACTATAAAGAAAATAAGGGGACAATTAATGTGAAAGTAATCGATATGAAAGCCGGGATAGTGTGCCCTTTATAGTTGAAAAAGCGGTGTGACACATACGGAACATCAGGGGTGACTGCTCTGTTTCTTGAAGTCAGTGATAGTAGACTTTCTATAAAGTGATGGGTGTACGTTTTTAAAATATTTCCTAAATTTCGTATTTATGTATGTGTTCTATCAATACTATCAAAAGTCAAAAAAACCACAACAAATACAGAAGAAGAATATTCCACGTGTATGTAAAGTACTTACAGATCACTAAGGAAAAGGTGAACAGCCTAAGTTTTTTTTTAATAGGCAAATTACATAAACAGCTAATTCATAAAAGAAGAAAAAATTGATCACTAAACATACATTATGATGCTCAACCTCACCAATTTTAAATGCTAATAAAAATGAAAAATTGTACCTTTTTTTAATAAAGAGTTAGCATAAATTTTCAAAGATGGATACTTTTCCAGTCTGATGAAAATGAAGGGACGGGACATTTTCTTTAAACAATAGGTGTGAACTCTGTTCAGATTAAAAATGAACAAAAAATATGATCAAGCAATTCCACTTACAGGGATCTATTCTGCAGTAAGTAAGCAATTATCTTACAAATATACAAGGATTTCACTGCAGAATTATTATATAGCAAAACAAAGAAACAACAACAAAGAAACAACCTAAATATCTCCAAATAATAAACTGATTACGTAAATTATGGTGTGTCTATGTAATGCAATACTACAGAAGTATCTGGAAAAAATGTAATATGTCTTTGTACTAAGATATGTCCATAACAAATTAAGTGGAAAACTTTTGTAAAGTGTAATCTCATTTTAGTTAAAAAGAAATTGTGTATGTATGTACTCATTTGTGCGTGCAACATAAAGACAAGGGTAGAAAAAATATATCTGAAGACACAGCAAACTACTAATATTTGTAATTTTTAAGGGTTGTAATTACAGGGTGGCAGATTTATTTCCACTTCAAATCTATCATCTACTTATCTATCTATCTATCTATCTATCTATCTATCTATCTATCTATCTATCATCTGTTGATGTATCTCTCTCTCTACCTATCTACATGTCAATCAACTATATGAATTGAAGAGCTTATTGATGAATTTTACCTTCTTCTTTGTGTTGGTTAGTGTGTTTCAAATATTTTAAAACAGAAAAGTAGTTGAAAAGTAGTATGTATTTAAACCCTGCATCCTTTGTTCTCTTTTCCTTCACTTGGATTTGAAAGACTAGTACTGCAATTTTTATAGATTCCAATTTCTGGATTTAAATTCAAATATACTATTTTTCTAATGCTTTTTATATTGCTTTCATTTTCTTCTGAAATTAAAGATAAAAATCCAAAGTTCTTTCTCTATTCTTTCTTTAAATCTAGGGTTAATGTCCAAGATAAAGAAATTTCCCCAAAATTAGGTAGTTATGTTTCTTAAGTGGCTGAGAGGATTGCAGACTCATTTCTATTGAGAGTAAATAATCTATTTCTAAACACTTTTCTTGATTTTACTCTGGAAAAATGCTACTTTTATTGATCATTCAGGTGCTGATTACTAATAAAATTTTTAAAAGACACAATAAACAATGACCAAATAAAGCACTGCAATCAGAAATGACAATTTACCTCTGAGAATATTGTGAGATAAAATTCTTGATATGCTATGCCTTGAGTGTTTCCTGCTGATTATTTATATGAGGATAATGCTATTAAAATTAGAGCTAAATTTTCAAAATTTCTTTGAAGCTTCCCTGTATTCATGATTAAATCACCCATTCTGATGATCAGCTCAGTAAAACATGCAACTGATTTGATTACTAAATCAAATTAACCATTCTGATGGTTGCTCTCACCTGCTCGCTTACCTTCCAGGTTATCAAAGTGATACTTAGTAGACTCAAATATGTAATGTAACCTGATTTTAGAAATGCAGCTTTCAGTATTTCTGAACAGATTTGGAAAATTACAGTAGAACTAGCAAAATGTGGTTCAAGGCAGAATGCTAGGTGTGGTGACTTTGTAATGTGCAACTCTGGCTAAGCTGAACTTCACTTCCCAGAATTTCCTTTTCTGTATGTTTCCAGTTAGGGTGGACCATAAAAAGGATTCTTGTGAGAGATTTAGAGAGAAGAGGGGAAGCAGCAATGATTTTGTAGTTCACACATTTTGTCACTAAGTGTTGACTCTCCTCCTTGGCAGAGGCTGGGCCTGCAAGCACTCAAACTTGCCCTTCAGCTTCTTTGGCACCTGGGCCAGGTGTGTGTTGCATAATTCAGTGATAAAGGGCTTCAGCTTCTGCAGGACACCTGTACCATCAAGGTCAGAGGTAATGAATATTAAAATGGTTTCAGTCTGTCCTTGTGGGCCTCAGAGAATTCCTGTAGGCTCTAGCTTTTTCCTGTTTTCCCCCAATTTACATCCATCTTCCCATCTCAACTACCTACCCTGGGATGTCAAGGTCCACCTTCAGATACCAAGGCTGCAGCTTTGCAGAGACAGCTTCACCACTTTCCCAGCTATGTGAGGTCAAATCCCTCACAAATAACAGATCCATAGATAGATACATAGATAGATAGATGGATGGATAGATAGATAGATAGATAGATCTCCGAATGGTTCTAAATGAACCCAGACTAATATATTATGGTGTAACCTTAAATACTTTAACTTTGATTTCAATTTCTCACCAGAAAAAAAATGATTTTAATATATTTGATAAATTATTATGAAAATGTAATTGTAAACTAGGCAAAAGTAATTAATACTTGTCTTATTAGGTACTAAATAAATGCTGAGTAGCATCAAAAATGTGTTGAAGAAAAGGGATGTTCAAAAACAATATTGAAAAAAAACACAATGTCATTTTGTTCTGTTCCAAAAATATCTGTTCTATTCACTGGGAAAAAGGACACAATTCAAAATTTGCCTGCAATTGTCACGTTTAGACTCACTGTATCAAGGACCAGGGCATTGTTTCTAGAAGCTCAATGATAGTATTATTCATTAGTTGCTCCCGTAAGCCTTTCCCATCAGTACAGATTAGTTTATCGTATTAGATGGCTCATAATTTGCAATATCAGAATGCTGACACTAAGTGTTTAGAAGACATGGTTTATAGCTCGCTGGGCCTGGAGCATGAAAGGAACGAACCCCATATGGTAGAGGTCAGCCTGTGACTGTGGGCCCGGAAGGACAGGCTCCTGGTGATGGCACCATTAAAAGGGTACATGGGAACAGAGATCTGAGAGCCAGGGGTGGGTGTCACAGTAAACATTTCTCAAAATATCCAATGGTA
This sequence comes from Eschrichtius robustus, assembly GCF_028021215.1. Lineage (NCBI taxonomy): Eukaryota > Metazoa > Chordata > Mammalia > Artiodactyla > Eschrichtiidae > Eschrichtius > Eschrichtius robustus. Next base: position 66,353,046 of record NC_090832.1, on the reverse strand, counting down.
ATTTGAAAGTACTTTGCCAGCAAGATTATTGAAATCCAAGAGTCCAGAACATGAAGAAAAACTTTTAAGGTTTGAGTACATTTTATATCATTAATAATTTTTAAAAACACATTTCATTTATTTTACCTTTATTATGCTTATAAAATTTTTAGTTTGTGCATATTTTATTAGGCACATAGTAGTGTGATATAACCAAAATTTAAGATATAAATTTTTAATAAATACATTTCATAAATCAATATGCATATAATTAATTGGGAGTGTGTTCCATAATTTTTAATTTTTTCCTACAGGTTTAAGATATATTGGTTTTGAGTTTTTGATGAGGCCTCATTTTTCTTTGATGATCTCTGTAGCCTCCCCAAAACATTGCACAGTAGATTATATGTAGATATGCAGTAAACATTGCTAATCAATAAATACATAAAAATGAATAATTTTCATATTAGTGTTGTGAAAAAGCCTCCATATTATTAAAATAGTTTACTGTCACAGTAACTGTATTAGTAAAATACTAGAAAAGACACTAGAATGCCTTCAGGAAGGCAAAGACTTTTTTCCCGTTTTGTTGTATCCTAGATGCCTAGAACAGTGCCTGGCATATTGTAGGTGACAGAGTCATTTGTCAAATGTTGTTGCATCAAAGTTTGCAACATATTGTCTTTTTTTTTTTTTTTTTTTTTTTTTTGTGGCTGCGTTGGGTATTCGTTGCTGCGCGCGGGCTTTCTCTAGTTGCGGCGGGCGGGGGCTACTCTTCATTGCGGTGCGCAGGCTTCTCACTGCGGTGGCTTCTCTTGTCACGGAGCATGGGCTCTAGGCACACGGGCTTCAGTAGTTGTGGCTCGTGGGCTCTAGAGTGCAGGCTCAGTAGTTGTGGCGCACGGGCTTAGTTGCTCCGCGGCATGTGGGATCTTCCCAGACCAGGGCTCTAATCCATGTCCCCTGCATTGGGTGGATTCTTAACCACTGCGCCACCAGGGAAGCCCCCAATATATGGTATTTTGACAGTCAAACCAGTTTCTTCTACTTTCTTTCTGTTTTGTGTATTCAACTCCACTTATATATTGATAAAGTGAAAGAAAAAAACAAGCAGTGACACTGGATTTAAGACAGCCGATTCGGCACACAGGATGGGGTCTCCCCACCACCAAATGTTGAGAATGATAGAAAGCATTTTCAGAAAGCTAATACAGAGCCAGTTTCAAATAGAAAGCAAAGTTTTGGTGGAATAAGAACTCTAAGATTCAATTTGGGGTTGGAGAAATGTCCCAAAATAGCTGGCACAAAAGATAAAAACATGGCAAGCGTTAAGAGCAAAACAGACACATGGGATATAAGACCCAGAGCATCTTGATTTTTAATAGGAACATGGGGAGAGGAAGAGAGAGAATGTATATAAAGTAATATTTGAGGAAAAAAACAGCAAAATGTGAACACAGTTGAGTAGATAGATATGGAATACATTTCCAAGACAAAAATATAAAGAGAAACCTCAGAAACTACTACTGTCAGAGAAAAATAAAGCACGTCATTTCCAAAGGAAAAACACTCACTGACCACAGACTTAATAACAATGCTGGATGTAGAAGGATAAAGGAACGACATCTTCAAAGTGCTGAACCAAGAATTCTCAAACCCATCAAAGATCATTCAAGAGTGAGAGCAAAAAGAAAATTTCAGACATAGGAAAAAACCCAGGAAATTTACCTCACTCAGAACTCCTCTCAAAAACTCACTAAGGCAAAGAAATTAGCAATATATTTTCATCAAATAAACGTGGATTGCAAAAATCATATTTAAAATGAGACTACACAATTGAATTTTAAACATCAGCAGATGGGAAGAAGCCCAAAGAGTGGAGAGAAATAAAATCTAAATTAAATGCCCTCAATTATTAGGAAATTGTACGTTTTAAGTATGTTAGTGAATATTTCATAGGAAACCAATAGAATGGAAATAGGATGCAAAATTTTCAAATACGCAGAACTGGTAGAAAAAAGAAACTTAAAAAAAAAAAAAAACAAACCTTAAGGTTATACAATTTATATTTTGTAGAAAAAAGAAAAACTTTCTGTTTAATTCTTTGACCAATATCTCTCCAATCATATCTGAAATTTCCTTCTTGTGGTCAGAAAAATCACAGAATCTGCCCCAAAGAGGGCAGGCATTTGTACATTAAATAAACTCTGGAGCAGCCAGTCTTTCCCTGTCCTCTTTCCATGATAAGGGAGACCAAATGCGGTACCCTCTACCTTGACACACTGTGAAAATGTACCACGAAAGAACAATAGGTGGATTTAATATGAAAGAATGCAAAAAACTTTAAAATACACTTATATGGTTTGTGATAGCAGCATTTTAACTTAAACACATTGCTTCCTCAAACCCCCATCTCTCAAAATGACTCAAATCACACTTCAATAGTCACACTTCATCCATTCCTGTCTGCTCTTTCAATGCATAAACAAAAACTCAAAACTAAAAATTTGAGATTTGCAATAATACGGAAAGAAGGGAAGAAAGCATTTTTTTAAGAAAATAAACATGTTAACATTTTTTCTGAATGTTTCTCATAATATTAAATTTAAATACATAGTATCACACTCCTATTCGACGTAATACTTTCAAAATTAACTTATATATTTAGGTGAAATATTTGTAGTCTTGAGCAAAATAATATAACAGCTACCATTTTAAATTCCACAGGAAAAGATGACTTTAAGCATTTTAAATATTGTGATAGAACCGTTTACATATTTCTAAATCTGTTTCTAGTTGGGCATTTTTCCAAATCTGTTAATTTGGCCTTTCTCAATGTCGAGAATTGCAGGGAAGATTAGTCTAAATAAGAGACCGTGGCATTAGAGTCAGTGTTTCAAATGCAGATGTAAAGTTTATATAGAGTCTGGTAATAATGTCAGAAAAGACCTTAATGAGCTATTTGAAATGGGATACGGGTAATATGAAATATTCAGAATGTTAAAACTTGATCAACAGGAAATGCTGACATAAGTAAAGTCATTTCTACTTAGACTAAGAAGGGGCAGGGACCGTGTTTTTTGTTCTTTCCGCTGCATCCTTTTCTGTTTATCTTTTGTTTGTAGCAATGAAAGGCAAAATATTAGTAATAATAGCTAATTTTTGAGCGCTTACTCTGGGCTGCACATTCTGCTAAGGATTTTATGTTGATGAACTCATTTCAGAGTTCTATCATCGTCTTGATTTACCTTAAGAGGAAGCAGGGCACTCTATCGTGTTCTTACATCCATGAGAATGGCAGAGATCACACTGAAGGGGATGTGTGGATCTGGGAGTCCTCATGGATCACTGATGGGAATGTGGATGCTCCCACTGTCCCCAGCTTAGAACTCAGACCATCTGCTCCTGGGTATCTGTCCCCAGGGAATTCTCACAAGACTTCAGAGCAGGGCCTGTATGCAGTTGCCATTGCAACTTTGTTTGAAGTGCCAGCTTTTACATGTGAACTTGGTCTCAACACTAGAAAACTTTGTAGATAAAAGGTGATGGAATTTCACTCTGGAGCACAGCAGGTCAAAGAATAAATGATAAAAACAGACATAAATATTCATAGGTCATGAAAGCATAAAGCGAAGTGGAAAAGAAACAATGTATATTGAAAGAGCATGCATCAAAAAACCAACAAAGAATACAAAATAAACATGTTAGAATTGTCTAATTAGAAAGGAAAATGGGTGGAAGAATGGGGAAAAGGAGGCTAAACAATTTAAACTTTAATTTGAAAAAAGAGAATGAAGAAATTCACATGGACCATGGAAGATAGAATGCCATACCTGAAAAATAAAATTAACTCAGTAGTTTGAACCTGAGGCCTAACATGAAAAACGTATATAAATATAAACAAAAATATTTTACTCCAAAGTTATTGAAGAATATTGTCTGTCAGTTCAGACAAAAAGAAAGATAACACCCATCACTGGCTAGGGAGTGAGGTAATAGAAACTAATATTCATCTTTACTGTAAGTTAAATTTGTGCAACCATGCTTGGAGGAAATTTTTGCAAACATACATTCTCTTTGTCTAGCAGTTTACCTTCAAGGATAAATAAATGATTGGAAAAGTAACCAAAGATATATGTGAATGGCTGTTATTGAAATAGCTGTGGAAGGCCATCGGTTGATTTCACGTGTATCTAAAAGATTGCAAAACAAATCAGATATATGATAGTCACACTATTGATTTGCACGTTATATAAAGGAAGGCAATTCCCTGCAACTTAAATATGTTACAAAAATTGATAATCATAGCTCAAATTTTAGATAAGCATTTCACATTTGTTCTTTGGAACAGATCAGCATTATGAAAATTATTGCTCTAATGAGGTTAAATTGATTCTTTTTTTTGAAGCATGCATAATTTCCATCTCCAAATCCATCCCATTTTTGCATCGTCTCTGTTACTATTAAACTAAAAAGGGTAAAATACAATAAATTGATAGTTATTTTATAAATGCACACACACACAGAATGTAGACAAAGGTACTTTTTAAAATGTGAAAAAGAATGATTGTCTTCTCTAGTGGAATTAGGTTTTCTTTCATTTTTACTTTCCTATATTTTCTATTTTTTTTCTCTAAAGAACATAAATAATCTGTAATATAACAGGTCGCGCTAATTTTGATTTTTTTTGGAAGACGTGGGGACTCTTTTGTGGATAAGGGGGGCAATAAGGCTGAAGAAAAGGAGTTCCCTTACAAAAAGACACAGTTCACCAAATTCATGATTTGCCTCTGAATTAGCCTGCAAAGTTTCTAAGCTAGAGCCTTATGACACTGCCATTTTATAGGTACCACTATTTATTAAACACATTTTTCCAACAGTGGTCAAATCTCAATATTTCTCCCTGAGGGTAGAGACAAACGGATAGCTATCTTTTCTTCCAAGTAACAGACAAGTCAAATCAACTAGACTGCAGGTGTTCATACATTCATCAACGTACAAGACTATTGATCGAGAAAATCCAAAGATTCATTTCTCTTTTTTATTTATTGTTTTTCTCTAAGTTTTAGAAGAAATGGATTTAGAGAATTACTTGATTTTTTCAAGTTACAGAGCTGGAATTAAATCAGTGGTCATTGTTGGAGCAAAAGTAAGAAGTGGGAATCTAGGCATAAGAAAGCTGAGTGATATTTACCGGTAAATATAATCAATAATATTAGTCTTTGCCTAAGAAAATCTCTTTATTTTTTTTTAGAATGCAGATTTGCTTTATTTACCTAACATTTTACTAAGAAATATGACAAACACACAGAAAAGTTTAAAAAGCATTACAGGGACTTCCCTGGTGGTCCAGTGGTTAAGACTCTTCCAATGCAGGGGGTTCTGTCCCTGGTTGGGGAACTAAGATCCCACATGCCATGCAGCCAAAAAAATAATAAATAAAATAAAAAATAAAAAGCATTACATATGGTGAACAGCCATATTCCCCATATTCCTACCATTTAGATCCCAGAACTGACATTGTACACCTGCTTTATTACTTGCCTATCTATTGAACCCTTTAATCTCTATAAATTCGTCTTATCTTTTAGTGCATTTCAAGGTTGCAGACATCAGTATATGTCTATCTAAAAATATTTTAATATGCATATCATTAACTAAAGTTCAATATTTTTTACATTACTACTTTTTTTCCTTTTGAGTTAAAATTTTAAAATTGATTTCCTCCAAAAATAATTAAGTCACTTTGAAATTTGGGGGTTGAAGTAGCTAATTTTTCACCCTAAACATTTTCTGAGCTAATGTTTCTGTAGGATTCTTTAAGGGCACTCCTCGTGGAAGATCTATTTTTGTTTTGCAATCCAAGTAGGGCAATTTAGAAAAGAAGTCATCAGAAGGAACCACCTCCACTTTCCTATCAGTAAATCTACAAACGAACTTTATCTGTGCTTGTCTTCTCTATTCCTCTCGTTATAACCTAGCTCACTAGGGTTTTGCCCGATGCGAGTGTCTGCTTTGCAGGATGTGGCTTATTAAATTTATGAAGAATAAGGCTGTTTCAAGAAATAACAAAAATATAAGAGAAAAGGAGAGAGTAAAACTGTTTTTATGCTTAGAAACCCTCAGTATTCTGGGATAAGATTGCAAAACACACCAGAATCCAAGATGACAACTTGTTTTACCAAAAGAGATATTATTTATTAGATTACATATGCCTGTGTAGATGGGGATATGATACACTGCACAGCTTATGTCTTCCAAAGTACAGAATAAGGATTATCTGACAAATTATGCAGCATCATTTTTTACTGGCTTTCTTCTGGCCCAAAGGCTTTTGAAAGTTTTCACAGACATAGTCAATGAAGGCCAAGTCGATATAACCAGAGATGAAGTAGTATAGAAGCTCTGATGGTCATGACGGTCATGATCCATGGCTAGACCTTCATGGATATTTGGCTATTTCCCAAAATTACCACCAGAAATAGTGCTTTAGTTCTAATGGTGTCTTTTCCCTCCTTCACAGTATCAAGTGATTCTCTGGTTATGATTCTCAAAGTGATGAATTCACTGTAGAACTCTATTGTAAGCACATCATGGGCCAGAATATGGCAGATGAATGTTTTACATCAGTGAAAAAGATGAACATCTTTACAAGAATGAATTCCCCCTATAATAAGGAACAAAGTAACTTTAGATATGATATGGTTGATTGAAAAGAAACTCATGCTGCTATCCACAGACCCATGTTCCATTTTATGAGAAGAAACCAAAGAAAAAAGTTTAAAAGAAGAGGTAGAATTATTCCAAACTATCTGACTCAGAACAAAGTTCAGGTAGCTCAACAGTAGGCAAGCTACTTCAGAGTTTAGGAGCAGGGTATGACAACTGAACCAAACCATCATAGCTTTCTAAGATTTTTCAGACTAAAAAGTAAAGTATATTGATCAAGAAAAAAGTTACTTATTTTCCAAGGCCACTCCTTATAAATGTGGTAGTAATCCTTTTCCTTATAATCTTCTCAAGGCATCCTATCTCCCATATATTCCTTCCTTTTTCTGTATCATCAATCTCTTCCACTCTACTGGATTCTTCTTAACATTTAATCAACATATTCTTCTATACACCACCCTAACTCCTATCACCCTTAAGTCCCTATAAAAGCCAAATCTCACAAAAGATTATATGCACTTTTTTCTCTGCTTGCTCACCTCGCATTAATTTTAAATGCAATTTTTTCTTATACCATTTCAATAACATTGCACTTATTCTATTCATGTGCTTGCTGTCAAAATACCAGAGATACTTTTCTGTCTTCATGTTACTTCACTTCTTATCTGTGTGTGATTTAGTTAATTCTTCACTCCTTCTCAATTCTCTGTATTTTCTTGATCTCCGTAACATCCTTGACCTTCATGCCAGAGTTAGATAGCACCAGAAGGCAGAAACAGACAAAGATTGAGGAATTACACAGAGGAGGGTAGCGACTGAGAATTAAGTAGTCCCTGGTCATAATAATATTTGTGATGGGGGAACTTGAAGGTAATTAAGTATTTATTGCACTAACTTACAGCCTGTTATGTATAACCATGGATAGAAAAAGAAATAGAATCTTTCATTAGATCTTAAATTGTTTTTCATGTTTAATTCTCCCAAATTTATTTACTCCTTCATTCAGTACAATTTATTTGCAAGGTTCTGTCCCATTGCATTCACTGGACAAAATTAAAGTTTAAATACATGCTTCATGTAGATAGTTATGCTTCAGAACTACAACAAAATGTTATATGCTTTTCTTCTCTTTAGCATTCTAATGTTATAAAATACCTGTAGCACTTTAAGCCTAAAGTGCAAAAAAAGTCTTTTATTTATCACAGAGACCATTTCTAACCCATTATCTTGTATATTCTGGTTGTATTAACAGCTTGTACTATAATAAGTTGCTATAGCAATGTATCTTAATCCTTTAAGAATAACCTTTACAATTTACTACTGGTTTTGAACACAGAGATATACAAATGACTATTTTCAATCTACATTATTATTAAAATGAATAGTATATCAATCCCATATCTAAAGTATTTTTTCCAGAAGTGTAAAATGAAACCAGCAATATTTAGGTTTATTTACCTTAAGTATTTCTCCACATTGCTTCTATTCAAAATGAGGTTTTCGTATTAGGTATCCCAAACCCACGTTGAAAACTCACCATCTGGAAGGGTGAGCATCGTTAAGAAAATGATAAACCAGACCATGATTGACTCTCTATCACTTGGTGGTCTGAGTTCTTATCCACCAGACAGAATGCTTTGTTTTTTGGGGTTTTTTTTCTATTCAGCTATAATGAGTCTCTTGCCTGTAATTTGTTGTCTGTTGAAAAATTCATTGAGAAGGGCATAACTATGGACAAATAACCATAACTCTTTCTTACGGCTTCTTGCCAAAATTGGAAGACGTGAGCTGTCTTTACCGAAAATTTTCAATTAATATTTTATTCTGATATAAAAATAGTAAATGTCTTTTCTAAGAATTTAAAAACTATACTGATATAGAAGGAAAAAAATTCTAGATTTCCAGGATTATCACAGTTAATACTTGGGTGTAGACACAGAACAATTAAGTTTACACTGTACCTACTGTGAGGTTACCTGCTATTTTCATCTAAAAACAAATCATAAATTTGTCTGTATATTCTTAACTATTATATTATGGAATGGCATTTGATATTTCCATAGTATTTGATTTCAAGGATGTACATTTCTTTTTAACCATTTCCTTTTATGGCTCATTTAGGCTGTTTTCAATAGCTTGCTCTATTACATAATATCCCACTACCATATTTATATGTTAGTCTTCTTTCACTTTTCTATTTACTTGAACTTCTAGGTCAACCAACAGCACATTTTTTTACTATTGGTATTTGTATTTGAAGCAGTTTTAATTAAATGTTAAGAACATGGGCTTTAGAGTGAGACCTCTTGAATTAAAATTAAATTTGACACTTTATAGGTCTATAAACAAAGAAAAGTTACTTAGCCATCCTTTGCCTCCACTTTCTCATCTGTAAGATGGGAATATATACATTACTATCTCAGAATATTTTTTAAGTAATTAAGTCAGTTAATAAACTTAATAAATGGAAAAAACCTCTATCAATGACTGGTAAAAGAGTAAATATCTCAAAATACTAAATATTATTATTATTTGCCATAATTAATTAATGCACTAATTTACACTCCCAAATTTTGTGTATACATATACTTATGTCCTTACAACATAATCAATATCATATATTATTAATTTTATAAGTTTAGATTTAATAGTCAAATTTTACTGGGTTTTTTTGAGCATCTCTAATATAATTTTTTGTTTTGAAAATTTTAAACAATATTTTACAGTTACTTTGTAAATTAGATGCCAAAGCAACATCTGAATTATTTTTAACCTCCCTTCATAGTACATGGAAACTTTATTGATGGATTAATAAGGTGACATTTTTTTCATAGTAGACACTTTGAAAAAACATTCTATTTCAAGTTTATCTAAAGCATAATTATAGCATTGAAAACAGTTAAACATGAAAGACATATTGATTATTATTTATTTATTTTTATAATCTAAGGTCAAAGAGTTTAAGAGACTTACCTAAATAAACATGGCTGATTAAAGTAAGAATAAGGTGAAACTAACTTCTTTAAAATTCCAGGACAGTTCTTTTACTAAACCATAATATTTACACTGAAAAAAAACCAGCAAGTATTTTATCCCTATAAGTAATCAAGGTTCCACTATATCTGAAATGCTCTGTGCAAGCCAGATGTCTATAGTTTAAAAAATGGTCAGGGGGATAGGTTTTACATCAAAAATTTAAATATGGGGCTTCCCTGGTGGCGCAGTGGTTGAGAATCTGCCTGCCAATGCAGGGGACATGGGTTCGAGCCCTGGTCTGGGAAGATCCCACATGCCGCGGAGCAACTGGGCCCGTGAGCCACAATTACTGAGCCTGCGTGTCTGGAGCCTGTGCTCCCCAACAAGAGAGGCTGCGATAGTGAGAGGCCCGCGCACCGCGATGAAGAGTGGCCCCCGCTTGCCGCAACTGGAGAAAGCCCTCGCACAGAAACGAAGACCCAACACAGCCATAAATAAAAAAATAAATAAATAAAAATTAAAAAAAAAAAAATTTAAATAGTAAGAATGCTAATCTTAAAATGAAGGTAGGGAGGAATCTGATTCTTAAAAAGATATCTATATAATGAAAACAAACTCAATCAGAAAATAGTCGACTAGTATAAACACTAGAGTCCTCCCTTGAGTCTTATCTATAGAATAAATACAAAGATATACTACATGGCATAGAAAATAATAAGTTCATGAAATTTATAATGCCATAGGATCATAGACAGACTGAAAATATGGATTCAAGAAAATATTAAATACACAAATGGTAGGTCCTTCACAGATAAAAATATGTTAGGGAAGTTTTCTTAAATGCTTGATGTTTTCTGGAGGGCAAACAAAGTTTCCTAAAAAGACATAGCTAGTTTCTGTGTATCAATGGGCTGAATGTATGAATCCTCCCAAAATTCACGTGTTGAAGCCTTAAGCCCTATTGTGACTATATTTGGCGATGGGGTCTTTAGAACATAATTAAGATTAAATGAGATCATAAGGATAGGGTCCTTATCCAATAGGATTAGTGTCCTTATAAGAAAAGAAAGAGAGACCAGAGCTCTTCCTCTTTCTCTGAACACACACAGAGAGCAAGGACCATGTAAGGACATAGCAAGTAGACAGACATCTGCAAGACAGGTAGAAAGCTCTCATCAGAAACCAAATCAACTAGAACCTTGATCTTGGACTTTTTCATAACTGTGAGAAAATTAATTTCCAATGTTTAAGCCACCCATTCTGGTATTTTTTTTATAGCAACCTGAGCTGAAGAAATCACTGGGCCATCCTAGCAACCATGCTCAGTGTTCCTATGCTTCCCAGCTTCTATAGATTGAAGATTTGTGTCCCTCCCCAAAATTCATATGTTGAAATCCTACCCCCACATTGATGGTGTTAGAAAGTGGGGCCTCTGGGAGGTGATTAGTTTCTGAGAGCAAAGCCATCATGAATGGAATTAGTGCCCTTATAAAAGAGGCCCCAGAGAGTTCTCTCACCCCTTCCACACCAGTAATGCAGACTGAAGCCAAAACTTGCAAATCTGATCTTTAACAATAATAATGACTATAGTGTAGAAACTCTGTACTGATGTTGGAAGAATGGCTATGAGGGACTTTCTGGTTCATTACACTAATTACATTGTTGGCTTTTTGTAAATTATCTGGATAATTGTAGCCAGTTGTCAGCTTTAACTGCAAATGAAGTTGGAAAAGAGCAACCTTTGGAAGAGAAGTCAGATAGATTAAAATAATGAAAAGAAACAGTGAAGAATTTTCCCCCAAAGAGAGTATGTACATATATATTTGCAAAGCATTATCTATAAATTTAGAATTAGGAAGATATCCACAAAATCTTCTAACATTTGATAAGTCTATGAACTTTCATAGATTGTTTTCTCACAGACAGATTTTTGTTTTCTCATCCAAGCTCTTTTAGAACTATGAAGGTAAAGATATACGAATACTCTCATTGAAGTAAATCAGTTGAACGCTCCTTAATAAATCTGAGGAAAAACAGTATTTAAGGTGACCAACTATCAGACCATGTTTATAATTCAGGTCATTTGTATTTTTCAACTACTGACTTAATGTAATTATTTAACAATTTGAGGTAGGTGCGTAAAAGATAAAATGACAATTTTAAAAAAATCTTTTAAGTACACGTTGCGTATGATGGTACTTAAAGTTAAATTACATGAGGAGTAGGAAGTGTTCTCTGTCAGTGTACCTTCAGGAAGCAGAGGATTTTATGACTTGGTTTTAATGGCCTCATGATTCCTGAGGGGAGTCATAAGTTTTTAATCAGGCACAGTTGCCATTTAGTAAAAGCCAACTTTGCTAGGCTAGGTCAGTGACAGTGCGTTTAACGGCTTCATTGATAGTTTTGTACATGTTTTCTCTTAAGCTTATCCACATTTCTGGACATTTTAAAATTTTTTAACTGACCTAATCGAGTAAAGTCATAGAGTCCACCGGTCATAGCATAGGTTTTGGCAATAGATACTTTTAGACTTTCAGTCCCAAAGCAAGTATGAAACTATTCTAGTAACTTTTCATCCTTTAAAAAAAAAAATCTTCATATGGACATTGGGGAGAAAAAAACCATAGTATGATCCAATGTTTTATTATGAAGAATTTGAAACTGTTATGTAAATTTAGAAAAGTTCACTTAACAATTTTGTCAAGATGTCTGGTTATGACAGTGACACTATCTGTCCCTTTCCCTCCACTTCCAACAACAGTTTATGTCCTAGTGTTTTAAAACTTATCTCGAATCTTGTTAATCAGTTTTTTCTCTGAAATTTCATCGTAATTCCTCCCCTCCTTTAACTGTATTCTCAAATCTACCTCAAGTGCCCTTGCATAGTGATACCTTTAGGAAGGCAATTGTAAAGACGATTAAGAAAAGATGATGAAATATCAGGTATATTATTATAATGTCATGGCTTGGGCAATATCCCTTCATCATTCTGTGCTGAGATTTCTCTCCTACTGACCGCTAGTGTTTCAGGTTCTGTTCTCCCTCCAGGAACATTGCATTTACCCACCCCTATGAAGTCAGGAATGCTGCTTTGCTATTAGAAGATGGCCAGAAGAGGAGCATGTCATTTCTAGGCTGAAGTGTTTAATTTCCAGTGCAAGTCTCTCAGATTCTCTCTCCCTCCATTGACAATCATGGAGGTTTACTTTGAAAGGGCAACTTCTTAAGATGGTGAAACCTCTGTCTGCCCAGATCTTGGGTGACTTTGTTAGAAGAATGTCTCATGTGAACCTGTATTTTACACCTAGATTAATCAAGAAACAATAAACTTTTATTGTTTGAAAGCCACTGAGATTTGAGGTTGGTTGTTATCTGGCCTATCTTGGCTGATCTACACTCTAATTTTAATTCATTCCTAATTATCAAGCTAATTATGTGAATTATTCTGCTTATAAAATAAATGGCTAGATATGGTTGTTCAATAAAATTTGTATAAGTGAATTAAATTGCATATATCAGTTTTACTGACATGGAAAGTGTGTTCCCATTTAACTGTAAATAAGGCAGCTATTTCCTTTGGACTAGTATGCTGAATTATGAAAAACTGACTTCATGAACTAAGCTTAATACTCATCAAAATGATACTTTCTGTGTCACTCTAGATGGCAGTACTGATAAGGAATGAAGGCTGGGAAATTAATCTAATTTACTGAACTTACTGTGGAGAGAACTATATTGCTCTAACCTTTCCACCCCTGTTCCATGTCCTATTCTACCACCTGCAGCCCTATAAACAGAACAGCCTTGCTGGATGGGAGCCATCTGCAAAATAACTCATCTCTTCAAAGGGCGCCTGGATTCAAGTGCTACAATGTCTTCTAACATGCAGTTTATTTTAGTTATTGTTTTTAAATAATCTTTAGTTTTCTCTTTTGCACATTGGCAAAGACTTTAAATAGCAGATGTCAAAAGCACTTGATTCTTTTGCTTATTGACTTTCCAGAAATGTTACGTATGACGATCTGCTTCTACGGTGTAGTTTGTGTGAAATAATGTAATTCAATCATGTTTCTTCTATAGACAACAATGGTCCATGGATGAGAAAAATTCTGAATGCATTATCCAAAAATAAGTTTCAATAATTTTTGTTATACTTAGCTCCTCCAGGATAAACAAAAATTCATGCCACTTATGCTGATGCACTAATTCTTACTTTACCTGCTGTGCATGAAAAATATACACTGGTAGGGGAGCACAAATAGTGGTAATGGTACAAAGATTCCTTATTCCAATATTTACCTTTTGTGGGCAGATTTGGGAATTTTCTTTTTCCTTTAATGAGAATTGAAGATAAGCTGGCTTCACTGTGAAAATACAAATGGTTAAAGTTATCATGAATGCTATGCCATATGGCACTTAGATAATAGTAGAAATAGGTTGTTGAACCCTCAGAATGGGAGAAAATATTTGCCAATGAAGCAACTGACAAAGGATTAATCTCCAAAATTTACAAGAAGCTCATGCAGCTCAATATCAAAACAACAAACAACCCAATCCAAAAATGGGTGGAAGACCTAAATAGACATTTCTCCAAAGAAGATATACAGACTGCCAATGAACACATGAAAGGATGCTCAACATCACTAATCATTAGAGAAATGCAAATCAAAACTACAATGAGATATCACCTCACACCAGTCAGAATAGCCATCATCAAAAAATCTACAAACAATAAATGCTGGAGAGGGTGTGGAGAAAAGGGAACCCTCTTGCACTGTTGGTGGGAATGTAAATGGATACAGCCACTATGGAGAACAGTATGGAGGTTCCTTAAGAAACTAAAAATAGAACTACCATAGGACCCAGCAATCCCACTACTGGGCATATACTCTGAGAATACCATAATTCAAAAAGAGTCATGTACCACAATGTTCATTGCAGCTCTATTTACAATAGCCAGGACATGGAAGAAACCTAAGTGTCCATCGACAGATGAATGGATAAAGAAGATGTGGCACATATATACAATGGAATATTACTCAGCCATAAAAAGAAACAAAATTGAGTTATTTGTGGTGAGGTGGATGGACCTAGAGTCTGTCATACAGAGTGAAGTAAGTCAGAAAGAGCAAAACAAATACTGTATGCTAACACATATATATGGAATCTAAAAAAAAAAAAATGGTTATGAAGAACCAAGGGACAGGACAGGAATAAAGATGCAGGCATAGAGAATGGACTTGAGGACATGGCAGTGGGAAGGGTAAGCTGGGACGAAGTGAGAGGTGGCATGGACATATATACACTACCAAATGTAAAATAGCTAGCTAGTGGGAAGCAGCCGCGTAGCACAGGGAGATCAACTCAGTGCCTTGTGACCACCTAGAGGGGTGGGATAGGGAGGGTGGGAGGGAGATGCAAGAGGGAGGAAATATGGGGATATATGTATATGTATAGCTGATTCACTTTGTTATAAAGCAGAAACTAACACACCATTGTAAAGCAATTAAACTCCAATAAAGATGTTTTAAAAAAAAGAAAGAAATAGGTAGTTGATCCTCAGATACATTCTCATTAGAATCTCACCATTTTAAGCATCCAACAGACGGATTTTCTATGGAGCAGTTTGTTCTAAGGATGGTTTTCTTGGCTGAACATAGGAGGTTTTAGAGTTTCATGAACTGTTGTATAGCTCTATGTATGAATTGAATAAAAAGTCAATTGTGTTTTTCAAGGTGTGTGCTTCCTAATCTTCCCAGACACTTTGATATTTATTTAGTCTATATAACAAATTAATGCTAACAGTAAAATACATGGTATACTTTTTAAAGACACATCTTTGCATTACTATCTTTTATGGCGCTGGTGATCCCCAACTTCTCAGGTTTGAAATAACTCTCATTGATGGTGGCTGAGAAGAGAGCTTGTTGTTACCTCATCTGGAAAGATAATGCTATGATGATATGCAGGTATAATCTGACTATTAGACCCTAGAAGTAAGATTGATATGAGAACAATAACCTAAGGCAAAATGAAGTGTCTTATACGTACAGCTGACTAGTGTTCCATGCAAATTTGCATTATAAAATAGAACCTTATTTGGCTGTACTGTTTGTTTTTATTACCTAACATGTCATTTTATTGCTATATTTATTTTAAATCTTTGCTTTCTATATTATATATTCCCTAAGATAAGATTAAATCTTTGTATTACTTTGTATTTTTTTTGCTAAAAGTGAAATATTTCTTCTAAAGTAAATAAACAGAACTATGTTTACAATAGCTTTGATTGAACTAAACAATTATTAACATAAATAGAACTGAAAAAAATTCGAATGGCTATGCTAAGAGAGTAGCAACCATCATTATTGAAAGTTTGATATTGATAGAAAGACCCAAACCCTTAGGTTTGAATCCTGTGTTTTTCCTTCAGTGACTTCCAATTTAAGATAACTCTTGGCACACCATGTTTAAGTGTGTTGGAATGTAAATACATTATTTATTCCATTAAGTACAAGCTCAATATAGTGAAAAAGAACAAGACCTTTGAATCTGGTATATCTAAGTCAAATTCTGATCATGTCATTTACAAGTTGTGTAACTTTTCAGCGCCTCAGTTTCTTCAACTGTCAAATGGTGATTGTAATAGCATCTACTTTGGGGGGGGTGGTTTTTGAGTATTACTTAAAACACTTAGAATAGAACCTAGCATATAATTAGCACTCAACATTTGCTCGTTGTTATTTTTATTTTATTATTATTACTTTGTATCATCGGACACTGTATCATTGGACACTGTATCGTTAGGACACTGTATCATTAGGACATTGTATCATTAATACATTATTATTACATTATATCATAGGACAGTTTCAGCCTATGAAAGTTATTGACTTTATCCCAGATGCTCATTTTACAATTGGTGACATGACAAATCTGTCATACTACTGCATTTTCCTAGTATATTCACTCTTTAATTCTCTTGGATAACACTCTGAGATGACTATTCCCTTCTTAACTCTCCAAACCCCTTTCTCCATCTTTACTTTCATGTGATGACCTGGCTTCTTCTTCTACTGAGGAAACTGAGAGGATCAGAAGAGAGCTTTCTCATGCTCATCTACCCAAGGACCATATGCTCCCAAATGTCCCTCTCTCTTCTGTGTTATCAAATTTTTGTCAAATTCTTTTCTTTCCACTCAAGCATTTCCATTAGCACATAAATATATTATAACGCTGTATTTTTTAAAAAATCTCTTTACCCTTTATTTTCATCCAGCAATATCTCATTTAATCTCTCCCACCCCCCAAAAACCAACCAAACAAAAAACTCACAACCAAAACAAAACAAAAGCTCCTTTAAAGAGTTGTCTTACAAACATTCTCTCAAAGCTTTCCTCTCATTCTTTCTTAAATCCATGACAAAAAGAATTTTCACCTCTACCACACAACTAAACCAGCTATTATCATTGTTAATAATAACATCAATAATGCTAAGTCCTATGTTCATTTTTGGTCATTATTTAAAATATCAGCAGGATTAAAAATAAATTCTCTTCTCTTGAGTTTCCTAATTCAGTTCTATGACCTTGCTACTTCCTCCTTTTAAGTCTTACTTACTCAACTTTCAAATTCTAAATATTGCAAATAGCTCAATCTTTCTTTTATTCTCTGTTGACGTCAACTCCTGGGATTATATCATGCAGTTCCTCGGCTTAAAATTCTAATATTTGTTAATGACTTAAGTTTCTGTCTCTCGTCTTGAATTTTGCCTGTAACTGCCTATTCAATAGCATCAGTTGGATGACTATAGATAATTTAAATCCTCTAACAGTCTTCCATTGGACTTTTTTCTAGTCCCAAATATAGTTTATATGAATACTCTGAAAAAGAGCTTACTCAGAACAGAATATTTTGCTACAGCAAATATTATATATATATATAATAATATAATGTATATTATAGTATATTTTGTTATATTATATTACTTTGTCAATTAACTGTGTCATGTATATAAAACCCTTTTATCTCATGTAGAGAGAATATGATGTTGGCTAGATAAACTCAAATACATAAAAATATTGATGGGTTACAATTTTAGCTACTTTTATATGACAAAGAGTAAAACAGATTTGGTTTAATTTTAGAAATAGTACTTTCCCACTTCTCAGAAACTTCCAGAGTAATTAAGTTTCTTTTCAACCACTCAAAATACTTAGTTGTATGTCTCATAGTTTTCTCTCATTTGGGTTTCCTTTTTAATTCAACAATTCTACCTGTAATGGTATGAGAGACACTTTGCAAGAATCCAACTCAACTTAGTCAACCATAACACCATGAGAAATAATAAGTTGTTGTAAGCCACTGAGTTTTAGGGTGTTTTGTTATCTGGAGATTATTATCTATGACATTGGAATAGTTTTGAGCTGATAAGTCATACCAAAATTAATAAAACATAAACAATTTTAAAGCGTTCTTTCATTGATTAAGCTCTTTAGTTATTGATTTATTGATTTAAAAATTGGCTTATCAGTAAACCTATAAGTTAATTATATTAAAAATATATTTTTTTAATTTTCTAAAAGAATTAAAAGAACATACCACAGTATAAATTCATTCAATATAAACAGAAGCCTTAAATAAAATATAAAAACATTTATATTGATTATATGAATATTTTATATAAAATAAGCTAAAAAATTATTCTCAATGTAGACAGAGTAGATAGAACTGTTTTTTTAAAACTGCATTTGTCTCTAATATTGTGTCAGTGATAGTTTTCTCATGAAATATTGTGTTCAATATGTATATATAGTCATTATTTTTCCATAAATTTTCTGGTACCTTCTTAAAATTGCATTCTGTATTTATGCATTTGAGATTAACGCCTTCCATTGATTTGTCTGAGAACAGATTATGCTAAATGAACGATAGTTTCAATTCTATATTTCGACTGAAATATGTACATACATCAATCCAGTTATTTTAAAGATCCACTCTCATTGCTACCTTTCAGAGTCCCTTTAAATGAGTTATTTTATAAAATAAAACTTGTCAGAAAGTTATATCTATTTATGATTCTTTTCACTATATCATCAAATTTAAATGCTGCAAAACCTTGGATGTTTTCAATTTCATTTCATATCTGAATAGAATATAAGTTCATTTAATGTGAACAGAAGCCTTATCAAAATATTCTTCTCACAAATATATCAAAGCACAATAATACAATTCTAAAATAAATGTTGCATACTGAGTTTTCAACATTTCTTTAGTTTTTCCTGTGTTTTATATGCACAAAATTCAGCGTCTTTTTGCATGCTACATTTTCAATAGCTATGATTTGCTAACAGCCTCAAAAGCTGAATGTTTGGGGCATTTCATTCATTAAGTACTTGGATTATCCAAATCTTTGGATTAAAGATTTCCAATTTTTTTAAAAAATCGCAACCAAAATATTACAAAGTAGTTTAATACAAATGTAGGAAACCTAGTTTGATTTGTGAAGTAGTTCTTTATAGGCTCAAATATATCTAAATTAAAATTAATGTTGCACAACAAAGGGAGAATTTCATACTACCACGATGTTTTATTCAACATCAGTTAGCATCAGAAAAATGTTGTAGTTCATTTATCTGAATATGTATAAAAATAATTTTTGGCAAGTCTGGCTTCTATTTCAGTTGTTAGAATAGTGCAGCTTGTTTGAACACGCTTGTGAATTATATGTGTCCCACAACCAATTACAAATAGTTCTGCTTTGCAGGTTTCTTAAAGTAAAACTTCGTAGTCTCACCACACAAAAAATAATTTGATTATAAATGTTGAAATTTATCTGAATTTATGCGTTACCAATGCTATCAGATATTTTAAAGAAAATTTCCAAAAGCTCAACTTTGATTCCTTAAATTGTATGAGAAATCATACCATTATTGTGATTCACTGATTTTCTATTTGAAGTGTCTGCTGACACTGATTATCAAACTTGCCTTATTTAATTGATGAAAAGCTCTGCAAATGGAGTCAACACAGGTCTAGTTTCCCTTTTCAAATGCACAAGAAAACTTAGAATTAAAAATGAGAGAAATTAACTGTTTATGACAGTTATTTGCTCTAAAAAAGTTGCATTTTTCAGAGTGATATATACATACAACTTCCTACAGCAGCTTGTTGTCAGTCATTTTGAAGCAGAGTCTTCTTAAAATAGCTACTCATAATTTGAAGCTGAGGCTGATGACTTTTCAGTAGATTAGATCTTCTGAACAATGATAGCATTATTGACCCATAGTAGATGGTAAATGTCAGCAGGAGTTTGTGAAGGTGACATATACATATTACTTTCCTGGAATACAGAAATCCAGAACACAATTTTCATGTGGTTTGGCATTTATTAGTATAGAATGACTTAGGAGTGAACATTCCCAATACATTGGACATGCTTGGTCTAGAAGCAATCTCTACATTCATTGGTGACACCTCCTCTGGGACCAGACACTCCTGCTAAGTGTGCTGTCTCAAGCCTGGATCTATGCTCCTCTTAATGGTTCAGTTCTGACAAGAATGGATTTGTAAACCTTGCTGGTGCCAAACTTATTTACCAAAAAAAAAAAAAAAAAAAAAATAGAGGAAGAAGACTAAAGATATAAACTTATTAAAAAGATCTACAAAGAAGGAAAATGAAAAGACAAAATAACTCTGACAAAAGAAAGAAAAACACAAATGAGAAGTTGAAAATAAAAAAAAATTATAAAAACAAATAAAAAGTAAAAACCGTAGAAAATTAGGAAAAATAAATTTCTCATAAAGTTAGTTCATTGCTACTAAAATTAGGAAAAAATAAGCTTCTCACAAAGTTAGTTCGTTTTATTGGAAAATAGAAATGAGTTTCCCAAAGTAACATAATTAGGTAACAATAGTTTTATGTTAAATCATAAAAGTACTTCAGCAAAAACCTCCAGAACACTCTGTGGGCTCAATGACCTCTACTTTCTGTATTATATTATACAGAAATATTATATCTAACCTACATTCCTCGCAGACCACATAGGCCAGTGGCCTTGTGACTCTCAGGCACTTCTCAGGCAGTGAACAGAACAGAACCATGTGGTACCCCTAGTGGTCAGCAAGGGTAGCAGTGTCCGATACTGCTCTCCCCTCCTTGCACCCTGCACAGGCACCTTATCTCAGCACCCTTGGTTTATCAGCAAGTGCCTCGTATGCTATTGTCTTGAAAGGGAGAAGATAACAACTCTGCACCTGGAACAACTGGAAAATGAGTAGCAGGTTATCACTGTTTGCTCTTCATATTTATCCACATATTAAAATGAAAACTATGTCTACTATACATGTGTCTAATTCACTACTAGAGGAAGCTATTGCAGAGCTGGAAATACAAAGCAGAGGTTTACCCAAACCATCTCATCTTATGTTAAAGCAACATTTAGTAATAATATTCAGTAAAAAAAAAAAAAAAAAAGAAAATTCTGAATCAGGATGCCAAGATGGTCCACATCCATCGGGACTCTTCCAGGCCAACTGGGATAAACGTATGATCACTCTGTCCCTCAGCCACAAGTCTGCTGCCCTCTTCAATGCGTAAGTAAAATATAGACATCATTTATAAATTCTCTGCTGAATGTTTCAGTTTGACTTCAATTATTCCATTTTCTTCAGCTTTCTTCAAGCACTTATGTATTTAGTTCATTAGAGATGGATAGCTTGACATTTACTTTGTATATTTTCCCATTATATATTCTTAGTTAAATCTTTTCTTTCTGTATTTGTCCTGTTACCCTCACTGGACTCTCTGTATTCTTAAGGACTATAGCCTCTTTTGTAAATCTCAGCACATAAATATTGTTGATGTACTAATTACATGGCTCTAACTTAATGTTCACTTGAAATTAATTTACATTTAATGAATATAACATTTAACGTTGAACATTTAATGAACTAACAATTCACTTTTTTAAAAGATGCCTATGTCAGGATTGGAGGTAAAGAAAAACACTCCGGTTTTTCTGGACCATTTGTAGCCTAAGATTTATGCCTTATATTGCCAGATCTATTTTTTAAGGTGTCTCATTTTATTCATCTGAAGTGACAGCTACTATAGATATTTTCCTAATCTTTTTTGATAGTTTTAGGTCCAGTTAATTTGAGCTGTTTAGAATTCTCAGTAGTTCCCCTTCAAACACAAATGTCATATTAAAAATGAAAACAAAGACTGCAATGCTCAAGACATTCCCCATTCTTAACCCCCTTAGACAGAATTTTTATTCACTTATGGGTGATTTATTTTTAATTCACTTTCAAAATGATTAACTAGAAACTTTTCAATTAGATCATTCTTTTACAAATATCACTGGGAATAAAGTATACCTATGACTGTAAAACTTTCTTGACAGCATACAATTTTCAGAAAAAATAAAAGAGCACAAAATGCCAATATAGGCATATTTATTTCCTTATAAATCATATACAAGGCATACTATACTAATATATTATAGGTGCAGAAACTTAGTTGTCTACCTGACAGAAAACTTTTCTTTCTTGTTAGCAGAACATATCCATTTCACCTGGGTGATTTGTCCAGCCTTTGGGCATTAACCATTCTTAGGCTCAGTCAATCATGGCCGTTCTCTTTGCTGCTGCCAGTAGGTTGGTCTGAAAATAATCATGAAAATCAGCCAGGGCCAAGCAAACACGAGAAGATTATCTGCTAGGAATTTCCAGCGAAGATTTTCTTCATTGAGAAAAGAGTATTTCTACAAAGGAGAACCATCTTTCTGTGTTGACCCTTTTTGTGCTGTCCTTGCAGGCAATAGGTTAAGGACATGATGCAGACAGACATCATGGAGGTTGCAGTTATAAGAATAGTTGAGAATGGTGGAATGGCAGAATAGAAGATTCCTGAAGAAATTACTTCGCTACTGAACTAATTGTAGCACTGCCTAACTCTAGACCTCTTGCAAAATAAATGCATATATTAGCTTCTTAATCACTGTTAAGTCTGTTTATTTAGGCTATAGAATCCTAATTGATATAATTGTGCATTACAAAAGATTAAAAACAAATTTAAGGTAATTGAAACTAATAGTACTTTTTAAAAAGTATTTCATTAACATGTATTTATAAATTGTTCAAAAGCATTTTTATTCTCCCTAAAACATATTTGGTGACCATAATATCATTGAATATGCTTTATTATTTTTGAAAATCTTGGTTTAATATTTTGTAATATAACTGTGTTGGTATAATTTGAAGTTTCATTTGTTTGAAGGCTTGTTTTAATGGCTGTCAAAGGCAAAAAGGTTTATTACTAGGATATGTGGATCCAAATCAAAGAAGTACATTGTTGGCTATCCCTTCTAAATTCAGTTACTCAATGGTTAATTCCAACTACCTATTACACAGAGCATAAAGGCTTTTTTTGAAATTTGGTTAGGAAATGTCCATGTAATTATTCTTGCAAACTCATTGAAAGTAATTGCAAGTCCATATTTTTAATGAATCATTCCAAACCCTACTACAGTTCTTCATTTTAAACATTGAAAATAGACTATAAAATTCTATCCTGAATTTAAAATATAAGCATAAAAGACATTTTATAGGTGAAATACTTGTTTTTGGTCAAAATTACTTACTTATGGAAACATTTTGAAATGTAATTTAAAAATGCTCTCTCTAGAGTGTCATTCTTTTCCTCTTTTATTTTCTACTGGAAGCAGTTACTTTCCCATTCTCTATTAAACTATCAGTTTTGCCTATAAGCAGTAGACTAAATATTTATTGATTTATTCATTTCTCTTTCTTTGTGAGGTATGGTGTGGAGTGCTTTCTGGTAGATAGCATGCTATTGACTCACCTCACACACTCACACACACAAACACATACAAGTTCACAAATTTGAAACACTTGTCTTCTTAATAAAGGAAAAATATATAATTATGCAGTTCTTCCAAGTATTTTTCCATGATGTAACATGAGAACTTCTGCATAATACAAAAGATCTTCCTTCTTTCACTTTCAATCTATTACAAAACATTGTAAAAAAAAAAAAAAAAAGATACTACATTTTAAACGTCTTGGTTTTTTTTGCGTTTTTTTTAAGGAAAAATTGATCTCATGTAGTATTTTGACCATTTCTGGCAACAATTTTCCCACTGAAATAGTTTGCCCATGAATAATGCAGTGAATGAATTTCATGTGTGGTGTTATTTTTATGACATTAGGAGAAATTATGTTTTAAGTCAAAGCTGTCATTCCATCAGTATTAAAAAAATTTTGTAAAGTAAAATTTATTTTGGCTTTAATTAAAGGAATAGATTTTTAAGACGTTATCTTCACCTGTGCTGAGTCTCTCAATACTGAAGCCAGAAAAGCAGCTCACAAAAAGGTAGCTATTCATTGTAATCTAAAAAAAAATCTCATAAATAGAGTCATGCTAGAAATATCTGTACATTCGCTTGAACTATGCAGCAGACCTTTCCTTTCTGGTCAACTTGTTCATCCATGTTGTAGCATCTATCAGTACTTCTTTCCTCCCTTGTAATCTATCATTATATTCATTTGTTCACATCTTTATCATTATCTTCCAAAAATACTTGCTGAACAAAGAAATGAAATTGGTTCATTAACGTGCCATTTTTCATGTATCACCTCCGACATTTTGAACTGAGGCAGGAAGAGCAAGGTTTTATTCCAAGTTATTTGGTGGCGGGGTCTCCTTCTCCTCCTCCTCCTCCTTCTCCTCTGGTTTTTCTTATCTTTCACTATTAAATTTAAAAAATTGTGCTTATTAAACTTAATGAAATTGTGTAAAATGCTCATTTGACTCTCACATGATTTAAAAAAGAGAGTATTCTGTTTTGTTCTTTGCGTTTGGGGTACCTAGTTCTAAAAAGCCTTCCTTCTAAAAAGACTTCTGAGTTGCTATGACTTCAGAATATCACTGTCTAATCACTCAAGACACAGTGTACACTTACGGGAAATTTCACCACCAACAATAGTGGATGAAAATCCAAGTTTCAAATTGTCTACTTGACATTTTAAAAATTTTGGTCAGACTTTTGCCAGATGTACCTAATTCTGATTGTTTTACTTCAAAACCTCGTTGACAAAGAGCTTGTGTTAGGAGGAGACGTGTCAGCTCTGCAGGTATCTTGTTGCTTTGCTTACACAGGCATTATTACTTTCTGTGGGTTTTTTTTCAAGGAAATTTTCTAAGACATTTGTCTATTTGAAGAGCATTAAGGTAGGTGGAACTAGATAATATAATCCACATTTATAAGCATGCATAAATTGCAACATGTCACAAAATCCTGCATGTATATGACCACATGTGGGTGCTCCTGTCACACTCTGCACATTACAGAATGTTCAGCTTTCTCTCGGGATAACTCATATGCCATATGGACTTATCTGGCCTATGGCTCTGGTGAACACTAATATTTATGCAAATATCAAATAGTTAAAGGTACAGATATGTTATAATAATGAATTCCCACAACCAAATATATGCTTTTGATCATTCCCTGGTTGCACACACCCTTCCCCCCATTCAAGGAAGCTGCATACTAGAAACAGACTTAGGTTTCATGCATTCTTTTGGTCCAGTGAGTTATCAGCAGATGAGCTCAGTCATGACGAGTATATGTAAAGAAGGTCATGGGTATCATATATTAATGCTCATGAAGGAAAATCAGTTCCCTTCTAGCAAATAAATTTATGTTGTTTTCTAATGACACTGGACCCCTTGTGAATCTGAGATGTATTCTAGAAGAAAGTAAATGTAGCATGGTAGTAAAGATACCTGTGAGATCAACTGTCCCAGTTCCTGGGAACTTCATGTATATTGGTTGTTTTTCTTTTTTTTTTTTTTTTTTTTTTTACAGCTTTATAGACATATAATTCCCAGACTGTACAAATCACCTATTTAAACTGAATTGAATCTTTGTATTAGGAAATTCACGGGATTGCACAATCATCACCACAATCTAAATTTACAATGTCTGTCCTCCCCCAAAACATCCCAGGCAAAAGCTAATCTTTCTGTCTCTGTAGATTTTCCTATTCTGAACATTTAATGTAAATATACAGTATGTAATCCTTTCTGACTTATTTTTCATAAAACAATATGGTTTTCAAAGTCTATCCATGTTGTAACATCCTTCAGTAGTTCTTTCGTTTTTACTGTCAAATAATATTCCATTGTATACATACAAGACATTTTATGTATTCATTCATCAGTTGATGGACATTTGAGTTACTCCATATATATTACTATTGTGTGAATTTGAATATCTTACAGGATGCTACCTTACTGTCCATAATTAATTGATCTAAATGAGGCTCTTATAAAATTTCTGAAAACTAGACCCTTCCTATGATGTTGGAAATGTTTTATATGCAAAAGATAGGGTTTTTCTGGCCACATTTCCCAGCATGTGAAGCAGCTGCTCAACATACAGAGACTAGAGATAAAAGATGAACTAAGAATGCTGAAGGTTTCTTCTTCACTGGTTTTCGTCTTGCGGGGCCTAGCAGCTTCCTGCCTTTCCCATTGTTTTGTTGTTCATCTCTTCCTTGGATTCTTCTAGTCAATATACTCCTCATTTTCCACCAAAGGAATAACCATGAGGGGTCAACTTCTCCCAGGAACCTGATGAAATAATCTCATACAAAGTATAACCTACACCTCAGTGTGGAGTCGCAGGATGTGAACTGAGCTTTACCCTGTTGCCCCAGATTGGCCACTTTGACAGAACCCAGGGAGAGGTAGCCTGAGAGTACCCTAAAAAGAACAGAAAAACATTGTGACTAGGCTTCTCAAGATTTTAAAGTATTGCAAACACACACACAAACCTTCAACACCAACAAACAACAAAACAATACTTTTTCCCCCTGCTACTTCCCCAGCTGGTATAATAAGATGGCAGCGTGGAGTTAGGTCTGCATTAGGATATGTAAGCTTGAAAGTGAGTGCTGTGGCTTTTTCCTGCTTTTATTTACTGTGCTAAACTTTCCACCCATAAATGTGAAATTCCAAGAGATTTATTTATAAATGTTAAGGGAGCCTATAACTGAGACTGACACCTCATGCCCAAGTTGGTCATCTGTCTACACAGTAAACTTGCCTACCTGCCGACTATGCTTATGTGAGCAAGGGAAGTAGTGCAGAAGGCAGATAATTGCAGAGAGAGAAAACAAGGCAGAGAGGAGGATCAAAAAAGACAACTGAGTTTCTAGAGACTGAAGTGAACAGTGCAGGAATTAACTCAACTTGAACCAGCTTGCTGCTATGCGACCCCAGAGAGCTGAGTCCAGCGGCGAATGTCTGTTCCACACAGAGCAGGAGTTGAAGGGAACCAGAAAAGCTTAATTCACTGTAGGTCTCTCCCTTCAGTGGCGTAAGCACAGCAGAGGCCCTCAGGGCTCCTAGAGGACCCATACGTGAACATGCCTGAAAACCAGCACTGTGACACCTGCTGCGAAGTGGGTCCTGGGACACCAGTCTTGGGCACAGAAGCAGTGACGAGCAAAGAACAACTACAGCAGCAAGACATTGTTTCCTTTCAGCCTCCGGAATCCTCACTCCAGCCAAAAGAAGAAGAAAACATGTGCAAAAGGGAGGGGAGGAGAAGTGAGAGGGCGGGTCCATATCCCTCTGGCCAATGCCCAGGAGGCCCTGGGGGTGTGCGGGGCAGAGGAGCCGTCAACTGGACACGCAAGTGAATGTTCATTCTAGACAGAATTGTTATACTTAAAAGTGACCAGAGAATTAAAGAAAATATCATTCTTTAATGATATTGATATCATTATCAAGTTTCAATTGTTCTCTGAACTGGTTACACATGCAGCATTTTCCCAACATTCTCAGTAATCGCAGAGGTAAAATGTGTGTGTGTGTGTGTGTGTGTGTGTGTGTGTGTGTGTGTCTTTGGAGAGGAAAGGGACAGCTTTGACCAAAGCATGAAAGGTCATATACAATGAGATCTAATGGCACTCAGAGATAATCTGGTCCAAATATTCATGCACATGAGGTAATTAGAAAACAAACTCAGGTAACATGGCCTGCCAAGGCCACGTGGCCTTCTAATAGCCATGAGCAGCCCTTCCCTAAGGGGTTAGTACTCCTGCTGCTTCAGGGTCTTCTCCCATTGCTTTCTTCTTTCCTGAGGGTTTCCTCAGTTTGCCCATTTTCTGAGAAACCTCTGACAAAAGCATAAAATAATAACTCTTTCTGGTTTAGCATGAATCATGATTTGTCTCCAGTCATATGCCTAGCTAGGAAAATGGCTAGGTAATCAAGGACAGCTATTCTCATCACTAGCAAATATTTACCTGTTCTCAGTGATCAAGGCTAAATGCTTTGAATGTTACCATTTCCAGATAAACAGGAAGTGTCATTCGGCCTTGCTTAAATATCTTAATTTGTAGGCCTTTGGATGATGAGTTATCTTTCATCAAACAGAATTTTCAACCTTCTATAAGCCCTCATTCAGGACTGGCCCTGTGATCACTTTTTGTCCTCCTGTTGACATTCAAGAAAGTTCTTGGGTAGAACTGGGAATGGGAGTAGTGGGGAGACAGAAGGGAGAGAATGCAGTCTTGAGCAGTCCACGCCAGATTTTTATTAAGACTTGTAAGTGTGAAAGAGTTGTTAAATGAAGTATTTGTGATATGAGAATGACTATCTAATCTTTTAATTGTTCACATGGTTTTTAGATGCTTTTAAAAATAATATACAGAATATTTTTTGTCTTTTTAAATACCGCCTTTAACCTACTTTCTCTTATAAAAGGCCACGTTTTTAAATACGAGAGTAGCATCTTTATTACTATACTGTACAGTATATAATTAACTCATAAATGATTCAGCTTAGGTAGCATTAAAAAAGAATTATAGCATAAGTCTTTGTAAGTGTGTGTTAAGGTTATGGTCATGGCTACTGCAGGCTCCATGATACTCTAATTCTCTTAAGAGACTTCCTGGCTTCAGCTCTGAGATGTTATCTATTCGATTCTAAATCAGATGCTGTTTTATTCTTAAAATCCCATTACAGTTATTCTTAGAAAGGCAACGGAGCAAAATAGAGCACTTGCTTTAGGTAAGACGTCCCTGTATTCAGTCCTCAGAATCTCCAGGTCATGGTCAACAGAGGATGAGGAAAAGAGTAAAAGGAGTGATAGGGGGCAGTTAGCGGAAGAAAGCGGAGGCAGAGAGGAAGAAAAGGAGAAAGGGGATGAAGAGAGGAGTCAGTGGGAGGAGGACAAGAGCGCCTGAGAGAAGAAAACTTCAAGAATAGCGAGCAATAGAAAAGAGGAGGAAGGAAGACGGGAGGAAGGCAATGGAATGGCGCATGGAGAGTCTCCTGGGAAGATCTCATTGCTCCTCAAACTCGGTTTTCCCACAGAGACCAAGATATTATTTTTTTAATTTTTTAAAATTAATTTTTATTGGAGTATAGTTGATTTACAATGTTGTGTTAGTTTCAGGTGTACAGAAAAGTGAATTGGTTATACATATACCTATATCCACTCTTTTAGATTCTTTTCCCATATAGGTCATTACAGAGTTTTGAGTAGAGTTCCCTGTGCTATACAGTGGGTCCTTATTAGTTATAGACCAAGATTTTAAATGAGAGAGTAAAGGTGAATCTTTTGGAAAGGTTCATTGTACATATTCTTTGGATTTAAAAAATATATTTCATTGTCTATTATTTTAAAAATTCACTCTGGCAAAACATTTGAAATTTTTCACATTTAAATATTTTAGACTATACATTTTAAGACTATGTTCCTTAAAAATACATGGAACATTTTTTTTAAATAAAATGAGATCAGAGTGAACAAACGAGATCAGAGTGAACAAATGAGATCAAAGCAACTCCATTTTTCTGAGTCAAGAGTTTTTCACTTGTTCTTCCATTTCATTATATATTCCTTTAATAACATTTTAGTTGATGCAAAATATTCCAGTGCACTGGAATTTACTGTATCATTGTTCATGCTTTCCATTGCCATGAGGGCGTTTTCTAGGGATGGGGGGGCACTTGGTGTTTTCAAATAGCTTTCTGTATTGTAAACTGGGTAATACTGAAAAATCTTTATACGCATTTCTGTGTGAATATTTACTATTTCCTTAGCACCAATTACGTGAACCTGTGAACCTGTGCTAATGAGTTTGTGAATTTTATGTCTTTGGTGACTCATTACCAAATCATTCCTCAGAAAGTTACTGATTTACTATCCTTCTAGCAGTATTTGAAAAACCCCACAAATAGATGTTTCTACATCACTCTATAATTAGTGAAATGTTGAATTATTTTACTACCTGAATAATACGAAATTGAAAAAAATGAAGATTAAAGGAGACTACAGTAAGTTAAACTAGATCAAAGAGCAAAAAATTTTCTCCATGAATGATTTTCTTTAAATTCCTTAAATAATGTTCTAAAGGCACTGTAATTGTTTGGAAAGGAAGAACTGATTATTAATACCAAAAGAAGGCCTATAGACTTAACAATCAGTTGCTATTTGATTAAAGGCCTTACTTTTTTCTTTTCTTTCCATTTCTGTCTGCACATTATAAACAAATTACTTGCGGAGTTACACGGATGATCATCATTTGCCAAAATTATCCAAATTAGCTCTTTGATATCCTATGCTGTATATTCTGTGTATACCAGCTTCAGCTGACACAAGGTACATTTTAAACTCTTTCCAGTGCAGAAGAGTTCATGTATTTGAATTTCACATGCAACGCCTAAATTATGTTGCTATACTTACTACATAATAAATGCTAAAATTATAATAAGTGCTAGAGTATGCAAGCAATTAAAACATAGTCAATCCAATTGTATTTTAAGGTTATAAAATGGTAACTCCAAACATAATCATTCCAATTGATTTCTGAAGGTGTCCTTTGCCTGAACAAGATACAGAAAAGGAGAATTTGGATTTAGATAAATGATAAAGTAAAGATGATCATTTACAAAGCAGTATTTTAATTGTTATTTATTTCTTAAGATCAATCCTAAAAACTGTTTAAGAGTTATAAATAAATATGTTGTTTTTAATTGTTTTGACATCTGGACAGCTCAAAAAACATCATAGAATAATTCTGATAGAAATTATGTTTTATATCTTACCCAGATTTACTTTGCTCTTTAAGACTTTTCCCAGTCCATTTTTCCTATCTATTTCTCAATATTTCTTTTTCTGATAGCTTCATATTCAAAGCTGAAAATATCAGTTTGCCTCTAATAAATCATGTCTCAAAATTGAATTTACTCAGAAAAAGAAATCTGGATTTTAGGAAGTATACATTCTATAAAGGGAAGAAAGGAAAGTTCTAAACTGAAGATGAGTTTAGATCTGATGAATGCTTTTAAAAGCATTCAGCCAAAGATAGAAGAACTGCCCAAGTGAAAAATATATATCTTTTCCTACTAAGAGACTATTATAAGCTGATGAAATATTTTAGATAGAATGATTTAAGGTAATTGCAGCAGCCAAATTTAATGTAAAGGAAAGGGAACAGCCAAAAGTGAGAAGAAATTTGAGAGTGTTCATAATTAGATAATAAGACAGATTGAGATCCTTTGTGAGCTGGGTGGGATTCTTTTTCCTGCACTGTTTAAACATGTAATTTTGGTTGTTAAAATAAAAAAGATCATTTCAATAGTATTTAACTGTTATCATTCATTTGTAATCACATTGTGTTTTGATGAATGGCTGGACTTTTTACTGCTAGTTTATGAGAACCAAATTTCAATTATATCAGAAAATAATACGTCTTCATTTGTGAGGCATTTCATGTAGAAAAAAATTAAGTTTTCCCTGATCTATATCTAGGCATATTTTTTTTCTGTTTGTACACAGATAAGATTCTCTGAGGCATTCATGAATATTTTGGTGGCTCCCATGGGGGTCTGACATTTCAATATTTCCTGCCACGCTTGAGAAGGAGGCATTTAAAAAAATTAAAGGCACTGATAAGCAAATCCTTCATTAATAAAACAGACTATTAAGTTTGCAGCTCCAGTACTTAAATTTTCCCTTTTTTTTAATCTAAAATTAATTTGCAGGTACCATGAACCTTTTTGAAGTCTGAAAAAAAAGGGCAAGATTTTTTTAAAATGGCTTCATCTACAGTACATCTCTGCTCCACAGATCATTTTCTCCTTTATTTAATAATTAATGCCAGCTACACCAGCATGTTTAAATCCTCAACAGATAAGAAATAATTAAGTTAACACCACTCAAAATGATATGTAACATCTCAATCAGTGAGAATTTTTAAGTGGTAACAAGGAGAATGAAAGTATTGGAAGCTGCATGGTAGGATTTTTTTTTTTTCCAGTGAAAGTCAAAGGCACAGTCATACAGATGCAAGAAACACCACAATTTAGTGAAGTTGTTGTATCATCTGCTAAAATAAATGATGTAGCTGCCAGCAGTCTAATGAACACGCAGACAGTACTTTCTTGGCTCTCTCAGTTGGTTGTCTACAAACCCCCAAATATATTCCTAATTTAAATAGTAGACACTTCCCTGGATGTTGACCCTCCCTTCATTTTCCTCCTTATTCCAATCTCACAAATACTAAATTGCTTGGCTCAAGAAAAGAGGTTTAATTGTCCCCACCTTCCTCTCTAAGCTCACGGAATATAATAGACATGAATAGCAAAAGTGTTTCATTCTCTCTCTCTCTCTCTCCTCTTTTTTTCCTCCCTCTGTCTTCTCCCTCAGTTTGCTGAAGCAGCTATGTGCTAGTCTCCATCTCTGGAAAAGCACCCATGTGCCTTTGCCCATGCACCATAGGAATCACGGTAAGGAAAGAAAATGCACCATAAAAATACAATCTTCCTGCAAGTACACACAGGCAAACACATTCCTTGCATTATTTTTGGACCACTATCTAACACCGAGTTGACACAGAAAATCTGGGCACCTTAATTTGGCTTCCCTTCATTTCATGTGCCTTATCTGAGAAACAGGGAAAATGACATGAAACACAAAAGTCCACTAAAAACAATGGCAAAGAGAAATGATTTCCTCTTTCAGCTGCAGTTGTCTTCATCACCCAACACGCATCATTAACATCATCATCATGATTACATTTTATGAAAGCTTACTGCACGCCAGGCAGATTGTTAAATGTTTCCAAAGAATGACGGCCCTTTGGTTTTCCATTAGAAAAGGTGTGGAGATTCCACCCCATCGGCCCAGTGGTTGAATTTGTACAGTGCCACGGAGTGTGGTTACTCCCTTCTGCCCCAGAGAAAAACTTAAAAGGACACATTAACCCAAAGTCACTGCACCGCAGTGTAATCTTTGTCTGGAGCCATTCATACTATTCCCAAGCCAAATTCCCAGTCTAAACTGAGTGACCCAGGAAATACGTGGGGCAATTGCAGAGAGCGGGCTAATAGGTGAGTGGCAGCAAATCTCTGCTGTCTCAGTTTGAGGGCAAGGAGGAGGTGAAGGGCTGAGGCCTTTGCGAGTTACTCACAGCAGGGCTGGCTCATGTGCTTGTCCTGTGGATACTTCTAGACCTGGTCAGGTCAGGCGGGGGAATGAGTCAGAGACGAGGTAGGAAAAGCTCTGCTACCCCCCATCACTGCTTTGTCCACGACTCCAAACCCTGGACTTATATGACTTAATAACACTATCAGAAGCAAGTCAGGCTGACGAGAGAGCTTTTTTCCCATTTGTTCCCACTTGTTCCTTCCCTCCTCATGACCCAATCTTTCAGGACATTTAATTTAGGTAGTTTTCCTTAGTGGTCAATGGCTTATTTTCTTAAAATAACCACAGGGCACTCTACTCCACAAGGAGCCTATGTACCATCCCGTGCTGTTTGTAGAGCAGCGTTTATTTATTCATCCTTGCAGGATATTCACATCGCCTCATGAGTACCCCAGGCTCACCTGTCTTTGCACTTACCGTGTAATATAGAGCACTTCTCTCCTTTAGAGGAGAGA
Organism: Eschrichtius robustus; assembly: GCF_028021215.1. NCBI lineage: Eukaryota > Metazoa > Chordata > Mammalia > Artiodactyla > Eschrichtiidae > Eschrichtius > Eschrichtius robustus. The sequence goes on along the minus strand of NC_090832.1, from coordinate 66,319,430 downwards.
TTCTGTCATTCGCCTTCTTTTTCCCAGCTCCTAGCACAAAGTCTGGCCTAGAGCTGGCACTACCCAAATATGTTTTGAAACAAACTAGACTGAGGCAGTGTATCCCATTTATTTATTCATACACATAAAATATGTTTCCATGGGTAGTAATTTTAATCTGTTAATCATGACATCTGAAGTCAAGGATAGTTCCACTCTTTTCCTGATAGCTCTGAGGGAGGAAACAACATGAAACCATTTCCTAATGAGTGAGTGCCCAAAACTCTCCTGAAGGCATAGATTTTTTGGAAATGCTGACAGTCTTCTCTGTATAATAGGGTTCTAGAATCAGTGGAAGTGAAACATTTGTCAGGGTTTTACAAAGAAATAGAACAGTAAGGTGTGGTTGAGTGTGTGTGTGTGTATACACACTCATATATTATATATGCATATGTATGTGTGTGTGTGTGTGTGTGTGTGTGTGTATATATATATATATTCAAGTCCAAAAGACAGTCCACAGGCAAAATTCTGTCTTTCTTGGGGGACCTTGTTTTGTTTTCTCTTAAGACCTTCAACTGATTGGATGAGACCCATTATGGACAGCAATCTGCTTTGCTCAAAATTTATTGATTAAACATTGATCTCATCTAGAAAATACCTTCACAGCAACATCCACACTGATGTTTGATCAAATATCTGAATACTGTGGCCTTGCAAGTTTGCCACGTAAAATTAACCATCATACTAAATATTACAATAATATGAGAATTTCTGGGAAAAAAATTTTTTGAATGATTTCAGTTTGGTGTAGAAAAGGCTGTGGAAAAAATTGATTAAACACCCAGAGATAAAGATTTCATTAGCCAACTTGCACTAAATGAAGTTTTGCCAAAATATACTAACTTTTTCTACATCAGCTCTCTGTGGAATTTAAATCTGTGAACTTAGGAAAAGTTGGAATTTGCATGCTCTAGCAAGGAGTTCAAAATCTTCTCTCCACTTTTCCAATTGCTGTCATTTCTTTGCATGCACCCTAAGCAACCCTAAAGTAATTATCCACAAGAAAGCAGTTGCCTTTTCTGTCCCTCTAATTTTGCAAAAGTTCTTGGCCTGTCTATTGAAATTCCAATAAGAAATCAAGATTCTGCTCAAATGTCACTTCTAGGAAGTCTTCCATACCTTGCATGTGGAATAAGTAGTTTCCTACCTTCATCTATGTTTCCATAGTATATGGTTATAACTTTTTTAAAAACAGCCTGATTTTATTCAAATTATTTAGATATAAATCTGTCCTCGGTAATTTGTGAGCTCTCCCATATAAGAGGGCAAAGTACTAGTTCCTTGAATGTCTAAGTGTGGGCCCCAAATCAGCAGCATCAAAATCACCTGGGAGCTTGTCAGGAATAGAATCTTGGACCCATCTCTCACTTTCTGAGAAACTATGTGTATTTTAACAAGATTTCAGAATGACTTAATGATACTAAAATGTGTTAAATACAGTTCCAGGTGTTGTATTAACAAAGATGACTAAGACAAGATTTCTGCATGAAAGGAACCCTTGTTCTCCTAAGGAGATCATTATCAGTTTCTAGAACAGGCTCTCACATTGAGTTTGTAAGCAATACTCCACATGTCATGGATATTCAACTCCCCCTTTGACCTTCCCGTCTCTCTCTATTCTTGAACTCCTCCTGTTTTCCAGGTCACTTTATATTGATTCTAAGTGCAATTCAAAATAAAATGTATACTAAGCCATACAAATAAGTATAAGGAAATCCAATACATTTCTTGTGCACCACCCATCCACCACCCCTTTCTAATCAGGTACCTTAACATTCAAAGTTCTTGTTTGTGTTATTTTGTTTTGTTTTGTTTTCCAGTGTCCATTGCTAGTGCCTCATCACAGGCTAGGTCTGTCTAGCCTGTTCCAATTGATTGGAAAACCATCAATTCTTGAAACACAAGGTTGAGGTGTCCTTTTTTTGCACCTCCATGAAACTAGAATGATGGCACATCACACTGCCATTTTTGTTTGCTTCTCTAGTTAACCTGTGGTCAACTTGAAGTCAGAATCACTGTCTGCTATACAACATTACCTCTAGTGTCTTATTCACACCCTGCGGGCTGGCGGGTCCTCAATAAATATTTGTTGTTATACTAGTTTCATTGGCTGGTCTAACCATAAAAATTACATAAGACAGATGAACAGGAGACAAAGAAAGTTAATTATGCACGTACAAGACCCCAAAAGACGTGAGACTCAAAGGCAGTTAGGCAGTTGAGGTTATATGCTATCCTGAGCTAAGGAATGGATAGGGGTCTGAGGCTTCAAAAGGGAGGAAGACAGTTCACAGGAAGATGAGAAGAGAAGGTGTTTGGTAACCAGATATGTGCACTGCCCTGCAGGTAAGTCTCTCAGATAAAAAAGCTATCTCTGCTAATAGCTCTCTTTCTGGGCCAGACCCCTATCTATATTTCGAGACAATTAAAAGAGAGGTGAAAGGTTTTCCTGAGTCTGCTGGGTCTTGATTGCCTTCAGCTCAAAATAATCCACATGCCAACGTGGCTTAGTTTGGGGTGGCAAATTCTGCTCCCCTTCAATTTGGTGAGTGAGTGATGAATGCAGTTAGATAAATAACAACCACACATTTAGAAAAGGACAGATCCAAAAGACAGAAATTACCCCAGCAATTTACACAAAACTGGGTTATCAAAGTAGGAGTTCTTTATGCAAATGTGGGATTTTTTCCCCTCTAAATTATAACAACCATAAGGGAGAGTTTGTGTAATATTTTTGATTGTGGGGATCTCAAGTTTAAATTTGATCTTTTGAAATTAAATTCACTCCTCTCCTCCCCATCCCCCACATGGCAATTAGCAGGAAGTAGGCACTGAGCAGAAGTGAGGGCCATTAGAAAAATAGTTTGTTGCTAATGAAATCAGTGGAAGGCCACCAGGTTCCTTTTCAATTCTTCTAGGTACTTAAGTGGTCAGCTAAAATCAAGAATTTATATCTTTAATCTCATAAGTAAATTTCTTCCCTCAGCTCTACTTTTTTTTTTTTTAAAGATTGATTGATTGATTGATTGATTGCTATGTTGGGTCTTCGTTTCTGTGCTAGGGCTTTCTCTAGTTGTGGCGAGCGGGGGCCACTCCTCATCGCGGTGCGCGGGCCTCTCACTATCGTGGCCTCTTGTTGCAGAGCACAGGCTCCAGACGCGCAGGCTCAGCAGTTGTGGCTCACTGGCCCAGTTGCTCCGCGGCATGTGGGATCCTCCCAGACCAGGGCTCAAGCCCGCGTCCCCTGCATTAGCAGGCAGACTCTCAACCACTGCGCCACCAGGGAAGCCCCCCTCAGCTCTATTGAAAGAAATTCTTGGCCAAGGTTAAAGAAATGCCTCCTTGAATTTGATCAAGAATTTCCATTTTAACTTTAGTAAACATTAGGAGAGTTTGATGTTTCTCTCAGGTACTTGCAGGGGGCTTAGTTTTAATACCATTTCTCTTAATGTGTTAGCTATTATTTTTACATAAATAGTTTAGCAGCAGGCTATATATTAAATCCCAAATACACTGTCTTCTTAGTATTTCTAAAAATAAATAAAAGCATACAAAAGAAACATTTATGTAAAATGACACACATTCCTCTAGGTTCAGCTGAAAAAACAGAGGTTTATTAAGGAAAACAAGAAATGCTTTCTAGTGGTAGAAGATAATGCCTCAAATAAACATGAATAAGATCAGCTCCTTGAAAAAAATCTCTGGATCTTGTTATAGTCAGTTTCAGGGGCATATGGTGACAACTTTAATGATGGATTTATTAGGGCTCTGGCCGTATTTGTACAATGCCTTTAAAAGTAAGCACCTGGGCACAAAACTCTGCTGAGAGGACATTCATATTACAAGTGGCATTTGGGAATGAATGAGGAATGGCCGTGAATCTGCAGGCTTGTAGAGCATGACAAATTTTAGTAAAGCACTTGAGTCGGCTCTGCTCAGCGTCTATCTCTAGGGACCACGGAGTTGCCCATCACCACACCCCTTAGTGCTCAGACAAAGATATTAGAAAGGCTGCCAAATTATCTTGACCTAATTAACTGGAATTCAAACTGGGGCAGTATTTTATGTAGTCTAAATTATTGTGCACTTGGGTCTGGCTATTTTCAGCCCATAGTGATGATTTCTTATTATTTTGCACACATGTAGCACTCTTACATCTGCAAAGCATTGAAACATATTTGAATTAACTTTTCCTGTTAGAGTTTAATAATTTGAAATATTTCCATATTAAAGATGAAAAAAACTGAGGCATGAATACATTAGACTATCCGTGATGGTTAATTTAATTCTGACTGATACACTGTCTAAGCCTAGTTGTACTCGATTATGAGAAAGACCTATATGGAGAAGTCTAACATAATAACAATAGAGGATTATGAATCTTCTCATGAATGGCATTACCTGACAGATTTTTCTCATCTGTGGCAGTGACTCACTTGTTGATGAGCCTCACAGAGGTAGAAGCAACCTCCTCCAGGGTAGCAAACTAGAATTTGTGTGTTTTTGTCTGGGTGTGAGTGGGTTTAATTTGCGAAAGTATCACACAGATAATTCTGATACCCTCACTGCTCATCCCTAGTGAGAATCACTGACCTGAAACAATGGCATTCATAAATTCTGGGAGAGCCTGAAATTATATCCTCTAATTATTTAGTCTAAAAAAAAATTATTATACTTTGCTTAATGTGAATAAAATGACATTTTTTTCAGAATTGAGTATCATTGATTTGTGTTCGCAGTTGAAGAAAGCAATACTCATTTTTTTAGCACCTATTATATGAGAATCAAAAGTTCAATTTTTTAACCCAGTAGACCAGGTCAGTAATTCACAAGATTTTATCAAATTGTAGTCTTATAAGGCCTTCCATAATTCTCCTTTCAATGAAACTCTCTCAGTTTCTTAAGTCGCAGATATTCTCCCATTGGCAAAAAAGATATGAAAAGTGCTCTATATACATTAACTATGTTTTAAGGTTCAGGATATACTACTTGTGCTGTAACAGATGATTAAAAGTGTCTGAAACAAACATTCTCCTTTACGTGCCAATTATGATCCATATTATCTTCAAAAATTAGATCTAAACTCATCCTTAGACTGTGGATAAAATACATCCTTTATCCCAGTAGATGAAATACACCCCGTTGTTCTGTTCATTTCTTTGTCTGGTGACAGATAAATTATAAAATGTTGTGTTTATTGTGATGGAGCGCCTATCATATTCCAGGCATTGCCCCTTGTATAATGCTCGCAAATGTCTACAAAGATGGTACTGTACTTTCACCACTTAACAGATGAAAAAGATGAGAGCCAGAGATATTAAGTAGCTTGACAATGATCACCCAAAATAATGAGAAGTAGGGACAGAATTTGAACCCAGGTCAGATTTCAGCGGTCATGCTCTTATCCACTATGCAATACTGTCTATCAGAAACAAAATCATTTGCGATTCAGTGCCCCCATTCACCCCCCGACACAGTGGGGCTGAGGTATTCTTTTTTAGTAAAATTAATAAATCTGTTTCAAATCTGCTGTTCAGGTGTTTTAGGCCTACAGAACTACATTAATATGTATTTTCCGTAAGATTTTATAATTTGACTGATAACTTCTGAAACTTGTTAATTCTCAAGGTCACACTACATTTTAATTCTGTCCTTCAAGGTGCTAAATAACCCTTCCCAGTCTGATGTTATTAACTAAGTAAATGAGCATGTTTTGAGATGATTGATGGAATTATTAAATAACACTCATCCTAGGACTAACCCCATTAGTCATGTTTCCCAACTTTGATATTGAACTATTTGAGCTACAACTGTGAAACAAATTATATACCTTTTTAATAGTGATAGGGTAAGGATCTCAACTTTTTCAAATCCTCTCTGGAAGTAAAGAGGTTATTTAAAAAAACATATTTCAAAATTCAGAAATAGTTTAAATCTTTTAAAATCATTGATGAGATTGTCAGGTTAAAGGAAAACTTCCTAAAGTTCAGATAATCATTAATTACAGATTTAATTAATGGAATTATTAATTTCTAATTCTTCATAATTTTGGACTTCAATATAGGAGAGCCATCTGATAGCATTTGTTTCCTCATGAAATTGTTCTCATAGTTTTATAGTACCTACTGCTTTACATACTCAGAAACAAAACAAGGTACAAGTTCCTCAAATGACTGTTGTTTTTCTTTCTTTTTATATAAAAAAAAAACTATATCTGGAATTAGACATTTTTTCCTGAAGTTTCTTCTGCTAAAGTTCAATATATAAATGCAACAAGTTTTGTTTGTAAAATATATTTTTGAAAAATTCACAAACATACCTAGTCAAGAATAAAATGTTCTTTTCATAAACTACTTTTTTTATATATAGTAGTATTAAATTTTCACAGTAAAATAATGTCAGTACAATACAACCTCTTGTTTAACAAATCATATTTTTTCTTATGTATGAAGATATTTGTGGTATTCACTTTTCTGGAGAAGTTTTAAAACCCTCTAGACTTTGTTGCTACAGGTGTGTTGCTTTTATTTGTTTGTTCTTTGTTTGGTTTGATTTGTTTCTTTTTCTTTTTATAATTGAGATTTGTTCCTACAATCTTCTCCAAATTTCATCAGTTCCTATTATACTTGACAATTGTGCAGCAAATTCAATGAAAAAAAGGCTGTTTTACTCTCTACATTTTCTTGCAACTTTTCATGGATTGTCTGAAATGAAGGTTTTCTCAATCAACATGTATTGTAGTATCTCTTCCCCTCTACTAAATAAATTGGAGCTAAATTTCACCTTGTTGCCCACTATTGCAATTAATTTAACTTGCAGTGCATTCTGGGGCTACTGCTTTTTGTTTTCTAGATGGTACAGAACAAAGGTTGAATTGGGAACTCTACACTACACCCAATTTAGAACCTAATTAACCACAAAAGGTAAAACTGAGGGCAGTCCCCAGTAAGCTGACAATGAAAATCGTGGCTGTCCTAAACCCGATAAGAAAGAAACGGAGAGTTTTAAATTGAGATCACTACCGGCATAGCCGTGGGTTTCGGCAGTGACAAACTGTAGTTACAGATTCCAACAGCCCCTGATGAAAAGCTGTTCTCATTCCCTAATGCTTTATGGGAGAGCTGCAGCTGCTTGGAATATTTTTCAAGCAGAAAGCCATCATCATGACAACACCAGAGTAAAAGAGGGCAAAAAAAAATTCTTTCTGGTAGGGAAATAAAGACATCTTAAGCTTGACTTCAAAAGCTCTCTACAGCAAACAGTAGCTGTGGAAATACTGTTTCATCTTTGCCTCTGGGATATTATTAAGCTTTTCTAGTAGCTCTAACTGCAGGAGAAGGGATTACAGAAGTTGCTGCTGTGTATCTGCCTGCCATACAAATATCTGGAAAAGCTGGGATCATGGATTTGTATTTCGGCCAGTGATTAGCCAACCCCAAGAAACTGACCTGGTAATGAATACCGCAACACAACTCTTTTCACACCACACAAATAAAAACATGCAAGACACTTCCATTTCTTGCTGAAATGTCAAGGACTTCTCTTTGGTGAAAGTTTGCAAAATACAACAGGGGCCAGTACTGCTGTCCCTACCAATAGCATGCATTGTCCAGCAATGCCATTAACCCTGCATCATTTATGGCTGTGTCAGCATTTCCATGAAGAATCCCTACTTTCCAAGGTTGTAGCTCAGTTGTTTAAAAATCCACTAGCAGTGGCAGTGACCCACGCAGTTCTGGTCTAGAAATTGTACCACATCGTTTTAGCACAGAGGGCAGTCACCCAATAAAAATTAGTAATCAAAGGTGCTTTATTATTACTGTTGATTTGATTCAGCTGCTCAATATGTTTTTTTCAAAAATCATTTTTCAGTGGAATGCAACTAATGTCCATTTGATGGGGCTGGATTACTTGTTATTTTGAAAAAGAAAAAATAACAAACCAAATTTATTTTTTAAAATGAATGAGTGTATGTAGAGTGCATTTAAACATGTCATCAAAGATTTGCAACTGAGATTGAGTGAAATTTGGTTTCTCTGTGTACATAATAGTCATGATGTAGCTAAGTCCCCTAAAAAAATAAAATTAATGATGGTTACTAAATAATTACTAAATGTCTTTACGGTTGGCATTTTTTTCTTACAGATTAGAACGTGAAAGTGAATCTGAAGTGTACGGTGAATACATATATATTACATTAGTTGTGAAAATTGCAATACACTTTGCACTTGAAATTTATCTTCTCAGGACAAAGAAATGTCAGAACACACAATGAAGGACCTAAAACATATAATCAAGATTGAGCCACAAAGTATTTTGAAACATAGGGTGAAATTTATTTTTAATGAATATTAACATGAATTTGATTTGGTTTTTTCAAATCCTTGCACATTTCACAACCTTTCTTTAGACACAACGGATTAAAATATGTTTCTGTTTTTAAAAGGTCTCCACACCAGAAGTTTATAGTCTTAATTTTCCTAAGCAGTTGAAATTTCAAGAAAGCATTCTATGATTATTCTCTGATCCCCTGCCTTATCTAGATTAACAGTGAGACACATTAGTGCAACCTCGTCATTATTATTTCCGTCAATTTCCTCTTTATCTATTTCATTATTTCAATTGCAATGTACTTTACAACATCTATAATCACTTTCCAATAATAGAGATTTATAGTAAGGGACGACCATATAGTAAATCCACCTCCCAACTTTGTACTGAAAATGCATGCTTTTAAATAAAGATATTATAAGTCTTTAGTCTATTATTGATATTTTATTTTCTTGTTTGTGGCTATCCTCAGGCCATAAAACATTGAGGTCTAATCTTGCATATCAGTATATTTTAATAAGCATTCAATAAAACAGCAACAACTAAAAATTTATTTAATCCACTATTCTGAAGAAAAAAAGTACATCTGTATACCTAGATAGATGTGTACATCTAACTATCTATCTATATCTATCTATCTTTTATCTATCAGAAGAATGGTTCTAAAATATGAATTGACATATTGTAACACTTTCAGATTTTCATAATACTTCAGACTTTTTATAAAGCTTTCCAAAATATAAAGTTTATTTCAAACAATCAGCTGCTTTGGAAACATTTGTTTAGTAATGGCTATTAAATGCTATTTAAATGAAGGAAATGTTATTGTAAAATATACCCATGTACATTAACTTAGATTTAAAATAGGTTAAAGTTCTGGGATTCCTTTTTGAGAAGTAACTATTTGCATTCCATCTCTTGATACGAAGCTTTAAGTATCAAAGTGCTTTGATGAATAATAAATACAAATATAAATGAATAAACATTCTGATGCCAGGAAAGAGGCAGATAAATATTCCAAGGAGATGACTTTGGTTTTTTGTTTCTTTATTTTAGAATGTATTTTGCATTTGGCCTAGTCAACAAATAGATGAAAACAGAAAAATAAAATAAAATATTTACTACACAGATGAGCCACTCTCGTAGTTCCTATATTTCCTGATGAGTCTGAGGTGCATAAATTCAGTGTTCCGCGAAGCAGGATGATCCTTCTGCCTTGGCATTTTATTGGTCATAATATAGGGGGTGACTTATGAATCTTGGGGGTTTCTAGAGTGATTTTAAAAATCAGTCCTCATAGCAGAAGAAAAACAGTATATGATTCCCCTGCGGCTGTTGCCGTTCAGATTTATTGCTCACTTTAGGGCCGGGCTGGGAACAGGAGCATTCAGTGCTGCCTCTGCTTCACGGCTCCAGGAGCAATGGCCTGGCAGCCCCATTCCAGGGAGTCAAGTTCAGGGATCATGGATGGCGTGGCGGTGAGTATTCTGTGACTCTGAACTAGAAAACTTCAGAGAAGGGTGCTCATTTTATGTGATATGCTAGGAAAGTTGGGATCTATAATCAGAAATACAGACTCCTTCACTGGTTGCCTGAATGGCTGGGAAGGTCATGAGTCAGGCTGACGAAATGTAAAAGGCAGAGAGCTGAAGTTTTCCTCCTGCTGTGATCAGATGTTCTCAGGATTCCAGCGGAGGTAATCTTTAAAGGAAACACGGCAGAGCTCTGGAAGACTTTGTGATCATGACCCACCAGTAGCCCACAGGCTCATTGGAGGGGCCAGTTTGAGCTGGTCTGTGGTCAATTTTTATCCTGCTATTCTTAGATACTCTAAAATTACAGACCTTAATCTCTGAGGTAGGACTTTAACTCTCACCATGCAGAGGTACCAAAAATAAGGCACCAGCGATTTCATCTTAAAATAAGCTGGTAACATCCCATGCATCCATGTCTTCTAGAATGTTCCAAACTCAAAATAACTTACATGTTAAGATTGTTCATAATTTACAAAGGGCTTACAAACACCATATGATTAAATTCTCAGAAAAACCTTTGATAAGGAAACTATAAGTGATCTCTCCTTTTTCTTTTTTCCTTTTTTTTAAAAAATTTTTCTTTTTCTTTTTTAAACAGTAAACAAGAGTTTGCAAAGAAATAAGAAGTGATTTTCTCTGGCGAATAAACAAGAAATAAACATCAGCTTCCAGGCCCTGGTCTCAACTATGGCAGATATAAGGATTCATTGTGTAGTAGAATCTCTGCTAAATCTAAACTTTGTTCATGCAATCTTCTTGACACACTATTCACAGTGTACAACAACTCAGAGCAGTTCACACAAAGAGGAGACAAATTACCATCTTGGTTTCATGGACCAGTGAAAACCAAAGATCAGAACACAGAATGTCTGATTCCAGCTTCAGGTCATCAGATTTAATGAGAAACATATCCTAACCACAAGTAAATAAAATGTCAAATGTGATGTGCACTATTCTTATGCATGTTACTCTTATACATATGCAAGAAATAAAAGTAAATCAATGTGAAATTTAAAAAAAAAACAACCTGACTACAAAGAGAAACAAACGAACTCTGCTGTACTACACATGAATAATACAACCACAATGAAGGAGGAAAAAGCAAAGCCAACAAACCAAACAAAAATACAAATCGAGCTTCCCTGGTGGCACAGTGGTTAAGAATCCACCTGCCAATGCAGGGGACACGGGTTCGAGCCCTGGTCCGAGAAGATCCCACATGCTGCGGAGCAAATAAGCCCGTGTGCCACAACTACTGAGCCCACGTGCTGCAACTACTGAGCCTGTGCTCTAGAGCCTGTGAGCCACAACAAGAGAAGCCACCGCAATGAGAAGCCCGCGCACCACAATGAAGAGTAGCCCCCGCTCGCTGCAACTAGAGAAAGCCTGCGCACAGCAACAAAGACACAACACAGCCAAAAATAAATAAATAAATAAATAATTTTAAAAAAAACAAATAGACAAACCAAATTAATTCAAGGAACATTTGAACTTAGCATTTTAACTGTATATTCTCAAAGTAAGGGCAATGTAGACCTGCAAAAATGTTCTTTAAACTCTTTCTTGTAGGTTGTGTTTTCATAGTCGTGTAAGTCCAGCAATTCTGAAGCTCTTTTATATGTTTTGTCAGATTGAGTCAATGAACAAGTGTGTTGGCATTTGGAGCCAGGATTCCCATTATGGAAGGGGGGATATACAACATGGACTGGGGAAAAGCAAGCAAGAAGCCAGGGGGTGGACTGAAGTTGGACGTATCTGTATTTATCCAGTAGGCATATATATACACATACATTCACAGATATTTTAATTCTGTGAGCTGAGTAGGACTAGTAGCAATTATATCCCAATACAGGCATATCTCATTTTATTGTGCTTCACTTTATTGGGTTTTGCAGATATTGGGTTTTTCACAAATTTAAGGTTTGTGACAAAACGGTGTCTCAGGAGTCTGTCAGTACCATTTTTCCAATAACATTGCTCACTTCATGTTTCTGTGTCACCTTTTGGTAATTCTGGTAATATTTCAAACTTTTTCACTATTATTATATTTTTATGGTAATCTGTGGTCAGTGATATTTGATGTTACTATTGTCATTGTTTTGAGGGGTCACAACCATGCCTGTGTAATATAGCAAACTTAATAAATGTCATGTGTGTTCTGACAGCTCCACAGACTGGCCATTCCTCCATCTCTCTTTCTCACCTCAGGCCTCCCTGTTCCCTGAGACTCAACAATATTGAAATTAGGCCAATCAATAACCCTACAACATCTGGTTAGGTATTCAAGTGAAAGGAAGAGCCCCACGTCTCTCATTTGAAATCAAAAGCTAGAAATGCTTAAGTTTAGTGAGTGAGCCATGTTGAAAGCTGGGACCGGCCAAAAGCTAGGCCTATTGCACCAGTTAACCAAGTTGTAAATGCAAAGGAAAGGTTCTTGAAGAAAATTAAAAGTGCTACTCCAGTGAACACACAAATGATAAGAAAACCAAACAGTCATTGCTTATATAGAGAAAATTTTAGTAGTCTGAATAGAAGATCAAACCAGCCACCACATTCCCTTAAGTCAAAGCTAAATCCAGAGCAAGGGCCCAACTCTCTTCAATCCTATGAAGGCTGAGAAAGGTGAGGAAGTTGCAGAAGAAAAGCTTGTAGCTCACAGTGATTGATTCATGAAGTTTAAGGAAAGAAGCCATCTCTATAACATCAAAGTGTAAGAAGAAGTAGCAAGTGCTGATGTAGAAGCTGCAGCAAGTTATTCAGAAAATCTAGCTAAGAGAATTCATGAAGACGGCTACACTAAACAACAGATTTTCAATGTACATGAAACAGACTTATACTGGAAGAAAATTTCATCTAGGGCTCTTATAGCTAGAGAGGAGAAGTCAATGCCTGGCTTCAAAACTTCAAAGGAAAGGCTGACTCTCTTGGTAGGGGCTAATGCAGCTGGTGACTTTAAGTTGAAGCCAATGCTCACTGACCATTCTGAAAATCATATAGCCCTTAAGAATTATGCCAAATCTACTCTGCCTGTGCTCTAAAAATGTAAAAACAAAGCCTGGATGACAGCATATCTGTTTTTTAACATGATGTACTGGATAGTTTAAGCTCACTGTTGAGACTTACTGTGCAGAAAAAAATCCTCTGAAAATATTACTGCTCATTGACAATGTAACTGGTCACCCAAGAGCTCTGATAAAGATGTACATGATTAATGTTGTTTTCATGCCTGCTAACAGAACATCCTTTCTGTAGCTCATGGATTGAAGAGTAGTTTTGACATTAAAGTCTTATTATTTAAGAAATACATTATTTAAGAAATACAGTGATAGCTGCCATAGATAGTGATTCCTCTTATGAGTCTGGACAAAATAAATTGAAAACCTTCTGGAAAGGATTCACCATTCTAGAGTCTATTTAGAACATTTTGATTCATGGGAAGAAGGCAAGATATTGACGTTAACGGGAGTTTGGAAGAAGTTGGTTCTAACCCTCATGGATGACTTTGAGGGGTTCAAGACTTAGGTGGAGGAATTAACTGCAGATGTGGTAGAAATAGCAAGAGAACTAGAATTTGAAGCAAAGCCTGAAGATGTGACTGAATTTCTGCAATTTTATGATAAAACTTTAACAGATGAGGAGTTGTTTCTTATGGATGAGCAGAGAAAATGGTTTCTTGAGACAAATCTGCTCCTGGTGAAGACTCTATGAAGATTGTTGAAGTGACAAAGGACTTAGTATAATATTCAGACTTAGTTGATAAGGCAGCGGCAGGGTTGGAAAGAATTCATTCCAACTTTGAAACAAGTTTTGCTATGGGTAAAATGCTATCAAACAACATTACATGCTACAGAGAAATTGTTCATGAAGAAAGAGTCAATTGATGTTGCAAATTTTATTGTTGTCTCATTTTAAGAAATGTCCACGGTCTCCCCAGCCTTCAGCAGCCATCACTGTGCTCAGTCAGCAGCCATCAACACTGAGGCAAGACCCTCCACCAGCAAAAAGATTACATCTCACTGAAGGCTCAGATGATGGTTATATTTTTGTCAATAAAGTATTTTTTTAATTAAGGCAAGTACATTGTTTCTTAGACATAATGCTATGGTACACTTAATAGACTACACTATAACGTCAACATAACTTTTATATGCGCTGAGAAAACAAAAAATTCCTGTGACTTGCTATATTGGGATATTTTCTTTATTGCCGTGGTCTGGAGCCCAGCCGACAATATCTCCCAGGTGTGCCTGTAGCAATAAACTCACCTAGATCTTGATTTGCATATATTATTCCCCACCAAGAGGAACCAGCTTCTTGGAGAATTGGCAGTTTTCATTTAAGGACTGGAAGATCAGCCTAGACTATCTTTCAGAATGTGAACAACAACAAAAACAACAATAATAATAATAACAATAGCATAGCAAAAGGATGAAAGGGGTTACTACTGGGAAAATCTGGGACAATTTGAGCATAAAAATAAACAAGAAACAAATGGAAGATAGACCACTGAATAAAATAAGAATTTGTAAGTCCACACTTAACAATAGAAAGATTATAGATGATAGATAGATAGATATAGATAGATAGATGATAGATAGATAGATAGATAGATAGATAGATAGATAGATAGATAGATAGATAGAAAGTGCAAGCACACACACATAAGTGGAGAAGAAATGAGGGCCTTTCATTCCAGTAGAATGTCAATTGATAAATGTGGAAGAAATAGTGATGATAGAAAAATCACCATTTTCCACCATCATTGTAAAAATTGGTTCTGGCAAGAATCTTAAATGGACGTTAAATCTTGCCATGAAATTTTATGAGAAAATTATTTCCCACAGATTGTAAGGGAAGAAAGTTAACAAATGAACATTACCTGATAATTTGACTTTTGTGAATTGGCTCAGTATTTAAGTGTTCATACTGATAGTCTGATTGATAGTGTTCAAATGGATAGTTTCCTCATAGGTACAAATAAGTTATTCAGGCCCTCCTGTTAGCCCTGACAGAAACCAATTCCTACCAATCTCTCATGGCTTCCCTATCTTCCCTATCCAAAGCAATTATTATTCTATTGTGTAGACTGTGACTAACTCTATGATGACTAAAGTTCCATTCGAATGTCCATTTGTTAAAAGATTGTTAATTGGGAGCTAGGAAGCTATTATAATAGAGAACGTGGAATCTGGACTGAAAAGAACCTCTTCAAATCCTAGCTCTGTCAACTCGAACTGTAGGATTTTAGGAAAGTTACTCAGCATCTCTGAGCCTTTCTCATCAGTAGGGAAAATAAATAAATGAATAAACCTAAGTAGTTGTAAAGTGTCAATTCCACAGGGCTGTTGTCATAAAGATCAAATTTTAGTGGGAATGGATGGTCAAGTTCTTTATAAACTATAAAGTAATGGCCAATACTTTGGTATCATTTGGGTGAGCATTTCAAAGGTAATCACCCATAACATTCTAGAACCATTTTATCAAATACGAGAAGAAAGTCATACAAATCCCAAATGGATAAAATAACCTAAGAAAAATATGTGATGAAAATCACAACAGGGCAACAAATTTGTACTGCAATGAAAAGCCATGCAATAAAATACAATCTTCATATGATGACTCTTTTCCACTTTTTCATGTGAAAGACTCTGATTCTGGGAATATGGTGTTATATTTCCTTTTAAAATGTATAAATATTATTATAGAATATCAAAACCTCTGACAGCTTAAAGGAATTCTGACAGATCTCAAACACTGAATTACAATAGGTTTAAATTTCCCTAGAAAGTTAAATGAACTGTTAGTCATACCTTAAAAAGTGCTACATGTTATATAATAAATGAGTATGAATATAAAGCACTTTAAATCTGGTGTTTTATATTGCTGAATAACAATAGCAATATCTCATAATTTTTACAATAGGAGAGTTATAAATCTATAAAAAATTGAAGTTGAGTATTTGTTTATCAACTCAGAAGACATTTTCTAATCATAAAAGCTATGTCAGATTATGGGGACAAATGTAACATAGCAAAAGATTGGTATATATGATAAAAGTCCATCAAAAACAAAATTAAAAGGCAAAGAATAGGATTATAAAATATTTTCAAGAAACAAACTAATTGATTACCTTAATTGCAAATTTTAGCTCAAGTTATAATGACCACCTAAACCTAAATAGAGCAGCATAAAAATGGCATAACCATATTTCAGAAAGAAAGAGCTATGAATGATATATAAATGTATGAGAAATATTTCAATCTTTCTATTAGTCAGACATGGTCAAGTTAAAATAACTAACAGTTACTACTGTTAAATAACAAATCAGTAAAGATTTTAAGAGTCATTTAGTATGTGTGTACTCTAAGCCTCATCTGTATGCTGTATTGGTGAGAGTGTAAGCTGGTACATCCTTTCTGGAAAGCAATTTGTCAATACACACCAAGGTCTATAAAATGTTCTTACCCTTTAGTACAGTAATTTCTCTTCTACAACTCGATTCTAAGAAACTAGTCAAAATCCAGGCAAACATTTTAGTACAAAGATGAAAATCAGGGCATATTAATAACAGGAAAAACCTATGAGCAGACTAAATGTCTAATGTTTGGATAGTGATTAAATATATATTTAGTACAGCTATAAGGCAGAACATGTGGTATGATTAAATGCAGATTTTTAAATAGTATATAATGACATGGAATAATGCTTACCATTTGCAGTTAAGTTAAAAATAAGGATGCAATTCTGTATTGTCTGTTTAATCTTAATACATTGTATACAAATATTTAATAAAGATTTCAAATACATAAATTTAGAAACTGGCAAAAACATATGAAAGCGGTTACAATAATTTTCTATGTAAAATAATTTTTATTACATATTTTTATTTTTCTGTACATTCTAAATTCTCTACAATGAGCATGCATTTTTTGAAAATAAAAAGGTATAATTAATATAAGTACATACATTTCAATATACTTTATCATTCAAAATATTTCTCATCAGTTCTTTTATCACTGATATTAAAATATAACTTTACTGTTAAGCGATGGAAAGAAAACGACAGATAAGGACTAGCATGTCAGCCTGCACAAATGGTTTACGGAAATTAATGTTACATATGTTGCTTTTTCGTGGAGCTTGACACTCGCAGAATGACCCTGCTTTTCTTTCCTATCTTCTTTCCATCAAAACCACTGTTAGAGAGAAACTCTAATCTCCTCTGCATATTTGTTTGAGATTTTTGTGTCACAAATTATGTATTAATTTGTATTGAAGCAGTTGCATGGACTTTGAGTAGCAAGTTTTCGGGTTCTCAAACACTAAATCCATCTCAGGAGACTTGGGCATGGAGTTTAAACTGTGTCATTATAGAGGTACCTTGAGTGTTTTTTTGATGATACCCAAACTGTAACCATTATGATTAACTGTAGCTGGAAGCCCAGACCCTCTGTGTATAAGCTATTCTGTTTCTTCTACTTTAACTGACATCTCCTTAGTATACCCTTCATTTCATTTTAAAGTAATAAAATATCAATGTAATATAAATATTTTCTAAATATTTAAGAGTATTAAATGCATCATCAAAAATCCTACCGGATTATACATATGTACTTGAAATTATTTTGTACACAAGTAGAAAAACATACACTATATATTTTCAGTATCTACTGCTTTTGCCTAGAAATTGTGAAGAACAACTTTTTATAGCAAAAGGAGGGGGTTTATTTATTTTTTCCTAGATGGCATATTTATGAAAATTCTTTGATGACTATTTTTCCCTTTCTAATATTTGTTTTTGTTGAGATGGGAGTGGCTACTAGACTAGACATCAAGGTTGCTTTGTCATTTTCTTTTGTCATTTCCTTTTGTCATTTTCAACTTGCATTCTGAGCAGAATAGCAATTGTATTCTCATTAATATATTCGGTATAAATGCATCTCATATAATAGAATAGGAAACTGCAAGACACTTAATAAAAAAGTTTACCCAATTGTTTCATTTTAGACTTGTGAAAACAAGAATAAAAGGGCTTTTCCCTCATATTTTTCCCCCTTAGAATTCCAGTAATCCTACTACCTATACTGATTATTTTTATTGCTTTTTTAATCATGTATTAATTGACAACTGTGTTAACATTTGTTATGAACAAACATACTTGAAATGGCTTTAAAACAGTCTTGATGGATATTCTGTGTTGGTGGGCAAGAGGGAGGGGGCATTGTGGAAGAATCATTTCAACTGAGTCACACTCTAGGACTTCCTTGACCCTGCTGCACCTTAGAAGGAAGGAGTTCAGGAACTGAGGTATGTATGTCAACTGGCCCTGAGAGGTTTGCTTTGAAAAGTAAATCCAAACTTTCACTAAGACAGGTATAGGAAAGACTTCAACTTTACTTTTGATTTGTATTTTTTAAACAGTTATGAGCAGACCATAGAAGAAAATTAGATGAGTTATAAATGAAACAACTATACATACATGTTTACTAAGCTATTTACCCCAATATTTCTTTATCCTACCCTGATTTAACTGTAAGTAGAATGAGAGGCCAAGCAAGAAACTTTTACAATTCACCACTCTGATGTCTTCCATTTTTATGAGAGTTATCCAATACAAATAGATTAACCAGAAATCTCACTATAGGGCAGGATAAAATCCTTGGTACTAAACTTTCCCTGGTCTGTTTTCCTACTTGAGGATGCTTATACAACTCTTATCCAACTCTTCATTTTCTATTGCCATACAGAATCATAATAATAATTATTATAATTATAATTTGTCCTCAAAGGAAACGAGATTAAAGATGTAAAGGAGAGCAAAAAGGTAGTAAAAGAGAGAACAAGAGTAATAATGTGTTTATGAATTTATGAGGAAAAGAAAAAAATTATTGCAACAAATCACCTATTATTCCAAATAACCAATACACATTGAAGGTGTGTAAACTTGAACTAAATAATGTAAACAGGCAAAATAAATTATAAATTGAATGGCAGATATAATTTATAAAGTCAAAAAGGACTATAATAACGGTTTTCACGATTATATGGTTAGGTGGTCTCTGTGATGATTTAGATAGCATAACTGTAAAGGGGATTTTGGAATTATCCCCAAACATTTTAATTTTAGACAATGTAATTATTTCAAATATACCTTCTACAAACGAATTTTAAAATACTTAAAGCAACCGAGAAATCTCCAAATTATGTTCCTATATACAACAAGTGAACCATTTTCCATGGAAAATGATATTCCCAGTCCTTTTCCTCATAGGAAAATGTGCTGTTGTAAAAGCATGAAGGAGTAATATCAAGAGTGGTTTCTGGGCTGTAAGAACTGTAATATACATGCCTTTCTTCCCCAGGGCAGGGTGGCTGGTAGGTAGGATCTGGTGCTGTGCTTCTGAATATCGCGTGCTGTCAAAACTAAAGAGTTTTCCAGAAATGTAATATAACGGCTACTGTTGCCCCATTACTCCAGAAGGCTTAGCTGGGTGACTTAATGTTGGCTTCTAAACCCTCTTATTCTGTCTCTGGATGACTTCGGGGGCTCAGTTTTTACCCACAGCATTTGTGCTAGCAGAGAGCTGTCTCGGCATGCCTGAGTTAGCTGGCTAGAAGGACAGGCTGCGACCACAGGGATACTTCGTTGAAGAGAGAATTTCCATCCTTACATAGCTGAGTAGAAGTTCCTTTTCCCTCACCTGTTCCCTCTTCCCCCACTACACACATCTGTATAGTGTCCTGAGGGTGGAGTCTCTTTACAGGAACTTGAGCTGTGCTACCTACAAACCATCTATGCCCGGCTTAAATCATGGGCTAATGTGAGTTCAGGGTCTTGTGGGTGTTCAAGTAATTCCCTACACGTAAGTCCTCCCACGACCCAATGCACCCAACTGTGTATCTGCACCGCGTGACCGCGGTAGTATGTGTTTCTGATCCATTGCGTGACAGTCAGAAAAACTGAAATAAGGCTTAAAGATGGAAATGAAACATACCCACCCACGCCGGTCCAGACAGAAAATCTAGGAGGCTTATGGGTGGGGTGAGATGTGACAGGGTAAGAGAGTGTCATGGACATATATACACTACCAAACGTAAAATAGATAGCTAGTGGGAAGCAGCCGCATAGCACAGGGAGATCAGCTCGGTGCTTTGTGACCACCTAGAGGGGTGGGATGGGGAGGGTGGGAGGGAGGGAGATGCAAGAGGGAAGAGAAATGGGAACATATTGTATATGTATAACTGATTCACTTTGTTATAAAGCAGAAGCTAACACACCATTGTAAGGCAATTATACTTCAATAAAGATGTTTAAAAATAATAATAATAATAAATAAATAAATAAATAAATAAATTTTCTGGTTTTGTACCCAGTGTAATAAAATTATCTTTGATATGATTTGGAAATGAAAATGCATAAAATTAAGTGACCAATAAGTGTGTGTTGAAGTGATTTTATCATTTGTTCCTCTTCATCCCTCTGATTTTTTTTTTTCTATATCCTCTCTAGATGTACTATTTTCAACTCTGTGTGTTCAACGCTATAAATATGCAGTTTTCTGTAGAACTCTTTGATCTTTTTGAGGAGAAATGCCATGGAAATTTGATGAATACTTAACAAGAACTTGACAGCAATCAGTCAATTTATCAGCAAGCATATGCCAAGTGGATGATACTATGAGAAATATAAAGTGAGGTAAAGAAAGAAATACAAAGTATGGTCCTTGGCCTTTAGGACTCTACAACCAAGTGAAGAGATAAGTCATATGTATCTGAAATGGGCAGCATATCTTTGCACGTGTACTTATTTAACTGATAATTGATAGCAATCATAAGTATAAGATGGAGTGTACAATACAGTAGTATTAAATTGAGAATTATTTAAAACATTTCAATTGTAAATATTGAAGTACATACTTATTTGAATAATCCACAATACTAATCCTAACTATGAACTCTGAACTATTGTCAAAATCGATATATTTTGCAGGTTAGATTTTTTTTCCAATCATCTGTCATGACTTGTAATGAAGTATGAGAGAAGTCTAATACTGGTTCCAAAATGTTGGAATGTGTTGTGTGCATTCTAGTTTTAGGAATAGCAGTTTTTTTAATCACAAAGCTCAGTGAATTTAATTAAATCTCAACTGCCTCACAGCAATCCTTTTTATTGTACAAAATTTCACTTATCATTCAGATGGCAAAAA
The DNA here is from genome assembly GCF_028021215.1 of Eschrichtius robustus. NCBI lineage: Eukaryota > Metazoa > Chordata > Mammalia > Artiodactyla > Eschrichtiidae > Eschrichtius > Eschrichtius robustus. Next base: position 66,298,315 of record NC_090832.1, on the reverse strand, counting down.
CCATATAAAATGCTAGTGTCTTTCAAAACAAGAAATTTACATATAGGCAATAAGTGAAAAGGTCCATAACATGGCCCAGAAATGCCATTTAAACTTTCTGATGGATGCTTTAAAATCAACTCAGATCAGTGGATGGTGAATTATGCGGATGTCTTAGAGACACTGTTATTCTAGGACCCGAGATGATAGAAGTCATCTCAAGTGTATATATTCTCAACAACAAAACAGAAAGACAGTGAATGCCATGGTGAAGAAAGTTCTGTAAATATAGAGGTTTGAATTATACTGGCATATATCTTTCCTTTCATATTTTCATTGCTTTCTCATCCCCCTTTCTCAATCTCAATATCATTTAGTTTGATCTCAATTAAGTAATTATCTTATAAAGTAATTGTTCCAGTAGCATAAATGACCAATGCTTTTAAATACTTTGTGGTTATCAGAATGTGTGTGTGTGTGTGTGTGTGTGTGTGTGTGTGTGTGTAAATAGATGTCTCTCTCTTTCTCTTTCTTCTTCTTTCTACTTATCCGTCAAGTATATGTAGAGAGGATCTGTTGGAATGTATGCAAGCAGTAAACCTTCTAATAACGTAGTCATTCTAAGCTTGGGGCTTTCTCTCTCCCCCAATTCTATTCTGTCCCACGATAAGCATAGAATGGATAACTTCGGAACTATTTAGCACTTTGCTCCCTTATTCATGTCTTCTTCTTCACTTTGTTGGATATAAGTGTTTCCTCTGGGAAAATTCAGCAGGCTAACAAGGGAATGTGCAGGCCCCTGTACATTCATATGGACAGAACTAAATGGCCATGATGAACTATTCCCACAGCACTGCTATGACGTAGTTTGTTTAGAATACAGAAACACAGGCATAGTAAATTAGTAACATGTAACACATCTAGACAAATAAATTCTATTAAAGCAACAATTTCTACAGGATGAGGTTCTCTTAATTTTACCCACTCTGGGTAACACAATTCATGTTTTTCAATATCATCAATATTTTATTTAGTATTTTATGATAGTAAGTGCCTGCTTATTATTACTGTTTATTATTAAAAATAGGAAAATGAAAAACTATTTTTAAAAATAAAACTCCCACCAAAGCGAAATCTTTGTGTGGTGTTATAGCCCCTTAAATGTGTATATATATTCACAAGAAACATACGTATGCACACACACATACTCCGTATTCTTAGCACCAAATTAAAATCATGTTTTATGATTTATGTTTAGTTTATGCTTTTTTCCTATATTTATTCACACTGTTTTTTAAGGGCACCAGTTTTCTGCAAGTAAAACTTCCACAATCTGTACTCTAGTCACATCAATCATGTTCATTTCCATTGATCATCTCTTTTTCATTTTCTCAGCCTCTAATGGATGTTTTAAAACATTCCCCTTCAGATTATTAATTCAATTTTCCTGAACGATTAATGCTTTTCTTTATCACCTCAATTACAGATTTTAATTTTGCTATTACTATTTTAGTTTCTTTGCAATAGTTCAATGTCTCAGCCAAGCCTTTTCTCATCTCTGCTGCTCTTTATATTTTCATCTGTTTTCCTTTTATCATATACTAGTCTCCCCATAAGACTTTCAGCTCCTGATGGAGCTATGTGGTTCTATATCATATTTATACATTTTACACGATTTTCTTCTGTTTTTTGTAGTAAATTATGTATGGCAGTGTGTTCTTCCTCTGAAACATCAGGAAAGCATTCCCTTTTGTGTGTGTGTGTATTTACAAGTGACTGCTATCATATTTTTATCTTTATTTATTACCAAAGAAGAATGCTAGCACTATCAGGCATCCCCTCTCTTTAGGGTTTTGTGGTCAAGTACAAGAAAAAAATCCAACCTTACTTATAGGATATGGTCAAATTGTACTGCTTTTATGATTCTTCCTTTACAATATTTCACAGTCCCCTTCTATTTTATTCTGTCTCCCATAAACATAACAAACCATAGCTCTTAACCAATGGCAAGGTCATTACAAGGAGGGAAAATAAAGCCAGTTAATGAGATCTTTCTTCCTAAACTGGGGGAGTTTGTTTTTGAGGGTTTCACCAGTAATCTTCACTGTTCTTATTGGCTCTTGGTGTACATAAGTACTTAGCATAAAACTGGGATACCCTCCAAATCTTGGCATTCAAAGAATCACTTAGACTTATGCCCAGGTTCAAATGGTTTTATGAAAGATAATAATTTGGGATTCTTTTTCAATTGAAATGTTATTGGGAAGTTGAGGCAGACTATGTCAGAGGCTACTAACCAAATGTTCTTTTGTTCTACAGTTTCTTATATGATTTTATAACTATATTTTTTTGGTAGGATTCACTCAAGCTGAAGTCTATAATATCTGTACTTTATGAAGAAAAAAACATTTTTGAATAATTATTAACTATATATTATAGAAAAGAATCATAGACATTCACCATGCAATATACATACATCTATATTCTATGCATGTGATATAAAAGGAAATATATTTGGTCTTTGTCCCCAGGTCCTGGCACAAAGCTCCTCTAAAGAATTTTCTGAGTGATAAGGAGTGTTTTTTGTCATTCACAATGAGCCCCTTTCAACAACAATACCTAAGTTTAGTTAATAAAGTGACCTTTGGAAAGCCCCTAGGAAACCTAAGGGAGAATGTTGGTTGGCAGGGGAATGCATATGATAGAGAGTTGGAACTTTAACCACCCTCCAGAGAGAGAGGAGAGAGGCTGGAGATTGAGTTCAATCATCACCAATGGTCAAGGATTTAATCAAGTCAAGCCTGTGTATGTAGCCTCCATTCATAACCTAAAAGTACAGTGTTTGGAGAGCTTTTAGGTTGGTGAGCATCTTTCAGGTTGAGATGCAGGAAAATGGTGCACTTTGACACATGGATGCTCTACCACCTTCCTATACCTTGTCCTTTGCATCTCTTCAAACTGGCTGTTTCCTGAGTTCTGTCCTTTTATAATAAACTGGTAATCTAGTGAATAAATGCTTTCCTGAGTTCTGTGAACCACTCTAGCAAAGTAGCAAAGTAATTGAAACTGAGGAGGGAGTCATGGGAACCTCCGATTTATAGCAGGGTGATCAGAAGTGCAGGTGATACTCTGGACTTGCTATTGTCACCTAAAGTGGGGGGAGGGTAGGAAAGTGTCCTGGGACTAAGCCCTTAACCTACAGAATCTGATGCTGTGGATAGCATCAGAACTGAATTAAATTTTAGGAAATCCTGCTGTTGTTGCAGAATTGCCTGGTGTGGGAAAAACTACCACGCATTTGGTAACCAAAGGTGAAGTAGTGTTGTGGTAGAATTGTGTCTATGTAAAGGAAAATAATGGAGTTCTTCCTTTACAATGCAGACATTAAAATATACATATATATGCATATATTCAACATATATTCATTTCTCTCATTTTAAATATATGAAATGTCTATGGCTTGCCTTTATTTTCTGAGTTCTCTTTGCATGAAATTATTCTGTCTCAATGAAGTAACTGGATGGAAGATTTAAACTGCGTGTCCGTGTGTGTGTGTGTGTGTGTGTGGACAGGAAGAGTAAGATTGTGATTTGGATTTAAGGTAAAATGGGGAAAGCATCTAGACAGTGGAATGAGCTTAGTACTGGAGTCAATGAGACCTGTGTTAGTACCTCAGCACTTCCATGAATTAGATGTGTGATCTTCATTTCTCTTAGGTCCTCATCCATAAAAATATTGCAAAATATTTTGGGAAAGACGAAGTGAGAAGATTTTCTGCACATATTAGCTCTTTCTGTGCTCCCTTTTCTCATAACTGTGAATATCACAGTGTCTCTGGTGTAACAAATTCAATTATCCTCTCTGACTAGAGCATCTCAGCCAGTATTCCTGCTGAACTCTTTCATGACAGTCCTACAGGGTTAACAAATAGGCTATCAGATAGATAGATAGATAGATGATACAGATATAGATAGATAGATAGGCAGATAGATAGATAGATGATAGATAGATGATGATAGATAGATAGATAGATAGATAGATAGATAGATAGATAGATGACAGATAGATAGAAAATAGACAGATACATGATAGATGAGAGATAGATAATTTTAATGAATATTTTACTCTATAGGTGCTACATTCAAACCTTTGAATTGGATGGAATTGAAGAATCATCATTATTTTTCTCCTGAATCAATATTTATTGGCTTTTGGTCATCAATAGTGTGTGAACCCTATCCTGAACATCACCAAAAATACAGATATGATTTCCCCAAAAAAGTCTGACTTCATTAATATATACATGCAACAAATACTGAATGTCTGCCATGTTTAAAAATTGTGTCAAGCACTGAAATTGAGACTGTGATTAAAAATCTTCCAACAAACAAAAACCCAGGACCAGATGATTTCACAGGCGAATTCTGTCAAACATTTAGAGAGGAACGAACACCTATGCTTCTCAAACTCTTCCAAAATATAGCAGAGGGAGGAACACTCTGAAACTCATTCTACAAGGCCACTATAACCCTGATACCAAAACCAGACAAAGATGTCACAAAGAAAGAAAACTACAGGCCAATATCACTGATGAACATAGATGCAAAAATCCTCAACAAAATACAACCACAAGAATCCAACAGCACATTAAAAGGATCATACACCATGATCAAGTGGGGTTTATCCCAGGAATGCAAGGATTCTTCAATATACGCAAATCAAACAATGTGATAAACCATATTAACAAATTGAAGGAGAAAAACCATATGATAGTCTCAATAGATGCAGAGAAAGCTTTTGACAAAATTCAACACCCAGTTATGATAAAAACCCTCCAGAAAGTAGGCATAGAGGGAACTTGCCTCAACATAATAAAGGCCATATATGAAAAAACCCACAGCCAGCATCGTTCTCAGTGGTGAAAAACTGAAACCATTTCCTCTAAGATCAGGAACAAGACACTCTCACCACTATTATTCAACATAGTTTTGGAAGTCCTAGCCACAGCAATCAGAGAAGAAAAATAAATAAAAGGAATGTAAATCGGAAAAGAAGAAGTAAAGCTGTCACTGTTTGTAAATCACATGATACTATACATAAAAAATCCTAAAGATGCTACCATAAAACTACTAGAGCTGATCAATGAATTTGGTAAAGTAGCAGGATACAAAATTAATGCACAGAAATCTCTGGCATTCCTACACACTAATGATGAAAAATCTGAAAGAGAAATTAAGGAAACACTCCCATTTACCATTGCAACAAAAAGAATAAAATACCTAGGAATAAACCTACCTAAGGAGACAAAAGACCTGTATGCAGAAAACTATAAGACACTGATGAAAGAAATTAAAGATGATACAAATAGATGGAGAGATATACCATGTTCTTGGATTGGAAGAATCAACATTGTGAAAATGACTCTACTACCCAAAGCAATCTACAGATTTAATGCAAACCCTATCAACTACCAATAGCATTTTTCACAGAACTAGAACAAAAAATTTCACAATTTATATGGAAACACAAAAGATTCCGAATAGCCAAAGCAATCTTGAGAAGGAAAAATGGAGCTGGAGGAATCAGGCTCCCTGACTTTAGACTATAATACAAAGCTACAGTAAACAGGACAGTATGGTACTGGCACAAAAACAGAAATATAGATCAATGGAACAGGATGGAAAGCCCAGAGATAAACCCATGAACATATGGTCACCTTATTTTTGATAAAGGAGGCAAGGATATACAATGGAGAAACGACAGTCTCTTCAATAAGTGGTGCTGGGGAAACTGGACAGCTACACATAAAAGAATGAAATTAGAACACTCCCTAACACCGTACACAAAAATAAACTCAAAATGGATTAAAGACCTAAATGTAAGGCCAGACACTCTAAAACTCTTAGAGGAAATCATAGGCAGAACACTCTATGACATAAATCACAGCAAGCTGCTTTTTGACCCACCTCCTAGAGAAATGAAAATAAAATCAAAAATAAACAGATGGTACCTAATGAAACTTAAAGCCCTTTGCACAGCAAAGGAAACCATAAACAAGACGAAAAGACAACCCTCAGAATGGGAGAAAATATTTGCAAAGGAAGCAACTGACAAAAGATTAATCTCCAAAATTTACAAGCAGCTCATGAAGCTCAATATCAGAAAAACAAATAACCCAATCCAAAAATGGGCAGAAAACCTAAATAGACATTTCTCCAGAGAAGATACACAGATTACCAACAAACACATGAAAGGATGCTCAACATCACTAATCATTAGAGAAATGCAAATCAAAACTACAATGAGGTATCACCTCACACCGGTCAGAATGGCCATCATCAAAATATCTACAAACAATAAACACTGGAGAGGGTGTGGAGAAAAGGGAACCCTCTTGCACTGTTGGTGGGAATGTAAATGGATACAGCCACTATGGAGAACAGTATGGAGGTTCCTTAAAAAACTAAAAATAGAACTACCATACGACCCAGCAATCCCACTACTGGGCATATACCCTGAGAAAACCATAATTCAAAAAGAGGGGTAGGATAGGGAGGGTGGGAGGGAGACTCAAGAGGGGGAAGATATGGGGATATATGTATATGTATAGCTGATTCACTTTGTTATAAAGCAGGAACTAACACCATTGTAAAGCAATTATGCTCTGATAAAAATGTTAAAAAAAATAAAAAATAAAAATTGTGTCAATCCTTGGCCTCGGTATTAGAAGCAAATATACTTCACAGTGCTTTGTTCAAAATGGATTAGCATACATTTAACATAAATTTACATGTAAATAAAAGAATACAGTTTTTTAAGGTGATGTCTAAAACAGAGTAATTGAAATCAAAGAACTTTTGTTAAATTACAACATTGCCATGTTTTGTGGTAGTAGAACTCTGGGTATTTCAACATTTGTGAAAATGATGCATTAAAGGGGACTAGGATATGGGATCTGGAGATTGTGGATACTCTGCTGAAACAAGACAGGAGGGTTTTTAGACAGTGGAGCAAGCTAATGAAAATATACTGAAGGACATAGGGAAAGGAAGGCTGTCAGTGTGAATAGGTCATCTGTGTTTGCTAATTGGTGCTTATGGAAGAAGTTAGACATCTGCCCTCCCACAGGGAGGTGACGGGGGCTCTCTATTTCCTGGTGATTACATTTCAAAGGGATGGCTCCCAGGGCCTTGAAAAAGACATCCCAAAGTTATTGAAGATTTACATCTCAAAGGAGTAGAGAAGTAGTTTACAATAGCAAGTTTTCTAAAGTAAAGGCTCTAAGAAAATGGAAGCCATGGGCCTATAGTCAGGATGATGCTAAAGTTTAGACAAGTTGAAGGAATGTTAAGGCTTTCTTAGTCAACTCTAAAAAAACATGTCATGATTTTTGTTTAATTATACTGGAAAAAATGCTCAGGAAAGACCAAGTGCCTAAGTGAACATATCTCTATCAACATTTTAAATTAGATGAATTAGGCATTACACTTTTACTAAGAAAAAGTTGTTGCCAAATTTAAATATTCAAATGATTATAAAAATTATCAAAAACAGCATTTTAATAAATGCTGTTCAATAAATAGACCTGCTCAAAGTAGAGTCAGTGTGATTCTACTTGTCACACAAAATCTTTATCTTCATGTGCTTTAAAATAAGGTTGCCAAAAAAAAGTATAACTGACAATGTTGAAAAGCTAGGTATATACACTAAAGTTTATATTACCCTTCCCAAACACACACACACACACACAATTCTTTATTTTTATTTACTACCTTTCTTTTGTTAATTTACTTTTATCAGTTATAACAAAAGTCATATACAGTTCATTTTGAGTCATTTCAGTCCTTCCTATTTCCTTTATTATTGACGTGTATACTACTTTTTGACTCCGAAGAAGTCATTGTTAAACTAGGAAAGACTGTTACAAGCAATGTCTTCCTTGATCATAACAATTTGATGTGGACTCATTCTCTGTGCAGATCTAAAGAGGAAAGTAAACTGGAATTTTTCGATTGGTGATACAGCAATATTGCCACAGCCACCCAGGGGACCTGTTTTCAAAGGCAGCCAAGAGACTTCGGTATCCCACACCAATTCAATTTAGGGGGTCCATTTTCGGAGACTTGTTCCCTCCTCCAAACAGAATTGGCTACCAAAGGCAATGGGACACCTGCAAAACAGTCAATACTTTCTGTAGTAGTAAGTGAAGCTTTAGTTTGACAGAACAACGTGATGTGTAAACGCTTTATATTGCCTTTTGCTTTTTCCAGTCATCTCAAATGTGATTTCACTGATTTGGACAAACATAACATATGCTACAACTTATACAGAAATAGAGATAGGAAAAATGTAAATAAAAGTCTATGAAATTTGGAGAGTTTATTGTAGAACTGAGGATATGATTATATATTAAAAAAAGCAAAGTATATCAAGATCAGTGATTATTTTCTGTGAGACAAACCGATACAATTTGAAAACTAATCTGCAATCTGAATACTTTGTGTCTTTTCTGTCATTCATCATAAGGGAAATCATAAAGAAAAGAAATGCACCCTTAACCTCCTTTTTAGACAAAGATACTTTAATTCAGTGATTCTTTTCAAAGGAGTAAAAAAAAAAATACAATGAGAGTGAAATAATGTAACAAAATATATATTTTTTCTTCTTTGGTGTGGATTCTTCTCTTTATTTCTTAAGTATTATAATAAGTTCTTCATAGAAGTCAAGAGTACAAACACTGATTCTGCCTCTCTCCTTAAATCTCTGCATGAAGCAGATTAGGGGAATTGGTGGCACAATTTTGGTCTGCGCTGCTGCTACTGCCCATATTGTAGGCAAAATCTTCAGGACATTTTGCACTTACTTGCATGGAAATTTTCAAGTAAATTGTCCATCACATTCGACAAACTACCAGCTTATATTAGCAAAGTTCAACTCCTTATAAATTTCAACAACCATTATGTGTTGTAAGAATGTGATTAGAATCCGAAAGACTGCATCATTAACATGTTCACTTTAGCTATCTGACATAGCTAATATAGCCTACAAAAGTTATTTGCTTGAATTACATGAAATAGTTGATATAATGAGCCACAGTTTAAAGAGAGAGTTATCAAATCTCTTCTCCCCTTTCTCTTTGTGACTATACTTAAAATAGTAAGACTAGAATTATTTTATACTAAAATAATAAGACTATACTTAAAATTACTAGACTAGTATAGAATATATTTTGTAAATTCAGACATCTGAATGGAGCAATGGTTAACATCCAAATTGATTAGAAAATGTATTGGAACTCTAGTCCAAAACAGTGTGGCCACACAGCCAGATCTTCAGGTTAAGAGAAGTAAGATTCTACTAGGGTTATTTAAAACCATGATTATAAAGTCACTACATTGCATGCTTGATTACTGGATGCCTTGGGGAAGCACTAAAACTATTTCTAATAGTTTTTAATAAGAATCATGCAATTATGGATATTTATAAAATCATGTGTGTTTGCATTAAGTTACATATGTAAGTTATACATGTGGGTTACAAGTACAGATCAGTTATAAAATATAAAAATAAAATGAACACCTTAAAACCACTACATAAATTCAAAAGTAGGCTATACATCACCAATATCTTGAAGCTACCTGTGTGTTTCTCCCATTTTCCATTCATGTCTTTTCTTTTTAAAAGTAATCAGTATTCTGAATTTTGTGATAGTCAGTGTTCCTTTTTTTTAGTTTTACCATTTATGTATCTATAAACAATATATTCTTTTATTTTGCTTGATTATGAGCTTTATAAAAATGGCATCACAAACTCTAAACTTTTCAGATCTGCTTCAATGAGAGTCATTATATTTCTGAAATTTATCCATTTTGTTTAGTGCATTAATAGTCTGTTCATTTTCAAAGCTCTATAATATACCATTGTGTGACTGTTGCAGAATTTATGTATTCATTTACTTCTTAGTATAGTTCCCCTGCAAAATGGTATTACTGTGCCACCAGACTTTGGATTGCTTTACTTCTTTTGTTCTAACAAACAATGCAACTGTGAAAATAACTGCACATTATATTGTACATGGTTGTACAATATATTATGAGTATATTATTTTACATATCTCCATGAGAAATTCTTTAGTCACAGGATATAAACATGTTTGAAATTATACAATAATACCCACTCTTTTTCAGTGTCTGAATGTATTTCACTCATACTCAGAGATCTAAGAGCTTCTTCGAAAATTCCATTTTCAGCAATATGACAACATAAGGTATTTTGATAATTGTGCCAACCAAACCAACTCAAAATACTGGACAAAAATATAAATATATTTTAGTAATTTTTAAAAGAATTAAATAACTGACAAGATAGTGTGGAACTGCCAGACTAAAAATTAAGAGAAAGCTGAAAATCAGAGAAGAAAGGATTTCTTGAAGCCTTTTATGCATAGCATAGTATTATACTTAGCATAGCATAACATAGGCAACCGAAAAAAAATCTTATTTTGTTTTTGATATTTGATGTTCTGGAGTAAGAGAGACAAAACTTAAAACCATGAGCCTGACCAAGGAAGGAGTTATTGTAGTAGAGACCGGCCACAGTAAGCTGAGACCCTGGAGAGTTACACCATCATTATGAGGGAGAAGACCCAGAAAAATCTATCCAAAGAAGTCAAAAAAAAAGTTTGCTAGTTCCCTTGGTTGTAAGCAAAGCAGCTAGCAGAAAAGAAATACTTGTTGAAAATTTATAACCACAAGGCAGCCATTGTGTGGGTTTGGAGCCAAAATCACAGCCTTTGAATTGAAATAGTCCTAGACTGGTAGTGGCACCTCACACTGAGAAGAAGTAATCACAGACCTATAGGACATCAACAGGAAGTCATTTTCTTGACCATCTCAGATAATTTGTTAAGGACATTCAGAAGGAAATCAAACCAAACACCAAATGAAAACCAAGTGCCAGAGCAATACAAAGAAAAATATCTGCAGGAGAAATACACCCATAAGGAAACAAAACAGCAATTATAAGACACAGACACACATAGGAATAGACACACACACACAATTTTAAGCTGCTTTTTAAATAGGACAAGTTTGAAAATATCTTCAGGGACATGAAAACAAAATAGATATAAAAAGAAATCAAAAAGAACTGAAAATAAAAGTTTAATCAAAAATAAATAAAAAATAAAAATGCAATTGATGAAGTAAAAAGCGATTGAATATTAGACACAGCCGAAGGAAGAATTAGTAAACCAAAAGGTAGGTCAGAAAAAACTTATTCAAGATAGCACAGAAAGACAAAAAATAAAGTTATTGATGAGTATAAGAAACATAAAGGACATAATAAGGTCTAATATAAGTTGAGATTATATTTTAAATTTATTAGATTCTGTAAAATATATTAATTTCACCTGCTTCTTTTTACTTTTTTTACAATTTTACTACTAGAAAATGTAATATTACAGAATTGGTTCCCTTTATATTTCCTTAGAAGGTTTAAAGATGCATTATACAATGTAGCTACTCCAGTCTTTAATATTCAGTTCATTGTGATTAATTCACAGTGCTCCCCAAACCTCAACCTCCTAGACATTTCTTGTAAGTCAGCAATATATTCAAATATTTCTTTGTATTTGACCAAGAACTACATCGTGCTGATATAGAGTAGGAAGAGCAACCTAAGAGTATTTCATCCAAAATACTATTAAATATGGATATTCTCAAAAAATTTTTTTAAAATAGAATGAGATTTTCTGAAAGCATCCAGGAGGTCTGATGTATTTCATTGACATTTCCAATAGCCATGGGCTAATCATTTAACTTTTCTGCGCCTTAATTTTGTAATCTGTAAGGAAATAGTTTGGGTCTAGATCATCTTGAGTTTGCTTCTAAATCTAATATTTTATCACTGGTTTACAATTATCTTCAGAATGAGAAGAATCTTAGCAAATAAAAAGCTAAAAATATTTTGCCAAACCACAGTTAAACCTACTAAGGAAATTAAAAGAGATGTGTAAAACTATTGTCTGGGTGAAGAAAGAAAAAAAAAAAAGAAAAGACTTTTATGATGGAGAAATGCATTACAGCCTTTAAAAAGGAGAAAATAACTTCAATTTTGACATGGAGAAAAAACACTTTACGGTTTAAGAGTAAATATCGTCCATTTTTAAAAGATCACGCTCATAGGAGAAAAGCACAGAATGTATGGTAATATTTATTGTCCAATATTTTGTAATATTACTACTGTAGTGCGGTTTCAGACTTAGGGGTGGGGATGTTGCTGGCACTCAAATTTAGAGAAAAGAACATGCAAAAGGAACTCTAAAAGGCACATAATACACTCATATAGTTGGGATTCTTAGAGTATATAATGTCTACCTTCATGACTACTTATAGTTTTATACCGTTATTCATCATTATACATTTCTTTATGTCAGGGACTTAGGAGGAAAGCTGTCACTATATTTTCTAGAGAAAAAGATGAATTCTCTGACAAGACAGTCTATGTCTGTAATTCTCTATCCTTCTCCATCTCTTGCATTTACATAGAACTGTTCGTACCTTTAGATAAAGGACAGACATGCATACGGTGATCTTCTCTAGCTACCAAAGTGCTTATTGATGGTTTTAATTTTTTTAAGTCACTTTTTCCTTACTGTTAAAATAATTATGTTTTCTATTATTCAACTGAGATGCTTTTGAACTTGGCCTTCATCTTTTTACATCACATACCACATATCCACCTCAGCTATAAAATGAATGCATATAAGCAATGTGAAATTTTAGATTATCTAAAACCATCTTTTAAATATCAGTTAAATTATTTGTAGCATACTATAACTTACAAAAACCAAAGAAGCATTTCCAACAAACAAGGTATATTTTATTAGATGCATGTTTCATATTTTATTTTAGAAGAGAGCTTTAAAAGTCTCATAATACACAGTAAAAGAGATACAAAGTAGTCAAGATCATTTGTTATTCATCATAAATAATAAAAGCATTACCTCAACTGTCAAGATTTCTATAAACACACAAAACAAAATATGATTTTATAAGCTTACATGTGTCCTACATTTTTCAGAGGCATACTTGATTCCATTCTATAAAGAATTCTGAGGCAACCTGGGCCATCTAGAGCAATAATAATTAAATCTCATGAACGAAATAAGAGTTCATTCTAGTAATGAACTTTTTATACTAAGCTTTTTCTTAGAATGTTAATATTACACGAAGATCTTTATTTCTCCATGCTTGTGGATATAACATTTCTACAAGAGAAAAAATAAAATAAAATAATAAAACGTTTACCACTCCCATGCCTTCAATTCTTAAATGAGAAAGTAAGTTTTAAAATGAATACGCCATTGTAAATTTGACATTGTAATGAGTTTGATGATTTTTGGCTAACAAAGTAGTTTTTTTCTTTTTAATATAGAACACATTTCTTCACTTAAGGAAGGCAAATTGATTTAAACAATGAGATTATCCATTTGCTGTCATTTTATATTCACTGATATTTTTCCCTTTTCCTTCTATCTTCCCTTTGCTACGTAATATTGTGAATTTCAATTTCAACACAAATAATCCAACATACTAAAATATTACCTACAAATCTTTAGGAGGAACCCTAATATTTACTGAAGGGGAAAAGTTTGCTGCGATGAGATTATTTTTCACTCCCTCTTTCTCTTTCAACTAGGGAAGCAGCTGTAAATCTTTCAAATTCTCAGTGTGACCAGCACCAAGATTAGAGCTAAGGCAGAATTCATTCTATAAAATAGCATGAATGTCACTCAATTATTGGTTTTCATTACTCTCTGTTGCTTCCTAAGGACGTCTAGATGCAAATACACTTACCTTAAACAAAATCTAAGGTTTATGATGGAGTTGAAAACTTTGTAAGATTCCAGAAAAAAAATTTTTGATAGAAAAATAATCAGAAAAAAATGGATGCAGAGTCGAGGAAGAGATTGGAGTATAAATTTGGATTTGAAATGAGAGCTGCAGTTCTGCAATGCCTGTCTGGCAGGTCTCAGCAAGACTTAGATCCTGATGCAACTAAAATTTCCAAAATGAAATCTCCACATGTTTATATCTCTTAAGCCGTGTGATGGTACAAGTTAAGTGTGTCTGTCTGGGCTATTGTGTTTGGACAGTTCGAATGGTATTGATATTCCCAGATGACCACTTTGATTCAGGCTACATATCTTGCAACTTTCTTTGCTTTCACCTCTGAAAGAGTTACAGTATGAAATGCAAAACCATTTCTTTGGATGTCACTGAAATAAATACATTTTAATTGCAGAAGCAGATCTCTCCTATTGTCCTTAAAGAAGCTTTAAAGATTCCCAAAGATGTAATGGAAACCAAAAATTTATGTTTCCCTTTTTTGGGTTCCTGCCAAACAGGATAATAGAATTGACTTGGTTGATATTACTATGGCTCATAATTTATTGTGAAACAAATATTACGTGACATCAATAGAACAGAAAAATGGGCAACCTTTAAAAAGCTTGCATGGGTAACAAAAAAGAGTTCTGCTTTTCTATAAACTTTTTCCCAGTCCCATTCTTCCACTTCCACCAAAATAATCTCCCTTAAACCAAACCTGAAAAGAAAGTAACTTGAATTCAGGATATTTCAAAGCATAGTCAAACCATCTTTACATCTTTTTGTGTACCCAAGAGCAAACTGAGTTATATGTATTTCTCCTGTAAATCATTAAATTCCAGTCATCTTTCCCATTAAGAATTAGCCTCCTTTGTTAGTTTTGCAAATGGAGAGGGATCTTCATTAAATCCTCTTTTCCAGATTGATTTTTTAAATAAGGAAAGTAAAGGAAATAGCACTGTAATATTTGTTTCTTCCATTAAATATTGATGCACTGTATTGACAACTGCAGTATTTTTAATAAACATCTGTCTAGACTTAGGATCTTCTTCCAAGTATACAAGTGCATGATTTAAGATTTAATTTAGGGAAATAAGGGATTTACCCCTAAACGGAACCAGATTTCTTTTCAATTGTTTCTGTCTATTACATCAATAATGCAATAGTTGTAGATAGACCTGAAGCCACAAACATATTTTTATATTTGTGCATAAAGCTTTTCAGTCTCCTCAATGAATTGGATAGAGAATATATCACAATAGACCTTTAATATTAGGAGGGCAGAGGCTGAAGATTAGTTTTGAGTGTAAATTTTCTTGGCCTGACTTTTAAAATAAAAATAATGGCATTGATACCTTATGTTCTGTATTAACTTAAAATGGATGTAATAACAATTATATATTTTATACAGACAAAGTACTTTAAACCTCATTCTGATACTCAAATATTCCATATGGTATAGTATAGAGAATATGCAGATTCTCCATTAGATGCTTAGTTGTGATAACCCACATTTTGGTTTTGGAAGCAGTGTATTCTCAGACAACAAGACGACTATGATGATAAAGTTTAAAAATAATCTAATAGCAAAGGAAACAATTAACAGAGTAAAAACCGAACCTATGAAATGGGAGAAAATATTTGCAAAACATCTATCTGATGAAGAATTAATATCCAAAAAATATAAGAAATTCCTACAAATAAACAGCAAAAAACCCCCCAATTAACCCAATTTTTGAAATTGGGCAGAGGACCTAAATAGATATTTCCTAAAAGAAGGCATACAAATAGCCAACAGGTATACGAAGATATGCTCAACATCACTAATTGTCAGGGAAATGAAAATCCAATCTACAATAAAATACCACCTCACACCTGTTAGGATGGCTATTATCAAATAAATTTATAAATTTATAAATAAATACTTAAAAAGTGTTGATGAGGATGTGGAGAAATAGGAACCCTTGAACATTGCTGGTGGGAATGCAAAATTGCACAACCACTATGAAAAACAGTATGAAGCCTCCTCAAAAAAATTAAAGAGAAAACTCCCATATGACCCATCAATCCCACTTCTGAGTATTTATTTAAGAGTTGAAATCAGAATCTCAAAAATATGTTTGCACTCCCATGTTCATTGCAGCACACATCTCAATAAAACTGGGAAAAATTATAATGCAAAAAAGATGGTATATACATACAGGGGAACATTATTCAGCCTTAGAAAAGAAGGGAATCCTGCAGTATATGACAACATGGATGAACCCAGAGGACATTATGCTGAGTGAAATAAGCCAGTCACAGAAGGACAAATGCTGCATGATTCTATTTACGAGGTATCTAGCAGAGTCAAGCTCATAGAAGCAGAAAGGAAGTGGTTGCCAGGGTCTGGGGGCAGGGAGCAATGGGGAGTTGCTATTCAATGGATATAAAGTTTCGGTTATGCAAGGTAAGTTCTAGAGATCTGAGCTACAATATCATGCCTATAGTTGACATACAGTAGTACACTTAAAAATTTGTCAAGTGGGCAGATCTCATGTTAATTGTTCTTAACACAATAAAAATGTAGACTAATATTTACCCTAGTGATCAAATAATTTTATGACACCCCTTTTCTCATTAATTATTTGTGGTGGCTAATGAACGATAGATACTCTATTAAAGCAAAACAAAGGTGGACTCTTCCATTAGGTCCAATAGCTTAAAATAAAAATACAAAGTTTTTCCTCTAATGTTTTCTCTTTAGAGATTAATCTATTATCTTATAGTTCCTAGAATTCAAATTCGTTACTGTCATGTGTGTACTGTATCATACATACGTAAGTATAATTAAGTTTATTAGCATCACCTCATATTGGAATTAATAAAAGCAAGAGGAAAAAATGTCCCTGTCTGTTCTGTAACTCAATAAGTCATCCAGAAATTATGGTGTAATTTTTTAAAAATATTTTTGTCTAAATGTATGGCCCAGGAAGGATATCTTTGGTACTTTTAAATAATAGGTAAACGATATCCACCATGAACCCAGCATGCTGACAAAAGTGGTGTCCTCATCTTCATCCTCTTTATATTGCCAGCTTCAGAGACTATTATCACGGTCAGCAATAAGTTTCTGTGAAAAGTTCTTAGAAAGTTAATAGACTCTTTCCTTCAAAATACAACACAATAAACCTTGAGGGTTTAGAAAACCAGTTCGGGAGAACTAAATGTGAAAAGTATATTAAGTGTAGAGCAAGCTGCTTCTCTTACTTTATCCTAAATTAACAGCAGCCCAGGATTACACAATGATAAAGCAAATGGTGATTATCTCAATTCAAGGTTGCCCTAAAGCAAATACTTGTGTTGCCCACAGTTTTGTCTTTAAATGCAATAGCAGGGACAAAAGAAACATGGTGTAAATTAGAACCTAAATTCAGATTATGAATTGAGTACCTTGAAACAAATAGGAGGCTGTTTCCACGTAGTTGCCAAATGCAACTACACTTCTCCCTGGTGTTAAAATTTCATTTTCCACAAACATCTGAAATTGGCTCTCGCCTTTTCAAGGGTTTCTTTTTATTGGTTGTGGTCTCCTTGTTACTTAAGCGCTATTCCTAAGAAACTCCTTCCCTTCCACCGCCATCCCCACCTTACCCCATGTTAATTATAGCAGATAAGCTAGTTATTTCACATATGGGGCCGATGTCATCAAAATATTTTTAAGCAGAAGAATGTATGTACACCAGGAACCAAGCGAAATGGGCTTTATACAATTTGAAATACTACATGTGGGAATCAGGTAGGTTTCATTAGAGTAATAATTATTTGTTCTGTAATGAGTCTGAAAGGGGAACATTTCTCCCCTCACTAGGTTTGTAAATATACTTCTCTCCTCACCCCGCCCTACACACACCACTTTTGAAATTACGCCAGGATTTCAAACAAACAAAGAAGACAGAAGGAAAAAAATTACAGAACCGTAATTGTGAAACCCAGGAATGTTAGCAATATTGTTAAATCCTTAACAACATCCTGCATCATTCAAATTTACCTAATTTATTTTTCCAGGATGTAGTTTATAACTGGGCATTTCTCTATCAATTGATAAACAACTCTATGTGCAAAAGAATGAAATGTGAAAAAAAGGCTTTATATTGCCAGATAAAATGAATGATCGCGGCTCAAGCTGAGGGTGAATTAGTAAGTCCTTCCATCAGAAAAACGCTCATTGAAGCGAATGGAAATTATGTCCCTCTGTGTGGTTCCATCTGGCTGAGTCTGCTTGTGCAATGAATACTGGACAACACTATCACATTGATGTGCCATCCTCTCAATCAGAGAATAAATGTTTTTATATAAATACTAGAAAATATAACAATCTTTATTCTACTTAGGAAAAAGTTAAACCATAATTGGCCAGCTGGGTATCTGTTATGTTTGCAGAGTCATAAATTCACTGCTTGCCAACTTGATTTTTCACGTTTCAGTAAGATTGGAAAATAAGGTTAATGTTTTAAGCACTCGAGCATTTTGTCACGTGTGAAGTCTAAGCTGCTCTACACTCCAAAGGAAAGTCTCTCAGATTCTGAAACACTACAGTTAAGATATACAATTTACTAATGGGAAAATATTTGTTTCTTTAAACATTCAATTTCCTTAGCAAATGAAATATTTTTGGCTAATGTTAAGGAGTTTAATTCTTTTCTCCAGAGTTACTTTGAGTACTTTTGAGAGCTAATTGAAGTCTGTGTATTTTTTCTTAAGTTTATAGTAACTAAATTTTAAATAATTATTTTAAAGGGACACAAGTATTTTCTGATAGAAATGTTTATTAAATATCATATAAATCTTTTTATGGCAACTACATACTTCTAATTAATATAGAAATATTATATCTTCATTAATGCTTTATTCTATAGATTATCTCTGAGGCATTATTGAGTGTAAGAGTACTATGACAGTTTCAGTTCTGAATATTAATAAGAACTCAAATAGATTATTGGAAGTTTTAGGATTAGATTTGACTTTGGTGTTTTTAAAAATAGAGAGGTTTAAACAGAATCAAAGTTTATTTTTTGCATAAAAATTCATGTCAGCAGTCTAAAGCTGGAGTGGTAACTCTAACAATATCAGTGACATCGGCTCCTTTTTTCTGATTGCTCTATCATCTTCAAAGAGCCTCATGGTCCAAGATGACTGCTTCAATTCCAGCCATCACATCTGCACTCTAACCAACATGAAATTTTAAAAAAATAGCCAGGAGAAATAAACCTGCCATTTATTTAAGAACACCTTTCAGAATCTGTACTCATCATCTACAGTTACATTCTGTTCCTTGCTGCAGAAGAGACTGAGAAATGTAGTCTATACCTATCACTTAAAATCAGATTGTGTCTGTTATCATAGAAGGAAAGATATATGGATTTGGGGGAGGAATACAAACTTCTGGTACCATTACTATACCCTATATCCTGCTTAGGGAAAAAACCCAATTTGCATAGCCTTAATCCCTCCCAACCATGATAACTGCATACTTGTAGGGAATTTGTAGCTATTACTATGACAGAATTATTATCAAAGGCAGTGGCATTTTTCAAAATGGCTATCAGTGACTTCCTGCTGATCAAGGCTCATCAGTATCTGCCGTGTAGAAAGACTTCTGACACATCCTTCTGTTGATGATATGTCCAGAAATAATTCACAACTGGCCATATTAAAGATAAGTTGATGAAGATACTTCCAAGGACAGGAAGACTCATCCATATGCGAATTGGAAAGCAAAGAGTAAAATGGCAAATAAGCTAAGGGTGAAAACATTCTATACCTGCTGTAGCCTTTCTGGAGAATGTATTGAGGAGGTCTCAGTCAGCTACCTAAATGCATACTCACTATCTTCTTAGTCCCACTATTCTAACATGATATAGCCAACCCTTTTTATAAAACTTACCCTATCATTTGTATAATTCACGGTTAACCCGAATTCTTGAAATTGCCATTTAAGAAACTGATTACTGGTATTTGCTTAAGCTCCTTGTTCTAGTATCCTAATTCACTGATGTCTTCCACCCAAACATGTATATATGTTATTATGGGATTTTCGTTTTCAAATGAAGGTAATATTTTGAGACATTGGTCAACTTTGGGTAAATTTTATATCTTTCTATTTCTCTTATTCCTATTTAAGCAAGTTGGTCAGCTTGTATTTATTACCTCCAGGAATGGATGTAGCAGGGCAGAAAACTGAAACTCCTATAAGACAACCTGGTCTACGTGCAAAAAGCTCAAGCCCCAGGGAGAGGAAAGGATTTGCCAGAACAGACAAAACATCTTGTCCAAAAGCATGAGGAAGAGGATTGCAGGGTATAGAAAATAAAATATCTTAACCAAAAGCAGAAGGGAGAGAAGAGTTTCTTTCTCACAACTAGAAACACACTTCCTTGGGATTGCAATAGGATTGGACTGCAGTAGGGTTGCATCTGCACCCTGGTCTCCTGCAGTGCTCTAGTGGGTACAGAAAGACTCCAGAAGTGTGGGAACATCCCATAAGCAGTGGACATGGAGCCTAGCCTCTTTTTAGCATTCCAGGAGTTTGGCCAGAACCCAGTGGGATATGGACTGAGGTAGGTACTACCCTGTGAGAAGCTTCCTCTTCCCTGAGCACAGCTCCCAAGGGAAAGAACCCCTGAAAAGGACCAAGTCAGGCTGCCTAACCTACTCAGGTTAATATTTGTGGGCAGTTGCTAGAGATGCATTTCTGAATGCCTTGGCATGCCCAAGCATTCCTGAATCCTGCCATGAGTCTGGAAAGGGAGACACTTAATTAAGGACTAAGATATTTAGAAATAAATTTGTAAAGAAATTTATATTGCTCACATCTGTGTTAATACAGCATGAGTTTGTCCATTACATTGTTTAAACTTTTGCCAGTGGTCAGGGTGATTTGTGACCATTGTATTGATACAGGTTTTTGATGTAACTTTTTTGTCTTTTTTTACTTCTACTGTCCCCTCTCCAGCTACCTGCAAAATCCTCCACCACATGCATGTACTTGCAAATGGACCAGTGCTTTTTAGTTTGCTCCCTGGCTTACCCTGGAATTATCACATCTTAAAATTAAAAGGTTATTTAGAGTCCATTTCATCCAATCTCTCCTTGACCTATCAATATTTTTAAAATATTTCTAGTAATTTATCATGCAGACTCAGTCTAAATTCATTTAGTTATGCAGATTATACTATCCTTAGTGATCATCTAGTTAATTGTCAAATTGTTCCAATTATTCAAAAGGTCTTTCTTTGTTTTCATCAGTCATCAATTACTTTCTCCCACTTAACAAATCTGAGCAAGCAGACTATGTACCATGTGTCTTTCTCTTGACATGTTTTCTTGCATCTCAGGATAGCCCTCACTTCTCTTTCAAGTCTACTCTTCTCTTTGCTAAAGTTCACAATTTACTCCATCTCTACCTCATGTGGTAGGTTTGAAAATCCACTTATCATTGTGATCATTTCTCTCAAGGGCTCCAGCCTTTCCATGTCGGTTTTAAAGTGTTGATGCAGAAGTAGGTACAAAACACTATGTCTTCTTGCCTGAAAATGCTTAGAACTCTCAAGGCAACTAAAGATCACTTTTTTTTCTTGTAGCCACCAACCACATTATTTTTTCATATCGAGCATCTTTTCACATAAATTTTATGAGGTCAGGTTTTGACTCTTAGATTCCTTGAGACCACATGAATAAACAGAGATTGCTCTTGAGCCAAAAGAATATGTTCATACATTTCTGATTAAGATGTATCTCTGGTTGTCTGATATAGGAAATCATTTTCTGGCGTATCCTTGATGACCTCACAGCCAGTTAGCACAACATGTATGTGCATTATGCCTACTTTACACAACCCAGGTTAATAAGTATTTTCACCTAAAATACCAACAAACTATTCTGATATGGAAAATGGGTGTTTATTACAGAAAATTTGAAAAATACACAAAATATATAGAAAAATATCACTCATTGCCCAACTACCCAGATAATAAACACTATTAACAGTTGATATAAGTTCTCTTAGAAATTTTCCATATTCAATGAATCCATATTCAATGTTTAAAAAACAGGATTATATTTTACCACATATTTTATATCTCCTTTTAAAATTGTTGACATGATTTTCAATGATGTGGAAATGTAATAATTTATTTACTCATTTCCCAAAGGTGAGACATTTAGATTGTTTTAGATTTGGCATTAATGGAAAGAAAAATATCCTACTTTAAAATGAAAATGGTTAATGCTTGCCTAAGTCTACAGAAAAGTAACAAAAAAGAATTTTCTATCTAGAATGTTTTCTTTACCTGGAGTGAAGTGGAGAAAGAGGCAAAAAGAAAGTCAGTGGGCTGAAAACGAGTTTGTAAGCTGGTTTGCAAGTGCCCATATTTAGAGTTACTGAAAATTTTTAGTTAGTTTTGTATTGTTATTGTTTGTATTAACAGACCTCACTGTTAATAAATAATTAGGATTATTTAAATCAACTTGATTTTCAACAGCCTGAAAATGGTAGATTTTACCTAGAAGGTTCCTGTAGAAACCAGTGTCATGAAAAATTATATGTGTGTTCACACACACACAAAAACACACTTATATATTTTTCATCTCCTATGAGCCACCCCCCACCAATGCACACAGTTGAGAATTCATATTACCCCCTGGATCTCTTCGTGTATGTGGTACTTCAAAGGCATTCAATGAAGAAGATGTCTAGAAAACATGGTTTAATTCAAAAAACTCCTTCAAATTTTTTGAAAACTAGATTGCTTCTCAGTCCTGTGGTAAGATGTTTGGAAGCAGGCCATTTGTTCCATTTATTCTATTTACATATAGATCCAGTTCTTGATTTTCTAAATCCATAAGATCTTATCGAATGTAAAACCACAACAACATAATTTTCCAAAGTACACAGAAGAGGGTGAATTTGCAACTAGAAACCAAAAGAAAAGTATTTAAGGCAGTCTCTTATTTCTCATAAGTGCTTATTCACATTTTTAGCAAGCAAACAATAGAAATGAAAATCATTCACATCCAGACATGGAAGCTGGGTTTACTTGTGTAGATTTCTCACAACTAAGAAAACACAACTGTTGCTATGATATCTCAAAAGAATAACACCAGTTCTTTATTAAGGACAGAAATACTACTCCCAAAATATTGTATGTTACAGTTTTAGAACTTGTTGATGGTTACAGTGTGCTTTTACATATTTTAATCCATGTGATTTTCATAAGAATGTATAACAGTGGTAGTTGGTGAGTGAAATCAGCAGTCACTAGTAAAAATCACGAATAGAGTGATCAACATGAACAATTTTTACCTTATATGTAATTTTGAGTGAATAAACTGAAGTATAGGATATATTCATATGGAAACAGACTAGACGACTTTGAGATTATATCTCTGGTCAGAACAAGCACCATCAGCTGGAAAATACAATTTCCCACCTCATACCGTATTTTATGGATTTAAAAATTTAGATGAAAACCCATTCTTGTCATCATCTCTAGGATATGTACTAGCAAATACTTAACGGGAAGGCATAGTTTGACATCCAGCATAAGCAAATTGTACATATTAGTAAAGTAAATCATACATGCCAATAAGTTAGGAACATACTAGTTTTCTTTGTTTCCTGGGAATATGCATCTAACGAGAGAGTATTTCTTTTCATCAAAGAAGTTCCAAAAATGTGTTTGGACAGGGAAACCACTATGCCTCTCGCATTTCTATCTAGGGCGATCAAAATGAGTTAACTGCACAGAGGAAGAATGTAGGAAGAAGTTTCCAGGCATTGGGAACAGCATATGTAAAGGCTTTTCTCTGAGGTGAGAGTATGTGTAGATCACAGAGAGACTTTCATGTAATGTTGAGAAATGAGCCCAGAAGAGTTTTGAGTTGAAGGAGTTAGGGTCCAGGAACATGGCGTCTCATGTGAATTTCAAGTAGATTTCTCTGGCTGCCAGATGGAGGAGAGATGGGAGGGGGGAGGAGTGGATGCAGCTGACCTTCCAGCTCTCACCCATCCAATCTCGTATCAAGCATCAGTTGCTCAGAGAACCACCACACTTTTTGTTGTATGCTGTCCTAAACCTGTCATTTGTTTCTCCGGAATATTTTTAACATTACACTGTCTAGTGTGTTTATTTTGTTAATTCTATCTTCTCTGTGACCTTTAACCTCCCTCAGTGGGGACCATCGTACACTCGGTGGCTAGCACTGATGCTAAGTTATTTACATTTGTAGAATGAACGTTGAAGAAGAGAAAGATTCACTATATTTCCTCTAGAAAATTATCCAAGAAACAGAGGTGCAACTCATGTCCTGACTCTGTAATCCTCTACTTCTTTCACGTGACTGATACTACGAGATTTTTTTAAAAAGCATCTAATGAATTTGATTGGAAAGAAGGGAACTACTTAAGTAGTTGTTTTCTTGGCTGCTAAAGTGGATGATTAAATGTGGTCTACAGTGGTCTGTGTATTAGAAGTATATTTCTTGTCTTCCTCTGAAGTTCATTAATCAAGGCACAAATCGTTTCAGGGTGACTTAAAAGCTTGAGAGAGATAGAAACATATCAAAGTTTAACTTATCTGATGACATATACACTATTACAAACATAAAAATCAAGGAAATCGAGAAAAACAGAGGGAAATGAAAAAAAGGCATGAGCCAGAGACAGGTAGATAGGCACCTAAAACCTAGGGAGAAACAGACATAAACAGAGGGGACAACAGAACAATTGATAGAGGTAGAGAGGGCACAAGTAGCTGAGGAGAGACAATGGTTAAGAAGTAGAGAGGTTTGTTCTGTCCGGTACACACCTCTCTCTGATGCTGTCTGTATCTCAGATGTTTATCTCGAGTCATGACAGCCGTGTGACACACCAAGTAGCTAAAAAACATTCAATTCTTAAATCCCCTCTAAAAAACATCCAGACCTTTTCTTAGATGGAATAGCTGCAGTCAGGTGGGAGGAAGGGATTGTTGGAAGGCTGCCGTTTCAAAATTTTGACTTTCTAGCAGCAGATACTACCTGTAGAAAGGTTCAACGTTTCTAATGATATCCAACATTCTTTTGTGCATCTGTTCTGCATAGAACTTGTAAAGGATCAGGAGATTATCCAAAATAAGAAGCAAGAAAAGCATTTCTAAGGACAAGGAAAATTGTATAATTTGTCTTTTGGAAGCCATTTTGAGAATCAGATGAATACAGAAACCAAAATGTCAATGCTTTATATATAACAAGCATGAGGATATATTTAAGTCTCAAGAATCTTCATTAATATAAATTGGTATATTAGATTTTTAAATTGGGATACAAGATATAGAATTTGAGTCAGTAAATTAAAATGTTCTTGGAAATAATTACAATGTTATATTTGCTGATAGATGGATTTTTTAAAGCTATTAAAAACAAAAAAGTTACAGGCTTTCATATAATTGATCTATTCATTGAAAACCTGAAATCAAATTCTTCTAATAAAATTAGATGGAAATTTTAACGATGCTCATTTTCCTAGTCTTGGTTATTTCTAGAATTTATTCTTAAATTTGAACTATAAATACATCAATATAAAGTGAACTTTAATTAAAACTAGCTGAAAGTCTATTCTAATATTATTAAAATAATAAGAATGGGAGAAGTAAGCATACTATTCAGTAGTCATAGTTACATGATGTGAATAAATAAACCAATGTTTATAATGTCTTAGCTATACTATACATTGTTGCTATTGTGAGATTCAATTGTGTGGATAAGACTTTTTTTTAACCTAGATAATATACAATTTTGTTAAGAGTCAGAATTTCTGCATACTTAGTTTATATAATTTCCTCTTTTTATTTCTTAATCTGCTTTAAATTTCTATTTGTTTTAGTTTCAGGTACAAATAATGTCTGAATTAATCATACGTTTTCCTTCAACGCCCCTTTTATTTATTTATACAACCCCACCATCCCCATTCTATACTCCCATCCCAAACTCCCTTGTCTTTAGATCCCTGCTGCCCTCCATAACTTCTGTCCTTCCACCAATCTAATGTGTTTGATGAGTATGCATTCCTGAAAAAATTTTATTGATATTTTCCTACATGAATTTTTAATTTATGCAAATGCCATTGTACCACACGTCTTATTCTGATTGTTACTGTTTTTTTTTTTTTTGCTCAGTAATATGTCTTTAACAGTTCTTCATGCTGTCATATGTGCTTATAATCACCCAGTGTTAAACACCTAGATTGCCCCAACTTCATCCATCACAACAAAATTGCTATATGAAATCCTTGTGTATGGTCCATTTTAGGATTGTGGGATGTTTTCTCTGGGATTTATACCCAGGACTGAAATTCTTGAGTCATGGAGTATGCATATACTACTTGATTAAGTATTACTTAAGTATTGCCAGGGTGCTTTCCAAAATGGCATTACTAGTTTACAGACCTTCTTAGAATGATAGGAGCTCCTATACCTTCACATTCTAGCAATGCTTAACATTATCTAGCTTTTTAACGTTTGTCAATCTAACGAATTTAAGGTGGTATCTCATTTTATTTGCACTTTTATAATTATTAATGCTTGTATATCTCTTCCTATATTTATTTAATGTTTGGATTTTCTTTTCTTTTAATTGCTTCTGTTCATCTTATGCAATTTTTCTGTTGTGTTCCTGTCCTTCTGTTCTTACTTTGATGGTATACAGTACATGTTAATAGCTTATCAATTTTCAATTTTAGATTGATAAATAGGGTGGTAAATAAGTTTGTATAGGATATCGTCATCTGTTCATTTACTTTGGAAAGAAGCATATGATGTAATTCATTGGACAGAAAGCTTTAATTTTGGCATAGTCATATGCATAAATATTATGCCTTACAATTTGTTTTGGGGGTTTGTTTAAAAAGGACTCCCCTATTTTCCCTTGACTTTATAGTTTTACCTTTCCCATTTAGATCTTTAATTCATCTGGTGTCCAACTCACCATATGGTTTTAGGAACAAATCCACTTTTTTGTTGTTGTTGTTCAAATCCACTTTTATTTCTCTTTATATAGTGAGCCAATCCATCACAATGTCAGTTATAACTTTATAAATTTAGAGGCTCAACTGTTTAATAAATGGATTTTGTCATGGTTATCTCAATTTTTTTAATCTTACCAGTATAGAAAACCCACCTTTGTCTCAGATACTTTTTTCTTGAGTTCTATCTTGCAGATATTAAATGTATACCCCAGCTTTCTTTCCCCTGGTGTATGTTTTTTCATCTATTTATTCTCAAACTTTCTCTGTCTTTTTGTTTAAATGCGTCTCCTGTAGGCAACATATTATTGAATCTCAGTTTTGTTTTGTTGTTGCCGAATCCAATAGGAGTCTCTTTTCGTCTTTGATAGGTGTTATTCTGTTTGTTTTTCTGATAGAGTGGATGTGTAGCTTGTGTGTATAATTGCCCTGTGCTTTCATTTTCCCTGGATGAAAGGCTATCTTGTCTGGTGGGGGACACTGGAGACCAGTGAAAACCACACTCTATTCTCTGTCACCTCTCATGAGTTTAAGAGGAAGGGAAAAATCAGTTCTAGGGCAGAGAAGTCAGGCACCAAAATTGTAGACAGCCCCATTTGCTGCCACAAGCACCAAAGAAATACTGTTGTCAGGGATTTCCCTGTAACATTTTCAGGAAAAATGCAGTAAGAGAAGAGGCAACCCACCAGCCCTGGAGGTTTGGATGAGGAGACACGGATAAACTGCATCTCTTATCACTAGATTCTCAACCCAGCAGGGCCTTTGTGTTGCCCTAAAATTATTACAACCCCTCCTGCCCACTAGTGGACTCAATTGTTGCTGATGATTTATATAGAGAAGAAGGAGGAAACAATTTTTGCCCAGGCGATGTTGTGAGGAGGAAAAGGTAGAATTTATAACTTCTTCTCAGTCTGCTCTGCCACTGCCTTCTGGCCACCCCACTACAGAAAACAACCCATCGTTCCAGTCCAAGATAGCTTTTGATCTTGGCAGAAGTTTCTCTCAAAGGTCTTATTTGATTTATCTTAGTACATGCTCTCTTCTCCTGCAGTTTTTCTAGGATTGGATTTGGAGAGGAAACCAGCAGCATGTGAAGGTTTGTCACCCTGACTGATCTGCACAAGCATTTATTGGAAGCATGCAAGTATGCTTATTACCTCCTTTCCTTACTATGTAGGCTTTTTCCTTTCTACTCACCACCGCCCACTGATCTTTTATCCTCTAGATAGCTAGTACATTCCCCTGTCAGGCTGACATCCCTACTTGGCATCCTTCCCCTTCAGTTTAGCCTTATCTCTACCTGTTTGCTCCTCTTATCACGTGACCAAACTCCCATCTATCTCCGTCCACTGGTGCACTGGATCACACGCTGGAACTGCCCAAGGAACACCACACACAAAGGATGCTCAGCAGAGAGTGGGAAGAAGGGCAAGTGGATGGAAAATGTTTCCTTTATTTCAACACAGATTCCACCTCCAACATCCATTTGAAGCTATTAAATTATTTGATATTGTCTCTAAAAACTCTGAGGTGTCGGCCTGCACGAAATTAGTGAGGACATAATTTAGAGCATAGTAATCTCAGGGAAAAAAAAATTTCATTTAAAAATAGTTAGTTATTTAAAAAGCAATAAAATTCAGAAAGTTAATTAAATGGCATCATCAGTGTCATGTGACTTACTACGGATAAAGTCTAAATGTACATGGCAAGGAATTATTAAACTTTTAGGAAAAATCAAAATCTTAGTAAAATGTAAAATCAAAATCTTAACGGTTTAATTTTCCATTTCTTTGAAGAGCTCAAACTGGAGGGCACTTTTTAAAAGCATAGAAAAGGCCACTATTGGATTTAGTTGTATATTGAGCCAGTATTAAGAAAATGCTAAAATGCATTTGAGTTAAACTTATCAGTCATCATACTTTTATTGTGGAGATACATTGAAACTATGACATCCTTTGGAATTTACAACTCCATGAAACGTTTTAAAAGTCAGTTCTAATTTTTATTTCAGATTTTTAAAAAAATATGACTCAGCAATACAATAGCTTAAATTAAGAAACAAATAAGTAGCAGTAAATAAGTTTCTACATAGAGACAGCTTTAAATGTGCTTTTTTAAAACAATGTAAACAATTTGTAGTAAGATGCAAAGAAAACATTGCACCATTTTTCTTCTAAGTGTTGTATAACATACACATGCAAATGATTTACAAAAAGAAGGATCTAAGCTATTTTTATTAACAGATGTTGTCAATAGGCTTTCATTGTCTAATAATTATCCCCAGAATTCACTTAAATATGTCACTTTGTCAATGGTTGTGTAGGGAAGAAAAATCACTATATATAAAAATATTTTTAAAAAAATATACATGTTCTCAATGAGATTGATTGAAAATTCTCTTTTTATACTTAACTGTGTGGAAATTATCAAGAAATTAAAAATTCAAGCTAAGAGCAATTCACAATCAAAGGTAAAAAGCAATATTTCTATGTGTATGTAATATGTGTATTTATTCATAACAAAAATAAAAATTTATAATAAGAATGATTGGCTATCAGATATGTGTCAGGGTAGCATAAATAAAAAATTTACAGAATAACTTTAAGACTACGAATTATGTTGCAAGGTTATACTGCAGGCACAGTGACACCAAAGGCTATTTCCAACATTTTATTTGTGATGGCTTTCCTGACTTTTTTTCTACTGTCTCTTACTAGAATGAAATGTAGGGGCTGAGATTGTACGGAAAATCTATGAAATGTAACCTTATGAATTATTTTCTTTAAATGGAAGTAACCAAAACAAAAATTGTTCAAAGTGAGCTATTTATCACTTCTTTTATGGACTGACTTGCCCACCTCCTGAAAAATTGGTAAGTTGAAGCCCTAATCCCCAGTACCTCAGAACGTGATTGTATTTGGAGATAGAGCCTTTAAAAAGTTGACTAAGGTAAGAGGAGGACATTAAGGAGTCATGATCCAATCTAACTTGTATCTTTATAAGAAGAGGAAATTTGGACACATGGAGAGACACCAGGGACGCGCACACACACACACACACACACACACAGAGGAAATATCATTTGAGGACCCAGCAAGAGGACAGCCATCTTCAAACCAAAGAGAGAGGCCTCAAGAAACTAAATCTGCTGACATTGTGACCTTGGACTTCTAGCCACCAGAACAGCGGTATTTTGTGATGGCAGCCCTAGCAAACTAATACACCATCCTGAGACTGTTTTTCATTTAGTTCTTTCATTCATATAAAGACTCAAACGTGTGTGTATTTACCTCTGTGTTGTATATTTTTGTGTTTTTTTCCCATACCAGTTGGACCATAAATCTAAATTCAACCAATGCATGCCAAATACTGTATTGATCATTTCAGCAAATGTAGGCATTCACAAAACATGATATTAATATCTCAATCATTTTAAAAAATACTTTATTTTTATATAGCAGGTTTAGATCCACAATAAAATTGAGAGGAAGATGAAGAGATTTCCCATATACTCCCTGCCCCGTACATGCATATCCTCCTCCATTATCAACATCGCTCCACAGAACGGTACAATAATTACAATTGATGAACCTACACTGACACATCATCACCCAAAGTCCATAGTTTACATTAGGACTCCCTCTTGGTGTTACGTGGTCTATGTGGTTCAAAAAACTTGATAATGACATGGAACCACCATTATAGTTTCATTACAGAGTAGTTTCACTGGCCTAAGAATTGCATGTGGTCTGCTTATTCATTCCTCCCTTGTCCCTGACCCCTGGCAAACACTGATCTTTTTACTGTCTCCATAGTTTTGACTTTTCCAAAATATCATATAGTTGGAATCATATAGTATGCAGCCTTTTCAGATTGGCTTATTTAACTTAATGCTAATGCATTTAAGGTGTCTCTGTATCTTTTCATGGCTTGATAACTCATTGCTTTTTAGAATGAAAAAGCAATGAGTTAACATTTATTTATCCATTCACCTACTGAAGACATCTTGGTTGCTTCCAATTTTTGACAGTTATGATTAAAAGCTACTATAAACATCTGTCTACAGGTTTTTGTGTGGACATTAGTTTTCAACTCCTTTGAGTAAATACCAAGGAGTGAGATTTCTGGATTATATGGTAAATGTTTAGTGTTGTAAGAAAATACCAAGCTATCTGTCAAAGAGACTGTACAATTTTGCATTTCTACTAGCAATGAATAAAAATTCCTGTTGCTACACATCCTCACGTGCATTTGATGTTGTCAGTATTCCAGATTTTGGCCATTCTACCGGGTGTGTAGTAGTATATCATGGTTGTTTTAATCTGCATTTTCCTGATGACATATGATGTGGAACATCTTTTCATATACTTATTTGTCATCTGTATATCTTCTTTGTTAAGATATCTGTTCAGGTCTTTGGTCCATTTTTTTATTGAGTTGTTCATTTTCTACAATCTCTTTTCTGAAAGAGATTGTAGGAAACTGGTATAGTTTCTTCCTTAAATGTTTGGTAGAATTCACCAGTGAACCCATCTGGCCCTGGTGGTTTCTGTTTTGGAAGGTTATCAATTATTAGTTCAATTTCTTTAATAGATATAAACCTAATCAGATTGTCTATTTCTTCTTGTGTGAGTTTTGGAAGATTCTGTCTTTCAGAGAAATCTCAATTGTATTTGAACCAGCTAAAGAGAAATCTAAGCCGGTTTCTGAGTTAACCTAATCTAAGCTAAACGTGCTAAGCTCTAAATATTAGAAAGTTTCCTGATTTGAATGAGTAATGGAACCATGCCACAGAATTAGAACTAGAACTTGGTGACTTTATCAATATTCAAAAGTTTAAAGTCACAGCTGGAAATATATACTGGACATACAATTTTCCATAAAACTAACTGTCAAAAAATATGAATCTAAAGTATTTTCATCCATCAAGAAATTAGAATAGAATACTTGGTAAAAGTGTATGGGAGATTAATGTATTAGTTCATAGCACATTATATTAAGATTTGAAAGTATATAGCGTAGTATTTATACATGGGCATTGTTCAATTATATTTTTCTTTTTTAGTCTTCCTTCCATAAGGTATCTGAATTTATAATGCAGTTTGGGGAAAAGATTCCAGAGAAAGAAGCACATGATTCAATCTAAAATCATCTGTCATCTCGGGTACTGAAAAAAAGTCAAATTGCTTAGTCAGTGTTAGAGGGAAGGTGCTATTCTAATATAATTACATTGTCAGATATCAGGTCTTGTCAGAAAAGGAAATGATAAACATCAGGATGCCTGGAAATACACAGTCTACAAGAATCAGAAGTCCATGCTGAAATGGAGAGAATAAAACTTTCAGTAAGAACTTCAAAGGCAAAGCTCCTTACTCATTGATCTGTCTTAGTCCAATATTACGAAATGCCTGATTACTTCATGTCCATTTCAGAGGAAGCTAAATGTCTGTCTTGAGGGGAATGCAAGGTTTTCACTGAAATAGCTAGATGCTAAGTAGGAAGGAGACTTCCAGTTAATACAATTTCCCATGTGCTTATATAAGGCGCTTCTGTTAAACCATAAAGACAACCCTGTCTTCAGTAACCTAAGAGATTCTTTCTAGAGGACTGAGAAGATTAATTAGTATTCTCTAAAGTGCCTAACTTTAGCTACTTCAACCATCAGAGTAAAAAATTAGATCATGCTGAAGGAGATCTGGTCTCTCTTCTATCTTAACCAAAGATTAATAGCATCTTGAAGCTTGATCCAGTCATTTTCATGAAAACTCATTTTCTGCAAAATTGGAAAAGACTATAAAGACCTTCTAGTGACTAATTTGTTCATTACATGGAGGCAAATGTGTTTTTTCCTCAGGAATTATTAGAACTCCAGACACAATATATTTTGATTTTAAAAACTTAGCCTTCCATATAAACAGTGATAATACCCAATATTCTATGAAGATCATCGTCATATTGCTTTTTATATAGTTAACATACTTATAAATATAAATTGTTTTTTATGAGTTATCAAAGTTCAAGAACAAAAATTTCTGTCTATACTAGGCAGCAGAAACACATTGACCACCTATACTTCAGCATATATGTAGAGTTCTTTTTGTCTTTAGCCTCGTAACATCCAGTCAAGATATCGTTTTCTAGTTATTCGGTGTTAGTTTCCCCATTTCCTTCAGTGTAGTTATGTTATTCATTTTTTAAATACAGTTAGAATCATTTATTAGCGGTTGTATTCCACTCTGGGTCCCCCACCCCATACCCCAGTTAGCTATAATTATTTGCTTATTTTGAGAGTATGTAAAATATTATTACAGTCCTAAGAGTGAGAGTTTTTGCTACTTCTTTTATTGAGGTATAGTTGATTGACAATATTATGTAAGTGTCAGGTGAACAACATAGTGATTCACAACTTTTAAAGCTTATACTCCATTTATAGTTATTATAAAATATTGGCTGACTTCCCTTTGTTGTTTTTGCTACTTTAAAATATTTTAATTTTAAAAAAGCAGATGGAATTTTAACCGTATATCAAATATGCTCTGACAAAGTCAGGGGTTCTGTATGGACTGTATTTTTGCATTAAAATGAAGTCATAGAAGCACTGGTAACATTGTTAATGATTATACCTTTATTATACACAGTTTTGTTTTTAAGAACTTTTATGTATGCAATTTTATAACTAATCTAACATGTAAGCCAGAAGTCAGCAGGAGAGAATAATGTATGTCACTAACATTTGTAGCCCATCTGGAATACTTCATCTCTTTCTCACAATATTAAGAGCGAAGAAGAAAACAAATAAGTGGTTCAAAGCTATGATGGAATTAAAGGTAAAACCTGAAGAAAGGCACTTGTGTTAAAATTTCAGCAGTCACTCTCGGTATATTTCGTGTAATAAATACCAGTTTTTTCTCAACAGTGATGCGCCATTAATACGTTTGCTTTTAACGGAGTTGAAAATCTGACTAGTTTATGCAAGTGGCAGCATAATTTCTTGGGAAAATAATTAACAGGTTGAAAAAACACTAATACAACTTAAGAAAAAAATCATTTTATGATGTCAACATACAACTCCAGTCCTAAAATCTACATTTATTACAAAAATTAAAATGCACTTGAGTCATACTCTTGCTGTTAGTGTAGAGTACACAAAGACTAGTTACTCATTCTATATTTAATTAAAGTGCAAAAGTATGTCTTCCATCTGCACCTAGCAAAATGAATGGATTTCAGTTCACACAAACTCGCACCTGGTATTCAAATATTAGCAAGTAGGTTTTTTAAACCACACTAAATATTATGTAATTCTTTGATCTAAGTCAGTATATTATATTTATTAACATTTAAAATAATTTGTAATATTTTCATCTTCTCACATCCTTCTTTAAGTTCTGAGTCATAATCCTTCTTCTGTGTCACAAATGCTCTTTTTTTTAAATTTTGAAAGTGTACCTCTACATTTTTCTACTGGAAAATATGCCTTGTATGATTTTATTTGTTACTTTAATCTTAGATTCAGTGTTTGTTCAAGCACATTTTAACAATTCAAAGAACAATCTTATGTTTTCTACTACCATAATACTTTTGGAAAATTTTCCATGGGTCCACCAAATGGTTAAGGAAAATAATTTCTTTTTCTCCTATCTGGCTTTTGTTTATTTAATGTAATAGTACCATGTTCGGATTTGATTGAAAACATTTGCATTATTTAAGTCTTTGCAATTTGCAAAGATTATGTACAAACTCAGGTTACCTCAGACCTTATCATTATAAGGATATCTAACCAACTGAGGAAGCACAGAAAAACCAGCAATGAAGCTGCATTTTCAGGCTTCACAGAGAAAGCATACAACTATATCCCAAATATATCCCAAATGCAATAGCTGTCCTAATGATACAGCAGTGGTCATGGTGCCCTGGCCTCTTTCTCATACTTTCAGTAAGTAAGTTTCCCTCATTTCCCCACCATGTGATTCTCAGTAGTGACTGTACATTGGAATCATCTGGGAAGTTTTAAAAAATACTGATGCCTGCATCCCATCCAATATATTCTGATTCATCTCATTTAGGTTGCATCTCACTCTCCCTCAATTCATCAGCTTCTATTTCTCTGCTATAAGTTCTTTCTATTAATTCACCTTTGTATGTTTCACAATCAAAGCTCTCAGTGAGAAAGTGTCCCATCAGACCCAATCAGCCACAGCCAAGCTTTCAAGAGACAGAACAGAAACACAACCACTTATGCTCAAGGAAGAGTTGAGGTTGTTCTTCTCAGAAGATGGCTATGCATACGGTGGACACGCTGAGTCAACAGACTCTTCAACGTGGCCAATACTTACTTACTTTATGATGTAAAGAGGTCTTTCTAATGATAATTGCATATAGAACAGTTTTTGGATGTTTCATGTGAATTAAGGTGCAATTTCTAATAAAGAAAACTAACAGTTAAATTTTAAAAGAATTTTCCTATTTGCATTCACTTTCAGATAGTTACAATATATTTAGTCATTCATGTTAGCATATAAGAAAGAAAATATTTCTATTTTTACAAAATTGGCTTGTTATTAATATTAACAGAACAACAATTCAGTTGTTGTTTTTACTAGAATCACCACAGAGCCTCAGGAAGAATCACTGTGATTATCACAGGATTCACAGATATCCCCTTATTTATTTATCTCAAGGCTGTGACTTTGGAAACATGTTTAATAAAAACTATGCTGTGTTGGAGATGGTTCCAGAAACTCTATCTAAATTCTTTTTTTAAACATCTTTATTGGAGTATAATTGCTTCACAATGTTGTGTTAGTTTCTGCTGTATAACAAAGTGAATCTGCTATATGTATACATATATCCCCATATGCCCACCCTCTTGCATCTCCCTCCCACCCTCCCTATCCCACTCCTCTAGGTGGTCACAAAGCACCGAGCTGATCTCCCTGTGCTATGCAGCTGCTTCCCACTAGCTATCTATTTTAAATTTGGTAGTGTATATATGTCAATGGTACTCTCTCACTTCGTCCCAGCTTCCCCTTCCCCCTCCCCGTGTCCTCAAGTCCATTCCCTACATCTGCGTTTTTATTCCTGTCCTGCCCCAAGGTTCATCAGAAACTTTTTTTTTTCTTAGATTCCATATATATATATGTGTTAGCATATGGTATTTGTTTTTCTCTTTCTGACTTACTTTACTCTGTATGACAGAACCTAGGTCCATCCACCTCACTACAAATAACTCAATTTCATTTCTTTTTATGGCTGAATAATATTCCATTGTATATATGTGCCACATCTTCTTCATCCATTCATCTTTCGATGGAAACTTAGGTTGCTTCCATGTCCTGGCTGTTGTAAATAGTGCCGCAATGAACATTGTGGTACATGACTCTTTTTGAATTATGGTTTTCTCAGGGTATATGCTCAGTAGTGGGATTGCTGGGTTGTATGGTAGTTCTATTTTTAGTTTTTTAAGGAGCCTCCATACTGTTCTCCATAGTGGCTGTATCAATTTACATTCCCACCAACAGTGTAAGAGGGTTCCCTTTCTCCACACCCTCTCCAGCATTTACTGTTTGTAGATTTTTTGATGATGGCCATTCTGACTGGTGTGAGGTGATACCTCATTGTAGTTTTCATTTGCATTTCTCTAATGATTAATGTTGTTCAGCATCCTTTCATGTGTTTGCTGGCAATCTGTATATCTTCTTTGGAGAAATGTGTATTTAGGTATTCTGCCCATTTTTGGATTGGGTTGTTTGTTTGTTTGATATTGAGCTCCATGAGCTGCTTGTATATTTTGGAGATTAATCCTTTGTCAGTTGCTTCATTTGCAAATATTTTCTCCCGTTCTGAGGGTTGTCCTTTCGTCTCGTTTATGGTTTCCTTTGCTGTGCAAAGAATTTTAAGTTTCATTAGGTCCCATTTGTTTATTTTTGTTTTTATTTCCATTTCTCTAGGAAGTGGGTCAAAAAGGATCTTGCTGTGATTTACGTCAGAGTGTTCTGCCTATGCTTTCCTCTAAGAGTTTTATAGCGTCTGGCCTTACATTTAGATCTTTAATCCATTTTGAGTTAATTTTTGTGTATGGTGTTAGGGAGTGTTCTACTTTCATTCTTTTACATGTAGCTGTCCAGTTTTCCCAGCACCACTTATTGAAGAGGCTGTCTTTTCTCCACTGTATATCCTTGCCTCCTTTATCAAAGATAAGGTGACCATATGTGCGTGGGTTTATCTCTGGGCTTTCTATCCTGTTCCATTGATCTATATTTCTGTTTTTGTGCCAGTACCATACTGTCTTGATGACTGTAGCTTTGTAGTATAGTCTGAAGTCTGGGAGCCTGATTCCTCCAGCTCCGTTTTTCTTTCTCAAGATTGCTTTGGCTATTCGGGGTCTTTTGTGTTTCCATACACAGTGTGAAATTTTTTGTTCTAGTTCTGTGAAAAATGCCAGTGGTAGTTTGATAGGGATTGCACTGAATCTGTAGATTGCTTTGGGTAGTATAGTCATTTTCACAATGTTGATTCTTCCAATCCAAGAACATGGTATATCTCTCCATCTGTTTGTATCATCTTTCATTTCTTTCATCAGTGTCTTATAGTTTTCTGCATACAGGTCTTTCATCTCCTTAGGTAGGTTTATTCCTAGGCATTTTATTCTTTTTGTTGCAGTGGTAAATGGGAGTGTTTCTTTAATTTCTCTTTCAGATTTTTCATCATTAGTGTACAGGAATGCCAGAGATTTCTGTGCATTAATTTTGTATCCTGCTACTTTACCAAATTCATTGATTAGCTCTAGTAGTTATCTGGTGGCATCTTTAGGATTCCTTAGGTATAGTATCATGTCATCTGCAAACAGTGACAGCTTTACTTCTTCTTTTCCGATTTGGATTCCTTTTATTTCTTTTTCTTCTCTGCTTACTGTGACTAAAACTTCCAAAACTATGTTGAATAATAGCAGTGAGAGTTTAGTCATTCATTCATTCATTCATTCAAGGTTCAAGGGCAACCTTGTCTTGCTCCTGATCTTAGAAGAAATGGTTTCAGTTTTTCACCACTTAGAACAATGTTAGCTCTCATTTTGTCATATATGGCCTTTATTATGTTGAGGGAGTTTCCCTCTATGCCTAGTTTCTGGAGGGTTTTATCACAAATGGGTGTTGAATTTTGTCGAAAGATTTTTCTTCATCTATTGAGATGATCATATGGTTTTTCTCCTTCAATTTGTTAATATGGTGTATCACATTGATTGATTTGCGTATATTGAAGAATCCTTGCATTCCTGGGATAAACCCCACTTGATCATGGTGTATGATCCTTTTAATGTGCCTCAGGCTTCCTAGAAACCCACTGTATCATCTGGCCTAGATAATTCCAGTCTGGCTTTATTTTTGCCACACAGAATGATGCATTAAGGCAATAGAACTATTTGCGGTCAAATGCAACCACTTTGAACAACTGGCAAACATGTAGAACATACACAGGGGTCAATGTGCACAAGAAGACCATGGTTAATTATAAGCTCTTAAACTATGTTTGAAAAACTGTCTTATTTTTGAATTTCAGTGAGAAGTAGGGTAGAAAACGATGACGTTATTACTAAAAAATGAATCTATTATTAGGTGATTCATCTGTTTTATGCCAAAGAGAATACAATTTCATGTTCACATAACCACCTAGGGAATAAAAATGTATAGCATTTATACAAATCCCTAAGTTCCCATATTGATGTTTACTCTTTCCATTCCTTTGTCAGTGTAAGCTTAGATCAGATTTCAGCAAAACTATAGGAAGTTCAAATAGTCACACCTATCCAAGCTCTGTAACACTCATATAGATTGCACATAGGGGACTAATTGGCAGGGAAGGGAGCCAGGAGCGTGGGTGACATTGCCTTCCACGAGAAGGCGATGGGCTACCCACCTGGGGAGTTGTAATAAGCACTTAATTGAAATGAAGTCAGAGTCACCCAGAAGATACCACATTTAGAGCAAGCCGTACAATGATTCCATAGTCTCTATGGTTTTACTTCTGATTTTCATTCTCTTTCTTAGCTTTTACTGTAAAGTATTGCACAGGAAATATGGATAGAAATATCCATATTTCTGCCTCTGGAGGATGCTATAATAATAATAAACATTCCCAAATAGTTTTAAAAAATTAAAATAGCCAAAGTGTGTGATGACATTAAACTCTACACAGTAGACACTTAAATAGAATGCTTGTGAGGAAGTGGAACATTCTGATTAATTGGTTTTCTGATAGACTGAATGATTCTCAATCATATCATGAGGGGAAAGCACTGTGCCCAGAATTACTAAGCTTAAAACAGGAATTCAAAGAACATACTATTTAGCTAGGGTAAATGAAAAATCATTTTTGTTTCAGTTTTCATTGTCAAACATTTTTTTTTTTTCTAAAATGTGTGGGAATGCTTCCTTGTCTACATGGAGAAATTGATTATCTGCATTATTATTAAGACATTTTCAGTATCTCTCGGTGACCATGTTTAGGACTAATCTGCATTTGTACTGTTGGAATTCAGTTCAGTAAACACTTTGAACCATTCCAGGTAAGGCAGGATGCCCAGCATTGGGACTTTAGAGATGATAAGACAATCTCCAGGAATCTTCTTCCAGGAAGTCACAGGCTGTTGATCCATAGAACCTCCTGACAGAAAGCTTTACACAGAACCCTCACCTGCATGAGCTTGACTTCCATCTTCATCCTCCAACTTAACATTTTCAAGAGTACCTCCTATCCTCCCAATAAAAACCAAATTCTTTAAAATAATGTCCACGCATTTTCTATCTATTCTCAAGTTTAGAAAAGAAAAAACGAAAACGAAAAAATAACCCTAGTCTTTGTGTGGTAACTGGGAGCTGACAGGAACAAGAGTCAAGGATGAGAAGAAAATAGGTCCAATGAAGGCACTGGTAAACATCATCCCAGGAAATGTAAGATATTCTTGGGAATGGAGGAAGTTTCATACAGTCAGTTCTGCTATGAGTGTAAGAAACATATGCTAAATATATGTTCCTAAAAATCATCACACTATGCAAAATCATGCAACAAAAACCACAGATGCTCAACACTCAAAAACTCCATCAATGGCACATCAGAAAAAAATAACAACTTAATAAAAATAGCGGCATGGTTTTACACATATTAACTGCTTCAGAAATATGTAAATACTACAATAAATGCGGCACGTCACTTTTAAAGAGACCAGGAGTTTGCTTGTGGAATTGAGTGATGGAAGGTTAGTTAAGTTTGTGAATTATTTTGAATGATAGAAGGGTGTGATAGAAGGAAGGTTCTCAGAAACTGGATGAAATTTGTAACATCAAATGTGCGTGTTGTAGCTCTTATTTACCGTGGTGAGCTGAAGTAGCTAGTAGAGGTTTGAGATGTGTGTGTGTCTGAGTTTTGTGTATCCCAATGCAGCTGGATTCAGGCGGGTGCTGTTTTCTGAGTACATCTGGTGTGTCTAGAGGAGGAATTTGCACATAAGCAAATGTGAAATCTGCATTATGCTTAAATTGTTCCCTAATATATCAATCACACCGGAACAAATTCTGTTCTCAAACAAGTATTATAGCAGAACAGAGCGTATTTTTTAATTTCAGGTATTTTAACAATTCTGTGAGCCAGCTGTTCATGAATTTATAACATTTATTTCACAATTAAAGATAAAAAGCTGAAGATTCTAAGGCTTTAGGAGCACACTTGAAATCCTTTCATGTAAAGGGCAATAAGTGAGTAAATTCAAAAGTGTCCTGATGGGCATTAGAACCTTGTGAACTAGGAGTAGAAAACAGAGGGCCACCGGATTCTCAAAGCAGGAGACAGCAGAGCACAGCCATCAAGGCGGCGTGGGAGCAGAAGAGGAACTTGAGATAAGAGCATAACATGTCCTGTCATCCTAATTGTGCCTGGACTGGTTTCTGCTTATTGTCAGCTAAGCAGAAATAGAAGCTGTTCTCAGTGGTATTTTTGTCATCAACAGCTGCAAATGAATGAGCTCTGTTTTGCAGGATTTATAAGCCTTTTATTCATGGCTTTAACATAAACGTCTTTACAAAGGTGATGTCCCCCCATCCCCAAGAGGATATATTAATTGAGGTGTACAGGACTGCGTCTGCCAAACGGCTTGAAAATAGTCTCCATGGTTGCAGCCAGGAAAACTCGACCTCTGTTGTCAAGAAAGAGGGGAGATTCCAGAATCTGTGACAATGTGTTTTAAGCTGTTAAATCCCTCCACATATAGTTACAAGATCTGGCTCATCGCGTTCCTGTGTGTCCTTTAAATGTTTGTCAGAATCATATTTTTTTGAAAATTTAAAGCGTATTGAATAGAAACCAAGAAAATTAATATTATCAGACATGGGACCAAGTGGTACATTTTTTTAAAAAAGGAAATGGTACAAATAAGTGTCCTAAACTCATGTGAACTAGGTTTTAATCTAGTAGCAATGAGATTATCTGATCATGTGAAAATGAATTAGTTTCTAAATATACAAAGATTCTTCTTTGAAATTGCATGAGCTTAGTAATGGCATCAGATTTTGAAAAATATCATTAAAAAAAAACTTTATTGATTACTTTTTTTTTATTTAAAGGAATTGATTCCTATAGCCTAAAATGTAAATTCTGTATCACTTCCATATGCAGGATGATGGAAAGTAGCAACAAACAAATAAGTAAATGTATGTTTTAAAAATTATATACACAATGTATGCCTGACCTTTCATTTTAAATTAGTAATGTTTACCATTTTTTTCAAACATATTCTCTTACCCCAATTCTGTTCTTTTGAACAGCTCTCTTTTTCAATGAACTTGTATTTTACTAGGAAAATATAGAAATATTTCCTAAATTATTTTAAGCCTTAAATATAGATAAATATACCACCATGGAACTGGGGGCTGTGAGGGGGTATTGTAAGGGAATGAATATTTGCTCCCCCGTGATCTGAGTCTTTCAGATTTCCTGGGATCAAATGGGATCCAGAGGCACAAGAATTTATCAGGGAAATAAAAGTGAGGGGTTTTAGTTAGCATTGCCTATCATTTCAGGCACACAAACACACAAAAAATGGTGTGCCACGCTCAGGGATTTTTTAAAACTCTTTCTAAGATCTATAAGAGCAACTAAATGGAGCCATGATGTGACATGACCACCAGCCTTCCACTTAAGTCATGCTTGTCCTCATAACAGCTATAGTGATTTATTACAAAGCAGCCCCTAGTTGATTTAAATAACCCCTGCCTGAGAAGTTGAGGAAGCTAAATACAACAGACACACACACACACACACACACACACACACACACACCCCAGATGCCATTAACTCTATATGTAAAATAATGGGTTCTTTAAACTCAACATTCTAACCATGACTGGATGGTTGCTGAATAGCAGAGACATAGCTGGAGAAGGCATAAGAGGGATTCATACATCTGAAAAGTCAATATTTAAAATAAACGAACAAACCAAAAAACTCTGAGTGCCTTTCAAGTAACTACTGATGGTGATTGTAAATTGTTTCCAATTTCATTTGCGACCTTTTTTTTTTTTTCTTAATCTCTAGAATTAGGGAATGCTGAATCTCAGCAACCATTGCCGTCCAATCCTTGTTGGATACATGTGGACACTAAGAGAACATTCAGATG
Organism: Eschrichtius robustus; assembly: GCF_028021215.1. Classification (NCBI taxonomy): domain Eukaryota; kingdom Metazoa; phylum Chordata; class Mammalia; order Artiodactyla; family Eschrichtiidae; genus Eschrichtius; species Eschrichtius robustus. Next base: position 66,255,741 of record NC_090832.1, on the reverse strand, counting down.
CCTTGTTTTATGACACAAAATGATTAATTATAGAGCTGGGATTAGAAACCAGAAACAACACAATTCCCTAGTTTATCAAGCATATTAAACTCAATTTTACCGGTGTAGACAGAGCAGTTGTGATGGTTAAACTTACATTAAATATAAACGAGGAGATGTTTAAAAACCCTAACTTTACAATGAGTAATGGTCAGTCCATCAAAAGGTACCAGCTTTCTTTGCATTTCTGTCGCATATACTTGCAACATAAGAAAAGGGGCGATAAATTATTATTAATGTGGTGAAATATTTGGGATTCCAAAAGTAGGAAGAAGTAACGCTGAAATATGTATGTCAGATCTTCCATGTTGAGTCCAGACTCCATTCCTGGCTTTCTCCTGCTGGGAGAGGGCGCTGGAATTCAGTCATATAAAATCGTCTAGCAGCAGGACCCAGCTGGATATACAATTCAGAGGCTAAATTGAAGACAGAGGCAGAATGTAGTTGCTACTTCATTGGCCTTCTGCCTTATTGGCCTGTGGATATTTAAATAAAGGGAGCCTGGGACTTCCCCAAAGGTACAGGTGGCCCATGATTTGTTTCTTGGATAGCAGAGATTCCAGTGTTTCCGTAGCATTCTGCAGTGGGTTATCGACTAAGCAGAAAAGTAGGGAGCCAGGGATACACAGCTTTATAGAAACCTGCTGGCAAATGTCACCTCTTCTAGATGATTCTACCTTGTGTTTGCACATACTATTTCCACAGCTTGAAATATTCACCTCCCTATATGTCACCTACCCACGAATAGTCACCACCACCACCAAACCTCCCAGATGGCTGGGCTTAAGTGTCCCCTTTTTTGTGAAACCTCCCTTAAATGCTTTCGGCAGAAGTAATTGACCTTCCATTTGTGATACCATAGGACTTTGTTCTCACTTCTAGTGTAGAATCTATCTTTTTGTGTTGTAGTCTACCCCTCATCTAAGCCAGCATTATAGAGCCATGCCCTCTCCATATTTGGAACTCCAGTGCCTAGAATGGCACTTGGTCACAACAGGTGTTAACATAAATGTGTTGACTATGTGAGTGAAATGTTGCAAGTTCATACCAGTTTATATATAATTGACTCTTGTGTATCTGATGTATTCCCTCCATCTTCTCCTTTTTTTTAATCTCAAAAATCATGTTTGTTGATGCAAAATTTAAATATTCTGGCAATGAACAGATGTTAATTAGGCATTTATTACATGCCAGGAACTCTTCTAGGTACTGAGTGTACCAGCAATTAAAAGCAAACAGACAGACAACAACAATGCTCTCATGAAACTCATGAAAAATATACAAATAGTCAAATAAATATATTGTATGTCTGACAATGATAGGTTCTATAAAAAATAAATAAAGCAGCTTACAGCAATAGAGGAGTGGAGAGTTATTTTGTATAAAAGGTCAGAGAAGAATTTATTACAGAGATGACAGCTGAGCAGAAACTGGAAGTGAGAGCCTTAGTTAAGTGGATATATTGTGAAAACACATATGCGAAAGTGGAAACAATTGTATATTCCCTAAAATAGGAAGTTCTTTATGCAGAGTTTCTTACTGTGCAAAACAAAAACATGAAAGTAAAGTTCTGTCCACGGAAGGATGTTGTGTGCCAAAAGGTGCACATTCTCAATTTCAAAATTTTTTCATCAAAAAGAAAATTCTAAGACCACGGTTTCTTTGCAAACCAAATAAGAGGAGAATAAACAAGCAAATAACAGCAGCTAAATTTTTATCTTTATTCCCAAGTATTCTCTGTTCCAATGCAGAATCTTCTACATTCATCGAATAATTTCTTGATTATAAAAAGGTGTGCAGTTTCAACCTTCTGCTTAAGGTCAGATATACCAATATCAATTCAATAAGGCAAATTGTACTTTTTAGCTGTTCGCTTAAGTGCTACAAAATCAGCTTTGTTTTAATTTGGTGAGAGCACTTCATGATTTCTTTAATAAAGGTGACAAAATATTCCTAGTGAAGGATTTTTTGGGAGCACTTCATGGTTTCTTTAATAAAGGTGACAAAACGTTCCTAGTGAAGGATTCTGTTAAGCAGTTGCTTTTCTACATGAAGCCAGATAATGGAGCAAGAAGACCAATCTGGCCAGAGCAAACTGGTTTTAGAGGACAGTGGTGGCAGAGGAAGTCAAAGAAGAAATAGTGGAGAGAGAATATTGTAGATCAAAAGCATAGGCCCCAGGAAAGCCCCTGGTCCTGTTACCTGAGAGACTGAAAATCTCTTTGCAGTACAAGGGTCTCCTTTACACACCTGTGTAAAAGCACATGGTGGGGAGAGGAGGAGTTGGGCTGCAGCCAAGCGGCCCAGTGAACACCAGCAGTGCAATAAATGCTTCGGAATCACCAAAAAAAAAAAAAAAAAAAAAAAAAGCATATGGGCAACTATGGGATGGTTTTTAATAAAATAGAAATACAATCCTACAGATACATTTAAAAAGATTTGTTTCCAGTTGGCCCCAAGCGGGAATAGACCATAGTAGAGGAGTGAAAGTAGGAAGACACTCAGTCCATGTATTAGTTTGCTAGGGCTGCTGTAACAAAGTATCAAAGTCTAGGTGGCTTAAATAATAGAAATTTATTATCTCAAAGCTCTGGAGGCCAGAAGTCTGAGATCAAGGTATCCGTGCGGGTGGTTCCTTCTGAGGGTTATGAAGAAGAAACTGTTTCATGTCTCTCTCCTAGCTTCTGGTGGTTTTCTGGCAATCTTTGGTGTTCTTTGGCTTTTAAATACATCACTGAGATCTTGACCTTCATTTCTACATGGCATTTTCCCTATGTGCTTGTCTGTCTCTAAATCTAAATTTCCCCTTTTATAAATAAACTAGTTAGTTATAATGGATTAGGACCCACCCTAATGACCTCATCTTTATTCAACTACATCTACAAAGACTCTATTTCCAAATAAGGTCACATTCTGGGGTCCTGGGGGTTAGGGGTTAAGACCTCAACATATCTTTTTAAGGAAACAATTCAACTCATACCAGTAAACTGTGGAAATAGTCCAGTCTGGAGATGCTAGAGGCTTAGACAAGAAAATAAACACTGGAGGTGGAGAGAATGGTCAGTATAAGAATTATTTTGAAGATAGAACCAACAGATTTTGCTGATAACAGATGGTCCCAGACTTAGGTTTGTTTACCTTATGATTTTTTGACTTTATGGTGGTTTGAAAGTAATAGAATTCAGTAGAAACTGTACTTCAAATTTTGAACTTTTGATCTTTTCCGGGGCTAGGGATATGGGGAATGATGCTTTTTGGTAATGCTGGGCAGCTCCCAGTCTGCCTCGTGGTCACATGGGTAAACAACTAATATACTTAGAATAATTCTGTACCCACACATCCATTCTGCTTTTTACTTTCAGTACAGTATTCAATCAATTACATGAGATATTCAACACTTTATTATAAAACAGGTTTTGTGTTAGATGATTTTGCCCAACTATAGGCTAATGTGTGTGTTCTGAGCACCTTTAAGGTAGGCGAGGCTAAGCCATGTTGTTCTGTAGGTTAGGTGTATTGAATATATTTTCAACTTACAGTATTTTTGACTTACGATGGGTTTATCAAGACATAATGCCACTGTAAGTCAAGGAAGATCTGTAATTGGGTGTGGGTATAAAAAATAAAGGGAAGAAAGGATGACTTCAGGATTTTGGGCCTGAATAACTGCTATGTTCGGAGATTGATAAAACTGGGTGAGAAACAGGTGTGTGGAGGGAAGTCAAAAGTTGGTGTTTTTTGTTTTGGTTTTGACATACTAAAATGTTACCACTGAGATCTGATTAGATTTCTAAGCAAAGATGTTGACAAAGTATTTGGATATACAAGTCTGGCTTATGAAAATTTATAGCTGCAAAAGATTTAATCATCTTAGTCCAACCAATACTATTGTAGATGAGGAAGTCAGTATTTTTTAAAGGCTTATTTTCAAAAATAAAATAAAACATCTCCCTTCAAGGCCACTGAAACATGTAGTGACAGCAATAGAAAAACAAAAGCAAAAGCAAAAACAAAATATACCAAACTTGGTTCTCGACTCCCGATCCAACACTTTTTCCACTATAGTAAAGCTGGCTTTGTTCAGCATTTTTGAGTTCCACATGCAGTTAGTAAACAGCAGCTGGTAGCCTAATGTAACAAAAATGTAAATAATTACAATTCTGGGTCCAGGAGTTGGATAAAAATGATTCTGGCTTGAGGTCTTTGCTCTCCAATATATTAACACAAAATGTATAGACGTGACAAGATGGCCCAAAATACTACCAGCTAGATTACTTTTGAAAGTAGAATAGGTTTTTTTTTTCCCCCAACATATTTTTAGAGCTCTCATACAGGATTTGATATTAAGACTCTGCTACCTTGAAGCACAGAAACAGCACCACACACTCAACTCCTGCTCATGTATCACCTGGCAGCTGACTCAGTCCCTGTTGATTCCAAGAGAATGTTTTGTCCATTTGAAGATTTGGTTGAGCTCACCTTTCTATGGTTGACCCTCTGACTTAAGGTACACTTCAAGAGGTCCTGAAAGATATGATCAGTGTGTTGCTGTTCCACTAGCTTTGAACAAAGTTTGATTTTTTTTTCCAAGTGAAAGATTCTTGTACATTTCTTCTGCATTACTTCCATTTTGCAGTAGACTATTTGTAAAAAGAGACTCCATAGGATGATGCAAAACAATATTGTTTATGATATGCACATATCTTTCATGGATACACATGTAACACACATGACTACAGAAATATGGAGTAATCTTTGTTGCCCTCTTTGAAACTATTTTAACTACTGTAGACGGGTATTTTATCATGACTGCTGGGGTACTTTTTTATTCATCATTGTAGCAGTTGATTAGCTGCAACCTATAAGAAATAATAGAGTAACTGCAGAAAACTGAAAGATGTGGTATCCATCGGGAAGTTTATACTCCTAGGGTATTGCAGTTATGAATCCACTGAAAGGTTGCAGGAGGCGGTGGTGATTTCATTCTTTGATGGTAGCCAGGAGACCACGAGACCACCTAGGAGCCTCAGCAAATTTCCACAAACAGATAGAATAGGTTTGTCATGCATTGATATACTATAAATATTCATATACACTTAATGTTCAGGGAGTCAAAACTCAGTCAAAAGCAGTTCTTAAAGGTACCAAATTTTATCCCCTTTAATGCTTTCAATTAACAAATTCTACCAGTCACCAAGGCAAGGCAAGAAGGGCAGGTGGAGCCTGTAGAGTCCCTTTAGCCAGGGTATTTGACTCATTTTGTTTTAAATCCTGCTAATAATATTTTGGACATCAATCACTCACACCAAAGTGTAATAAAGGCTGTGTTATGAGCACACACTAAATACTGATAGACACTAAATTCCGGTCTAAGAATAAAGGATTTTTTGTCCCTCACATTAAAATGTAACAAAATGAATTTCATTAAAAGGCGACATGGGATTTTAGGTGTGAATGTATGCACCTCTAGATATTTTCTATGAAAAAACAGAAACAGTATGTCATTTCCATCATGCATATTGCATCCATTACTATGCTAGAAAACAAATGATGGAGATAAACACACGTGCAATTTTTATGTTGTACTGATAAATTCTATCGCCTCGAATGAAAGTCACATCTTTTGTGTTTAAGGGATAAAAGGTAGTGTTATAGATTACAGTACCCTGAAGGCACTTGTGGCAGGTGCAGTAATTTAAGTCATCCTAAATGTCCACTAAGGCAGCCACAGTATGAGGCCAGGTGGGTAAAAATATCAACCAAAGTAGTTTTGAAACACTTTGCTTTTCTAACAGTCTTGAAAAACAGAGGAGATTTTCCTCTCTCTCAGTGGCTTGGATAGGACCCCAGTAGAAAGCAGGTGGAATTCTCAAATTCCTTCTAGCCCTGCCCTTTGATTCTGTGCTTTAGAAATAAAATCAGGCTAATATGAAGGAGTCAAGATGCACATTCATCAGCTGTAGTGCCCAGTAGAGGGCGCTGGAAAGGCAGGACAGCTGTATGGGATCTGACTCCTCAAATGATGACAGGTAGATCTTTTGGAAAAAGCAATGTGGAAAAATATTTTTTCTAAGCACAAATTAATCTGCAAGGTTTAACATTTGTTCTTCAAATGCAATGTGAAGTTGTATTACTGTTGTTTTCAAATTTTAACTTTTTAAATTAAGATTGCTTGTCATAATGCATTCCCTCAACAGTGAGTAAAGGGAACCAAATTCCCACAATATGATTGCAATATTCAGTTTATATCGGTTCCATTGAGAGGGGAGCAGAGATTAAATGATTTCTGGCCTTCAATATTTTCTTCTAAATGTAAACACTAAAACTGTGAATCCAAATCTGGGGGGCTTTTATTTTCTAAGAGTGATTATTTTTATTGAATATCATAAAGTTCAGATCATCATTCAAACATCCCTGCCAAGAACATGTTTATGTTTTAAGATAACATGGTTTTTATATTATAAATAAATACACTCAAAAGATATTGGCAAATTGTCCCTATGACAACTTTTCTTTTTCTGTCTTCTAACTTAAACCCTATGAAGACATGTGGACACAAATATGGTAAAAGGTTGAGAAAATATCCTGAATGCAGTTGAATTTCTGAACATTACAGAAGAAATTTAGAAAGTAGCCATGCTAGTGGGAGAGTACTTTAGATAAATGGTAGATATATATAATCCAAAAAAGGGCACATTCTATGATATTTCATGCTGCCCTAAACCTTTCCTGAGATGAGGCTTACGAGCTCATGGCAACCGGCATTTACCCGTCGCTGTGTGTTCCCTTTCAGTAAGAGTATCACACATACTTTGTACCACAGAGTACCACACCCTTTGCACAGTCTCTTGGACTTACATCGAGAACACCTTAAAGACTTTAAAAAAAAAAAAAGAAAAGCATATGTGAATGATATTAATCAACATAACTTGCTGGAAATTCTGAATTTCAACGATCCTGCAGCTTTGCATTAAAGACCACTCAGGCTTCAACGGACATTAGCATTTTTAAAAATTCTATAGAATTCCCAACATCTGTTACTCCTTGGAAAGGTAGAAAACAAAGACCAGGGAGACCTTTTGGCTTCTATACGCATCTCATGTGAAGAAAGGCTCAACCTATTTGTTTTGTTTTTTTAATTTCATCCAATTCCATATTCTTGGGGAACGCACATACTAATGGAATGGCATCTGTTGACCAGTCACAGCTATGCCCATGACGGCACTTGCTACTCATCTGTCCTGTCTAAGTGGTAGGGATGGTTTTGCTCAGAAGGAAGAACTGAGCCATCAGAGAGCCATACCTATCTCTCCCTCTCACTGTTCTGCAAAATGTTTAGTCATCATCGCAGTGGTCGCTTGGTTTCTCT